>NW_025319013.1:0-620847 GCF_016746245.2 Drosophila santomea
GGGCCTTTACCAGCGAGACGTGGATGCGACTCACGGGGCAGCACGGATCCACCAAGACTCGCACATCGAATCTTTTCTGGTCGGACCCAATGAGCACGGCAGATGTCGGAAGGATCCTGACACTTGCCCGCACTAGGCTAGGCAATGAGCTGCGGGGTGTCCCGGTTGAAAACCGCCTCCTGACGCCGTTGAGGCTGAGGCGCTGCTCGGGGTGTGCGCTTCCGTTGAGGCCTCGAAGAGCATGGCTGTTCACCGCGGATGTGCAGCAGCGTATGGTGGGCCTCTTGGCCCACTGCCCGAAGCCTCTTCACAGCCGGCAGTTGTAGGAGCCGCTGGCAGCTCTTCAGTGGGTGAACACCCCTGCACACTCGACATCGGTATACACCGTGAAACGATGAACGACGGACACCGTGGCGGATCGCTGGGGCCATTGTATATGCGGCTATATTGGAATTGGGTAAATAATGAAAAAATTAGATGTTATGGATGCGGATGATCATGACACATGGACGACGTAGGATGACACAAACTTAGGACTAGTCAGTAGCAGTTTCTGAAATAACTAAAATATGGAGGAGTCATCCGACTCATTAGGGCTGTCCATTGGGAGGCGAATCATTTTTGCCACGGGTCTTCGGATGACCAACCGTGCAGTAAGAGCGTCTGCCACTCTGACCTTGCCGTCCACACCAGGAAAGACCAATTGGATACGCCCAAGCCGCCACTCGTTGGGTGGCAGGATCTCCAGGATCCGGCTCGAAGGACCAAAATGTTGTCGTCGGAGGCCGGAAAAGCTGTGTGTCCCAAATATTCCCAGAAATAATGAAACCAAGTGTTCGAGTTCGTCCTTCTCGTTAGGGGTTTTATTTCAAAAGTAATTTTCAAACATGAATATGGCGGCTTCGTGCCCCAATTCCCAAACGGGTCAAAAAGTACATTCCGCCAACAGCGATGCTCTGCTGGCGGGATACCGGACTCAGCTGTTAGGCATGAACATTCTCCCCCCCTTGCAAGAGTAATACTTGCAACTTAGGAGAGAGAGCAGCGTCCCGAAAGGATCCATCAATATTGATTTGTCCAAGCGCTGCAATTTTTTTCATTGTTAGCATGTATTCGTGCATGCTTTTGTCGCTCTTATTCTTCCTGTGCATCGGCACTTTTCGACGCGCGCTTAAATTCGCCAATTGTGTTCAGCAACTCTGACTCCAGAAACAACTTGGCCATTTTAACCATTTTTCCTCGTGCCTGCATATATCGTTGTTTTTCCGTAAGCTCATATGCATCTGCATTCTGCACAACATTTTCAAGCCAAATCTCTACTGGGATGCAGACGCCATCGAAGTCGGGTACAATTTTTTCAAAATTGTCTGCAGTAACTTTCGGCTCTTTCTGGGTAATTTCATCAGCTTGAATCTTAAGAGTAAGCAGCTGAATTATTTGTTGTAGACTTTTATTACTCTCTGCTTGCATCTCTTTTATTTGGTCTGCACACACTTTTAATAGACGCCGCTCTTCTGCATTTCCATTTTCGTCTCCTCGCTTTGCCGACGACCGTGTGACAGCACCATATCGCTGACCCTTTCTCTCCTCCTCACTCATGCTTTCGTATTCGCTGCTTGATGCTTCTAGAAATTTCCAACCGACGCCAACCAACTTGCGAAACTCGCCACGCTTCTTGATCTCCGGACATACGACGACTACACAACTTTGCCTTACTCCGGACACGAGAACTTTCGGCTTGACCATCTATTTACTGCACATCTTTCAACTCGCTTTGTTCTTCTTCGACTCACTCTATGCTTGTCCTTTTTCTTATAACTCCTTTGCGATGATTATCAATCATCGCATATCGATAACTATCGTTACATATATATATATATAGTGACATATCCATAAGTCCCTAAGACTTAAGCACATGCCTACACACTAATACACATACAACATGTACACCCAAATACACCCACACACCCATACACCCAACACAACTCTGGATGTACCCAACAGATACCAGATACCTGATAAGTCACCCACTGGTAGACTAAACATCCGTTGCCTAATTTAAACAATCTATGCTTAAGCCCTCGCATCATCGTTGCGTTCCCACGTTCAAAGCTCGGACTCGCAATCCCGAAAACAGAAGTATTAGATTTCAATAAACAAAATTATAAGATTCTAAGAGCACTTGTATCCAAGAGCGAATGCACTTGAATCCAAGAGAAATGCGAAGACTATTAAAGTCAGCAACTCCAAAGCTTTCTCTCTTCATTTGATCAGAACCCTAAAGTCTAAAGTCCATATTAGAAAAACTCGAAACCGAGGCTTGAACGTCAATCAAATCAGAGTAATTATCAGAGTTCAGTTTGAGACCTAATTATAATCGGTCGGTGTTCTTCTCAACTAAAAACAAGAGAGAACGCTATAGTCGAGTTCCCCGACTATATGATACCCGTTACTCAGCTAGTGTAAGTGCGAAGGACAGTTTTTGGCGGTTTGTGGGCGTTAGAGTGGGCGTGGCCAAAAGTTTTTTGGCAAATAGATAGAAATTTACAAGACTAATACAAAACTGAAAAAATATCAAAACATTTTTCAAAAGTGTGGGCGTGGCAGCTTTGGGCGGTTTGTGGGCGTTAGAGTGGGCGTGGCCAAAAGTTTTTTGGCAAATAGATAGAAATTTACAACACCAATACAAAAATGAAAAAATATCAAAACATTTTTCAAAAGTGTGGGCGTGGCAGCTTTGGGCGGTTTGTGGGCGTTAGAGTGGGCGTGGCAAAAAGTTTTTTTGCAAATCGATAGAAATTTACAAGACCAACACAAAAATGAAAAAATATTAAAACATTTTTCAAAAATGTGGGCGTGGCAGTTTTGGGCGGTTTGTGGGCGTAAGAGTGGGCGTGGCAACCTGAATCGACAAACTTGCGCTGCGTCTATGTCCCTGGAGTCTGTATACTTAATCTCAACTTTCTAGCTTTTGTACTTCCTGAGATCTCGACGTTCATACGGACAGACGGACAGACGGACAGACGGACAGACAGACGGACGGACAGACGGACATGGCCAGATCGACTCGGCTACTGATCCTGATCAAGAATATATATACTTTATATGGTCGGAAACGCTTCCTTCTGCCTGTTACATACTTTTCAACGAATCTAGTATACCCTTTTACTCTACGAGTAACGGGTATAAATATTGTAATCATTCAGTAAAATAAAATTATATTTTTTTTACATATGAGTATTGCGATTATTTAATTGGCGCAGCCGGTAGGATGTGTTAAATAAAGAGTCCTTTTAGTACGGTACTGATCCATTGAAGGATACGCTATACAACTAGCTATCCAGGATCGGCGAATTAACACAGTGATTCTAAAATTATTTTGAGATCCGCAAAAGAATCTACGTGAAAGTAGTATTCAAGAAAAAATCCCGTGTGGTCAGTAACATCTGCAAAACAATTTAAAATCCCGTGTGGTCAGTAACATCTGCAAGACAATTTAAAATCCCGTGCGGTCGGAAACAAAATTTATTAAAATTTTTAATTCCGTAACTTAAAACAAAGAATTTAAATAAACAACGTGTATCCAAATACTTATACAAATACACCATGGCAGTTCCGCAACTTTCGGAAACCCACCTAAATCAATTATTAAATCAAATTAAAGAACTGAACTACTACGATGGCACACCTGGCAAGCTGTCTGTGTTTGTTAACCAGGTCGAGCAGCTACTCAACTTATACCCTACCCAAGATGCCAGACAAGCACACGTTATCTACGGAGCAGTGAAACGGTTACTAGTGGATGCAGCATTGGAGGTCGTGACCCAAGAAAGAGTAAGCACATGGCTGGATACAAAGACGGTCCTGGCGATGGCATTCAAGGATCACAGGCCCTACATACAACTTATAAGACAACTGGAGGATACATCATACCCCGGAAACATCTGTAAGTTCATCGAGAAGCTCGAATCACAATATTGGATTATGTTTGACAAGTTAGAATTAGAAAGCGACCCTGTAGATAAATCAAATTACACTGAAATGTTAAAAAGAACTGTTAAATCTGTAATAGATCGAAAACTGCCGGATAGAATTTATATGTCATTGGCACGCAAAGATATTGATACTATTTATAAATTAAAACAAGCTTCAATGGAGCTAGGCCTCTATGACGCCAGTCCGGAAAATCAGCGTTTTAATAGATCAGAAGGGAACAGACGCAGGAACAGGGGAAATCATAGTCAAAGCAATAATCAAAGATATTACAATAATAGAAATTACAATCACAGCAATTATTATCCTGGAACGAACCAGAATAACAATACGCAACATCAAAATTCTAATCAACCTACAATAAATCAAAATCAGTACTCCACTCGTCCCATACCGGTTAATCAAAGGGGAAATTATTACACGTTTAGAAGGGAGTTAACACAAGGCCAACAAAACAATCCTCTTAATTCCAACCTTCAACTTCAAATAATACTAACGGTCAGATGCCGGTAAAAAGACAACGCGAAAGTCAAAGTGGCCAAAGCAGAATGGATGTAAATTTTCATCAAACTGCCTCGGACACTCAAGTGACACAGGAGGACGTACCAGTCCCCATGTAAGAATAGGTTATCATAACAAAATTTACAAGGGAATGATCGACACAGGTTCATCCATCAATATCATTAGGGAAAATTTTGAAAATTTAGAAGAAAAAGAAGAAGATCTAACAGTGTATACCATTAAAGGGGCAATAAAATTAAAGAAAAGCATAATAATGAAACCCACTTCAGTATGTCCGTCTGTTCAGAAATTCTATATCCACAAATTTTCCGACAATTATGATTTCCTGTTAGGTCGAAAGTATCTAGAAGATACGAAAGCTAAGATAGATTATGATAACGAGACGGTAACTTTAGGTTCAAGAACCTTTAAGTTTGTGTATGGAGAAAAGAAGGGCGAGACCGCATCTAAATGCCTCGACTCACAACAAAAGGATGATTCCACTCCAGTGGAGGAAATCAATCCAAAGATGCAAAAGGTTAAGACCGCACCTAAGTGCCTTAAACCAAAGCATCAACAACAGAAGAAGGAGACCGCATTACCAAAATGCCTCACTTCAAAAGTTGTTAGTGACACAGTGGACAATGATGTAACACATCTCGATCCCATGTCCGTTGACAACGATATAGTCAACTTCGCGATCAACAATGAGTTACGCGAATGTAACGAGTACAGACTCGAACATCTAAATGTAGAGGAAATTGAATGTTTAAAGAAAGTTCTATACGAATATAGAGACATTCAGTACAAGGAAGGCGAAAATTTGACCTTCACCAGTACTATTAAACATGTCATCCAGATCCAGCATGAGGATCCAGTATACCGTAAACCCTATAAATACCCCCAAAGTGTTGACCAAGAAGTCAACAAACAAATCAAAGAAATGATAGAGCAAGGGATCGTTCGCAAATCAAAGTCCCCTTATTGTTCTCCTATTTGGGTGGTCCCCAAGAAGGCAGACGCCTCTGGGAAACAAAAATTTAGGTTGGTAGTTGATTACAGGAATCTAAACGAGATAACTGTTAATGACAAATTCCCCATTCCTCGAATGGATGAGATATTGGATAAATTAGGTAGATGCCAATATTTTACCACCATTGATCTAGCTAAGGGTTTTCACCAAATCCAGATGGACGAAAATTCTATTGCAAAAACAGCTTTTTCAACTAAGCATGGGCATTACGAATATACACGCATGCCTTTTGGCCTAAAGAATGCTCCAGCTACATTTCAGAGATGTATGAATAATCTTTTGGAAGATTTGATTTACAAAGATTGTTTAGTTTATTTGGACGATATTATTGTTTACTCCACTTCATTGGAGGAACATATTTTATCTCTAAAGAAAGTCTTTGAGAAACTGAGAGACGCCAACTTGAAGTTGCAGCTAGACAAATGTGAATTCATGAAAAAAGAAACTGAATTCCTGGGACATATTGTCACAACAAATGGCATTAAACCAAACCCAAACAAAACCATTGCAATCACAAATTTTCCGTTACCTAAGACACCTAAACAGATAAAATCATTTTTGGGATTATGTGGGTTCTATCGCAAGTTCATTCCTAACTTTGCCAAGATAGTTAAACCCATGACCCTCAAACTTAAGAAAGGTGCTGTAATAGATATTAAATGTAAAGACTACATCGAATCATTTGAAAAACTAAGGATTTTGATAACTTCAGATCCGATATTAATCTACCCCGATTTTTCGAAGCCTTTTTCTCTAACAACTGACGCGAGTAATGTAGCTATTGGTGCAGTGCTCTCACAGAATCATAAGCCCGTTTGTTATGCCAGCAGAACGCTGAACGAACACGAAATCAACTATGCTACCATTGAAAAAGAATTGTTAGCTATAGTTTGGGCGACAAAATATTTCAGGTCATACTTATTCGGCAGGCCATTTGAAATAATGAGTGATCACAAGCCATTGGTATGGCTGAATAATATCAAAGAGCCAAACATGAAATTACAAAGGTGGAAAATCAAACTTAATGAATTCGATTATAAAATAAAATATCTTCCAGGCAAAGAAAACTATGTCGCGGATGCTCTTTCCCGCACAAAGATAGAAGAAGTCATGGTTGGCGAAGTCGCAAACAGCGCAGACGCAACTATACATAGTGCTAATGAAGATAATTTAAATTATATATCCATAACGGAGAGACCAATCAATTTCTTTTCTAGACAAATAGAGATAGAAAAAGGAGACAATGACACAACAAGTGTAATCCACTACTTTCAAAAACTAAAGATTAAAATAATCTATAAAGAAATGACACTTGAACTCGCCAAAACCCTCATTAAGGAATATGTGTGCACCAAGAAAAGCGCAATTTACTTCCCTAATGATGAGGATTTTCTGATCTTCCAGAGAGCATTTACCGAAATCATAAGCCCTAACAATTTCACAAAACTATTGAGATGTACCACGAAGCTAATTGATATACTAACTTATGCAGAATTTAAGGATTTAATCCTAAAGAGACATAAGGAAGTCTTACACCCAGGTATAGAAAAAACCATTAATTGGTTTAAAGAAAAATACTATTACCCAGATAGTCAAAAGCTAATTCAAAATATTATTAATGAATGTGAAATCTGTAATCTAGCAAAACAGAACATCGAGACACTAAATTGACATTTGAAACAACACCAGAAATATTTAACACAAGAGAAAAATACGTGATAGATTTTTATTTCACGGGTAACCAGATCTTCTTATCTTGTATTGATATTTATTCAAAATTTGCCTCCCTAGTTGAAGTAAAAAGTAGAGATTGGCTAGAAGCGAAAAGAGCCATTACTAAAATATTCAATGATATGGGAAAGCCACAAGAAATTAAAGCAGACAAAGATTCAGCTTTTATGTGCATAGCTTTGCAAAATTGGTTAAGATCCGAAGGCGTACAAATTTCTGTAACAACCAGCAAAAATGGTGTATCCGATATAGAAAGATTTCACAAGACCGTAAATGAAAAGCTAAGAATCATCGGTAGTGAACAAAATATCGAAGATAGGTTTACAAGGTTCGAAACAATCTTATACGTCTATAATCATAAAACTAAACATAATAGTACAAAACGATCTCCGGCAGACATTTTTCTATATGCAGGCAGCCCAGACTTTAACGTACAACAAAACAAAATTGATAAGATCGAATATCTTAATAAGAACAGGCATGATTTTGAAGTTGATATAAAATATAGACAGGCTCCACTCGTGAAGAGTAAAATCACCAATCCATTTAAAAAGACAGGAAGAATTGAACAAGTAGACAGTAAACATTTAGAGGAAACAAACCGCGGCAGGAAAATCGTTCATTATAAATCAAAATTCAAGAAACAAAAAAAGATTAATAAAAGCAAATACGATAATTCCAGACCAGCCAGAGAAGCGCAAAGTACGCAATATATTTCTAATAACGCTTAGTTGCATGTTATCACTTATCACTATGGTCAAATGCAGCAACATCGAAGTAAACCCAATAAGTGCGAAAAATGGATACCTTATATTCCAAACCGGAGCGATGGAAATTCCAACCAGCTACGAATACCACTATTTAAGTATAAACATAACAAAGACAATGCTTATGTTCGAAAATCTAGTAACTGATGCAAATGACTATCCCAATGTACCTCAGATACAATATTTAGTCGATAAACTAAAACGGGAAATAAATGGATTAAGAATTATTAACAGAAGTAAAAGAGGTCTCTTGAACGTAGTAGGGAAGGCATATAAATACTTATTTGGTACATTAGATGAAGACGACAGGGAGGAGTTAGAGGAAAGAATTAATAACATGTCAAAAGACTCCGTTAAAACCCATGATCTAAACATGGTTATCGACATAATTAACAGCGGTATAGACATAATTAATAGGCTCAAGGTGGAAAAAGAACAGAACCAACAAATTGCGATACTGATATTCAACCTACAGCAGTTTACAGAATACATAGAAGACATCGAGTTAGGTATGCAATTAACCAGATTAGGGATCTTTAACCCAAAATTACTAAAACATGATTATTTGAAACACATAAATTCGGAGAAAATGCTAAAGATAAAAACATCAACTTGGCTCAAGACAGACACGAACGAAATTTTGATTATATCCCACGTTCCTAGCGAGGTCACTAAAGTTCCGATATTTCAAATAGTTCCGTACCCAGATGAACATAACTATATTCTATGTATTCAATAACCAAGTATTTCATAAAGATACAGATAAATTAATATTCGACAAATGTATTGTTGGACTTATTAAACAAGAGCAAACTCAATGCAAATACATTAAAACCCAAAGAAATTTCCAAATAAATTATATAGAACCAAATATACTTTTAACATGGAATATTCCTGAAACAGTTGTCAACCAAGATTGTACAAACAACAAAATATTAATATCAGGAAACAACATCATTAAAATTAAAAATTGTACCATGCAAATAGATGAATTCCTAATTTCTAATAATGTAGCAGATTTTACACAAACGATTTATATCACCAACAATGTTACACGCTTAGAACCAATAAATCACTTAGAAACAAAAGAAATGATAAAATTACATGTAAAACACTACAACTTTTTCAAATTACATGTAAAACACTACAACTTTTTCCAAATTATATGCATTACAACTTTTGTCATCATGATAATTAGTTTGACTCTGTATTTAGCATATAAGTTTAAAAATATACCTAAGAAAATTATTGTCAAATATTGTAAACAAAAAGAAGAACATCCGCACCTTGAAACTAATGTCAAGGAAAATATTCAACCAGAAAACAATGTTATGATATATCCAAATTTAACGACCTGAGGACAGGCCAAATTCAATGATTGGGGGAGTGACATATCCATAAGTCCCTAAGACTTAAGCACATGCCTACACACTAATGCACATACAACATGTACACCCAAATACACCCACACACCCATACACCCAACACAACTCTGGATGTACCCAACAGATACCAGATACCTGATAAGTAACCCACTGGTAGACTAAACATCCGTTGCCTAATTTAAACAATCTATGCTTAAGCCCTCGCATCATCGTTGCGTTCCCACGTTCAAAGCTCGGACTCGCAATCCCGAAAACAGAAGTATTAGATTTCAATAAACAAAATTATAAGATTCTAAGAGCACTTGTATCCAAGAGCGAATGCACTTGAATCCAAGAGAAATGCGAAGACTATTAAAGTCAGCAACTCCAAAGCTTTCTCTCTTCATTTGATCAGAACCCTAAAGTCTAAAGTCCATATTAGAAAAGCTCGAAACCGAGGCTTGAACGTCAATCAAATCAGAGTAATTATCAGAGTTCAGTTTGAGACCTAATTATAATCGGTCGGTGTTCTTCTCAACTAAAAAATATTGTAATCATTCAGCAAAATAAAATTATATTTTTTTACATATGAGTATTGCGATTATTTAATTATATATATATATATATATATATTTATTATACCCGTTACTCGTAGAGTAAAAGGGTATACTAGATTCGTTGAAAAGTATGTAACAGGCAGAAGGAAGCGTTTCCGACCATATAAAGTATATATATTCTTGATCAGGATCAATAGCCGAGTCGATCTGGCCATGTCCGTCTGTCCGTCCGTCTGTCCGTCTGTCCGTCTGTCTGTCCGTATGAACGTCGAGATCTCAGGAACTACAAAAGCTAGAAAGTTGAGATTAAGCATACAGACTCCCAAGACATAGAAGCAGCGCAAGTTTGTCGATTCATGTTGCCACGCCCACTCTAACGCCCACAAACCGCCCAAAACTGCCACGCCCACACTTTCGAAAAATGTTTTAATATTTTTTCATTTTTGTATTAGTCTTGTAAATTTCTATCGATTTGCAAAAAAAACTTTTTGCCACGCCCACTCTAACGCCCACAAACCGGCCAAAGCTGCAACGCCCACACTTTTAAAAAATATTTTGATATTTTTTCATTTTTGTATTAGTCTTGTTTTACAAGATTTGCTATCGATTTGCTAAAAAACTTTCTGCCACGCTCACTCTAACGCCCACAAACCGCCAAAAACTGTCAGTGTCTAAGACTCTCCTTCTCCCTTCCACTAGCTGAGTAACGGGTATCAGATAGTCGGGAAACTCGACTATAGCGTTCTCTCTTGCTTTTAATATATATATTGAAATTGAATTTTTATTGTCTAATATTGGCATAAATAAAAATAACTTTTAAGCGGCGAGTATATTCTTTGCTTATGATATGCAAAGACAAGAGCCCTCAGAGCGATGTTTGTAGTCGTGAATAGCCAACAATTTTTGTTGACGTGTGCACCGTTGTCCGGTGGTGAATTCGATACTCTCCGCTAAAGCAGTTGTTGTCAACTTCTTAGAGCTTTTGTATACTAGCCATTAATTTTTGTATTACACATGGGACTACCCAGCAATATATTAATCAATTAAACTTTTTGCCACGCCCACTCTAACGCCCACAAACCGCCCAAAGCTGCCACGCCCACACTTTTGAAAAATGTTTTATATTTTTTCATTTTTGTATTAGTCTTGTAAATTTCTATCGATTTGCAAAAAAAACTTTTTGCCACGTCCACCCTAACGCCCACAAATTGCCAAAAACTGTCAGTGTTTAAGACTCTCCTTCGCACTTCCACCAGCTGAGTAACGGGTATCAGATAGTCGGGGAACTCGACTATAGCGTTCTCTCTTGTTTTTTTTAATATATATTTTGAAATTGAGTTTTTAATGTTTAATATTGGCATAAATAAAAATAACATTTAAGCGGCGAGTATATTCCTTGCTTATGATATGCAAAGACAAGAGCCCTCAGAGCGATGTTTGTAGTCGTGAATAGCCAACAGTTTTTGTTGACGTGTGCAATTCGATACTCTCCGCTAAAACAATTGTTGTCAACTTTTTCCAACTCCTTACAAGGGGTTGGGGCAGTACTGTGGTACCGCAAGGTACGAAAAATAAGGCTGCAGGGAAGAAAAACTCAAGAATATAAAATGATGAAACGTTTTCGCTTATAATCCAGCATACCGGCAAAATTGTTGTTTATAGTAGTACAGTACAGTACAGTGTTCTTGCTTCACCAGGCGTTTGCCTTGGGAATCGCAGCCGACGACAATCTTCAGCCCAAGTGACGGGCACCCTGATCCGCACCACTCAGGACGGCGAGAACGGCGAGACAGTAAAACGAAGCCGCTGAGCAGACCACCCAGGTCCGTCCGAGCCTGCTAGAGAAAAAGGGTAGGGTGGAACGTTCGTCTTTCACTGGGCGTCTTGCTACAGAGACTGCGGCGTAAACGGGGCGATTGCGCGAAGCGTCGGTAGGAGCTGAACAGACGTTTGGCGGGACAGAGAAAGGGGCAGAAAGTTGCGGCTAGCGAGGTGGACGCCTTGAGAGCCCAGCACTTGTTCACCCTAAATTGAGAACGGTGACGCATCCCTAAGCCCGCAGCCTTTTTTCTCACCTCCAACCACGTGTAAGGCAGTACCAGGCTAGGGTGCAGTTCCACGACGGGAGAGCGGACGCGTCCCCGGATAATCAAATCGCAGTATAAGTCTACGCAAGAATAAAGATCAAAGAAACGAGAACTGCAAAGTGTTGTTACTGGTAACCGGGTGCTCACGATTTAATATAAATCTGGTGGGACAAACACATTAAAATTTCTGAGCTTCCGAGCACGTATCTCGTAGCGAGCAGACCAATAAAATCAATTTGTTACAATATATACATATTTTCTCGTGCCAATTTGGTTTTCTTACAATCAGTATATATATATATATATATATTTGTAATAATGGTAAGGGAACGCTGTTAGGTATAAAAGATATATTATTGTTAGCCTCTTCCGGGCAATGGATTTAAACCAACTCAAAAATAGCTTGGTTCTTTATCACAACCGAGCAATTTGCCTTCACTTATGATTCAGATTTTTATTTATAAGAGTAAATAAATAATTTTGTCGATGCGCTCAATGCACTATCACAAAATGACGATGAATTCATTGTGAGCGGTTTCAATGCTTAAAACTAAAGCACCGCCCACGTGATTGAAAAGTTCTGATCATACAGATTAGACAAAAAAATTCTTTTAAAAAAAAAACAAAACATTTTTATGAATTATAAAGGTTAAAGAAGCTGGCATGTGGGAAGATATGTCGTCTTTAGATCGACGGAAATATGTCGCGCGGACCTATGTCGTTATCCCTTCAGTAAAATCGGATTTTTAAAAACTGGAATAGTTTGCCCATCAATTACTTTATTTTTGCCCACGTCCAGTTTTTTTTTAATTTTTTGTTGAACGCATGAACGCTGAGATCTCAGGACAAAAAGAAAGTTGAGACTAAGCATACAGACTCCAGGGACATAGACGCAGCGCACTGCGTCATAGACGCCCACTCTAACGCCCACAAACCGCCCGAAGCTGCCACCCCCACACTTTCGAAAAATGTTTTAATATTTTTTCATTTTTGTATTAGCCTAGTAAATTTCTATCGATTTGACAAAAAACTTTCTGTACCCCCCAATCTAGCGCCCGCAAACCGGCCAAAGCTGCAACGCCCACACTTTTAAAAAATATTTTGATATTTTTTCATTTTTGTATTAGTCTTGTTTTACAAGATTTGCTATCGATTTGCTAAAAAACTTTCTGCCACGCTCACTCTAACGCCCACAAACCGCCAAAAACTGTCAGTGTCTAAGACTCTCCTTCTCCCTTCCACTAGCTGAGTAACGGGTATCAGATAGTCGGGAAACTCGACTATAGCGTTCTCTCTTGCTTTTAATATATATATTGAAATTGAATTTTTATTGTCTAATATTGGCATAAATAAAAATAACTTTTAAGCGGCGAGTATATTCTTTGCTTATGATATGCAAAGACAAGAGCCCTCAGAGCGATGTTTGTAGTCGTGAATAGCCAACAGTTTTTGTTGACGTGTGCACCGTTGTCCGGTGGTGAATTCGATACTCTCCGCTAAAGCAGTTGTTGTCAACTTCTTAGAGCTTTTGTATACTAGCCATTAATTTTTGTATTACACATGGGACTACCCAGCAATATATTAATCAATTAAGATATGCTATTAATTTAATTATAACAAAATAAGTAGGTAAACACTTTCAAAGGGGGGGCTGACGCGGGAAGTGAAATAGGTCAGAAATTATGACATAACGTTTGACGGACAGCCTTGACAAAATGGGATAGTATTGCGCGGCCCGCGATGATCCATCCAAATACGATGAGCTTACGCTGGCAGCCTGGTGCCTGAACATCGAAAGCCTCTCCCTCGGCCCTAGTCCTGATCTAGGACACGGGCACTAATACGCCGACGTAACATCGCCTAGGCACATTAGAGCCATTTCGCTCTGCGCAGAGGAGAATGCCCTCCTGTCTCTCTAAACGGAGTCACCGACTCTAATGTACCCACACCGCAGTACTTAGGGCTGACCCTGGATCGCAAGCTCACTTGGCGTCCTCACCACATCGCTAAGCGATGAAGCAATAAGGCTCTTTTTTGATACAGCAACTGGCCCCCTGCACAGGCTGAAATAGCGGGATCCGCGCAGCCTAGAAAGGGACGGCTCAAGCGCAGCTCGGGGCAGTCAATTAAACACGCGTAGGTCATACGTGCAAGCGCATTGTACGGTCGCGAGTCGTGCAGTCAGGACGCGGGCTTGCGGCCGGACAGTCGGAGCAGATACACGCCCTCTGTATGGTCAGTTATAAAACAAAGGAAACGCCGCGAATAGTCAATCTTAGAGGGATAAACGCGCACCCGTCGATACACAGTCCGTCAGTAAGAATGCGCCAGGATCTATATCCGGCAGTCAGTAAGAATACGAGAAAGCCGTGGTAAGTGAACGACAAGTGAACAATCAGCGAGAACACGCAGGAGGAAAGCAGATAGTGAGTGTCGATGCGGACACCCAAGGAGGATCACTCCAAGTGAAGGACAAGCGATCACAAAACCTGCCGTTGTCAGAAGGGCAGTGCAATCATTGGTCGGCAGAAGTGGTTCGGCGAAGAGCGCAAGCTTGACTCACGGATGATACATCCTGCTCCCATAACATCCTAAGCCCCATTAGGCGACGAGTGCCTGGTATACTCAGAAGGGACGGTGGAGTCATTGGTCGGCAGAGGTAGTTCGGGGAAGTAAGTTGGCCTGACTCACGGACGATACAACCTGCCCCCATAACATCCAAAGCCCTATTCGAGCCGGCACGGGTACGCTGTCGAGGACGACGCGGGAAAACGGAAAAAAGGAACTCCGACGGCGAGGACCGTAGGAGTTCATTGTCGAACCGTTAGTGAATAAAGCTTCCCGAGCTAGCCGTTGCAATTCGTAGCGAGCAGAAACTAGAAAAGCAGTTCGATACAACAATGACCCCCGAAAACTTCAGGAATATAAACATTCCTTTAATACACTCCCTAGACATTGAAATAGTTTTGCCAGCTAGATCAAAAGTAATTCGGAAGATTCAACTAATGTCTACTGACACTAATGTTCTTATCCCCAACCAAGAATTGCAACCTGGTATTATAAAAGCATGTGCACTTGTAAACACTCAAAACGTGTGGATTTGCATTATAAATACAACTGATAAAGACGCTGTTGTTAACAGCGCAAACATAAAAAGCGAACCATTAGACGATTATGATGTTTACAATGCAAATACAATAACAAGTAATCAAAGTAAGAAGTATTAAAAGTTCTTAAATTTCTGTCTTTTTTTAAAAATTATTTTACCTAATTATGCATCTAATACAGCCATATGATTGGTTTCGAATCAGAAACCATATCAGATAATAATTTTATAAGCAAAATTGAGATTAAATGACAAAATTCCAGTCTACATAAAAAACTATTAAAATCCAGAAAGTCAAAAGACAAGCTTTTAGAAGACGCTATTGTAGAGCAGTCTATATCAGAATATAATAAGACACTTCTCTTGGTACCCAAGAAACCACTTCCTAATTCGGCGGAATAGAGATGGCAATTAGTAGTTGACTATCAAATCAACAAGAAACTATTAGCCTAAAAATTCCCTATTCCAAGAATAGAAGATATTCTTGCTCAGTTAGTACGAGCAAAATAATTTTTGTGTGTAGAATGGAATGTCCACGACATATCAAATCATTATCAACTTCGACAGGGGCGAACTGCTACACGCGATTACCATTTGGATTAAAAATAGGCCTCAACTCATTACAGAGGCTTTGAGCCTTCGCAAGCGTTTCTGTATATGGATATTTTAGTTGAAGTCGGTTGTTCTGAAAAGCATATGCTTAAGAATTTAACCGATGTCTTAAAATGATGTAGACAACGTTGCTTAAAACAAGAGAGAACGCTATAGTCGAGTTCCCCGACTATATGATACCCGTTACTCAGCTAGTGGGAGTGCGAAGGAGACTCTTCAGCATTGACAGTTTTGGCGGATTGTGGGCGTTAGGGTGGGCGTGGCAAAAAGTTTTTTGGCAAATCGATAGAAATTTACAAGACTAATACAAAAATGAAAAAATATCTAAACATTTTTCGAAAGTGTTGGGGTGGCAGCTTCGGGCGGTTTGTGGGCGTTAGAGTGGGCGTGGCAACATGAATCGACAAACTTGCGCTGCGCCTTTGCCCCTGAGTCTGTATGCTTAATCTCATCTCAGCTTTTGTATTTCCTGAGATCTCAGCGTTCATACGGACGGACAGACGGACATGGCAAGATCGACTGGACTATTGATCCTGATCAAGAATATATATACTTTATATGGTTGGAAACGCTTCCTTTTGCCTGTTACATACTTATCAACGAATCTAATATACCATTTTACTCTACGAGTAACGGGTATAACTACACCCAGAAAATTGTACTTTTTTTATGAAGGCAGTTTATTATTTGGGTCATAAATGTACTGATAAAGGTGTATTACCAGATGATTCTAAGTATGAGGTAATCAATAAAATACCCTCAGCCAGCAAATGCTGGCTAGACGAAGCTAGACGATTCGTTGCATTATGCAACTATTAGAGAAGATTTATAAGAAATTTCTCACCTCACGACATTTATCGAGGCCTCGTAAAAAAATGGTCCATTTGAATGGACAAGCCAGAATTAACCAGAATGCGTCTAGATCTTGAAGAATATGATTTTACTGTAGAGTACCTCAAGGGAAAAATAACTATATAGCAGATGCTCTTTGCGAATAACCATAGGACAGCTAAATGATATTAATAGACAAGTACTAAAGGTCGAAACGACAGCTTCAGCAAGACAAAAAAATACCTGCACAGTTAAAAAGGAAATATTGCACAAACACGAATTGATAATAGAAATAGAAAATATGTCCAATATCTATCATTTATGCCCAAAAATATGTTCTTCTCAAAATATACAAATATAAGTGTTGGTTGAAAAGAGGCTAAAGTATAATAGCACTATTTTTAAATGTGTTGGCCAGCATGACATGTACTCCGGCTGTAGATTACACCGGCTGTACAAACGCGCCCGTTAATACTATGTCAATGACAGCACTGACATCACTGCCCAATAAGTCACCTAAAGCGAAATAAATATTTCAAGAACATAATTACCTTGTCCATTGAATACTAAAGGAGTGTCACTCCCCTTATTACCGAACCTCACCCATTCTCTCCTTAAAACAATAAGGCAGGACACTATGCCACTCAGTGAGGCGGCCTCTGGTGCTTCACTGCTGCGGCCTTAAATAACACTCGGCTTGCACTTTGGTCTACTGGAGCGGATAATATGGAGCAGGACATGTTGAGTACTGACTCTGATATTGAAAATTATGCTACTTAAAATGGTGATAGACAATCCAAAAAATTCAGCAAGCCACGAGCAATACCATATGCTTACCTAGGGTAAGCAATTCGAATACCTACTACATTCGCACTTCTAAGTTTGGTGTGTCTAGAATATATATCGCCAGCTCTGATGCTTTCCGAACAACTGTAAAAGAACTAAATAAGTTTGATTGTCAATTCTGGCATCATCAACTAAAAGAAAAACAAGAGAGAACGCTATAGTCGAGTTCCCCGACTATCTGATACCCGTTACTCAGCAAGTGAAAGTGCGAAGGAGAGTCTTCAACACTGACAGTTTTTGGCGGTTTGTGGGCGTTAGAGTGGGCGTGGCAAAAAGTGTTTTCGCAAATCGATAGAAATTTACAAGACTAATACAAAAATAAAAAAATATCAAAACATTTTTCAAAAGTGTGGGCGTGGCAGTTTTGGGCGGCTTGTGGGCGTTAGAGTGGGCGTGGCAAAAAGTTTTTTGACAAGTCGATAGAAATTTATAACACCAATACAAAAATGACAAAATATTAAAAAAAATTTCAAAAGTATGGGCGTGGCAGTTTCGGGCGGTTTGTGGGCGTTAGAGTGGGCGTGCAGCATGATTCCACAAACTTGCGCTGCGTCTATGTCCATGGAGTCTGTATGCTTAATCTCAACTTTCTAGCTTTTGTAGTTCCTGAGATCTCGACGTTCATACGGACAGACAGACGGACGGACAGACGGACATGGCCAAATCGACTCGGCTATTGATCCTGATCAAGAATATATATACTTTATACGGTCGGAAACGCTTCCTTATGCCTGTTACATACTTTTCAACGAATCTAGTATACCCTTTTACTCTACGAGTAACGGGTATAATAACCATTCATGGTAGTGATCAAAGGAATTCATGCTAATGTTCCTAGTATACAGATGAAACAAGCATTTAATGATCACGACTATGAGGTACTTAACATCTATTGCCCCAAAGAGGCAGACTGGATAAACATTCAGGTTAACGACGATGATATCGAAGCAACTATAAATCTAAAAAACTAGACAAAATGTAATCTTAATGTCTGACAATAGCCTTGACAATAAATTCATGGCGATAGACATGTCCAATCGGGCCATCAATTCGAGAACGGACGAACTTTTTAGCTTATACATGAAACTGTAGAGGCCAATAAAGCTTTCAGATAACTAGTTCAGGTTCTTATTACACGTATTCCGAAATGACCCAACCAACCTTAAGAATCGGATTATGGAACGCTCATGGATTACCTAGGGGCTCTGAAGAGCTTCGATTATTCCCCAGCGATCACGATATAGACGTTATGATTGTCACTGAAACACATATGCGAGCTGTCTAGGGAATCTACCTTCCAGGATATCTCATCCGGCACATTATTCCAGAGATAACAGTAGAGGTCGTTCTGCAGTCAACATGAAATCTACACTGTGTCACAGTCATCTGCCACCTACATCTAGTAATAACAGGCAGATAGCGAGACTGCACATGCAAAAAGAGAGAACGCTATAGTCGAGTTCCCCGACTATCTGATACGCGTTACTCAGCTAGTGGAAGGGAGAAGGGGAGTCTTAAACACAATTTTTGGCGGTTTGTAGGCGTTATAGTGAGCGTGGCAGAAAGTTTTTTGGCAAATCGATAGAAATTTATAAGACCAATATAAAAATGAAAAAATATCAAAACATTTTTCAAAAGTGTGGGCGTAGCAGCTTTGGGCGGTTTGAGGGCGTTAGAGTGGGCGTGGCAACATGAATCGACAAACTTGCGCTGCTTCTATGTCTCTGGAGTCTGTATGCTTAATCTCAACTTTCTAGCTTTTGTAGTTCCTGAGATCTCGACGTTCATACGGATGGACAGACGGACGGACAGACAGACGGACAGACGGACGGACAGGCGGAAGGACAGACGGACATGGCCAGATCGACTCGGCTATTGATCCTGATCAAAAATATATATACTTTATATGGTCAAAAAACGCTTCCTTCTGCCTGTTACATACTTTTCAACGAATCTAGTATACCCTTTTACTCTACGAGTAACGGGTATAAAAATCGACTGGGGCTTTCACTATAGCGGCTATATATATACTTCCAACAGAAAGATGGACAGTCGCTGAATTTAAATGATTGCTGCGTTAGGCAACAAATTCATTGCAGGCGGTGACTACAATACCAAGCATGCATTGTAAGGGAAATCAATTCCGCACTAGAGGTAAAATGATACAAGAAGTCATTGCACATGGGCAATATCAAATACTAGCTACGGGTGAGCCTAGTTTTCTACCCGTTACTCGTAGAGTACTTATACCCGTTACTCGTAGAGTAAAAAGATATACTAGATCGTTGGAAAGTATGTAACAGGCAGAAGGAAGCGTTTCCGACCATATAAATTATATATGATGCGATATGATATGATCAGGATCAATAGCCGAGTCGATATGGCCATGTCCGTCTGTCCGTCCGTCTGTCTTTCTGTACGTCTGTGTGTCCGTCCGTATGAACGCTGAGATCTCAGGAACTACAAAAGCTAGAAAGTTGGGACTAAGCATACAGACTCCAGACCCATAGACGCATCGCGAGTTTGTTGAGTCATGCTGCCACGCCCACTCTAACGCCCGCAAACCGCCTAACACTGCCACGCCCACATTTTTGAAAAATGTTTTGTTTTTTTTTCATTTTTGTATTAGTCTTGTAAATTTCTATCGATTTGCCAAAAAACTTTTTGCCACGCCCATTCTAACGCCCACACACCGCCAAAAGCTGCCACGCCCACACATTTGAAAAATGTTTTGATATTGATATTGTTATGATTTGACAAACCACCAAAAACAGTCAGTGTGGAAATTGCTCCTTGCAGTTCAACCAGCTGAGTAACGGGTATCAGATAGTCGGGGAAATTGTAGGACGCTTTTTGCTAGTCTATTTCATCTTTTACTGCGAGAACGCCGAGGTCCCTGTGGATGTTTTGGTTTCGAATATACCATGGAGAACGGTCTACCTTAAATTACACTTGGTTTGCACTTTGGTCTACTGAAGCGGATAATATGGAGCAAGACTTATTGAGTACTGACTCTGATATTGAAGATTATGCTACTTAAAATGGTGATAGACAATCCAAAAAATTCACCAAGTCACGAGCAATATGCTTACCTAGTGTAAGCGGTCCGAATACCTACTACACTCGCACCTTTAAGTTTGGTGTGCTTAGAATATATATCGCCAGCTCTGATGCTTTCCTTTTTGCCGAGGTCCTTGTGAATGTTTTGTGCCTCAGTCATAGTACGTAGGATCCTGGATTGAGCGCGCTGTATGTGTAGAGCAGGACCTTGTAGTTGGCTTTCAGTTTTAGGTGTAGTTTCTTGCATTCGATATGCCTACGCCATGTTAGGCGTCTGTCGAGGTGAGTGCCGAGATACGTTCTTTGACTTGAGGGATCAGCTTGCTATTCAGGCAGAGCGTAGGGCAAGTTTGCCTGTTAAGAGTAAACGTTATGTGCTTAAACTTTTCTTCGTTTTTTTTAATACGCCAGTCAGATTTTTGACTACCATGAGGTGGTTGGCGAGTTGGGTTTTTGCACCAACTGGACATCTGGAGCGAATAAGGATCGCAGTGTTGTCAGCAAAAATGAATGTTGTTAGTCGGTCACTCGTGGGAAAATCCGCTGTATAGAAGACGAATAGAGTTGGCCCAAGTGCGATGCCTTGTGGAACTCCAGCCTCGATAGTGTACTTGTCGGATATTATTGTATTGCACCTCACTGCAAAGGCTCTGTTGGAGAGGTAAGATTTATGAGTTTATGAGAGTACCCAGGCAAGTGTGTTTCACAGACGCGGTCAATTGGTTAAGATACATCGAAGAATATCGCGGTGCAATATTATTCTGTTATTCTGTTAACTTGCTCGATAGTTTCGTGCGTCGGTGGTGGGTCGGTACGCACAGCTTCCAGGGGATATAATCCTGGTCGTCGGTACGATGCCCGAGGTGTCGATAGAGTTCTCCGTTTTCAATGGTAAAGTTTACAACTTCTGTGACTTTTCGCGGACCTACTGTAACTTACGTCGTAACTACTTGCACTAGTGGATGTCGTGTGTGCTCTTTTTATGTGCTCCAGTGAACAGGCGTCGGCTACCAAGTTGTACTTTCTGCGTCGGTGGTGCGGACCTACTGTAACGGACCTACTGTAACTTACGTTGTAACTACTTGCACTAGTGGATGTCGTGTGTAAGCCTCTTTATGTGCTCCAGTGAACAGGCGTCGGCTACCAAGTTGTACTTTCTGCGTCGGTGGTGCATGTCATATTGCTATTGCTGGAGGTCCAAGGCCCATATCGCGATGGACCAATGGATTCTGTAGGCGAGTACTTCAGTTCCGCGGCATCGAGTTTTCGGCTTACGTAGGCAATGACTCGTTCGTGGCCATCGATATCGGGCTAGTACCCCTCGGAGTCCGTAATTGCGGTCTAGTGTCAATTTCACAACGAAATCGAAGAGGCCGGTTAGGTCTACTAACGAAGGGAACAGTTTTTGAGGCTGGTGAGGTCTGCAAACTATGAAACAAGTTTAGAGGCCGATAAAGTCTGCTAATGGTGAGAACAGTTTAGAGGCCGATTAGATCTGCTAATGGTGAGAAGAGTTTTAGAAGCCAGTTACGTCTGCTAAGTATGAGAAGAGTTTAGAGGCCGATTAGGTCTGCTAGTTATAAACACGGGCCGGTCAATCGGGCCGGAGAATGAGACGTAATACGCAAAGACTACTATGGTTAGTTAGTTACCACGTCGTTGCCCGCCTCTTAAGGCTCTGTTGACTCCTTACCGCTGACCTTGCTCCGTTCCTGCTTGTTCCCTGGAGTTCTTGTCGCCGATCGCCTAACTGAATGCCCTCCGGAGGTCTGGCGTGCGCCTTATATAGCGGTTTGGGCGGAGGATAGTTTGCCCGCATATTCCAACTGATTTTTGGCTGCAATAGTGTGGCCGATCTATTTCGGGTCAGTGTGACCGTTCGCGCATGATGCGGGTTGTGTGAGTGTTTCTTTACTTAAATTTATTTCATTTACTTCATTTTCGTTATTTATGTCTTACTACTATGTGCGCGTTCGGCGCGACACATCCTTACTCAAAATGAATTCAATTTGTGTCACTAAGGAATTTTGACATTCTTCTGCGAATTCGGAATGCCAACGAAAATTGTCCGAGATCAGTGAGATAAGTTCGCCGGGGCGGTTTTTAGGGAAGTCTCTAATGATCTCTTGATCAATCCAACGTTACATTACATGTAAATTCATTTCAAAAGTCTAGCAATATTTCCACTGTCGAAAGACAGTCACTCAACCCAAACGGAAATCCATAGAATCGTCCTCACAAAAAATAAATACATGTATTTATCATTAGCCACGACAAAATACTTGCGGAAATGATAATAACATAATATACGATGCCCGAGGTGTCGATAGAGTTCTCCATTTTTAATGGTAAAGTTGTGGAACTTCCTTGATCCTTCGTGGACCTCCTGTAACTTCCGTTGTAACTACTTGCAATAGGCCTACCCAGTTTGGATCGCCGACGTGTGAAGACGTGTTTTTATCGAGCTCCGCACAAAATCAGTTGTTTTGATTAAAGTGAACGACTAATAAAATAAACTAAATAAGAAAGAGCGCGCTCTTGCTCTCCCGCTCTTTTAGCTCCGACACAAGCCCCGCTACCTCCAACAACAACAGCTGGAGCTATACCCACAGCCCGCTCTATTTCGTCGTCCGCTGCATCCGCTCATGCTCTGACTGAGTCCGCGAAAGTAAAACCGCAAGCAACAAACGGTACTGCTGCACTACCAGCAAAACAAAACGAAAACGTAAATAAAAAAAGCTGGGTCGACCTGGCAGACTGGAATGGACCGCTACATTACAATAAAGCGAAAGCTCAGCCCAGAAAATTCAGATTTGGAAAACAAGCCGAAAAATACACGCGAAATACACTCTACCCTGATCAACAATGTACCCTGAAGTACTTTCTTCGAAAGCAACAAGTTTCGCTCCCTGGTCTACACCCAGCACTAACAAGATAACCTTTGCAAACGTTTTAAAATCAGGTATGACGCCTCCAACACAAAATACCCAAACCCCACATGAAGTGCATACAAAATTAGACACACAAGAAAACTATAACACAGCTACGTAGCAGGAAACAAAAACGTAAGCTATGATGCAAGCCTTACAACAGAGCATGATGGAATTTATGACATTTATGAGGACCACCATACAAGACATGTTGCGTAATCAAAACCTTTTGATATAGATGCTTGTAGCCCAACAATCAAATAAATAAGGGCTACCACGCATAGGTTCGTGGAACACCAATGGAAATGGACGGAAAAGCTCCACTTTTACAAAGAATTTGCGGAAAATCATCTTCAGGCCACATCTATCAACATACAGCTGGAGGACAGCTCACCTCACACTAGCGGCCGATTAGTCATCTGATCACTCGCCTGTACACCGATACGCAGAAAACGTGAAACCACCATACAAATTGACTTCTCACAAAACAAACTGGCTCAGGTATAAAAAATATATAAGTCCACACATAGAGCTAAGCCCAAAACTCAATACTGAATCTGATATAGAAAGCTGCACGTGTGCATTGCAATCCATCCTTACTGCAGCAGCTCTTACTGCAACACCCAAAATCACAAATACTACAATTAATTCGAAAAAGACCAACGCACAAATCGAGCAACTCGCAGAGATCGGCAATCGTCTAGATCTCCAACTGCAAAACAAAAGCTTAAAGTAACCACACGAAAACTGGCCAACGCTCTGAAACAAGAAGAGGAAGACGATCAGCGCCGATACATAGAGCAACTCACACGAACAGGCACGAAACATAAGTCACTGTGGAGAGCCCACTCAACTCTTCGCCCATCGACTGAAACCGTTTTGCCGATAAGGAATTCCTCAGGCGGCTGGGCCCGTAGTGATGCAGACAGAGCCACCACATTTACCGCTCACCTACAAAATGTGTTCACGCCAAACCAGGCTACTAGCACATTCGCGCTACCGTCCTCACCCGTAAACTGCCACCAGCAACACACCCCAATTGTGTTTCGTCCTAAAGAAGTAATTAAAATAATCAAAGACAATCTCAGCCCGGGCTGCGACTTTATACGCCGGAAATGATCATCCAGCTGCCTCACTCTGCAGTTCGCTACATAACCCAGCTCTTTAATGCCATCACCAAATTTGGTTACTTTCCACAACGATGGAAAAGGACCACACAGTCCCTTTATCTTACAGACCAATACTATTCGCAAAATGCCTGCTGGTCCGACTTAATCTACATCTGAGAACCCACAACATAATCCCAGCCCATCAATTTGGATTTCGCGAATGCCACGGAACCATTGAACAAGTGAATCGTATAACAACGGAAATAAGAACTGCATTCGAAAATCGCGAAAACTGTACAGCAGTATTTTTAGACGTATCCCAAGCATTCGACAGAGTCTGGCTCGACGGCCTAATGTTTAAAATTAAAACAGCCCTACCCGAAAGCACACACAAACTTCTAAAGTCTTACCTCTATGACAGAAAGTTTGCAGTGCGGTGCAACACTGCCACTTCCACTGATCATGTAATTGAGCCTGGAGTCCCCCAAGGCAGCGTTCTTGGACCAACCTTATACCTCATCTACACAGCCGACAACCCTACAAATAGTCGCTTAACGGTATCCACATTTGCCGACGATCAGCTATCCTTAGCCGTTCAAGGTCCCCTACCCAAGCTACAGCACAGCTGAGAAGTGGCTCTTTGACTGGCGAATAAAGGTACACATGCCAGCAACAGCAATATAGACATCATACAGCAAGCACAATCAAATATTCTGAGAACCATCACTGGGGCACCGTGGTAAGTTCGGAATGAAAACATCCAAAGAGACTTAAATATCCCATCAGTTATCAATGCAATTACGGAACTTAAGGAAAAATACCATAGCAAGCTTTACTCGCACCCCAACCACCTAGCGAGAGGTTTAACCCAGCTCAGCAGCCGTTCCCGTCTCCGGCGAAAAGACCTACCAACCCAGCGAAGAAATTTTTAGGGCCGTTTAATCATAGAACAGTTGGAAAAATAATACAACTGTTCAAAAAAAATACTTGTTATAGTTAAGATTTTGTAAACTTATTGTTAGTTCTTAAACAAGAAGATTCAATAAATAAAAGCAAAGTAATAAAAAAAATATATACCTTAAGTGGTGTACGTAAAAGTCGAAGTTCCTTATG
The DNA here is from genome assembly GCF_016746245.2 of Drosophila santomea. Lineage (NCBI taxonomy): Eukaryota > Metazoa > Arthropoda > Insecta > Diptera > Drosophilidae > Drosophila > Drosophila santomea. The sequence goes on from NW_025319013.1 coordinate 25,641, forward strand.
GAATATATGGAATAAATTGTGCCCGGGTACGTTTATTGTCGCACGTGCTCAATTGTGCTAACTTATAAAAACGGCCAAACCTCAAACTTGCATATGCAAGGCCATGAATAAACCGGTTTCGTTGAAACAAATTTCCGTAGATAAAAAACGAGGCAACCAAAATTTGTGCGAATTGGGTCACCGAAGATTTCCGACCGTATTCAGATGTACAAGGTGCTGGCTTTAAAAAAATGCTCAAATTTTGTATAAAACGGGGGTGCAGATTACGGAGAGAATACTGACTTCCAAGACCTTATGCCCGATCCAACAACTATATCGAGGAACGTGCAAAAGGACGCAGCGGAGAAAAAAAGACAGCTTCGAGAGGAGATTGGAAAAATTGTACGCAGCGGAGGAGCATCAGCCACAATTGATATGTGGACGGATAATTATGTTCTTTCTGCGCGTAACATTTCACTACATGTTCGACAACAAGTTACAAGACATTGTGCTCGGGATGAAATCAATTGTCCAAAAGACCACCAGTCTAAACATCTCTAAAAAGTTGACAATATAGAGCCCATTAAATTTGTGACCGATAGGGGCTCAAATGTAATTAAAACTCTGCAAAATAACATCAGACTTAACTGCAGTAGCCACTTGTTATCAAATGTCCTCGAAAAATCCTTTTCGGCAACTAAAAGGCTGTCAAACACAATCGAAGCTTGCAAAAAAATTATAAAATTTTTTAAAAAGGCAAATGGCAACATCTTCTTGTCACGTTTTTAAAAAACCAGTGCCCAACTGGATGGAATTCCCAATACAGGATGCTTAAGTCCATTCATGATTGACAATTTTGACAACGAAGGGCGAAAGTCAACGACTTTTTAGTATAAATATCATTCTTTTTAAATCATTGGTAGAAGTGCGAGAACGTTGAAATTGTTTTTAAAAAAACTGCAGGTATCCAAGGCACCATCGGTATGTTATGTATTGCCTTCCATAAATACACTAAAATAAAATTTATGCCCAAATCCGGAGGATATTCCCGCAATAACTATTTTAAAGCGACACATTTTAGAAATCGTTGAAATCATTTGAGTGGCTTAATTAAATATTTGTCATAAAGTAGCCTTCTTTTTATACCCTCCAGCGAATAATATGCAAGCAGCTGAGCTGGATAAGATAAAAGAATTTTGTGCATCGCTTGTTTTTTCAAAAAAGGCCAAAAATGAGCCATTAACACCCTTAACTCCAACTACAAGCTCAATATTTAATTTTGACTTAAATAGCCAGACGGATGCCTCAAGCGAATCTGATAATTTAGTTTCATCTACCTAAAACGACGCTTTTTTCTTTGCACAATTAATACAAAATTCGGGTTTACCAAAAATAGAAACTCCAGACGAAGAGGTAAACAGATACGCGAAAGAAATTGTGGAAATGTCGAATAGTTTCAATTTGCTGGATTGGTGGACTAAATAAACCAAAATTTCCAAATTTGTTTGAGGTGGCCATGGACATTCACGCTGAGAGATCCTTCTCCTTATCTGGAAACATAATAACAGAAAAACGCAATTGACTTGCACCTGGTTCAGTCGATAGCCTTATATTTTTAAATCCAATTTATAAAAATTTCCTGCCATAAAATAAATATATGTAAATAAATAAACAATTATATTCCTGAAGTTTCATTCTTATTATGAGAATCGTTTAGTTTGCGCTTCACACCTACAGTTCATACATTTTTACTCGAGTATACCTCAAATGATTTGAATCAAACCAAATCAATCAAGACGTTCATTGCAATGGAACGTCGTACGACTTTAGCCGATCCACTTTGATTGCAATCGAAGTAGCCCATACCGTATAGCCGAGTCTGATTCCCTACTTCGTGCTCAGTTCACTCTAATTCAAATCAGTTTGACACTGGGCATACTTATATTGAATAGACAAGTTGGTCGTGTTGATTGGTACCGATTTGGTTCTCTTTTTGCACAGAGTATTTGTTCATACTAGAGGGCTGCATAACACCATTCAAACCGGCAAATGAGACATTCGTGTTGAAACGAACGAAGTGAATTCGGCGCGTTTGCAAATGAACGAAGTGAAGTCGGCAACGCGCGCCGACTTCAATTCATTCAATTCAAACGGCACATTCTGAAACGAATGAAGTGAAGACCGAGTAAAGTGAATGGGTGATTTGAATGTCTTGTCTGCGTATGTGTGTGTGTGTGTGTGAGTTTCAATAAAAGATGCTAAACTCGTGTTTTAATATTATTGTTTATTATTACATAACTGATAATACATTATATTCTTATCTTATAAATATAAATATATTTTTTCCTTAATTTTCAATGTTATTGTGTAAAAATAATTTTATTAATATTTTCCGAGTTAAGCGAAATGGCAGATAAACGATGCGTCGCCTGACGTTAGCTATATAAACGATTTTATTATTTTGTTTTTACTATTCTTTTTTAAATATTTTTTTTAACAATTCAAAATATCATAACTATAGTAATTGAAGATGAAGAAGAAGATGTTTTAAACATTTTTGAATATTCATAAAACATTTTTCTTGAATATAACGAGTATTTAAAAATGAGTTTGTAAACTTATTTGTAACATGAATAGAAATTATTTACCTTAAAATATTAAAGTATGAAGAGTTCGTGTACATAAACGAAGAAAAACTTAAGCTTGATAATGCAACCAGACTTCATATAAATAAATATATATGATTAAAAAATAAATTGGTCGTCAAATCTTCCTATCTTCAAATCCACTTTTTTTGTATAGTATATAACATTATGGTGGTAAAGGAATTTAAAGCTAGGACTAACAAGAAGGAACGCCATAGTCGAGTTTCCCGACTATTTGATACCCGTTACTCAGCTAGTGGAAGTGCGTGGGAAAAAGTTTTACAGGGACAGTTTTTGGCGGTTAGTAGGCGTGGCAAAAAGATTTTTTGCAAATCAGGCAAAATTTAAAAGACTAACAAAATTGTGAAAAAACACATGTTACGTCGACAAATGAAATGTTGCCGTCGTGCTGTAGGTCCGAAGATATTAATTCGGCCCTGCGCCCAGATTTACCTACGCCCTAGATAATGCGCCCGAAACCTAGGTAACGCAGATGCACCACTGAATTTATATGTATATTTTCGATATTGTTCAATACCCCGATTTTTTAATTTAATAATAATAAAAATAATGAATATCGGTTATGGCATTAGAGAATAGGTCACATAAGTAAATTAAAAAAAAAATTTGTTTAGTTACAACAATCTTCTTAATAACGTTAATGCAGTTGATGAGATTTGTGAAGCATTTATAATTGGTAAACAAGCAAGATTGCGTCTTGAAAAATATAATAATAAACAATACATAAGTAGACCCCAGTTTGTAGTACATTCTGATGTATGTGGCCCGATAACACTGGTTTCGATTGACGACAAAAACTATTACATTGTTTCCGTTGATCAATACACACATTATCGTGTGACATATTAATGAAACCCTTTTTTTTTTTATATATTTATTTATTAAGTGAAGAATCCGTACATCATAATATTGTATCTTAACATCACAGGGGAGAAATATCCTAGGGGTTACCAAACACTATATACAAATTAGTGTAGGATTAAGTAAACACAAATCGGAAGTTTTTACAATGATTAAGGATTTTGTTGCATAAAGTGAGGCGCATTTCAACCTTAAAATTGTTATTTTCTATATAGATAATGGTAGGGAATACCTTTCTAGCGACATGCGTCAATATTGTATAGAGAAAGGGATAAGTTATCAATTGACTGTGCCGTATACGCCGTGTTACGTACACCCTTTTTGTAAGATCTTAAGATTTTGAAAATTCACAAACAGAATCTTAAGCATGGGAAGGGGTACTATCATCGCGTTGAGTCAGACGGATCGCGACAAAGAAAATACAAGTTGAAAATAAACGAGAGAACGCTCAAAGTGAATACGCGAAAGTGAATATCCGGGAAGACTAGAACTGACTACCTGAAAGCCTCGAGGAGCAGTAGGCCGGCCAAATAAATAAACAATGAACAAAGTGAACCCCTGCATTTCAGCAAAGATAAAAACAAATAGCAGTGACTTTTCCAAACAAAAGCACAATTCAAGTAATCTGAGAATCGGGTAGCAGCCGAAGTGTGCCACCGAAAAACATTCATACATATAAGTTAACACCAAACATTATCAAGAGAATTAAGAGCATATCAGTCGCCAGTGCAAATGCACTCAAAGTTCATTGCCAGCCTATAACAACTCCAGCGCATGCAAGACATCCGCCACGTGCGCTTGGTCAGCACTTTCAAGCCATGGGACCATTGGCCACGCAATAACAAGGCACAACCGTGAGACCCAGCTTTGGACACCTAACACCTAAAACGACAAGACAAGGCAAACAACAGCGGCAGCGGCGTCCCCACCAACGGCAGCAGAGGTCCCCTAAGCTAATTCATAATTCTTTTATGTTAGTTCTAAATCGGATTTCAATCAATAAAGTTTGTTTTTTATAAACAAAATTAAAGTATATATATTCTTAATCAGGATAAATAGCCAAGTCGATCTGGCCATGTCCGTCTGTCTGTCGGTCTGTCCGTCCTTCCGTATGAATGTTAAGATTAAGCATACAGAGATATAGACGCAGCGCAAGTTTGTCGATTCATGTTGCCACGCCCACTCCGTCTTTTCCTGTTTGTGTATATTACTATAATGTTCAGTTTACATATTATTGGTGCACGAATGTATGTGTATATATATTCCTATCAGTAGCAACACCCAGGATCCAACGCGTCGAGATCTTATCGCACCGGATTAAAATGGTACCGCAAGCTTAGGACCGTAGTATTGTGGTCTCGCTCTCTCTAACATGTCCACCGTTTCAATGCCGTTTTCATTGGTGATCCAATCGAATACTCGAAATCCGTGTTTAATTTGGGAGCGAAGTCACTAGCATTAGCCGCGAGCCAACATTCTGAAATAGTTTTCCTACGACTAAACGAAGTTAAAGTCGCCATTTAAAGTCTTCAAGAGTGACTCCCAAAGGCATTCGGCGACCTGTAAAGGATTAAAACACGGCCTAACTTAAGCGTTGAGCCACAAACGACGAGCCTTACCTAATTACGGTTAAGGCTCAACATACCCTAAAATGGAAAATAAAACGGAAAATTCAGTAAATCTGCCCCTGGCGGGTTAGCATCGGATTCCACGCTAACCGATATACGGCTCCGTTCAGGTGAAGCTGGGGACCAGGAGAAGTTCGGCTAACTGGGCTGATGTCTACGCCACTCAACGCGTATGCAAACATCGCGCTTGCAGACGACGGCGCGGAAAATATGAAAAAGATAAACACCGGTGAGCTATTTAATCAAACAGCAGCACTCGACGTCACTGTTAACGGAGGCTATCTGAACCGAACACAAACCACACACGACATTTAAGACAACGCAGCCTTTCGAAACATCAGCCTACCCTGTCAGGCTAATACGTCGAGCCTCGGAATCGCAACCGCCTTTTGAGGCGCGGGATAGGTTAGTCAGAATGCCGTTGTTTCAGAATCACGCACCGCCACTAGCGCGGGACCCTGGAGATCTGCACGATCCATCAGCCACGCTGAGACTAGCCGGGAACGGGATTGTATAGCGCGGCCCGCGACGACCGAAACTTTGACCGATCGTTTAACGATCAAGCAAAGCTTAGCTTGTAAGGCAGTGAGGACTGCTGACTGACAAACGGTCAAACATTTAAGTCACTTCTAATTATACCCGTTACTCGTAGAGTAAAAGGGTATACTAGATTCGTTGAAAAGTATGTAACAGGCAAAATAAAGCGTATTCTTGATCAGGATCAATAGCCGAGTCGATATCGATATGACCATGTCCGTCTGTCCGTATGAACGTCGAGATCTGAGGAACTACAAAAGCTGGAAAGTTTAGACTAAGCAAACAGACTCCGGAGACATAGACGCAGCGCAAGCCACAAGCCGCCCAAACTGCCACACCCACAATTTTTAAAAATGTTTTGATTTTTTTTTATTTTTGTATTAGTCTTATAAATTTCTATCGATTAGCCAAAAAACTTTGTGGCACGCCCACTCTAACGCCCACAAACCACCAAAAACTGTCAGTGTGGAAATTTCTCCTTTGCACTTCCACTAGCTGAGTAACGGGTATCACATGGTCGGAAAACTCGACTATAGTGCCCTCTCTCTTGTTTTATACGTCACACCCTTAGGCTACCATTATATCAAAAATATACATATATTTACTAATCGTATGAAAATAAAATGGGCACGAGAAATATAGAGAAAGCACGGAAAACTTACCCTTCTTTAATCCTGAGCGATGAGATCTCGACGCGTTGGATCCTAAACTGAACAGTAACGTAATATACACAAACAAAAAAAAAAGAATATACACTAAGTAAAGATCGTCTATCTAGACGTTTGTATGAATGTTTTTGGCCGCTACCCGATTCTCAGATTACTTGAATTGTGCACTTGGTTGGGAAAGTCACTGCTGTTATGTTGTCTTTGTTGATATCAGCATTGACTAAGTCAACTGCACACTTTCGTAGATGCAAGCTTAAACGCGTACGCAGCTGTGGTGTTTTTGCGAAATGAGTTTTATGGCAAAACTCAGCGGTCCTTAATCGCCTCCAAAACACGCGTAGCCGCTCTTAAGCCTGTACCCAACCCAAGAATGGAGCTACTAGCAGCAGAAGTGTCCCGCGACAGATTCTATCGGATAACGAAACGAACTTCAGGGAAGACAACGGCGTTTTAAGAGCGGATGTTGTCCTCTCAGATACAGAAGAAATATTCAACATTGAAGTTCCGCTTCAACCCTCCCGGTGTCCCTCACATGTTCGGGGCTTGGAAAAGACTCGTGCGGTCGACTAAATCTATCTGCAGCGAAATTCTTCCCCAAGAGAGACTGCGTGAGGAAACACTACGAGCTGCTTTTGCCGACGTGGAGTACACCTTGAATAGCCGTCCGCTAACTTACGTGCCTATATATGACGCAGACGCCAAAGCGCTAACTCCCAACCATTTTCTCATAGGAAGTTCAAGTGGACTCCGAAAACGAGACTCCCACGCTAACCACGTTTTCGCCTCCGACGAAGCCGCTTGCTGTTGGCGATGTGGTCATCATTGTGAATGAGAACTCCAAAAGGAATATGTGGTCCAAGGGCCGCGTCGTCGACTTGCACCGCGGAGCAGATGGCCAGGTTGTGTGCACAGTGGATGGATTAGTGACACGAGCTACAGCACAGCTGGCATTGCACCTCACCGACATTGAGAAGTGGCTCTTTGACTGGCGAATAAAGGTACACATGCCAGCAACAGCAATATAGACATTATACAGCAAGCACAATCAAATATTCAGAGAACCATCACTGGGGCACCGTGGTACGTTCGGAATGAAAACATCCAAAGAGACTTAAATATCCCATCAGTTATCAATGCAATTACGGAACTTAAGGAAAAATACCATAGCAAGCTTTACTCGCACCCAAACCACCTAGCGAGAGGTTTAACCCAGCTCAGCAGCCGTTCCCGTCTCCGGCGAAAAGACCTACCAACCCAGCGAAGAAATTTTTAGGGCCGTTTAATCATAGAACAGTTGGAAAAATAATACAAATGTTCAAAAAAAATACTTGTTATAGTTAAGATTTTGTAAACTTATTGTTAGTTCCTAAACAAGAAGATTCAATAAATAAAAGCAAAGTAATAAAAAAAATATATACCTTAAGTGGTGTACGCAAAGGTCGAAGTTCCTTATGGAATATATGGAATAAATTGTGCCCGGGTACGTTTATTGTCGCACGTGCTCAATTGTGCTAACTTATAAAAACGGCCAAACCTCAAACTTGCATATGCAAGGCCATGAATAAACCGGTTTCGTTGAAACAAATTTCCGTAGATAAAAAACGAGGCAACCAAAATTTGTGCGAATTGGGTCACCGAAGATTGCCGACCGTATTCAGATGTACAAGGTGCTGGCTTTAAAAAAATGCTCAAATTTTGTATAAAACGGGGGTGCAGATTACGGAGAGAATACTGACTTCCAAGACCTTATGCCCGATCCAACAACTATATCGAGGAACGTGCAAAAGGACGCAGCGGAGAAAAAAAGACAGCTTCGAGAGGAGATTGGAAAAATTGTACGCAGCGGAGGAGCATCAGCCACAATTCATATGTGGACGGATAATTATGTTCTTTCTGCGCGTAACATTTCACTACATGGTCGACAACAAGTTACAAGACATTGTGCTCGGAATGAAATCAATGGTCCAAAAGACCACCAGTCTAAACATCTCTAAAAAGTTGACAATATAGAGCCCATTAAATTTGTGACCGATAGGGGCTCAAATGTAATTAAAACTCTGCAAAATAACATCAGACTTAACTGCAGTAGCCACTTGTTATCAAATGTCCTCGAAAAATCCTTTTCGGCAACTAAAAGGCTGTCAAACACAATCGAAGCTTGCAAAAAAATTATAAAATATTTCAAAAAGGCAAATGGCAACTCGATGGAATTCCCAATACAGGATGCTTAAGTCCATTCATGATTGACAATTTTGACAACGAAGGGCGAAAGTCAACGACTTTTTAGTATAAATATCATTCTTTTTAAATCATTGGTAGATGTGCGAGAACGTTGAAATTGTTTTTAAAAAAACTGCAGGTATCCAAGGCACCATCGGTATGTTATGTATTGCCTTCCATAAATACACTAAAATAAAATTTATGCCCAAATCCGGAGGATATTCCCGCAATAACTATTTTAAAGCGACACATTTTAGAAGTCGTTGAAATCATTTGAGTGGCTTAATTAAATATTTGTCATAAAGTAGCCTTCTTTTTATACCCTCCAGCGAATAATATGCAAGCAGCTGAGCTGGATAAGATAAAAGAATTTTGTGCATCGCTTGTTTTTTCAAAAAAGGCCAAAAATGAGCCATTAACACCCTTAACTCCAACTACAAGCTCAATATTTAATTTTGACTTAAATAGCCAGACGGATGCCTCAAGCGAATCTGATAATTTAGTTTCATCTACAAATCTCATCTACATTCATCTACACAATTAATACAAAATTCGGGTTTACCAAAAATAGAAACTCCAGACGAAGAGGTAAACAGATACGCGAAAGAAATTGTGGAAATGTCGAATAGTTTCAATTTGCTGGATTGGTGGACTAAATAAACCAAAATTTCCAAATTTGTTTGAGGTGGCCATGGACATTCTCTCAGTGCCAGCAAGTAGTGCCGAGGCTGAGAGATCCTTCTCCTTAGCTGGAAACATAATAACAGAAAAACGCAACCGACTTGCACCTGGTTCAGTCGATAGCCTTATATTTTTAAATCCAATTTATAAAAATTTCCTGCCATAAATAAATATATGTAAATAAATAAACAAATATATTCCTGAAGTTTCTTTCTTATTATGAGAATCGTTTAGTTTGCGCTTCACACCTACAGTTCATACATTTTTACTCGAGTATACCTCAAATGATTTGAATCAAACCAAATCAATCAAGACGTTCATTGCAATGGAACGTCGTACGACTTTAACCGATCCACTTTAATTACAACCGAAGTAGCCCATACCGTATAGCCGAGTCTGATTCCCTACTTCGTGCTCAGTTCACTCTAATTCAAATCAGTTTGACAATGGGCATACTTATATTGAATGGACAAGTTGGTCGTGTTGATTGGTACCGATTTGGTTCTCTTTTTGCACAGAGTATTTGTTCATACTTAGTCATACTCGTTGAAGTTCTCTGGTGTGAGCCTCTTTAGGTGCTCCAGTGAAGAGGCGTCGAGACAAGGCGTCGACTACCACGTTGTACTTTCTGCGTCGGTGGTGCATGTTATATTGCTATTGCTGGAGCTCCAAGGCCCATATCGCGATGGACCAATGGATTATGTACTCAGTTCCGCGGCATCGAGTTTTTGGCTTACGTAGGCAATGACTCGTTCGTGGCCATCGATATCGGGTTAGTACCCCCTCGAGTCCGTAATTGCTGGTGGCGGTCTAGAGTGTCAATTTCACAACGAAATCTGATAAATCGGGTGCGTCTTTCAGTATGCTCTTTAGGTTAAAGGTACGCTTTAGTAATTTTCCTACTTCCACCGGTGGTTCGTCTTTAGCAGGTTTGCTATGGGCTATACCATTGATGCAAAGTTCGGAACGAAGCGCAAGCAAACGTGCCCTCCGCTTTGCCTAAATAGCAAGCAGATCCCTCAAGTCAAAGAAGTAACGTATCTCGGCAAACACCTCGATAGACGCCTAACATGGCGTAGGCATATCAAATGCAAGAAACTACACCTAAGACTGAAAGCCAGCAGCCTCCACTTGATCATAAACGCACATGGTCGATATGTGTCTAGACTACAAGGTCCTCCTCTACACATACAGCGAGCTCAATCCAAGATCGTACGAACTGTTACTGGGGTACCATGGTATATTAGAAACCAAAACATTCACAGGGACTTCGGAATTCTCGCAGTAAAAGATGAAATATATGTACAAGCAAAAGCGTCCTATAAAGAAAACTATTCCCATCCAAATCCCCTAGCAAGCCTCTTGATTCGGGTTTCCAACCGAACCCGCCTGCAACGTACCGACCTTCCAACCCATCCATAATTTGTCAGGGCCATTTCTACTGTTTCAGTCTATATGACTGCATAGATAGAAATTTCAAAGACCAATAAAAAAATGAAAAAATATCACAAAATGTTTCAAAAGTGTGGGCGTAGCAGTTTTGGGCGTGTCTCTGGAAGCAAGTTTAATCTCAATATTTTAGTTTTTATAGTTTCAGAGATCGATGCGTTCATACGGGCGATGCGTTCATACGATGCGTTCATATATGGTCAAAAATTTTTCTAAAGCGTAGGCGTGGCAGTTTGGCGCGGTTTGTGAGCGTTAGGGTGGCCCATAATGGGTCAACAAACTTGCGTCTATGTCTCTGGAGTCTGTATGCTTAATCTCAACTTTCTATCATTTATAGTTCCTGAGATCCTGACGGTCATACAGACGGACAGATTCTGATCTTGATCAAGAATATATATACATTATATGGTTGGAAACGCTTCCTTCTGCCTGTTACACACTAACGAATCTAGTACCTTTTTAATCTACATGTAACGGGTATAGTAAATCAAACACAAATATTTAAAACATGACAAGATTTTATGAAATACGAAAGACAATTCAAAATATCATAACTATAGTAATTGAAGATGAAGAAGAAGATGTTTTAAACATTTTTGAATATTCATAAAACATTTTTCTTGAATATAACGAGGATTTAAAAATGAGTTTGTAAACTTATTTGTAACATGAATAGAAATTATTTACCTTAAAATATTAAAGTATGAAGAGTTCGTGTACATAAACGAAGAAAAACTTAAGCTTGATAATGCAACCAGACTTCATATAAATAAATATATATGATTAAAAAATAAATTGGCCGTCAAATCTTCCTATCTTCAAATCCACTTTTTTTGTATAGTATATAACATTATGGTGGTAAAGGAATTTAAAGCTAGGACTAACAAGAAGGAACAACATAGTCGAGTTTCCCGACTATTTGATACCCGATACTCAGCTAGTGGAAGTGCGTGGGAAAAAGTTTTACAGGGACAGTTTTTGGCGGTTTGTAGGCGTGGCAAAAAGATTTTTTGCAAATCGCCCTAGATAATGCGCCCGAAACCTAGGTAACGCAGATGCACCACTGAATTTATATGTATATTTTCGATATTGTTCAATACCCCGATTTTTTAATTTAATAATAATAAAAATAATGAATATCGGTTATGGCATTAGAGATTAGGTCACATAAGTAAATTAAAAAAAAAATTTGTTTAGTTACAACAATCTTCTTAATAACGTTAATGCAGTTGATGAGATTTGTGAAGCATGTATAATTGGTAAACAAGCAAGATTGCGTCTTGAAAAATATAATAATAAACAATACATAAGTAGACCCCAGTTTGTAGTACATTCTAATGTATGTGGCCCGATAACACCGGTTTCGATTGACGACAAAAACTATTACATTGTTTCCGTTGATCAATACACACATTATCGTGTGACATATTAATGAAACCCTTTTTTTTTTAATATTTATTTATTAAGTGAAGAATCCGTACATCATAATATTGTATCTTAACATCACAGTGGAGAAATATCCTAGGGGTTACCAAACACTATATACAAATTAGTGTAGGATTAAATAAACACAAATCGGAAGTTTTTACAATGATTAAGGATTTTGTTGCATAAAGTGAGGCGCATTTCAACCTTAAAATTGTTATTTTCTATATAGATAATGGTAGGGAATACCTTTCTAGCGACATGCGTCAATATTGTATAGAGAAAGGGATAAGTTATCAATTGACTGTGCCGTATACTTTTTGTAAGATCTTAAGATTTTGAAAATTCACAAACAGAATCTTAAGCATGGGAAGGGGTACTATCATCGCGTTGAGTCAGACGGATCGCGACAAAGAAAATACAAGTTGAAAATAAACGAGAGAACGCTCAAAGTGAATACGCGAAAGTGAATATCCGGGAAGACTAGAACTGACTACCTGAAAGCCTCGAGGAGCAGTAGTCGGGACTCAATTCCCGAGAACCCTTTTTTTTCCGAGACTATATCCTCGTAATTCAATTGAAGACTGCTTTAAAACGCTTAAGCACTCTATCGACCCCCAGGATAACAGGACGTAGTCTGGAAGGATCCAGGACCAATACAAGAAACACTCTTGAAGAAAAACTACAATCCTTCAGAATTCTCAAAATGGGCTGCTCCACAGATATGAACAGTGTATCGGGCAAAACATTTCGTCAATGAAAACTCACTCGTCTACTACCAAGCATAACATGAAAGCCGGCCAAATAAATAAACAATGAACAAAGTGAACCCCTGCATTTCAGCAAAGATAAAAACAAATAGCAGTGACTTTTCCAATCAAAAGCACAATTCAAGTAATCTGAGAATCGGGTAGCAGCCAAGTGTGCCACCGAAAAACATTCATACATATAAGTTAACACCAAACATTATCAAGAGAACTAAGAGCATATCAGTCGCCAGTGCAAATGCACTCAAAGTTCATTGCCAGCCTATAAGAACTCCAGCGCATGCAAGACATCCGCCACGTGCGCTTGGTCAGCACTTTCAAGCCATGGGACCATTGGCCACGCAATAACAAGTCACAACCGTGAGACCCAGCTTTGGACACCTAACACCTAAAACGACAAGACAAGGCAAACAACAGCGGCAGCGGCGTCCCCACCAACGGCAGCAGAGGTCCCCTAAGATAATTCATAATTCTTTTAAGTTAGTTCTAAATCGGATTTCAATCAATAAAGTTTGTTTTTTTATAAACAAAATTAAAGTATATATATTCTTAATCAGGATAAATAGCCAAGTCGATCTGGCCATGTCCGTCTGTCTGTCGGTCTGTCCGAGATATAGACGCAGCGCAAGTTTGTCGATTCATGTCGCCACGCCCACTCCAACGCCCACAAACCGCCCAAAACTGCCACGCCAACAATTTTGAAAAATGATTTGATATTTTTTCATTTTTGTATTAGTCTTGCAAATTTCTATCGATTCGACAAAAAAACTTTTTGCCACGCCCATTCTAACACCCACAAACCGCCAAATACTGTCAGTGTTAAAGACTCTTTTTCGCACTTTCACTAGATGAGTAACGGGTATCAGATAGTCGGGGAATTCGACTATAGCGTTCTCTCTTGCTTATATATATGTATGTCTAGATAGACGACCTTCACTTAGTGTATATTCTTTTCCTGTTTGTGTATATTACTATAATGTTCAGTTTACATATTATTGGTGCACGAATGTATGTGTATATATATTCCTATCAGTAGCAACACCCAGGATCCAACGCGTCGAGATCTTATCGCACCGGATTAAAATGGTACCGCAAGCTTAGGACCGTAGTATTGTGGTCTCGCTCTCTCTAACATGTCCACCGTTTCAATGCCGTTTTCATTGGTGATCCAATCGAATACTCGAAATCCGTGTTTAATTTGGGAGCGAAGTCACTAGCATTAGCCGCGAGCCAACATTCTGAAATAGTTTTCCTACGACTAAACGAAGTTAAAGTCGCCATTTAAAGTCTTCAAGAGTGACTCCCAAAGGCATTCGGCGACCTGTAAAGGATTAAAACACGGCCTAACTTAAGCGTTAAGCCACAAACGACGAGCCTTACCTAATTACGGTTAAGGCTCAACATACCCTAAAATGGAAAATAAAACGGAAAATTCAGTAAATCTGCCCCTGGCGGGTTAGCATCGGATTCCACGCTAACCGATATACGGCTCCGTTCAGGTGAAGCTGGGGACCAGGAGAAGTTCGGCTAACTGGGCTGATGTCTACGCCACTCAACGCGTATGCAAACATCGCGCCTGCAGACGACGGCGCGGAAAATATGAAAAAGATAAACATCGGTGAGCTATTTAATCAAACAGCAGCACTCGACGTCACTGTTAACGGAGGCTATCTGAACCGAACACAAACCACACACGACATTTAAGACAACGCAGCCTTTCGAAACATCAGCCTACCCTGTCAGGCTAATACGTCGAGCCTCGGAATCGCAACCGCGGGGTAAGTTAGGGGGATAGGTTAGTCAGAATGCCGTTGTTTCAGAATCACGCACCGCCACTAGCGCGGGACCCTGGAGATCTGCACGATCCATCAGCCACGCTGAGACTAGCCGGGAACGGGATTGTATAGCGCGGCCCGCGACGACCGAAACTTTGACCGATCGTTTAACGATCAAGCAAAGCTTAGCTTGTAAGGCAGTGAGGACTGCTGACTGACAAACGGTCAAACATTTAAGTCACTTCTAATTAGTAGTAGTAGAGTAAAAGGGTATACTAGATTCGTTGAAAAGTATGTAACAGGCAAAATAAAGCGTATTCTTGATCAGGATCAATAGCCGAGTCGATATCGATATGACCATGTCCGTCTGTCCGTATGAACGTCGAGATCTGAGGAACTACAAAAGCTGGAAAGTTTAGACTAAGCAAACAGACTCCGGAGACATAGACGCAGCGCAAGCCACAAGCCGCCCAAACTGCCACACCCACAATTTTAAAAATGTTTTGATTTTTTTTATTTTTGTATTAGTCTTATAAATTTCTATCGATTAGCCAAAAAACTTTGTGGCACGCCCACTCTAACGCCCACAAACCACCGAAAACTGTCAGTGTGGAAATTTCTCCTTTGCACTTCCACTAGCTGAGTAACGGGTATCACATGGTCGGAAAACTCGACTATAGTGCCCTCTCTCTTGTTTTATACGTCAAACCCTTAGGCTACCATTATATCAAAAATATACATATATTTACTAATCGTATGAAAATAAAATGGGCACGAGAAATATAGAGAAAGCACGGAAAACTTACCCTTCTTTAATCCTGAGCGATGAGATCTCGACGCGTTGGATCCTAACTGAACAGTAACGTAATATACACAAACAAAAAAAAAGAATATACACTAAGTAAAGATCGTCTATCTAGACGTTTGTATGAATGTTTTTGGCCGCTACCCGATTCTCAGATTACTTGAATTGTGCACTTGGTTGGGAAAGTCACTGCTGTTATGTTGTCTTTGTTGATATCAGCATTGACTAAATCAACTGCACACTTTCGTAGATGCAAGCTTAAACGCGTACGCAGCTGTGGTGTTTTTGCGAAATGAGTTTTATGGCAAAACTCAGCGGTCCTTAATCGCCTCCAAAACACGCGTAGCCGCTCTTAAGCCTGTACCCAACCCAAGAATGTAGCTACTAGCAGCAGAAGGAAGACAACGGCGTTTTAAGAGCGGATGTTGTCCTCTCAGATACAGAAGAAATATTCAACGTTGAAGTTCCGCTTCAACCCTCCCGGTGTCCCTCACATGTTCGGGGCTTGGAAAAGACTCGTGCGGTCGACTAAATCTATCTGCAGCGAAATTCTTCTCCAAGAGAGACTGCGTGAGGAAACACTACGAGCTGCTTTTGCCGACGTGGAGTACACCTTGAATAGCCGTCCGCTAACTTACGTGCCTATATATGACGCAGACGCCAAAGCGCTAACTCCCAACCATTTTCTCATAGGAAGTTCAAGTGGACTTCGAAAACGAGACTCCCACGCTAACCACGTTTTCGCCTCCGACGAAGCCGCTTGCTGTTGGCGATGTGGTCATCATTGTGAATGAGAACTCCAAAAGGAATATGTGGTCCAAGGGCCGCGTCGTCGACTTGCACCGCGGAGCAGATGGCCAGGTTGTGTGCACAGTGGATGGATTAGTGACACGAGCTACAGCACAGCTGGCATTGCACCTCACCGACATTGAGAAGTGGCTCTTTGACTGGCGAATAAAGGTACACATGCCAGCAACAGCAATATAGACATTATACAGCAAGCACAATCAAATATTCAGAGAACCATCACTGGGGCACCGTGGTACGTTCGGAATGAAAACATCCAAGAGACTTAAATATCCCATCAGTTATCAATGCAATTACGGAACTTAAGGAAAAATACCATAGCAAGCTTTACTCGCACCCAAACCACCTAGCGAGAGGTTTAACCCAGCTCAGCAGCCGTTCCCGTCTCCGGCGAAAAGACCTACCAACCCAGCGAAGAAATTTTTAGGGCCGTTTAATCATAGAACAGTTGGAAAAATAATACAACTGTTCAAAAAAAATACTTGTTATAGTTAAGATTTTGTAAACTTATTGTTAGTTCCTAAACAAGAAGATTCAATAAATAAAAGCAAAGTAATAAAAAAAATATATACCTTAAGTGGTGTACGCAAAGGTCGAAGTTCCTTATGGAATATATGGAATAAATTGTGCCCGGGTACGTTTATTGTCGCACGTGCTCAATTGTGCTAACTTATAAAAACGGCCAAACCTCAAACTTGCATATGCAAGGCCATGAATAAACCGGTTTCGTTGAAACAAATTTCCGTAGATAAAAAACGAGGCAACCAAAATTTGTGCGAATTGGGTCACCGAAGATTGCCGACCGTATTCAGATGTACAAGGTGCTGGCTTTAAAAAAATGCTCAAATTTTGTATAAAACGGGGGTGCAGATTACGGAGAGAATACTGACTTCCAAGACCTTATGCCCGATCCAACAACTATATCGAGGAACGTGCAAAAGGACGCAGCGGAGAAAAAAAGACAGCTTCGAGAGGAGATTGGAAAAATTGTACGCAGCGGAGGAGCATCAGCCACAATTCATATGTGGACGGATAATTATGTTCTTTCTGCGCGTAACATTTCACTACATGGTCGACAACAAGTTACAAGACATTGTGCTCGGAATGAAATCAATGGTCCAAAAGACCACCAGTCTAAACATCTCTAAAAAGTTGACAATATAGAGCCCATTAAATTTGTGACCGATAGGGGCTCAAATGTAATTAAAACTCTGCAAAATAACATCAGACTTAACTGCAGTAGCCACTTGTTATCAAATGTCCTCGAAAAATCCTTTTCGGCAACTAAAAGGCTGTCAAACACAATCGAAGCTTGCAAAAAAATTATAAAATATTTCAAAAAGGCAAATGGCAACATCTTCTTGTCACGTTTTTAAAAAACCAGTGCCCAACTCGATGGAATTCCCAATACAGGATGCTTAAGTCCATTCATGATTGACAATTTTGACAACGAAGGGCGAAGTCAACGACTTTTTAGTATAAATATCATTCTTTTTAAATCATTGGTAGATGTGCGAGAACGTTGAAATTGTTTTTAAAAAAACTGCAGGTATCCAAGGCACCATCGGTATGTTATGTATTGCCTTCCATAAATACACTAAAATAAAATTTATGCCCAAATCCGGAGGATATTCCCGCAATAACTATTTTAAAGCGACACATTTTAGAAATCGTTGAAATCATTTGAGTGGCTTAATTAAATATTTGTCATAAAGTAGCCTTCTTTTTATACCCTCCAGCGAATAATATGCAAGCAGCTGAGCTGGATAAGATAAAAGAATTTTGTGCATCGCTTGTTTTTTCAAAAAAGGCCAAAAATGAGCCATTAACACCCTTAACTCCAACTACAAGCTCAATATTTAATTTTGACTTAAATAGCCAGACGGATGCCTCAAGCGAATCTGATAATTTAGTTTCATCTACAAATCTCATCTACATTCATCTACACAATTAATACAAATTCGGGTTTACCAAAAATAGAAACTCCAGACGAAGAGGTAAACAGATACGCGAAAGAAATTGTGGAAATGTCGAATAGTTTCAATTTGCTGGATTGGTGGACTAAATAAACCAAAATTTCCAAATTTGTTTGAGGTGGCCATGGACATTCTCTCAGTGCCAGCAAGTAGTGCCGAGGCTGAGAGATCCTTCTCCTTAGCTGGAAACATAATAACAGAAAAACGCAACCGACTTGCACCTGGTTCAGTCGATAGCCTTATATTTTTAAATCCAATTTATAAAAATATCCTGCCATAAAATAATATATGTAAATAAATAAACAAATATATTCCTGAAGTTTCTTTCTTATTATGAGAATCGTTTAGTTTGCGCTTCACACCTACAGTTCATACATTTTTACTCGAGTATACCTCAAATGATTTGAATCAAACCAAATCAATCAAGACGTTCATTGCAATGGAACGTCGTACGACTTTAACCGATCCACTTTAATTACAACCGAAGTAGCCCATACCGTATAGCCGAGTCTGATTCCCTACTTCGTGCTCAGTTCACTCTAATTCAAATCAGTTTGACAATGGGCATACTTATATTGAATGGACAAGTTGGTCGTGTTGATTGGTACCGATTTGGTTCTCTTTTTGCACAGAGTATTTGTTCATACTTAGTCATACTCGTTGAAGTTCTCTGGTGTGAGCCTCTTTAGGTGCTCCAGTGAAGAGGCGTCGAGACAAGGCGTCGACTACCACGTTGTACTTTCTGCGTCGGTGGTGCAAGTTATATTGCTATTGCTGGAGCTCCAAGGCCCATATCGCGATGGACCAATGGATTATGTACTCAGTTCCGCGGCATCGAGTTTTTGGCTTACGTAGGCAATGACTCGTTCGTGGCCATCGATATCGGGTTAGTACCCCCTCGAGTCCGTAATTGCTGGTGGCGGTCTAGAGTGTCAATTTCACAACGAAATCTGATAAAACGGGTGCGTCTTTCAGTATGCTCTTTAGGTTAAAGGTACGCTTTAGTAATTTTCCTACTTCCACCGGTGGTTCGTCTTTAGCAGGTTTGCTATGGGCTATACCATTGATGCAAAGTTCGGAACGAAGCGCAAGCAAACGTGCCCTCCGCTTTGCCTAAATAGCAAGCAGATCCCTCAAGTCAAAGAAGTAACGTATCTCGGCAAACACCTCGATAGACGCCTAACATGGCGTAGGCATATCAAATGCAAGAAACTACACCTAAGACTGAAAGCCAGCAGCCTCCACTTGATCATAAACGCACATGGTCGATATGTGTCTAGACTACAAGGTCCTCCTCTACACATACAGCGAGCTCAATCCAAGATCGTACGAACTGTTACTGGGGTACCATGGTATATTAGAAACCAAAACATTCACAGGGACTTCGGAATTCCGCAGTAAAAGATGAAATATATGTACAAGCAAAAAGCGTCCTATAAAGAAAACTATTCCCATCCAAATCCCCTAGCAAGCCTCTTGATTCGGGTTTCCAACCGAACCCGCCTGCAACGTACCGACCTTCCAACCCATCCATAATTGTCAGGGCCATTTCTACTGTTTCAGTCTATATGACTGCATAGATAGAAATTTCAAAGACCAATAAAAAATGAAAAAATATCACAAAATGTTTCAAAAGTGTGGGCGTAGCAGTTTTGGGCGTGTCTCTGGAAGCAAGTTTAATCTCAATATTTTAGTTTTTATAGTTTCAGAGATCGATGCGTTCATACGGGCGATGCGTTCATACGATGCGTTCATATATGGTCAAAAATTTTCTAAAGCGTAGGCGTGGCAGTTTGGCGCGGTTTGTGAGCGTTAGGGTGGCCCATAATGGGTCAACAAACTTGCGTCTATGTCTCTGGAGTCTGTATGCTTAATCTCAACTTTCTATCATTTATAGTTCCTGAGATCCTGACGGTCATACAGACGGACAGATTCTGATCTTGATCAAGAATATATATACATTATATGGTTGGAAACGCTTCCTTCTGCCTGTTACACACTAACGAATCTAGTACCTTTTTACTCTACATGTAACGGGTATAGTAAATCAAACACAAATATTTAAAACATGACAAGATTTTATGAAATACGAAAGACAATTCAAAATATCATAACTATAGTAATTGAAGATGAAAAAGAAGATGTTTTAAACATTTTTGAATATTCATAAAACATTTTTCTTGAATATAACGAGGATTTAAAAATGAGTTTGTAAACTTATTTGTAACATGAATAGAAATTATTTACCTTAAATATTAAAGTATGAAGAGTTCGTGTACATAAACGAAGAAAAACTTAAGCTTGATAATGCAACCAGACTTCATATAAATAAATATATATGATTAAAAAATAAATTGGCCGTCAAATCTTCCTATCTTCAAATCCACTTTTTTTGTATAGTATATAAAATTATGGTGGTAAAGGAATTTAAAGCTAGGACTAACAAGAAGGAACGCCATAGTCGAGTTTCCCGACTATTTGATACCCGATACTCAGCTAGTGGAAGTGCGTGGGAAAAAGTTTTACAGGGACAGTTTTTGGCGGTTTGTAGGCGTGGCAAAAAGATTTTTTGCAAATCGCCCTAGATAATGCGCCGAAACCTAGGTAACGCAGATGCACCACTGAATTTATATGTATATTTTCGATATTGTTCAATACCCCGATTTTTTAATTTAATAATAATAAAAATAATGAATATCGGTTATGGCATTAGAGATTAGGTCACATAAGTAAATTAAAAAAAAATTTGTTTAGTTACAACAATCTTCTTAATAACGTTAATGCAGTTGATGAGATTTGTGAAGCATGTATAATTGGTAAACAAGCAAGATTGCGTCTTGAAAAATATAATAATAAACAATACATAAGTAGACCCCAGTTTGTAGTACATTCTAATGTATGTGGCCCGATAACCCGGTTTCGATTGACGACAAAAACTATTACATTGTTTCCGTTGATCAATACACACATTATCGTGTGACATATTAATGAAACCCTTTTTTTTTTAATATTTATTTATTAAGTGAAGAATCCGTACATCATAATATTGTATCTTAACATCACAGTGGAGAAATATCCTAGGGTTACCAAACACTATATACAAATTAGTGTAGGATTAAATAAACACAAATCGGAAGTTTTTACAATGATTAAGGATTTTGTTGCATAAAGTGAGGCGCATTTCAACCTTAAAATTGTTATTTTCTATATAGATAATGGTAGGGAATACCTTTCTAGCGACATGCGTCAATATTGTATAGAGAAAGGGATAAGTTATCAATTGACTGTGCCGTATACTTTTTGTAAGATCTTAAGATTTTGAAAATTCACAACAGAATCTTAAGCATGGAAGGGGTACTATCATCGCCTTGAGTCAGACGGATCGCGACAAAGAAAATACAAGTTGAAAATAAACCGAGAGAACGCTCAAAGTGAATACGCGAAAGTGAATATCCGGGAAGACTAGAACTGACTACCTGAAGCCTCGAGGAGCAGTAGTCGGACTCAATTCCGAGAATCCTTTTTTTTCCGGAGACTATATCCTCGTAATTCAATTGAAGACTGCTTTAAAACGCTTAAGCACTCTATCGACCCCCAGGATAACAGGACGTAGTCTGGAAGGATCCAGGACCAATACAAGAAACACTCTTGAAGAAAAACTACAATCCTTCAGAATTCTCAAAATGGGCTGCTCCACAGATATGAACAGTGTATCGGGCAAAACATTTCGTCAATGAAAACTCACTCGTCTACTACCAAGCATAACATGAAAGCCGGCCAAATAAATAAACAATGAACAAAGTGAACCCCTGCATTTCAGCAAAGATAAAAACAAATAGCAGTGACTTTTCCAAACAAAAGCACAATTCAAGTAATCTGAGAACGGGTAGCAGCCGAAGTGTGCCACCGAAAAACATTCATACATTAAGTTAACACCAAACATTATCAAGAGAACTAAGAGCATATCAGTCGCCAGTGCAAATGCACTCAAAGTTCATTGCCAGCCTATAACAACTCCAGCGCATGCAAGACATCCGCCACGTGCGCTTGGTCAGCACTTTCAAGCCATGGGACCATTGCCACGCAATAACAAGTCACAACCGTGAGACCCAGCTTTGGACACCTAACACCTAAAAACGAACAAGACAAGGCAAACAACAGCGGCAGCGGCGTCCCCACCAACGGCAGCAAGAGGTCCCCTAAGATAATTCATAATTCTTTTAAGTTAGTTTAAATCGGATTTCAATCAAAAAGTTTGTTTTTTTATAAACAAAATTAAAGTATATGTCGCATCATTATTAGTCTTATTTTTATTTTCTATGTTCCATCTCTAATAAACATGTCACCTCTAATAAATAAAATTCGTATCGAGCTGTTCTTGTCTTCGTTTCTTTTTGATCGCGGTTCGCTGAGTTCCGTTATGCGAGTTTAACGGATTTTGCTCTGTTCTACATAGCCTCGGTTCGACGATGCGTTAGAGTGAGACAAATGCTTGTCCTGTGGTGAGTTCGGACCAGCATGTATCAAGCGAGATGGAGCGATGTTGAAATGTACACGAGGCACTTATGTTTGAAAACTCTGAGAAAGCAGACGCGTGAATATGTCGCAACCGAGGAAGTGTACGACTCGCGGGCGGAACGCGGCAACAGAGGACCCTGACACAGTTAACTTCCCGACATCAGAAGTGGGATCGCCTCAGCCCCAAGCCATCACTGATATCGCCTGTCCACAATTTTGGAAATGCAGCATCGTAATCTATTGGAAATTGTGAATGCCGTGAGGGGCTCGCAGACTACACAAGTAGTTGTACTACCCAAGTTCAACCCTGAGTCCGCCGGTTCAAGTGCAGCCACTGGTGCTCTACAGTGGACCTTATTGTAGGAGAAAAATCCTCTGGATGGCAGTGCTTTGCTCATGGCCTTAACCAAATCATTGGAGGGCAGTGCTTCTAATTGGCTGTCACAAATTTGGTTCGCCGGAATGACTTGGAGCCAATTCCAAGAAATGTTCCTTCAGCAGTATGAAGGCAATGAGACGCCAGCAGCAACAGTCTTTAATGTATTAAACGGGCGGCCAAACGACGGCGAATGTCTTGCGCTGTATGGTAGCCGATTAATAACAACACTTATGGCAAAATGGAAGTCTATGACCGCAGAAGAAATTGCAGTGTCTGTTGCCCTGGCACATGCTGCAAATATAGATGGTAGGCTGCAACGCACTGTGTTCACAACTACTGTCAAAACACGCAACGAGTTGCAGAACGAGCTAAGAGCGTTTTCGTATGGCAAGAGGAAGGACCATCCCGTTCCAGAAAATTCTACCAGCAAAAGAGCTCGCCTACACCCAAATGTTAAGTGCCACTTTGTGGAAAAATTGGCCACAAGATAGGCTGACTGCCGCTCCGGTGAAAAACAACTTAAAGAATCAACAAGGATCTAGTTCGAGTATTGGGGCGCTTATCTGACTCTAAACCTGGGTCAATTACTTGCTATAGATGTGAAACCAGGGGCATATAGCGTCAGCTTGCCCTGCAAGACAATCGTTGTCAAACCAAACTAAAGCCGACGAGAAGCGTGTCAACGTGTGTCACGTAGTCGAGCCAATTGGGACATTGATATCATCCGGGTGAGTCGTATCCATTTTATTTCGACTCTGGAGCCGAATGCTCACTTGTAAGAGAATCTGTGTCCACCCAACTCTCGGGCACACGAATTAACAACATTGTAGTTTTAAAGGGTATCGGAAATAATACTGTTACTAGTACATTACAAATTTGTCAAACGTAACAATAAGTGGTTACTGTCTCGAAGTGCTTTTCACGTAATTCTTAATGATTGCATTAATTATAATATTATAATTGGACGCGAAATTTTAAGTCAGGGATTTAGTGCTACTATAACAATAGATAAAATAGAGTTATGTAAAACAAGGTCTGTGCAAACCCTATCTGCTTGAGTAGTAGTTTTAATCTTGAAAATGTTAATACCGAATTGTGTGGCGAGGATAGAAAATCTTGGTAAATCTTTTGAAATGAATTCTGTGACTCATTTATAGACGGTTTTCCCAAAAATCGTGTTACAACTGGCGAATTAGAAGTACGCTTAATTGATCCAATAAAAACTGTACACAGACGAACCGTACCGACTTAGTATAGAGGAAAAACAAATTGTCCGAAACAAGGTTAATGAGCTGCTGTTAGCTAACATCATCCGTCCTAGCAGCTCACCGTTCGCCAGTCCAGTTTTACTCGTTAAAAAGAAAAAATGGTTCTGATCGTCTTTGCGTGGATTACCGCGAACTAAATACAAACACAGTTGCAGAAAAATATCCCTTACCACTAATTAGTGACCAAATATCTAGGTTGCGTGGAGCAAGTTCTTTAGTTGCTTGGATATGGCCAGCGGGTTTCATCAGATACCTATTCACGCAAATTCAATTGAACGCACGGCTTTTGTGACACCTGACGGCCAATTCGAATTTCTAACTATGCCCCTTCGGGTTAAAGAATGCCCCATCCGTGTTCCAGCGTGCAGTTATGAAGCTTGGGTGAGCTTGCCCATTCTTACGTTATCGTTTATATGGACGATATAATGATTATCGCAGAAACAAAAGAAGAGCTTTTGTAAGGTTAAGGACAGTTTTGAAAATATTATCGCAGCTGGGTTTTCTTTTAATATCGGAAAATGTTCATTCCTGAAATCTTGCGGTTGAATATCTGGGGTTTGTGGTAAAAGAGGGCGAAATAAGACCAAATCCATCTAAGATAAAAGCATTAGTCGCTTTAACCGGCCTCCGCAGTCTGTTACCCAAGTAAGACAATTTATTGGCCTAGCCTCTTATTTTAGGCAGTTTGTGCCAAAGTTTTCAGAAATCATGAACCCTTATATAGACTGACCTGCAAAAACAAAATATTTGAATGGAAACTTGAAACACAACAAATTCGTCAAAAAGTCACTAAATGCTTACAAATGAGCCCGTCCTTGTTATCTTCGATCCTCGCACCCCATTGAACGCATACAGATGCCATATGGATGGCTACGGGAGCAATTCTACTCCACAAAATAGATAATAAACGTCGTGTAGTTGAGTATACAAGCAACCAAACATCCTTGACGGAATCTCGATATCATTCGTACGAGCTTGAAACTTTAGCTGTGTATAATCCATGAGACACTTCGTCACTATTTACATGGGCGACGATTGTTGTTTTACAGACTGTAATTCCCTAAAAGCTACTCGCAACAAGACTGAACTAACGCCGAGAGTACACCGTTGGTGGGCATATATGCAGTCCTTCGACTTTGACATAGAATATAGACCTGGTGCCAAAATGGCACATGTTGATTTCTTGTCACGCAATCCACTGCCAACTGCTCGGGTTATTACTGGTGAGGAAGAAAAACATGTTCTATTGGCCAAAATAACGGACAACTGGTTACTTGCAGAACAACAAAAGGATTCAGAGATTTCCACGATTGTTGTTAAAATACAGAACAATGAATTGGGTGAGAGCTTGGCAAAAAGTTATGAAATACGCTCGAAAATGCTTTTTCGCAAAATTCAAAGGAACGGTAAAACTCGTTGCCTGCCAGTTGTCCCCAGATCATTCAGATGGTCAGTAGTGAACCATGTCCATGAAGCAGTTGTACATCTTGGGTGGGAAAAGACTTTAGACAAAATGTACGAATTTTACTGGTTTGAGAACATGGCCAAATATGTTCGTAAGTTCGTTGATAATTGCATTACGTGTAAGTTAACTAAGCCTCCGTCAGGAAAATTGCCAATCGAACTCCACCCCATACCAAAAGTAGAAATTCCATGGCACACGATCCATATAGATATTACGGGAAAATTAAGCGGCAAGAGGGATCAAAAGGAATATATTATCGTTCTGATTGACGCGTTTACAAAGTTTGTTTCTTTGCACACACGGTAACCATTAATAGTGAAAGTTGTATAGACGCCTTGAAGGCTTCAATTTCCGTATTCGGTGTACCAACACGAATCATTGCAGATCAGGGTAAATGCTTTACAGGCTCTTGTTTCAGTGAATTTTGTTCCATGCAAAAAATTCAACTACACTTAATTGCAACAGGGGCTAGTCGTGCCAATGGACAGGTAGAACGCGTTATGAGTGTGCTTAAACGCATGCTTACGGCGGTAGAGAGCAGCCATCGTTCTTGGCAAGATGCCTTAGGAGAGATACAACTAGCTATAAATTGTACTACAAATCGCATAACGAAAGCCAGTCCTCTTGAATTACTAATCGGAAAAGAATGTAGACCATTTAATATGTTACCAATATGTGAACAAGTTAATAAAGTCGATGTAAATATTATAAGAAATATCGCGAGAGAAAATATTAAAAAGAACGCCTTGTATGAAAAAACTAGATTCGATAAGCACAAAGCCAAATTTGATAACTTTAGTGTTGGCGATTATGTTTTACTTAAGAACGAAGAAAGGCACCAAACAAAATTAGACCAAAAGTATAAAGGACCTTTCCTTGTGACAGAGGTACTTGAGGGAGATCGTTATATTTTAAAATCTTTAACTAATAAGCGGACTTATAAGTACCCACATGAAGCTTTGCGCAGTATGCCAACAGAGGAGATCCCCAAAGAGTTAGATCTATGTGACGATCATGAAAACGTTGAAAGAGACGTTAGAAATCCCTTGGTGGATTCCAATGTGGATGAAAACGTTGAAAGAGACGTTAGAAATCCGTTGGTGGATGCCAATGTGAGCGAAAAGTTACTGAGTTGTTTGAAGACTCAAGTGAATGAGAGGCATTGATGGATTTCAATGCGAGATTGGGGACACATGCAACGTCGCCAAGTTGCCAGTGCTAGTAGGTACACGTGTTACTGTGTTGACTTATTTGATGTCTGGTGACTGGCGGCGTGGCAGGTTGAATTGTCCTAGTGTGTTGCTAATAATAACAAACGATCTTCTTGGTACTTCTGTCACTCGAGTTGGTCGATAACATGAAAAATAAAATTAAAAAAAAAAAAAAAAAAAGAGAACCTTTACTAATACTCTGAATTACGTTTAATGTTATCTTTCTAGATTAAGCTTGTTTAATTTTGAAACTTATATTACACACGAGGACGTGTGCTGGTCAGGAAGGCCGTGTCGCATCATTATTAGTCTTATTTTTATTTTCTATGTTCCATCTCTAATAAACATGTCACCTCTAATAAATAAAATTCGTATCGAGCTGTTCTTGTCTTCGTTTCTTTTTGATCGCGGTTCGCTGAGTTCCGTTATGCGAGTTTAACGGATTTTGCTCTGTTCTACATAGCCTCGGTTCGACGATGCGTTAGAGTGAGACAAATGCTTGTCCTGTGGTGAGTTCGGACCAGCATGTATCAAGCGAGATGGAGCGATGTTGAAATGTACACGAGGCACTTATGTTTGAAAACTCTGAGAAAGCAGACGCGTGAATATGTCGCAACCGAGGAAGTGTACGACTCGCGGGCGGAACGCGGCAACAGAGGACCCTGACACAGTTAACTTCCCGACATATATATATTCTTAATCAGGATAAATAGCCAAGTCGATCTGGCCATGTCCGTCTGTCTGTCGGTCTGTCCGAGATATAGACGCAGCGCAAGTTTGTCGATTCATGTCGCCACGCCCACTCCAACGCCCACAAACCGCCCAAAACTGCCACGCCAACAATTTTGAAAAATGATTTGATATTTTTTCATTTTTGTATTAGTCTTGCAAATTTCTATCGATTCGACAAAAAAACTTTTTGCCACGCCCATTCTAACACCCACAAACCGCCAAATACTGTCAGTGTTAAAGACTCTTCAAGAGTCTTCAAGAGTGACTCCCAAAGGCATTCGGCGACCTGTAAAGGATTAAAACACGGCCTAACTTAAGCGTTAAGCCACAAACGACGAGCCTTACCTAATTACGGTTAAGGCTCAACATACCCTAAAATGGAAAATAAAACGGAAAATTCAGTAAATCTGCCCATGGCGGGTTAGCATCGGATTCCACGCTAACCGATATACGGCTCCGTTCAGGTGAAGCTGGGGACCAGGAGAAGTTCGGCTAACTGGGCTGATGTCTACGCCACTCAACGCGTATGCAAACATCGCGCCTGCAGACGACGGCGCGGAAAATATGAAAAAGATAAACATCGGTGAGCTATTTAATCAAACAGCAGCACTCGACGTCACTGTTAACGGAGGCTATCTGAACCGAACACAAACCACACACGACATTTAAGACAACGCAGCCTTTCGAAACATCAGCCTACCCTGTCAGGCTAATACGTCGAGCCTCGGAATCGCAACCGCGGGGTAAGTTAGGGGGATAGGTTAGTCAGAATGCCGTTGTTTCAGAATCACGCACCGCCACTAGCGCGGGACCCTGGAGATCTGCACGATCCATCAGCCACGCTGAGACTAGCCGGGAACGGGATTGTATAGCGCGGCCCGCGACGACCGAGACTTTGACCGATCGTTTAACGATCAAGCAAAGCTTAGCTTGTAAGGCAGTGAGGACTGCTGACTGACAAACGGTCAAACATTTAAGTCACTTCTAATTAGTAGTAGTAGAGTAAAAGGGTATACTAGATTCGTTGAAAAGTATGTAACAGGCAAAATAAAGCGTATTCTTGATCAGGATCAATAGCCGAGTCGATATCGATATGGCCATGTCCGTCTGTCCGTATGAACGTCGAGATCTGAGGAACTACAAAAGCTGGAAAGTTTAGACTAAGCAAACAGACTCCGGAGACATAGAGGCAGCGCAAGCCACAAGCCGCCCAAACTGCCACACCCACAATTTTTAAAAATGTTTTGATTTTTTTTTATTTTTGTATAGTCTTATAATTTCTATCGATTAGCCAAAAAAACTTTGTGGCACGCCCACTCTAACGCCCACAAACCACCAAAACTGTCCAGTGTGGAAATTTCTCCTTTGCACTTCCACTAGCTGAGTAACGGGTATCACATGGTCGGAAAACTCGACTATAGTGCCCTCTCTCTTGTTTATACGTCACACCCTTAGGTTACCATTATATCAAAAATATACATATATTTACTAATCGTATGAAAATAAAATGGGCACGAGAAATATAGAGAAAGCACGGAAAACTTACCCTTCTTTAATCCTGAGCGATGAGATCTCGACGCGTTGGATCCTAACTGAACAGTAACGTAATATACACAAACAAAAAAAAAGAATATACACTAAGTAAAGATCGTCTATCTAACGTTTGTATGAATGTTTTTGGCCGCTACCCTATTCTCAGATTACTTGAATTGTGCACTTGGTTGGGAAAGTCACTGCTGTTATGTTGTCTTTGTTGATATCAGCATTGACTAAGTCAACTGCACACTTTCGTAGATGCAAGCTTAAACGCGTACGCAGCTGTGGTGTTTTTGCGAAATGAGTTTTATGGCAAAACTCAGCGGTCCTTAATCGCCTCCAAAACACGCGTAGCCGCTCTTAAGCCTGTACCCAACCCAAGAATGGAGCTACTAGCAGCAGAAGTGTCCCGCGACAGATTCTATCGGATAACGAAACGAACTTCAGAGAAGACAACGGCGTTTTAAGAGCGGATGTTGTCCTCTCAGATACAGAAGAAATATTCAACGTTGAAGTTCCGCTTCAACCCTCCCGGTGTCCCTCACATGTTCGGGGCTTGGAAAAGACTCGTGCGGTCGACTAAATCTATCTGCAGCGAAATTCTTCTCCAAGAGAGACTGCGTGAGGAAACACTACGAGCTGCTTTTGCCGACGTGGAGTACACCTTGAATAGCCGTCCGCTAACTTACGTGCCTATATATGACGCAGACGCCAAAGCGCTAACTCCCAACCATTTTCTCATAGGAAGTTCAAGTGGACTCCGAAAACGAGACTCCCACGCTAACCACGTTTTCGCCTCCGACGAAGCCGCTTGCTGTTGGCGATGTGGTCATCATTGTGAATGAGAACTCCAAAAGGAATATGTGGTCCAAGGGCCGCGTCGTCGACTTGCACCGCGGAGCAGATGGCCAGGTTGTGTGCACAGTGGATGGATTAGTGACACGAGCTACAGCACAGCTGGCATTGCACCTCACCGACATTGAGAAGTGGCTCTTTGACTGGCGAATAAAGGTACACATGCCAGCAACAGCAATATAGACATTATACAGCAAGCACAATCAAATATTCAGAGAACCATCACTGGGGCACCGTGGTACGTTCGGAATGAAAACATCCAAAGACTTAAATATCCCATCAGTTATCAATGCAATTACGGAACTTAAGGAAAAATACCATAGCAAGCTTTACTCGCACCCAAACCACCTAGCGAGAGGTTTAACCCAGCTCAGCAGCCGTTCCCGTCTCCGGCGAAAAGACCTACCAACCCAGCGAAGAAATTTTTAGGGCCGTTTAATCATAGAACAGTTGGAAAAAATACAACTGTTCAAAAAAAATACTTGTTATAGTTAAGATTTTGTAAACTTATTGTTAGTTCCTAAACAAGAAGATTCAATAAATAAAAGCAAAGTAATAAAAAATATATACCTTAAGTGGTGTACGCAAAGGTCGAAGTTCCTTATGGAATATATGGATAAATTGTGCCCGGGTACGTTTATTGTCGCACGTGCTCAATTGTGCTAACTTATAAAACGGCCAAACCTCAACTTGCATATGCAAGGCCATGAATAACCGGTTTCGTTGAAACAATTTCCGTAGATAAAAAACGAGGCAACCAAATTTGTGCGAATTGGGTCACCGAAGATTGCCGACCGTATTCAGATGTACAAGGTGCTGGCTTTAAAAATGCTCAATTTTGTATAAAACGGGGGTGCAGATTACGGAGAGAATACTGACTTCCAAGACCTTATGCCGATCCAACAACTATATCGAGGAACGTGCAAAAGGACGCAGCGGAGAAAAAAAGACAGCTTCGAGAGAGATTGGAAAAATTGTACGCAGCGAGAGCATCAGCCACAATTCATATGTGGACGGATATTATGTTCTTTCTGCGCGTAACATTTCACTACATGGTCGACAACAAGTTACAAGACATTGTGCTCGGAATGAAATCAATGGTCCAAAAGACCACCAGTCTAAACATCTCTAAAAAGTTGACAATATAGAGCCATTAAATTGTGACCGATAGGGCTCAAATGTAATTAAAACTCTGCAAAATAACATCAGACTTAACTGCAGTAGCCACTTGTTATCAAATGTCCTCGAAAAATCCTTTTCGGCAACTAAAAGGCTGTCAAACACAATCGAAGCTTGCAAAAATAATTATTATAAACAACAAAGGCAAAATTCCCAAGATACTGGAAGTCCATCATGATTGACAATTTTGACAACGAAGGGCGAAAGTCAACGACTTTTTAGTATAAATATCATTCTTTTTAAATCATTGGTAGATGTGCGAGAACGTTGAAATTGTTTTTAAAAAAACTGCAGGTATCCAAGGCACCATCGGTATGTTATGTATTGCCTTCCATAAATACACTAAAATAAAATTTATGCCCAAATCCGGAGGATATTCCCGCAATAACTATTTTAAAGCGACACATTTTAGAAGTCGTTGAAATCATTTGAGTGGCTTAATTAAATATTTGTCATAAAGTAGCCTTCTTTTTATACCCTCCAGCGAATAATATGCAAGCAGCTGAGCTGGATAAGATAAAAGAATTTTGTGCATCGCTTGTTTTTTCAAAAAAGGCCAAAAATGAGCCATTAACACCCTTAACTCCAACTACAAGCTCAATATTTAATTTTGACTTAAATAGCCAGACGGATGCCTCAAGCGAATCTGATAATTTAGTTCATCTACAAATCTCATCTACATTCATCTACACAATTAATACAAAATTCGGGTTTACCAAAAATAGAAACTCCAGACGAAGAGGTAAACAGATACGCGAAAGAAATTGTGGAAATGTCGAATAGTTTCAATTTGCTGGATTGGTGGACTAAATAAACCAAAAATTTCCAAATTTGTTTGAGGTGGCCATGGACATTCTCTCAGTGCCAGCAAGTAGTGCCGAGGCTGAGAGATCCTTCTCCTTAGCTGGAAACATAATAACAGAAAAACGCAACCGACTTGCACCTGGTTCAGTCGATAGCCTTATATTTTTAAATCCAATTTATAAAAATTTCCTGCCATAAAATAAATATATGTAAATAAATAAACAAATATATTCCTGAAGTTTCTTTCTTATTATGAGAATCGTTTAGTTTGCGCTTCACACCTACAGTTCATACATTTTTACTCGAGTATACCTCAAATGATTTGAATCAAACCAAATCAATCAAGACGTTCATTGCAATGGAACGTCGTACGACTTTAACCGATCCACTTTAATTACAACCGAAGTAGCCCATACCGTATAGCCGAGTCTGATTCCTACTTCGTGCTCAGTTCACTCTAATTCAAATCAGTTTGACAATGGGCATACTTATATTGAATGGACAAGTTGGTCGTGTTGATTGGTACCGATTTGGTTCTCTTTTTGCACAGAGTATTTGTTCATACTTAGTCATACTCGTTGAAGTTCTCTGGTGTGAGCCTCTTTAGGTGCTCCAGTGAAGAGGCGTCGAGACAAGGCGTCGACTACCACGTTGTACTTTCTGCGTCGGTGGTGCATGTTATATTGCTATTGCTGGAGCTCCAAGGCCCATATCGCGATGGACCAATGGATTATGTACTCAGTTCCGCGGCATCGAGTTTTTGGCTTACGTAGGCAATGACTCGTTCGTGGCCATCGATATCGGGTTAGTACCCCCTCGAGTCCGTAATTGCTGGTGGCGGTCTAGAGTGTCAATTTCACAACGAAATCTGATAAATCGGGTGCGTCTTTCAGTATGCTCTTTAGGTTAAAGGTACGCTTTAGTAATTTTCCTACTTCCACCGGTGGTTCGTCTTTAGCAGGTTTGCTATGGGCTATACCATTGATGCAAAGTTCGGAACGAAGCGCAAGCAAACGTGCCCTCCGCTTTGCCTAAATAGCAAGCAGATCCCTCAAGTCAAAGAAGTAACGTATCTCGGCAAACACCTCGATAGACGCCTAACATGGCGTAGGCATATCAAATGCAAGAAACTACACCTAAGACTGAAAGCCAGCAGCCTCCACTTGATCATAAACGCACATGGTCGATATGTGTCTAGACTACAAGGTCCTCCTCTACACATACAGCGAGCTCAATCCAAGATCGTACGAACTGTTACTGGGGTACCATGGTATATTAGAAACCAAAACATTCACAGGGACTTCGGAATTCTCGCAGTAAAAGATGAAATATATGTACAAGCAAAAAGCGTCCTATAAAGAAAACTATTCCCATCCAAATCCCCTAGCAAGCCTCTTGATTCGGGTTTCCAACCGAACCCGCCTGCAACGTACCGACCTTCCAACCCATCCATAATTTGTC
The DNA here is from genome assembly GCF_016746245.2 of Drosophila santomea. Lineage (NCBI taxonomy): Eukaryota > Metazoa > Arthropoda > Insecta > Diptera > Drosophilidae > Drosophila > Drosophila santomea. The sequence continues at coordinate 59,293 of NW_025319013.1, forward strand.
AGGGCCATTTCTACTGTTTCAGTCTATATGACTGCATAGATAGAAATTTCAAAGACCAATAAAAAAATGAAAAAATATCACAAAATGTTTCAAAAGTGTGGGCGTAGCAGTTTTGGGCGTGTCTCTGGAAGCAAGTTTAATCTCAATATTTTAGTTTTTATAGTTTCAGAGATCGATGCGTTCATACGGGCGATGCGTTCATACGATGCGTTCATATATGGTCAAAAATTTTTCTAAAGCGTAGGCGTGGCAGTTTGGCGCGGTTTGTGAGCGTTAGGGTGGCCCATAATGGGTCAACAAACTTGCGTCTATGTCTCTGGAGTCTGTATGCTTAATCTCAACTTTCTATCATTTATAGTTCCTGAGATCCTGACGGTCATACAGACGGACAGATTCTGATCTTGATCAAGAATATATATACATTATATGGTTGGAAACGCTTCCTTCTGCCTGTTACACACTAACGAATCTAGTACCTTTTTAATCTACATGTAACGGGTATAGTAAATCAAACACAATATTTAAAACATGACAAGATTTTATGAAATACGAAAGACAATTCAAAATATCATAACTATAGTAATTGAAGATGAAGAAGAAGATGTTTTAAACATTTTTGAATATTCATAAAACATTTTTCTTGAATATAACGAGGATTTAAAAATGAGTTTGTAAACTTATTTGTAACATGAATAGAAATTATTTACCTTAAAATATTAAAGTATGAAGAGTTCGTGTACATAAACGAAGAAAACTTAAGCTTGATAATGCAACCAGACTTCATATAAATAAATATATATGATTAAAAAATAAATTGGCCGTCAAATCTTCCTATCTTCAAATCCACTTTTTTTGTATAGTATATAACATTATGGTGGTAAAGGAATTTAAAGCTAGGACTAACAAGAAGGAACAACATAGTCGAGTTTCCCGACTATTTGATACCCGATACTCAGCTAGTGGAAGTGCGTGGGAAAAAGTTTTACAGGACAGTTTTTGGCGGTTTGTAGGCGTGGCAAAAAGATTTTTTGCAAATCGCCCTAGATAATGCGCCCGAAACCTAGGTAACGCAGATGCACCACTGAATTTATATGTATATTTCGATATTGTTCAATACCCCGATTTTTTAATTTAATAATAATAAAAATAATGAATATCGGTTATGGCATTAGAGATTAGGTCACATAAGTAAATTAAAAAAAAAATTTGTTTAGTTACAACAATCTTCTTAATAACGTTAATGCAGTTGATGAGATTTGTGAAGCATGTATAATTGGTAAACAAGCAAGATTGCGTCTTGAAAAATATAATAATAAACAATACATAAGTAGACCCCAGTTTGTAGTACATTCTAATGTATGTGGCCCGATAACACCGGTTTCGATTGACGACAAAAACTATTACATTGTTTCCGTTGATCAATACACACATTATCGTGTGACATATTAATGAAACCCTTTTTTTTTAATATTTATTTATTAAGTGAAGAATCCGTACATCATAATATTGTATCTTAACATCACAGTGGAGAAATATCCTAGGGGTTACCAAACACTATATACAAATTAGTGTAGGATTAAATAAACACAAATCGGAAGTTTTTACAATGATTAAGGATTTTGTTGCATAAAGTGAGGCGCATTTCAACCTTAAAATTGTTATTTTCTATATAGATAATGGTAGGGAATACCTTTCTAGCGACATGCGTCAATATTGTATAGAGAAAGGGATAAGTTATCAATTGACTGTGCCGTATACTTTTGTAAGATCTTAAGATTTTGAAAATTCACAAACAGAATCTTAAGCATGGGAAGGGGTACTATCATCGCGTTGAGTCAGACGGATCGCGACAAAGAAAATACAAGTTGAAAATAAACGAGAGAACGCTCAAAGTGAATACGCGAAAGTGAATATCCGGGAAGACTAGAACTGACTACCTGAAAGCCTCGAGGAGCAGTAGTCGGGACTCAATTCCCGAGAACCCTTTTTTTTCCGAGACTATATCCTCGTAATTCAATTGAAGACTGCTTTAAAACGCTTAAGCACTCTATCGACCCCCAGGATAACAGGACGTAGTCTGGAAGGATCCAGGACCAATACAAGAAACACTCTTGAAGAAAAACTACAATCCTTCAGAATTCTCAAAATGGGCTGCTCCACAGATATGAACAGTGTATCGGGCAAAACATTTCGTCAATGAAAACTCACTCGTCTACTACCAAGCATAACATGAAAGCCGGCCAAATAAATAAACAATGAACAAAGTGAACCCCTGCATTTCAGCAAAGATAAAAACAAATAGCAGTGACTTTTCCAAACAAAAGCACAATTCAAGTAATCTGAGAATCGGGTAGCAGCCGAAGTGTGCCACCGAAAAACATTCATACATATAAGTTAACACCAAACATTATCAAGAGAACTAAGAGCATATCAGTCGCCAGTGCAAATGCACTCAAAGTTCATTGCCAGCCTATAACAACTCCAGCGCATGCAAGACATCCGCCACGTGCGCTTGGTCAGCACTTTCAAGCCATGGGACCATTGGCCACGCAATAACAAGTCACAACCGTGAGACCCAGCTTTGGACACCTAACACCTAAAACGACAAGACAAGGCAAACAACAGCGGCAGCGGCGTCCCCACCAACGGCAGCAGAGGTCCCCTAAGATAATTCATAATTCTTTTAAGTTAGTTCTAAATCGGATTTCAATCAATAAAGTTTGTTTTTTTATAAACAAAATTAAAGTATATATATTCTTAATCAGGATAAATAGCCAAGTCGATCTGGCCATGTCCGTCTGTCTGTCGGTCTGTCCGAGATATAGACGCAGCGCAAGTTTGTCGATTCATGTCGCCACGCCCACTCCAACGCCCACAAACCGCCCAAAACTGCCACGCCAACAATTTTGAAAAATGATTTGATATTTTTTCATTTTGTATTAGTCTTGCAAATTTCTATCGATTCGACAAAAAAACTTTTTGCCACGCCCATTCTAACACCCACAAACCGCCAAATACTGTCAGTGTTAAAGACTCTTTTTCGCACTTTCACTAGATGAGTAACGGGTATCAGATAGTCGGGGAATTCGACTATAGCGTTCTCTCTTGCTTATATATATGTATGTCTAGATAGACGACCTTCACTTAGTGTATATTCTTTTCCTGTTTGTGTATATTACTATAATGTTCAGTTTACATATTATTGGTGCACGAATGTATGTGTATATATATTCCTATCAGTAGCAACACCCAGGATCCAACGCGTCGAGATCTTATCGCACCGGATTAAAATGGTACCGCAAGCTTAGGACCGTAGTATTGTGGTCTCGCTCTCTCTAACATGTCCACCGTTTCAATGCCGTTTTCATTGGTGATCCAATCGAATACTCGAAATCCGTGTTTAATTTGGGAGCGAAGTCACTAGCATTAGCCGCGAGCCAACATTCTGAAATAGTTTTCCTACGACTAAACGAAGTTAAAGTCGCCATTTAAAGTCTTCAAGAGTGACTCCCAAAGGCATTCGGCGACCTGTAAAGGATTAAAACACGGCCTAACTTAAGCGTTAAGCCACAAACGACGAGCCTTACCTAATTACGGTTAAGGCTCAACATACCCTAAAATGGAAAATAAAACGGAAAATTCAGTAAATCTGCCCCTGGCGGGTTAGCATCGGATTCCACGCTAACCGATATACGGCTCCGTTCAGGTGAAGCTGGGGACCAGGAGAAGTTCGGCTAACTGGGCTGATGTCTACGCCACTCAACGCGTATGCAAACATCGCGCCTGCAGACGACGGCGCGGAAAATATGAAAAAGATAAACATCGGTGAGCTATTTAATCAAACAGCAGCACTCGACGTCACTGTTAACGGAGGCTATCTGAACCGAACACAAACCACACACGACATTTAAGACAACGCAGCCTTTCGAAACATCAGCCTACCCTGTCAGGCTAATACGTCGAGCCTCGGAATCGCAACCGCGGGGTAAGTTAGGGGGATAGGTTAGTCAGAATGCCGTTGTTTCAGAATCACGCACCGCCACTAGCGCGGGACCCTGGAGATCTGCACGATCCATCAGCCACGCTGAGACTAGCCGGGAACGGGATTGTATAGCGCGGCCCGCGACGACCGAAACTTTGACCGATCGTTTAACGATCAAGCAAAGCTTAGCTTGTAAGGCAGTGAGGACTGCTGACTGACAAACGGTCAAACATTTAAGTCACTTCTAATTAGTAGTAGTAGAGTAAAAGGGTATACTAGATTCGTTGAAAAGTATGTAACAGGCAAAATAAAGCGTATTCTTGATCAGGATCAATAGCCGAGTCGATATCGATATGACCATGTCCGTCTGTCCGTATGAACGTCGAGATCTGAGGAACTACAAAAGCTGGAAAGTTTAGACTAAGCAAACAGACTCCGGAGACATAGACGCAGCGCAAGCCACAAGCCGCCCAAACTGCCACACCCACAATTTTTAAAAATGTTTTGATTTTTTTTATTTTTGTATTAGTCTTATAAATTTCTATCGATTAGCCAAAAAACTTTGTGGCACGCCCACTCTAACGCCCACAAACCACCGAAAACTGTCAGTGTGGAAATTTCTCCTTTGCACTTCCACTAGCTGAGTAACGGGTATCACATGGTCGGAAAACTCGACTATAGTGCCCTCTCTCTTGTTTTATACGTCAAACCCTTAGGCTACCATTATATCAAAAATATACATATATTTACTAATCGTATGAAAATAAAATGGGCACGAGAAATATAGAGAAAGCACGGAAAACTTACCCTTCTTTAATCCTGAGCGATGAGATCTCGACGCGTTGGATCCTAAACTGAACAGTAACGTAATATACACAAACAAAAAAAAAAGAATATACACTAAGTAAAGATCGTCTATCTAGACGTTTGTATGAATGTTTTTGGCCGCTACCCGATTCTCAGATTACTTGAATTGTGCACTTGGTTGGGAAAGTCACTGCTGTTATGTTGTCTTTGTTGATATCAGCATTGACTAAATCAACTGCACACTTTCGTAGATGCAAGCTTAAACGCGTACGCAGCTGTGGTGTTTTTGCGAAATGAGTTTTATGGCAAAACTCAGCGGTCCTTAATCGCCTCCAAAACACGCGTAGCCGCTCTTAAGCCTGTACCCAACCCAAGAATGTAGCTACTAGCAGCAGAAGGAAGACAACGGCGTTTTAAGAGCGGATGTTGTCCTCTCAGATACAGAAGAAATATTCAACGTTGAAGTTCCGCTTCAACCCTCCCGGTGTCCCTCACATGTTCGGGGCTTGGAAAAGACTCGTGCGGTCGACTAAATCTATCTGCAGCGAAATTCTTCTCCAAGAGAGACTGCGTGAGGAAACACTACGAGCTGCTTTTGCCGACGTGGAGTACACCTTGAATAGCCGTCCGCTAACTTACGTGCCTATATATGACGCAGACGCCAAAGCGCTAACTCCCAACCATTTTCTCATAGGAAGTTCAAGTGGACTTCGAAAACGAGACTCCCACGCTAACCACGTTTTCGCCTCCGACGAAGCCGCTTGCTGTTGGCGATGTGGTCATCATTGTGAATGAGAACTCCAAAAGGAATATGTGGTCCAAGGGCCGCGTCGTCGACTTGCACCGCGGAGCAGATGGCCAGGTTGTGTGCACAGTGGATGGATTAGTGACACGAGCTACAGCACAGCTGGCATTGCACCTCACCGACATTGAGAAGTGGCTCTTTGACTGGCGAATAAAGGTACACATGCCAGCAACAGCAATATAGACATTATACAGCAAGCACAATCAAATATTCAGAGAACCATCACTGGGGCACCGTGGTACGTTCGGAATGAAAACATCCAAAGAGACTTAAATATCCCATCAGTTATCAATGCAATTACGGAACTTAAGGAAAAATACCATAGCAAGCTTTACTCGCACCCAAACCACCTAGCGAGAGGTTTAACCCAGCTCAGCAGCCGTTCCCGTCTCCGGCGAAAAGACCTACCAACCCAGCGAAGAAATTTTTAGGGCCGTTTAATCATAGAACAGTTGGAAAAATAATACAACTGTTCAAAAAAAATACTTGTTATAGTTAAGATTTTGTAAACTTATTGTTAGTTCCTAAACAAGAAGATTCAATAAATAAAAGCAAAGTAATAAAAAAATATATACCTTAAGTGGTGTACGCAAAGGTCGAAGTTCCTTATGGAATATATGGAATAAATTGTGCCCGGGTACGTTTATTGTCGCACGTGCTCAATTGTGCTAACTTATAAAAACGGCCAAACCTCAAACTTGCATATGCAAGGCCATGAATAAACCGGTTTCGTTGAAACAAATTTCCGTAGATAAAAAACGAGGCAACCAAAATTTGTGCGAATTGGGTCACCGAAGATTGCCGACCGTATTCAGATGTACAAGGTGCTGGCTTTAAAAAAATGCTCAAATTTTGTATAAAACGGGGGTGCAGATTACGGAGAGAATACTGACTTCCAAGACCTTATGCCCGATCCAACAACTATATCGAGGAACGTGCAAAAGGACGCAGCGGAGAAAAAAAGACAGCTTCGAGAGGAGATTGGAAAAATTGTACGCAGCGGAGGAGCATCAGCCACAATTCATATGTGGACGGATAATTATGTTCTTTCTGCGCGTAACATTTCACTACATGGTCGACAACAAGTTACAAGACATTGTGCTCGGAATGAAATCAATGGTCCAAAAGACCACCAGTCTAAACATCTCTAAAAAGTTGACAATATAGAGCCCATTAAATTTGTGACCGATAGGGGCTCAAATGTAATTAAAACTCTGCAAAATAACATCAGACTTAACTGCAGTAGCCACTTGTTATCAAATGTCCTCGAAAAATCCTTTTCGGCAACTAAAAGGCTGTCAAACACAATCGAAGCTTGCAAAAAAATTATAAAATATTTCAAAAAGGCAAATGGCAACATCTTCTTGTCACGTTTTTAAAAAACCAGTGCCCAACTCGATGGAATTCCCAATACAGGATGCTTAAGTCCATTCATGATTGACAATTTTGACAACGAAGGGCGAAAGTCAACGACTTTTTAGTATAAATATCATTCTTTTTAAATCATTGGTAGATGTGCGAGAACGTTGAAATTGTTTTTAAAAAAACTGCAGGTATCCAAGGCACCATCGGTATGTTATGTATTGCCTTCCATAAATACACTAAAATAAAATTTATGCCCAAATCCGGAGGATATTCCCGCAATAACTATTTTAAAGCGACACATTTTAGAAATCGTTGAAATCATTTGAGTGGCTTAATTAAATATTTGTCATAAAGTAGCCTTCTTTTTATACCCTCCAGCGAATAATATGCAAGCAGCTGAGCTGGATAAGATAAAAGAATTTTGTGCATCGCTTGTTTTTTCAAAAAGGCCAAAAATGAGCCATTAACACCCTTAACTCCAACTACAAGCTCAATATTTAATTTTGACTTAAATAGCCAGACGGATGCCTCAAGCGAATCTGATAATTTAGTTTCATCTACAAATCTCATCTACATTCATCTACACAATTAATACAAAATTCGGGTTTACCAAAAATAGAAACTCCAGACGAAGAGGTAAACAGATACGCGAAAGAAATTGTGGAAATGTCGAATAGTTTCAATTTGCTGGATTGGTGGACTAAATAAACCAAAATTTCCAAATTTGTTTGAGGTGGCCATGGACATTCTCTCAGTGCCAGCAAGTAGTGCCGAGGCTGAGAGATCCTTCTCCTTAGCTGGAAACATAATAACAGAAAAACGCAACCGACTTGCACCTGGTTCAGTCGATAGCCTTATATTTTTAAATCCAATTTATAAAAATATCCTGCCATAAAATAAATATATGTAAATAAATAAACAAATATATTCCTGAAGTTTCTTTCTTATTATGAGAATCGTTTAGTTTGCGCTTCACACCTACAGTTCATACATTTTTACTCGAGTATACCTCAAATGATTTGAATCAAACCAAATCAATCAAGACGTTCATTGCAATGGAACGTCGTACGACTTTAACCGATCCACTTTAATTACAACCGAAGTAGCCCATACCGTATAGCCGAGTCTGATTCCCTACTTCGTGCTCAGTTCACTCTAATTCAAATCAGTTTGACAATGGGCATACTTATATTGAATGGACAAGTTGGTCGTGTTGATTGGTACCGATTTGGTTCTCTTTTTGCACAGAGTATTTGTTCATACTTAGTCATACTCGTTGAAGTTCTCTGGTGTGAGCCTCTTTAGGTGCTCCAGTGAAGAGGCGTCGAGACAAGGCGTCGACTACCACGTTGTACTTTCTGCGTCGGTGGTGCAAGTTATATTGCTATTGCTGGAGCTCCAAGGCCCATATCGCGATGGACCAATGGATTATGTACTCAGTTCCGCGGCATCGAGTTTTTGGCTTACGTAGGCAATGACTCGTTCGTGGCCATCGATATCGGGTTAGTACCCCCTCGAGTCCGTAATTGCTGGTGGCGGTCTAGAGTGTCAATTTCACAACGAAATCTGATAAAACGGGTGCGTCTTTCAGTATGCTCTTTAGGTTAAAGGTACGCTTTAGTAATTTTCCTACTTCCACCGGTGGTTCGTCTTTAGCAGGTTTGCTATGGGCTATACCATTGATGCAAAGTTCGGAACGAAGCGCAAGCAAACGTGCCCTCCGCTTTGCCTAAATAGCAAGCAGATCCCTCAAGTCAAAGAAGTAACGTATCTCGGCAAACACCTCGATAGACGCCTAACATGGCGTAGGCATATCAAATGCAAGAAACTACACCTAAGACTGAAAGCCAGCAGCCTCCACTTGATCATAAACGCACATGGTCGATATGTGTCTAGACTACAAGGTCCTCCTCTACACATACAGCGAGCTCAATCCAAGATCGTACGAACTGTTACTGGGGTACCATGGTATATTAGAAACCAAAACATTCACAGGGACTTCGGAATTCTCGCAGTAAAAGATGAAATATATGTACAAGCAAAAAGCGTCCTATAAAGAAAACTATTCCCATCCAAATCCCCTAGCAAGCCTCTTGATTCGGGTTTCCAACCGAACCCGCCTGCAACGTACCGACCTTCCAACCCATCCATAATTTGTCAGGGCCATTTCTACTGTTTCAGTCTATATGACTGCATAGATAGAAATTTCAAAGACCAATAAAAAAATGAAAAAATATCACAAAATGTTTCAAAAGTGTGGGCGTAGCAGTTTTGGGCGTGTCTCTGGAAGCAAGTTTAATCTCAATATTTTAGTTTTTATAGTTTCAGAGATCGATGCGTTCATACGGGCGATGCGTTCATACGATGCGTTCATATATGGTCAAAAATTTTTCTAAAGCGTAGGCGTGGCAGTTTGGCGCGGTTTGTGAGCGTTAGGGTGGCCCATAATGGGTCAACAAACTTGCGTCTATGTCTCTGGAGTCTGTATGCTTAATCTCAACTTTCTATCATTTATAGTTCCTGAGATCCTGACGGTCATACAGACGGACAGATTCTGATCTTGATCAAGAATATATATACATTATATGGTTGGAAACGCTTCCTTCTGCCTGTTACACACTAACGAATCTAGTACCTTTTTACTCTACATGTAACGGGTATAGTAAATCAAACACAAATATTTAAAACATGACAAGATTTTATGAAATACGAAAGACAATTCAAAATATCATAACTATAGTAATTGAAGATGAAAAAGAAGATGTTTTAAACATTTTTGAATATTCATAAAACATTTTTCTTGAATATAACGAGGATTTAAAAATGAGTTTGTAAACTTATTTGTAACATGAATAGAAATTATTTACCTTAAAATATTAAAGTATGAAGAGTTCGTGTACATAAACGAAGAAAAACTTAAGCTTGATAATGCAACCAGACTTCATATAAATAAATATATATGATTAAAAAATAAATTGGCCGTCAAATCTTCCTATCTTCAAATCCACTTTTTTTGTATAGTATATAAAATTATGGTGGTAAAGGAATTTAAAGCTAGGACTAACAAGAAGGAACGCCATAGTCGAGTTTCCCGACTATTTGATACCCGATACTCAGCTAGTGGAAGTGCGTGGGAAAAAGTTTTACAGGGACAGTTTTTGGCGGTTTGTAGGCGTGGCAAAAAGATTTTTTGCAAATCGCCCTAGATAATGCGCCCGAAACCTAGGTAACGCAGATGCACCACTGAATTTATATGTATATTTTCGATATTGTTCAATACCCCGATTTTTTAATTTAATAATAATAAAAATAATGAATATCGGTTATGGCATTAGAGATTAGGTCACATAAGTAAATTAAAAAAAAAATTTGTTTAGTTACAACAATCTTCTTAATAACGTTAATGCAGTTGATGAGATTTGTGAAGCATGTATAATTGGTAAACAAGCAAGATTGCGTCTTGAAAAATATAATAATAAACAATACATAAGTAGACCCCAGTTTGTAGTACATTCTAATGTATGTGGCCCGATAACACCGGTTTCGATTGACGACAAAAACTATTACATTGTTTCCGTTGATCAATACACACATTATCGTGTGACATATTAATGAAACCCTTTTTTTTTTAATATTTATTTATTAAGTGAAGAATCCGTACATCATAATATTGTATCTTAACATCACAGTGGAGAAATATCCTAGGGGTTACCAAACACTATATACAAATTAGTGTAGGATTAAATAAACACAAATCGGAAGTTTTTACAATGATTAAGGATTTTGTTGCATAAAGTGAGGCGCATTTCAACCTTAAAATTGTTATTTTCTATATAGATAATGGTAGGGAATACCTTTCTAGCGACATGCGTCAATATTGTATAGAGAAAGGGATAAGTTATCAATTGACTGTGCCGTATACTTTTTGTAAGATCTTAAGATTTTGAAAATTCACAAACAGAATCTTAAGCATGGGAAGGGGTACTATCATCGCCTTGAGTCAGACGGATCGCGACAAAGAAAATACAAGTTGAAAATAAACGAGAGAACGCTCAAAGTGAATACGCGAAAGTGAATATCCGGGAAGACTAGAACTGACTACCTGAAAGCCTCGAGGAGCAGTAGTCGGGACTCAATTCCCGAGAATCCTTTTTTTTCCGAGACTATATCCTCGTAATTCAATTGAAGACTGCTTTAAAACGCTTAAGCACTCTATCGACCCCCAGGATAACAGGACGTAGTCTGGAAGGATCCAGGACCAATACAAGAAACACTCTTGAAGAAAAACTACAATCCTTCAGAATTCTCAAAATGGGCTGCTCCACAGATATGAACAGTGTATCGGGCAAAACATTTCGTCAATGAAAACTCACTCGTCTACTACCAAGCATAACATGAAAGCCGGCCAAATAAATAAACAATGAACAAAGTGAACCCCTGCATTTCAGCAAAGATAAAAACAAATAGCAGTGACTTTTCCAAACAAAAGCACAATTCAAGTAATCTGAGAATCGGGTAGCAGCCGAAGTGTGCCACCGAAAAACATTCATACATATAAGTTAACACCAAACATTATCAAGAGAACTAAGAGCATATCAGTCGCCAGTGCAAATGCACTCAAAGTTCATTGCCAGCCTATAACAACTCCAGCGCATGCAAGACATCCGCCACGTGCGCTTGGTCAGCACTTTCAAGCCATGGGACCATTGGCCACGCAATAACAAGTCACAACCGTGAGACCCAGCTTTGGACACCTAACACCTAAAACGACAAGACAAGGCAAACAACAGCGGCAGCGGCGTCCCCACCAACGGCAGCAGAGGTCCCCTAAGATAATTCATAATTCTTTTAAGTTAGTTCTAAATCGGATTTCAATCAATAAAGTTTGTTTTTTTATAAACAAAATTAAAGTATATGTCGCATCATTATTAGTCTTATTTTTATTTTCTATGTTCCATCTCTAATAAACATGTCACCTCTAATAAATAAAATTCGTATCGAGCTGTTCTTGTCTTCGTTTCTTTTTGATCGCGGTTCGCTGAGTTCCGTTATGCGAGTTTAACGGATTTTGCTCTGTTCTACATAGCCTCGGTTCGACGATGCGTTAGAGTGAGACAAATGCTTGTCCTGTGGTGAGTTCGGACCAGCATGTATCAAGCGAGATGGAGCGATGTTGAAATGTACACGAGGCACTTATGTTTGAAAACTCTGAGAAAGCAGACGCGTGAATATGTCGCAACCGAGGAAGTGTACGACTCGCGGGCGGAACGCGGCAACAGAGGACCCTGACACAGTTAACTTCCCGACATCAGAAGTGGGATCGCCTCAGCCCCAAGCCATCACTGATGATCGCCTGTCCACAATTTTGGAAATGCAGCATCGTAATCTATTGGAAATTGTGAATGCCGTGAGGGGCTCGCAGACTACACAAGTAGTTGTACTACCCAAGTTCAACCCTGAGTCCGCCGGTTCAAGTGCAGCCACTTGGTGCTCTACAGTGGACCTTATTGTAGGAGAAAATCCTCTGGATGGCAGTGCTTTGCTCATGGCCTTAACCAAATCATTGGAGGGCAGTGCTTCTAATTGGCTGTCACAAATTTGGTTCGCCGGAATGACTTGGAGCCAATTCCAAGAAATGTTCCTTCAGCAGTATGAAGGCAATGAGACGCCAGCAGCAACAGTCTTTAATGTATTAAACGGGCGGCCAAACGACGGCGAATGTCTTGCGCTGTATGGTAGCCGATTAATAACAACACTTATGGCAAAATGGAAGTCTATGACCGCAGAAGAAATTGCAGTGTCTGTTGCCCTGGCACATGCTGCAAATATAGATGGTAGGCTGCAACGCACTGTGTTCACAACTACTGTCAAAACACGCAACGAGTTGCAGAACGAGCTAAGAGCGTTTTCGTATGGCAAGAGGAAGGACCATCCCGTTCCAGAAAATTCTACCAGCAAAAGAGCTCGCCTACACCCAAATGTTAAGTGCCACTTTTGTGGAAAAATTGGCCACAAGATAGCTGACTGCCGCTCCGTGAAAAACAACTTAAAGAATCAACAAGGATCTAGTTCGAGTATTGGGCGCTTATCTGACTCTAAACCTGGGTCAATTACTTGCTATAGATGTGGAAACCAGGGGCATATAGCGTCAGCTTGCCCTGCAAGACAATCGTTGTCAAACCAAACTAAAGCCGACGAGAAGCGTGTCAACGTGTGTCACGTAGTCGAGCCAATTGGGACATTGATATCATCGGGTGAGTCGTATCCATTTTATTTCGACTCTGGAGCCGAATGCTCACTTGTAAGAGAATCTGTGTCCACCCAACTCTCGGGCACACGAATTAACAACATTGTAGTTTTAAAGGGTATCGGAAATAATACTGTTACTAGTACATTACAAATTTTGTCAAACGTAACAATAAGTGGTTACTGTCTCGAAGTGCTTTTTCACGTAATTCTTAATGATTGCATTAATTATAATATTATAATTGGACGCGAAATTTTAAGTCAGGGATTTAGTGCTACTATAACAATAGATAAAATAGAGTTATGTAAAACAAGGTCTGTGCAAACCCTATCTGCTTTGAGTAGTAGTTTTAATCTTGAAAATGTTAATACCGAATTGTGTGGCGAGGATAGGAAAATCTTGGTAAATCTTTTGAATGAATTCTGTGACTCATTTATAGACGGTTTTCCCAAAAATCGTGTTACAACTGGCGAATTAGAAGTACGCTTAATTGATCCAATAAAAACTGTACACAGACGACCGTACCGACTTAGTATAGAGGAAAAACAAATTGTCCGAAACAAGGTTAATGAGCTGCTGTTAGCTAACATCATCCGTCCTAGCAGCTCACCGTTCGCCAGTCCAGTTTTACTCGTTAAAAAGAAAAATGGTTCTGATCGTCTTTGCGTGGATTACCGCGAACTAAATACAAACACAGTTGCAGAAAAATATCCCTTACCACTAATTAGTGACCAAATATCTAGGTTGCGTGGAGCAAGTTTCTTTAGTTGCTTGGATATGGCCAGCGGGTTTCATCAGATACCTATTCACGCAAATTCAATTGAACGCACGGCTTTTGTGACACCTGACGGCCAATTCGAATTTCTAACTATGCCCTTCGGGTTAAAGAATGCCCCATCCGTGTTCCAGCGTGCAGTTATGAAAGCTTTGGGTGAGCTTGCCCATTCTTACGTTATCGTTTATATGGACGATATAATGATTATCGCAGAAACAAAAGAAGAAGCTTTTGTAAGGTTAAGGACAGTTTTGAAAATATTATCGCAGGCTGGGTTTTCTTTTAATATCGGAAAATGTTCATTCCTGAAATCTTGCGTTGAATATCTGGGGTTTGTGGTAAAAGAGGGCGAAATAAGACCAAATCCATCTAAGATAAAAGCATTAGTCGCTTTACCGCCTCCGCAGTCTGTTACCCAAGTAAGACAATTTATTGGCCTAGCCTCTTATTTTAGGCAGTTTGTGCCAAAGTTTTCAGAAATCATGAAACCCTTATATAGACTGACCTGCAAAAACAAAATATTTGAATGGAAACTTGAACACGAACAAATTCGTCAAAAAGTCACTAAATTGCTTACAAATGAGCCCGTCCTTGTTATCTTCGATCCTCGGCACCCCATTGAACTGCATACAGATGCCAGTATGGATGGCTACGGAGCAATTCTACTCCACAAAATAGATAATAAACGTCGTGTAGTTGAGTATTACAGCAAACAAACATCCTTGACGGAATCTCGATATCATTCGTACGAGCTTGAAACTTTAGCTGTGTATAACTCCATGAGACACTTTCGTCACTATTTACATGGGCGACGATTTGTTGTTTTTACAGACTGTAATTCCCTAAAAGCTACTCGCAACAAGACTGAACTAACGCCGAGAGTACACCGTTGGTGGGCATATATGCAGTCCTTCGACTTTGACATAGAATATAGACCTGGTGCCAAAATGGCACATGTTGATTTCTTGTCACGCAATCCACTGCCAACTGCTCGGGTTATTACTGGTGAGGAAGAAAAACATGTTCTATTGGCCAAAATAACGGACAACTGGTTACTTGCAGAACAACAAAAGGATTCAGAGATTTCCACGATTGTTGTTAAAATACAGAACAATGAATTGGGTGAGAGCTTGGCAAAAAGTTATGAAATACGCTCGAAAATGCTTTTTCGCAAAATTCAAAGGAACGGTAAAACTCGTTGCCTGCCAGTTGTCCCCAGATCATTCAGATGGTCAGTAGTGAACCATGTCCATGAAGCAGTTGTACATCTTGGGTGGGAAAAGACTTTAGACAAAATGTACGAATTTTACTGGTTTGAGAACATGGCCAAATATGTTCGTAAGTTCGTTGATAATTGCATTACGTGTAAGTTAACTAAGCCTCCGTCAGGAAAATTGCCAATCGAACTCCACCCCATACCAAAAGTAGAAATTCCATGGCACACGATCCATATAGATATTACGGGAAAATTAAGCGGCAAGAGGGATCAAAAGGAATATATTATCGTTCTGATTGACGCGTTTACAAAGTTTGTTTCTTTGCACCACACGGTAACCATTAATAGTGAAAGTTGTATAGACGCCTTGAAGGCTTCAATTTCCGTATTCGGTGTACCAACACGAATCATTGCAGATCAGGGTAAATGCTTTACAGGCTCTTGTTTCAGTGAATTTTGTTCCATGCAAAAAATTCAACTACACTTAATTGCAACAGGGGCTAGTCGTGCCAATGGACAGGTAGAACGCGTTATGAGTGTGCTTAAACGCATGCTTACGGCGGTAGAGAGCAGCCATCGTTCTTGGCAAGATGCCTTAGGAGAGATACAACTAGCTATAAATTGTACTACAAATCGCATAACGAAAGCCAGTCCTCTTGAATTACTAATCGGAAAAGAATGTAGACCATTTAATATGTTACCAATATGTGAACAAGTTAATAAAGTCGATGTAAATATTATAAGAAATATCGCGAGAGAAAATATTAAAAAGAACGCCTTGTATGAAAAAACTAGATTCGATAAGCACAAAGCCAAATTTGATAACTTTAGTGTTGGCGATTATGTTTTACTTAAGAACGAAGAAAGGCACCAAACAAAATTAGACCAAAAGTATAAAGGACCTTTCCTTGTGACAGAGGTACTTGAGGGAGATCGTTATATTTTAAAATCTTTAACTAATAAGCGGACTTATAAGTACCCACATGAAGCTTTGCGCAGTATGCCAACAGAGGAGATCCCCAAAGAGTTAGATCTATGTGACGATCATGAAAACGTTGAAAGAGACGTTAGAAATCCCTTGGTGGATGCCAATGTGGATGAAAACGTTGAAAGAGACGTTAGAAATCCGTTGGTGGATGCCAATGTGAGCGGAAAGTTACTGAGTTGTTTGAAGACTCAAGTGAATGAGAGGCATTGATGGATTTCAATGCGAGATTGGGGACACATGCAACGTCGCCAAGTTGCCAGTGCTAGTAGGTACACGTGTTACTGTGTTGACTTATTTGATGTCTGGTGACTGGCGGCGTGGCAGGTTGAATTGTCCTAGTGTGTTGCTAATAATAACAAACGATCTTCTTGGTACTTCTGTCACTCGAGTTGGTCGATAACATGAAAAATAAAATTAAAAAAAAAAAAAAAAAAAGAGAACCTTTACTAATACTCTGAATTACGTTTAATGTTATCTTTCTAGATTAAGCTTGTTTAATTTTGAAACTTATATTACACACGAGGACGTGTGCTGGTCAGGAAGGCCGTGTCGCATCATTATTAGTCTTATTTTTATTTTCTATGTTCCATCTCTAATAAACATGTCACCTCTAATAAATAAAATTCGTATCGAGCTGTTCTTGTCTTCGTTTCTTTTTGATCGCGGTTCGCTGAGTTCCGTTATGCGAGTTTAACGGATTTTGCTCTGTTCTACATAGCCTCGGTTCGACGATGCGTTAGAGTGAGACAAATGCTTGTCCTGTGGTGAGTTCGGACCAGCATGTATCAAGCGAGATGGAGCGATGTTGAAATGTACACGAGGCACTTATGTTTGAAAACTCTGAGAAAGCAGACGCGTGAATATGTCGCAACCGAGGAAGTGTACGACTCGCGGGCGGAACGCGGCAACAGAGGACCCTGACACAGTTAACTTCCCGACATATATATATTCTTAATCAGGATAAATAGCCAAGTCGATCTGGCCATGTCCGTCTGTCTGTCGGTCTGTCCGAGATATAGACGCAGCGCAAGTTTGTCGATTCATGTCGCCACGCCCACTCCAACGCCCACAAACCGCCCAAAACTGCCACGCCAACAATTTTGAAAAATGATTTGATATTTTTTCATTTTTGTATTAGTCTTGCAAATTTCTATCGATTCGACAAAAAAACTTTTTGCCACGCCCATTCTAACACCCACAAACCGCCAAATACTGTCAGTGTTAAAGACTCTTCAAGAGTCTTCAAGAGTGACTCCCAAAGGCATTCGGCGACCTGTAAAGGATTAAAACACGGCCTAACTTAAGCGTTAAGCCACAAACGACGAGCCTTACCTAATTACGGTTAAGGCTCAACATACCCTAAAATGGAAAATAAAACGGAAAATTCAGTAAATCTGCCCATGGCGGGTTAGCATCGGATTCCACGCTAACCGATATACGGCTCCGTTCAGGTGAAGCTGGGGACCAGGAGAAGTTCGGCTAACTGGGCTGATGTCTACGCCACTCAACGCGTATGCAAACATCGCGCCTGCAGACGACGGCGCGGAAAATATGAAAAAGATAAACATCGGTGAGCTATTTAATCAAACAGCAGCACTCGACGTCACTGTTAACGGAGGCTATCTGAACCGAACACAAACCACACACGACATTTAAGACAACGCAGCCTTTCGAAACATCAGCCTACCCTGTCAGGCTAATACGTCGAGCCTCGGAATCGCAACCGCGGGGTAAGTTAGGGGGATAGGTTAGTCAGAATGCCGTTGTTTCAGAATCACGCACCGCCACTAGCGCGGGACCCTGGAGATCTGCACGATCCATCAGCCACGCTGAGACTAGCCGGGAACGGGATTGTATAGCGCGGCCCGCGACGACCGAGACTTTGACCGATCGTTTAACGATCAAGCAAAGCTTAGCTTGTAAGGCAGTGAGGACTGCTGACTGACAAACGGTCAAACATTTAAGTCACTTCTAATTAGTAGTAGTAGAGTAAAAGGGTATACTAGATTCGTTGAAAAGTATGTAACAGGCAAAATAAAGCGTATTCTTGATCAGGATCAATAGCCGAGTCGATATCGATATGGCCATGTCCGTCTGTCCGTATGAACGTCGAGATCTGAGGAACTACAAAAGCTGGAAAGTTTAGACTAAGCAAACAGACTCCGGAGACATAGAGGCAGCGCAAGCCACAAGCCGCCCAAACTGCCACACCCACAATTTTTAAAAATGTTTTGATTTTTTTTTATTTTTGTATTAGTCTTATAAATTTCTATCGATTAGCCAAAAAACTTTGTGGCACGCCCACTCTAACGCCCACAAACCACCAAAAACTGTCAGTGTGGAAATTTCTCCTTTGCACTTCCACTAGCTGAGTAACGGGTATCACATGGTCGGAAAACTCGACTATAGTGCCCTCTCTCTTGTTTTATACGTCACACCCTTAGGTTACCATTATATCAAAAATATACATATATTTACTAATCGTATGAAAATAAAATGGGCACGAGAAATATAGAGAAAGCACGGAAAACTTACCCTTCTTTAATCCTGAGCGATGAGATCTCGACGCGTTGGATCCTAAACTGAACAGTAACGTAATATACACAAACAAAAAAAAAAGAATATACACTAAGTAAAGATCGTCTATCTAAACGTTTGTATGAATGTTTTTGGCCGCTACCCTATTCTCAGATTACTTGAATTGTGCACTTGGTTGGGAAAGTCACTGCTGTTATGTTGTCTTTGTTGATATCAGCATTGACTAAGTCAACTGCACACTTTCGTAGATGCAAGCTTAAACGCGTACGCAGCTGTGGTGTTTTTGCGAAATGAGTTTTATGGCAAAACTCAGCGGTCCTTAATCGCCTCCAAAACACGCGTAGCCGCTCTTAAGCCTGTACCCAACCCAAGAATGGAGCTACTAGCAGCAGAAGTGTCCCGCGACAGATTCTATCGGATAACGAAACGAACTTCAGAGAAGACAACGGCGTTTTAAGAGCGGATGTTGTCCTCTCAGATACAGAAGAAATATTCAACGTTGAAGTTCCGCTTCAACCCTCCCGGTGTCCCTCACATGTTCGGGGCTTGGAAAAGACTCGTGCGGTCGACTAAATCTATCTGCAGCGAAATTCTTCTCCAAGAGAGACTGCGTGAGGAAACACTACGAGCTGCTTTTGCCGACGTGGAGTACACCTTGAATAGCCGTCCGCTAACTTACGTGCCTATATATGACGCAGACGCCAAAGCGCTAACTCCCAACCATTTTCTCATAGGAAGTTCAAGTGGACTCCGAAAACGAGACTCCCACGCTAACCACGTTTTCGCCTCCGACAAAGCCGCTTGCTGTTGGCGATGTGGTCATCATTGTGAATGAGAACTCCAAAAGGAATATGTGGTCCAAGGGCCGCGTCGTCGACTTGCACCGCGGAGCAGATGGCCAGGTTGTGTGCACAGTGGATGGATTAGTGACACGACCGTCGGTAAAGCTGGCAAAGATGGACATATTAGTAAGTAATACACAGATGGAGCAGGTGTATTACGGGAGGGGGAATGTTACCTCAACAAATACTATGTTGCCGTCGAACCGTAAGTCCGAAGATGTTAAATCGGCCCTGCACCCAGACTTACCTACGCCCTAGATAATGTGCTCAACCGAGGTAACGCAGATGCACCCTTGCATTTATATGTATATTATCGATATTGTACCGCAAGCTTAAGACCGTAGTAGTGTGGTCCCGCCCTCTCTCACATGTCCACCGTTTTAATGCCAAGCGCTGAGAAGCAGCAGTTGCAATAGGCAAACGGCGTAGACTTGCGAGCTGACAAGAAAACCACAAATGTAAGAATTATATTGTGAACCAATTTAATTAACTAATTAAAAACCAATTAAGATTTCAGTTGACCGTTTGATTGATTTATAGTTTGATTGATCATTGGAAGTTCCATGCGAATACTCGAAATCCGTGTTTATTTTTGGAACGAAGTCACTCGTATTAGCTGCAAGCCAACACGTCCGTTTCCACAAAAGTCGGGACTCAATTCCCGAGAATCCTTTTTTTCCGAGACTATATCCTCGAGATTCAATTAAAGACTGCTTTAAAACGCTTAAGCACTCTATCGACCCCCAGGATAACAGGACGTAGTCTGGAAGGATCCAGGACCAATACAAGAAACACTCTTGAAGAAAAACTACAATCCTACAGAATTCTCAAAATGGGCTGCTCCACAGATATGAACAGTGTATCGGGCACAACATTTCGTCAATGAAAACTCACTCGTCTACTACCAAGCATAACATGAAAGCCGGCCAAACAAATAAACAATGAACAAGTGAACCCCTGCATTTCAGCAAAGACAAAAACAAATAGCAGTGACTTTTCCAAACAAAAGCGCAATTCAAGTAATCTGAGAATCGGGTAGCAGCCGAAGTGTGCCACCGAAAAACATTCATACATATAAGTTAACACCAAACATTATCAAGAGAATTAAGAGCATATCAGTCGCCAGTGCAAACGCACTCAAAGTTCATTGCCAGCCTATAACAACTCCAGCGCATGCAAGACATCAGCCACGTGCGCTGGGTCAGCACTTTCAAGCCATGGGACCATTGGCCACGAAATAACAAGGCACAACCGTGAGACCCAGCTTTGGACACCTAACACCTAAAACGACAAGACAAGGCAAACAACAGCGGCAGCGGCGTCCCCACCAACGGCAGCAGAGGTCCCCTAAGCTAATTCATAATTCTCTTAAGTTAGTTCTAAATCGGATTTCAATCAATAAAGTTTGTTTTTTTATAAACAAAATTAAAGTATATATATTCTTAATCAGGATAAATAGCCAAGTCGATATGGCCATGTCCGTCTGTCTGTCGGTCTGTCCGTCCTTTCCTTCTGGAAAGTTTAGATTAAGCAAACAGACTCCGGAGACATAGACGCAGCGCAAGCCACAAGCCGCCCAAACTGCCACACCCACAATTTTTAAAAATGTTTTTATTTTTTTTATTTTTGTATTAGTCTTATAAATTTCTATCGATTAGCCAAAAAACTTTGTGGCACGCCCACTCTAACGCCCACAAACCACCAAAAACTGTCAGTGTGGAAATTTCTCCTTTGCACTTCCACTAGCTGAGTAACGGGTATCACATGGTCGGAAAACTCGACTATAGTGCCCTCTCTCTTGTTTTATACGTCACACCCTTAGGTTACCATTATATCAAAAATATACATATATTTACTAATCGTATGAAAATAAAATGGGCACGAGAAATATAGAGAAAGCACGGAAAACTTACCCTTCTTTAATCCTGAGCGATGAGATCTCGACGCGTTGGATCCTAAACTGAACAGTAACGTAATATACACAAACAAAAAAAAAAGAATATACACTAAGTAAAGATCGTCTATCTAGACGTTTGTATGAATGTTTTTGGCCGCTACCCGATTCTCAGATTACTTGAATTGTGCACTTGGTTGGGAAAGTCACTGCTGTTATGTTGTCTTTGTTGATATCAGCATTGACTAAGTCAACTGCACACTTTCGTAGATGCAAGCTTAAACGCGTACGCAGCTGTGGTGTTTTTGCGAAATGAGTTTTATGGCAAAACACAGTGGTCCTTAATCGCCTCCAAAACACGCGTAGCCGCTCTTAAGCCTGTACCCAACCCAAGAATGGAGCTACTAGCAGCAGAAGTGTCCCGCGACAGATTCTATCGGATAACGAAACGAACTTCAGGGAAGACAACGGCGTTTTAAGAGCGGATGTTGTCCTCTCAGATACAGAAGAAATATTCAACGTTGAAGTTCCGCTTCAACCCTCCCGGTGTCCCTCACATGTGCGGGGCTTGGAAAAGACTCGTGCGGTCGACTAAATCTATCTGCAGCGAAATTCTTCCCCAAGAGAGACTGCGTGAGGAAACACTACGAGCTGCTTTTGCCGACGTGGAGTACACCTTGAATAGCCGTCCGCTAACTTACGTGCCTATATATGACGCAGACGCCAAAGCGCTAACTCCCAACCATTTTCTCATAGGATGTTCAAGTGGACTCCGAAAACGAGACTCCCACGCTAACCACGTTTTCGCCTCCGACGAAGCCGCTTGCTGTTGGCGATGTGGTCATCATTGTGAATGAGAACTCCAAAAGGAATATGTGGTCCAAGGGCCGCGTCGTCGACTTGCACCGCGGAGCAGATGGCCAGGTTGTGTGCACAGTGGATGGATTAGTGACACGACCGTCGGTAAAGCTGGCAAAGATGGACATATTTGTTAGTAATACACAGATGGAGTAGGTGTATTACGGGAGGGGGAATGTTACGTCAACAAATGCAATGTTGCCATCGAGCCGTAAGTCCGAAGATATTAAATCGGCCCTGCACCCAGACTTACCTACGCCCTAGATAATGCGCTCAGCCGAGGTAACGCAGATGCACCCTTGCATTTATATATATATTTTCGATATTGTACCGCAAGCTTAAGACCGTAGTAGTGTGGTCCCGCTCTCTCTCACATGTCCACCGTTTTAATGCCAAGCGCTGAGAAGCAGCAGTTGCAATAGGCAAACGGCGTGGACTTGCGAGCTGATAAGAAAAACACAAATGTAAGAATTATATTGTGAACCAAGTTAATTAACTAATTAAAAACCAATTAAGATTTCAGTTGACCGTTTGATTGATTTATAGTTTGATTGATCATTGGAAGTTCCATGCGAATACTCGAAATCCGTGCTTATTTTTGGAACGAAGTCACTCGTATTAGCAGCAAGCCAACACGTCCGTTTCCACAAAAGTGTAAACTCGACCGCCACAGATTATTGGTGGATATTGCATACTCCCCGCTTAAAATAATTATAGTCAACTTCTTATAATTTTGGTATACTTGCCTTACATTTTTGTATTACCATGACACTAGCCAACAATATATTAATCAATAAAGATAGTGTATTAATTGAACTACAATAAAGTGAGTAGGTAAACATTTCCAAAGGGGGTGCTGACGCGAGAAGTGGAGTAGGTAGGAAATGATGACATAACGTTTGACGGACAGGGTTGACAAAAGGGGATTGTATTGCGCGGCCCGAAACGATCCATCAGGCATGCGGAAGGGGAGGGAATATGGCCGAAAAATTGCCCCATCGTTTTACGATCAAGATGCAGCTTAGCTTGCGGGCAGTGAAGACTGCTGACTGACGAACAATTCGAATGTAATTATTTTTACCGACACTTCTTATTTATATATATATTATATTCATTCTTGTTATGTCGTTTTGTTAGAGAGGTGAGAGGGTTAATCAAGATTCCACGACCCAAAATCGACGAGCTTACTCTTTCAACATCGCCTGAACACCAAATGCCCCTCCCTCGGTCCTTACGCAAGACAGGGGCACTAATACGCCGACGTAACAAAACTCAAGCTTTTTGCAAAACTCAAGCTTACCTCACGGTACCCTCTTCCCAAGATTCCTGAGTACTTCGAATAGAATCCATTAGCCACGTAGGAAAGAATACCTTATCCGTTTTTTGTAAACTTGACCTCTAGACGACGACGACTCTTCTTTTCCTCTGCTTTTCCGTGTCTCTCACACTCTTATTGCCTCTTACACCTTGCCAAAGGATAGCTGGCTTCTCGGTTGGTGAAGTGTTTATTGTTGGCTAAGAGGGTTAAATTAAAAAACTAAACTAAATTAACAAGTAGTAACTCAACATCTAGCCAAGCGCCAACTACACCAGTAGGCTAGAGCTTCTGGCAGAGAACACTGTCGACCTGTCATCAGAGGCATCAGAAATTGCGAAAAAGAAGCCAAAGTCTCCACAAATGAAAGTCCACACTAAGTCGGAAGACAACTACAGAGAGCCCACAACATCTTTTTTTTTTTTTTTTTTAAATGCTTTGCTTTTATTTATTGAATCTTCTCATTTACGAGACTAACAATAAGTGTATCAAATCTTATACTATAACCTAACTAGGAGTCATGTAGACTGAGACAGTGGCCCTGACAAGTTATGGCTGGGTTGGAAGGTCTGAACGTTGCAGGCGGGTTCGGCTGGAAACCCGAGTCAAGACCCTTGCTAGACGATTTGGGTGGACAGAGAGTTTTTCATTGTAGGACGCTTTTTGCTTGTCTATTTCATCTTTTACTGCGAGAATGCCGAGGTCCCTGTGGATGTTTTGGTTACGAATATACCATGGTGCCCCAGTGATAGTTCGCAGGATCTTTGATTGGGCTCGCTGTATGATGTCTATGTTGGTTCTGCTCGCGTTCCCCCACAGCTGGGAGCCATACGTCCAGATTGGCTTAAAAGTGGAGTTGTAGAGCAGGACCTTGTAGTCCAGACACAAGGGCGATCGTGAGTTTATAATCCAGTGGAGGCTGCTGGCTTTCAGTTTTAGGTGCAGATTCTTGGATTTGATATGTCTACGCCATGTTAGACGTCTGTCAAGGTGGATGCCCAGATACGTTACTTCATTAACTTGGGGGATCTGCGTGCTATTCATACAGAGCGGAGGGCAAGTTTGTCTGTTAAGGGTAAACGTTATGTGTTTACACTTTTGTTCGTTTATTTTAATACGCCAGTCAGATAGCCACTTCTCGACTAACACGAGGTGGTTGGCGAGTTGGGTTGTTGCACGGACTGGGCATCTGGAGCGGCTAAGGATCGCAGTGTCGTCGGCGAAGGTGGATGTTGTTAGTCGGTCACTCGTGGGAATATCTGCTGTGTAAAGGACGAATAAAGTTGGCCCAAGTGCGCTACCTTGTGGGACCCCAGCTTCGATAGTGTTGCTGTCGGAAATTGTTGTGTTACATCTTACTGCGAAGGCTCTATTGTAGAGGTAGGATTCAAGGAGTTTATGAGTGTACCCGGGCAAGTGTGTTTTAATTTTATGCATGAGAAGGCATTTTTCGAATAATTTGGACAGGCATGATAATAAACTTATTGGTCTGTAAGATGACGGAATCGTGTGATCTTTTCCGGGCTTCGGTATCATTATAATAATTGATTTTTTCCATTTCCTTGGATAATAGCCGAGACTTATGATTCCATTGAAGAGTTTACAGATGACCTTAATAGCACAGTACGGAAGTTCCATAATCATTTTTGTAGTTAGACGTCCGCTTCCACGAATGTGTAGACATCTGAAAGACAAAAGTACAAGTTGCTTTGAAGGGCATTGAGACCGAAGTGATTCCGGAAGAAATTACAGAGGCGCTACAGGAAACGGAATTTCTCCGCTTTTTGTGAACAAAGATAAGGTTGCACTCGAAGCTGAAACAAACAATCTACAGTTTCTTCTGCGGCGTAAAATCACAGTATGAGAGCCGCTCAAGCGCAGGACTCCTGTACAATGTACGAACGGTCAATAATATGGCCACACCCGATCTTATTGTACACTGCGCACTGTGTAGGAGATCTCCACGCCTCTGCACACTGCCCAGCAAATAAGAACAAACCCAGTGAGAAAAAGTGGCAATCACACAGCAAACTACAGAAGCTTTCCAATTTACAAGGAGCTGAAATGGAGCCTTAAATGTGCCACAAATAAGCTAACCAAATCCCTGAATCAAGAAGAGGAGGAGGCCAAACGTTTATACATAGAGAAACTATCACAACAAGCACAAAGCATTCACTGTGAAGAGTTTACGCAACTCTTTGTCCACCGACCGTCACTGTGTCGCCAATTAGAAATTCCAAAGGCGGCAGTGATGCAGACAGGGCCAGTATATTTTTCGCTGATCTACAAACCAACCAAAACCGCGCTACTATCGCATTTACATTACCAGCATCAATAAATGCCTTCAATCCCCAGCATGAACCAAATGTGTTTCACCCTAGTGAAATTATAAAACTTATAATTGAGCACATTAATCCAAAGAAATCCCCCGGCTTTAACCTCATAACTCAAAAAAGAACATTAAACTGCCTTACTGCGCCATTTGCCATATAACCCAGCTATTCAACGCAATAACTAGAGTAAGTTACTTCGCAAATAGATGGATAATATTAATCATCATAACGATTCCTAATCCCGGAAAGGATCCGTCATCTACTTTGTCGTACAGACCCATACATTTACTCTCATGTCTCTTAAAGCTTTTCGAAAAATTCCTGCTGACCCGGCTCAATTCTTACCTTAGAGCTCACAACCAGCACATCAATTTGGTGTTCGCGAAAACCATGGAACTATAGAACAGGTTAACCGAATAACAACAGAAATAAGAACTGCATTTGCGAACCGACAATTCTGCGCAACAGTTTTTGTGGATGTATTCAAAGCATTCGACAGAGTTTGGCTAGACGGACTTATGCACAACATCAAGCTAAAACTACCTAAATACACGCACAATCAACTCAAGTCATACCCATACGAAAAGAATTTTGCAGTGAGAAGCAATTCTGCTACATCAAATGCCCATCAAATTTGAGCAGGGGTCCCCCAACGCAGCGTTCTTGGGTCAACTCTATACCTATTATACACAGCTGACTTACCAAAAAGCAAAAGTCTGACAACATCCACGTTTGCCGATGATACCGCCATTCTTAGCCGTTGCAGATGCCCGATCCAAGCATCAGCGCAACTAGCTCTTAACCTGGTAAATACATAAAAAGTAAGCTATAATAACTTTAAGAAGAATTTGTTGAGTTCAGAGCGTCTGCTCTGCTCGAGTAATTTTATTTGAATGCTCGTAGCATGCTGTCATTGGGTGCAGCTAAGCCGCACATGGTATACTTAAGACTATGTACTCTTTGCGCATACATATACATGTGTATACAGAAGGCATACATATGTATGTTACGTATGCCTTGACCACGTGAGCTGCTAAGTGCATGCTCAGCATTCTCACGCTCCGCAATCGGCTTATGTATAAGGGTTAGATCGTATTTCAAGAGCTGGAGTGCTTGTGTAATGGTTGGTGGTCTTTTTATTGTGGAAGGCGGCAAAGATTACACACGCGACAATTTTATTTCTTTCTATACTTCTTCTTTATTTGACTCGCAGAAACAGATTTCCCCTTAAGGTTCATTACATCACCTTAACATTATCTTAACATCGGTTTAACATAGGTTATCGTGTAGTGTAAGTATCGATATATGAGTGTGCCCAGAGGGTCAGCCTACTACATTATGTAGTTTGTTTTTATTATTTATTATGACAAAGTGTCACAATGTATTTACTCTACATAATCGAAGGGTAGATACACTACACCTTCCTTTTTAAAGAAATAAAGTAATATATGTAGTCATTTTTATTTAATTTTTTTTTTTTTGTTAATATACTTGTTCACGCCAGAAGGGCGCAAACCACTGAGCGGCAGCGTAAGCAGTGTAAAGCTCCTCCACGGCTCGCAAGCACCGCTGCTCGCGCTCTCCTTCTCTCCTCGCGCTCTCCCTCTCTCCTCTCGCTCTATTCACCACTCCGCGGTCCCGCGGTACTCAAATTGTTAGTTTTAAGTTAGTCTTAATTTACAAGTGCGATAATAAAGTGCAAAACTGAAGTCGAGCCCGTGACTTTTTCATTTCTGGAGGGACTGATCAGCAGCAGCCACCACAACAACAACAACCAGTCAGAAGTCAACTTATCTTGGACGTCAATCCGCCCACTCCTTTTCATGGTCCTTCGAGTCCGCGACACATCGTGATCCTGCCAGCGCTCCTTGCGAAAAAAAATCAAGATAAGTACGGCTTTATATCCTATTCCGTCCGTGGTCGCCATTTTCGTTTTTTTTCCAACGGCGTTATTCTTTCCGTTCATCCGAATCAAGTGAAAAGTGAAAATTAAGTGAAAATATATAAGTACATGCGCCCAGCCACCGTGATTACTTCTTTTTTAAGTGCATAAAAAAGCACTTTGCCAATACCGGCCCCCTACTTCGTCTCACGGTGATCCGCTGGTATCCAAGCGCATATACATATATATATATACATTTTTTTAAAACACTGTCCAAAATTCACTATTATCGTCCGCTGCTAAACTGCTGTTTTTTTTTGCCTCAATATAAAATACAAACCACAAATTCAAATAAAGAATTCAATGCATCACGCCATAAACCCATGGTCGGCAAGCCGACTCAGCATTTATGCAACATAGCTCGGTACTCCGGATAAGGGGTGTCCGGTTGCTGTTGCTGACCGTTCGTAGCGCGGAGCGCTGAACTCGGTTGGGGCGCGTCAGCATTGTTTATATGAAGTACTAGTGTTTGTGTATTGGTGACAAAAGTGTTGGTACTCTTAGTTGTTAACTACTCCCCCTCTAAGATTATGACCGTCCTCGGTTATATTGAGTTTATCGATGGTTTGTTGAATTTCAGCGGAGGCTCGCCTTCTCCTTAATGCCAGAAAAAGGATGAATGAACCAATCAGACCAATGTTAATGACTACTCCAGCCGCGAACCAAAGTTTGGGGGGGCCCGCGGCGTCAACCTCGTCTTTGAACCCTTGGATAAAGCGCAGGTTATCGTTGTTCATGCGGTGTAGCAAGGGCATGCTCAGTGCCTGGTCATGGCCGACGATGTTCAGTAGCGGCGATCTTGCTACGCCAGGCTGCTTGTCTATTGTTTTCCGGAAGTTTACGAACTCCGTTCCGTTGATGGTAGCTGATCGCTCGAATGTCACAAGATGTGTTCCTTTGACGAGCACCTCTGGACCGCCGTCCGTGCTGATGCGAGCTGTTGCCTCATTGATGATAACTATGCCGTCATCTATAGGCATTACTGCCCTAAGGTGACTGGATTGCGTGTGGCATTGGGCTGTATTTCCCGCATGGAGTGAGCGGGCGCAGGTTTCGCGTCGGGATCGCTCGCAGAAAGTGTTGTGAGTGGTTTCCATGCACTCGGTGAGCGAAAAGGTGTCTTCCTCGCACTCTGCTAAGGTGTCTTCATCGAGTCGCAAGATTGTCTGATAGTGTGATACGGGGTATACGAGAACCTTCTTACATCTGACCTTCACCCTAGGATAGGCTATTAGTATGTGAATAATGCTGTCGGACTGAAGAACCCTAATCTTAGAGGCTTCTAATAAGCTAACTATTGGAGTGTCTTGTTCAATTAATGAGCTCAAATCGGCATGATTAAGGATTGTGGGATTCACTATGTTAGCTTTAGCCAATGTGATTGTGAGAATTAAATTTTGGATCTCTGTTGTCAGCATTCTATTTCTCGCTAGTAATGCCTCATACAAATGCGGGGTGTCGACCAAGTCGTTGTTTCGGGCTTTAATAATTTTGTTTACGGTGTCGGTCAGTTTGTTTATTTGTATTTGGGTTTCGGAATTTATATTAATTTGCCTGGAGTTGGAATCTATTAGCTGGGCTTCGGTCATTTTGATCTTTAGAAAATCTGAGGCGTCGGGAGTTCCTGCAACTACCTTAAGGTCTGTACCTAAAAAGTCTAAGCTTCTAGCGATACGGTGGTGTATTTTTAAAACGGACAACAAGTTTATAATGTGATCTGTATCCACGTCTAACAACTTGCGCATATGCGATTGTGGAAAGGAAGCGGACAATTTCTTTGTTTCATCTACCATGTAAATATAATCAGACAGGTTGCTCGAATGCCTCAGGCAATTACGATGCTCGAACACCAATACGTCTCCATCTACGACGGGAATGTATTTGGCGTGGGAAAAGTCGGTAATCCGAGCACTTGCCACTGCCAGGGTGATGAGTGTTATGATGGCGAACCTGCAAACCAAACGTAGAATGAGACCACGGCACAAATACTTAAATCTGGCTTACTACTAGGAATAGGCAAATAAAAGTGGGAATTTTATTTGAGGTTGTCCTTGTGGACCACCCTCCCCTTAATGAGAACAGACGTTCCCAGGTCTGCTTGCACCTTTTGTTCTGTGCATAACGGGGTTATTTATTATTTCCTAACCTTTTATTGTTTTTGACAAACACTTCTTCTCCTACCTCAAAAACACGGTTCTGCCTAGCTGGGTTGCATCTTTCGATGTTGTTTTGCTGGGCCTTTACCAGCCTGTCTTTTATGCCTAGGCAGCGATCATCAGAACCCGTGTGGAGAATCTCGACTGGTCTCTCCTGAGTGACAGAATGTAGGGTCTTATTATACTCTATTGTTGCCCTCAATATTAATTCTGTCGTATCGCTGATTTTTTTGTCTAACTTAAGACACCTGGCTTTTTCTGTCAAGGTACTGTGGAATCGTTCCACTTGACCGTTTGACAGGCTATGCAGCGGGGCCGCATTTACAATGTCTATGTGGTAGTTGGTTTTAAGTAAGGAGGTGATAGTCTCCGAATTGAAGGCGGCTTCATTGTCGCAATATATCATTTTGATTTTGGGAAACAAATTTACGAGTTGAAGCAGGGGCCCCGTGACGTCCACTATTGTTCTGGACAGCACTGGTTGCACTATTGCAAATTTCGAGAACTTGTCAACACATGTTAAGAATTGCTTCTTATCAGTTGAGAAGATATCGATGTGCAACATTTCGCCGGTATAGCCTGGTATGGGTGTTTCCCCGAGCTCTTGTTTTTTAGGATGCCTGTCGTATTTGGCTTTGGTGCATATTTTGCAATTTGCAACCACTTCCTTTGCTAGGCTGCTCATTTTGGGGAAATAGTAATCGCGGAGGACTTGCTTGGTATTCTCCTGAGCCGCCCTGTGTGCACGATTATGTTCTGTCGTGACAATTTCCAACTGCTCATTTCTATTCGTAACGTCTATAACCATATTCTTACAGTATCGGAACTGCGTAGCTGGGAAATGAGAAATTAAATCATGTTGAAAACTTGCCAGGGTGGGTAGATCGCAGTGTATCGCATTCACGACTTCGGGGTTTACGACCTCCTTCAGCATTTCCAAAATGGTGCTTTTGTCGGCGAAATTGATAAGGTGGCGAGTTTTACTGCGAAACAACACCAAGCTTCGTTTTAGTCGGAAACGTGCTTCTTCTATGACAATCTGATTTCTGAAGCAGTTCACCGGTTGGTGAATGGTTGGTCATCGACCGTGTAGGTCAATGACAGTTCGCTGTGGATAGTCGCAGCGTCTGACTGAGGCTCATTTTGTAGGGCATTAATGTTCTGCCTAGAAAGAGCGTCAGCCACATGGTTATCTTTACCTGGTTTGTAGTGGATTTTTGCGTTATGATCATCGATATACGCTTTCCATCTTTTTATCTTCGGATTTGGATTCCGATCGGACACCGCGAATGTCAGCGGCTGATGGTCCGTATAAATATTTATATCGCGAGTGCCGTAGAGGTAGTGTTGTAACTTGCCCAAGGCCCACACTATGGCCAACAATTCTCTTTCATTTGTGGCGTAGTGTGACTCGCTTTCTTTCAGGGTCCTAGAGATCATAGTGATGGGTCTTTTATCTTGCGATAAAACTGCACCAATACCGTTCGCAGAGGCATCCGTCGTCAAATCGAATGGCTTCTTGAAATCGGGGTATCTGAGCATTACATCTTCAGAAGCCAAGATGTTCCTCAGCCTCTCAAATGCATCTCTCTGCAAATCACTAAACTCAATAGGTGTTTTCTGTGACATGTGTTTGCTGATAGAGCCGTTTACTCCTTTCAGCAAGTCTGTCAAGGGCCTCGCGATCGCCGCAAAGTCCTTCACGAAGCAACGGTAATAACTGGCCAGACCCAAAAATGACCTTAGCTCATACAAATTTGTAGGCTCTGGATATTCCTTTATGGCCTTTACTTTTTCTGGGTCGGTTTTTGCACCTCCATTGGTAACAATAAATCCCAGATATTCAACACTCTGCTTAAAGAAGTGTGTTTTTTCGCTGGATACCTTCATATTAGCATTGCACAGGCTTTTTAAAACCCAATCTATATGCTTGACGTGGTCATTTTCGTTTTCAGAAAAAATAATGACGTCATCTACGTAAACATAGCATGACTTGCCAATTTGGTCTCGTAAGACGTCGTCGATCGCTCTTTGGAAGATGCTTCCCGCATTCTTCAATCCGAACGGTAGCCGACAAAACTCATACTTTCCGCCGTTTACCGAAAAAGAGGTCTTTTCGCGGTCCTGTTCGGCCAAGTATATTTGGTGGTAGCCAGACTTTAGATCTAACGTCGTAAAGTACTTAGCTTTTCCTAGGTTCGCCAGTATCATGGAGATGTTTGGCATTGGGTATTTATCAGCGATGGTTTTTTCATTAAGTTTCCTAAAGTCTATAACTAAACGCTTATTTTTGTTCCCCAATTCATCCTGGCCTTTTTTGTCTACAACCCATGTTGGATTGTTGTAAGGCGATTTAGAGGTTCTAATGATGCCTTTCTGAAGTAAGTCTGCGATTTCTCGCTTAACAAACTCAGATACACCCATTGGATGCGGGTATAGCTTGGAGTATACCGGCTTATCATCGTTTGTGCGAATTCTGGCGACAACAGAGGTGTTAAACGGCAGTGCCTCGTTAGAGGCTGAAAATGCCTTAGATCTGTTTTCGATCATACCTCGAAATTGCGCTTTTACAGGCTCTGGCACGGCGATGTCATTTACGTTAGTAAAATTAACATTATCGCAATTATGATGCTGAAGCTTCTCAGAAACAGAACCATAATTTATCGTACCTTTCTCTGCGTCGAGTTTTGCTCCTACTTGAGCTAGGAGATCAAATCCAATTATACCATCGAATGGTGTCAGTGCGTCCAAAAGAAAAAACGCAGATGTTTTTCCAAAAATATTCATTAAACATTTTTGGTGAACCCTGTTAGAACCATGAATGGAACTAACCGTGAAAGGGGAATCGACGGGCACTACATGTTTAAGCTCCTTTACGGGCTTGATGTAGTTTTTCGCCGCCCCTGTGTCAATTAGTATTTTTAGTAGTCTCCCTTGGAGCTGTCGTTCAATGAACGGCAGTCGGGAGCGCTCCCTAAAAAATTGATCTGATCATTTTCATCGGATTCGTCATCTAACTCGGTAACGGCCGCTGCGGCCGCACCATCATACTCGCCGCCATTATTCTCTTCAGCCTGTTGCATAGTGTTCTGCAATTTCTGACGCCTCTGCCCGGTCATGCGAGCGGAGCCGAATCTTTTCTGGCCTCGAGTACTCTCGGCCTTGGCGTTTGTAGGCTGACCGTTTCCAAAGGAGGTCGGTTGCCTTTGTTGGGTTACAGTGGAGCCTAACTCCATAGGCTCAGGTGCTTGATTCTGATAGCTGTTATTATTCTGGGCAAAATTATTTTGTTTACCCTGCTTCTTGTAAAAATGAGGGTTTTTCCCTAGGCCGTCCTCGGCCCTGCTATATTTTCCATGCGGCTCCTTTGAGCGGTTTCGATCCTTTCGGTGCTCATAGGCGGTTGCCTTGTCCTCTAAAACCTTTGCATATGTATTGGCAAAGTTTGTGCGTTCTATGGTAGCCTCGGACTCCCTAGCAAAAGCTAAAGCTGAGGGCAAATCCTTGGGCTGCGCCGGCAAGACTATGGCCCTCAAGGGTTTCCTAAGACCGGCAATAAATGCGTGGAGAGCATCCTCTCTAACTTCATTATTAAACAGAATCGCACTGTCCGGTTCGTGAGTCATAACGATCTTGTTTGTTATTAACGTCAATCGTTTCTCTACATCGTCGTAATATTCCATTAGGCTAAGCTCTCCTTGCCTAACTGTTTCGAGTCCCTGCCTAAGCACGCGCAGCGACGTTTTGTCCGCGTAGGTACAATCCAGTCGAGCAATAATGGCATCGAAATTTAGGACTGTGTTATGGGCAACTAGTAGCCCTCTCGCTGGCCCCCTAACTTTGTTCCTGATAATCGAGACAGCTTGGTAATGTGCCTCGCTACCGTCATACCGTTTGAAGATTTCGTATGCGTCTACGGCTGACTGCCGCCATGACACATAGTCGTCCTGTTCCCCCGAAAAGTCTGGCAAGGTCTTCACAATGTCAAGCTTGACCTCGCACCGTACGTCAGGGTTTGGGATTATTTTTTTGTATGCCTCTACCTGTGGTGCTTCTACACGCAAGTTTTGCATCTGCTGTTTAACCTCATCTAATTGTGCCTGGAAGGCCTGCGTTAGTCTGTGTTCTTGTTCAGCCAAAGCCTGGCTAACAGCTCCAGCTATAATAGCTTGTAGCTGTGCGGCGTCCATGGCTGCAGTGCTACTTGTAGTATTCGGACAAAAACCTACTGGCTCTGAACTAAACTCGTCGTCACTAACGTCTTCGACTTTTATGTTTCTATATGCCGTCCAACTCATTTACCATTGGTTGACACCACGCAAATTAATTCTTTCCGAGCACGGTCGATCGGCTATGCGAGGCGTGATATTTGCACGCGCGAGAAATATAAGGCGACACAAAGGGAAAAAGGTGTTTCCCCTAAAAACGACAAGGAAAAGGTCTGCACAGAATTTACTCTTGTAAAAAGTAGGCTGTGTAAAATCAATGGGTCGAGGTAAAGTAAAGTAGAATTTACGTTTGGGGTATGCTACAGAATTTTCTGTTGGTAAAAGTATGATGTGGAAAATAATGCTCCCTAAAAGCATGCAAAAAAGGGCTGTTAACTTTTTTATTTATTTAATATTCCACACAAAATTCCTTAGGTTGCCGAGTGACTTCACTAATCAAACTTACATGGCCTGTACTCTTAACTACGTTGTTATGTTAAGATATTATTAGGTGCGGGTACTAAATGTACGTTGGGCGCCAATTAATATGTTCCTCCGTCGTGGTTGGTCCTATGGCCTCCTGACGTGC
The DNA here is from genome assembly GCF_016746245.2 of Drosophila santomea. Classification (NCBI taxonomy): domain Eukaryota; kingdom Metazoa; phylum Arthropoda; class Insecta; order Diptera; family Drosophilidae; genus Drosophila; species Drosophila santomea. The sequence continues at coordinate 94,153 of NW_025319013.1, forward strand.
GGATATTCCTTCCCGTGGGATCCGGTACGATGCTGCCACCAGGGATTTATATCTTCTTACGAAGTTTAGGTTGGAGGGCGTGACTTTGCCCTCTTTGTCGATCGCTGGCCTTTTGGCTCAGCGAGAGTATTCAAATAATAAAATGATATTTTACGGCTGCGTGCCGGAGTGAATAGCTGCTCTTTATTAAAGCTCTGGCTTAAGACTAAATACAAAAGAATATGAAAGTGTGGATCTACTCTGGCTCCAATGCATCACGCCATAAACCCATGGTCGGCAAGCCGACTCAGCATTTATGCAACATAGCTCGGTACTCCGGATAAGGGGTGTCCGGTTGCTGTTGCTGACCGTTCGTAGCGCGGAGCGCTGAACTCGGTTGGGGCGCGTCAGCATTGTTTATATGAAGTACTAGTGTTTGTGTATTGGTGACAAAAGTGTTGGTACTCTTAGTTGTTAACTTACATACACACAGTCGCGACTTACATAGGCTTGCCAAGTGCAAGTTCTTTCGTCTCCTCTTTGCTCTTTATTGCCCTGACAAAAACCGGCGCATAGCGACGAAAGAATACCCTATAATCGAAACATAAAATAAAATAAATAAGTCCGACGACAAAATTTAAGAAAAAACTGACCCGAATATTTAGTAATTATTTAAGCCAAATAATAATTTTTTACAAGCTATTTCTGGCTCCTATTTCTGGTTCCTAAATTAAAATAATTATTTATCAGTTCCACCCAAATTTATCAGCCTCCCTACTTGGCTTTTTGGCGTGTTTGTTGTTTTTTTTGGTGTTTATGTTTCGCATCCGTTTGTCGCGATTTTTTCGTTGTGGTCCTAAATCCGGTAGCTATTTTTATAAATTATTAGCTATCATCCGAACTCTATTCGGTAGCTATTATTTAGCTATTTTTCCACAAATTTGAATTTATAGCTATTTTCTATATATTAGCTATTTTTTTCGGGATTTCAAGTCGGTAGCGATTTTTTATAAATTATTGGCTATTACCCAGACTGCATCTGGTAGCTATTATTTAGCTATTTTTTCCATAAATTCCAATTTATAGCTATTTTCTATATATTAGCTATTTTGTTTTTTTCGGTTTCCAGTCGGTAGCGATTTTTTATAAATCATTGGCTATTATCCAGACTCCAGCTGGTAGCTTTTTAGCTATTTTTTCTAGAAATTGCAATTCATAGTTTTTTTTATAAATTTGAGCTATTGTTTCCAGATCCCAATTGCTACTTTCTCCCGAATTCCGACGGGATTCTTTGTCCATCCAGATTTGGGTGCTCTCTGTGTCTGGTTCTTTTTCGATTCCACATTTTTTGCGGCGGGCAGGCCTTCTTGACTTCCTTCTCCTAGGGCACAGCTGAGCATGCCCCTAGAGGGAGACAAGAAAAAGACACCCGCACCTGGAAAAGAACAAAAGTTCAACCCGCAATCTCCGCTATCCACTCGCGGTAAGCCAGCACCCAAGTCCGTTAGTCCCAGGGTCAAAACCGCGACTCCCACTCCGAAAGCAAAGGTTTTGCCATCGACTAGTTCGAAGACAACTCCTAGGATTGTCATATTCCGACCAGTGCCGCGAGCGTCTAGTGAGTCTTCTCTATCGAGAAAATCCGAGAGTCCCTCCGCTGTCGGGACTGATTTCCTCCGCGTCACACGCTCTACCACAAAGAAAATGGCATCCTCTGAGCAGCCAACGCCCGCAACCGCAGCGTTGCATAAATTCATCGCCGTCAGCGATCGCTTAAGCCTTTTCGAAGCGAAGATCAACACTCCTGATCAAGCCTCTCCGTCCCTACACACGTTACAAGTCCGTCTGCAACAGGTGCGAGCCTTATGGGACAAAGTGGAAAGAGAGTACGAAACATGCTCTGACCTAATGGCCCAAGAAGGATCCCTCGACACAGTGTCTATTCTCCAGGCCAAATATGACTACTGCTACTCAGTATACGAGTCATGTGCAGCACAAATTGGCGAAACAATCGACAGAGCAACGCCTCAAGTCGCGCAAGCACCCTCTCAGCCGCTAATTTCGTCCGGCTGCCGCTTACCTCCATGCGACACGGAAGTCTTCGATGGCGACTACCTCCGATGGCCCACTTTCCGGGACCTATTCACGGCAATTTACGTAAACAACCCCAGGCTGACTCCGGTCGAGAAGCTATTCCATCTCCTAACGAAAACAAGTGGCGAAGCAAAAGCCATCGTGGCGAAATCTCCTCTCACGAATGATGGTTTTGCTTCCGCGTGGGAGGCGCTTCGAGATCGGTTCCAAAACAAGCGACTTTTAGTCAACAGCCAGCTCAAGCTCCTTTTTAACTTGAGTTCAATTTCGCAAGAATCTGGTCATGCTCTGAAAGAGCTACAATCCACGATTCAGGGGTGTTTAACAGCACTAGCGCATTCCCAGGTATCCACAGAAAACTGGGATTGTCTCTTGGTTTTTCTTTGCGCGAGCAAACTGCCCAAGCAGACCCTGTCCTTATGGGAACAGTCGCTAACTGCCAAATCCGAGATCCCAGCTTGGGAAGAAATGAATGCCTTCCTGAGCGAAAGGTATCGGACATTGGAAGCCATCGAAGATATGAAACCGACTCAGGCAGTTCCAAAAAGGCTTCAATCCTTCGAGACAAAGGTCAGCACCAAACAGAAAGGGTGTGACTTATGTTCTAAGGAGAACCATCCGGTCAGATTGTGCCCGCGTTTTCTTCAAATGTCTGTTGACTCGCGCTCCGGCTATATAAAAAAGAAGCAGCTATGTCTGAATTGTTTTGCCAGAGGTCACCAGCTACGCGACTGCACAAGCACACACAGCTGCTTTACATGTAAGGGCAGGCACCATACGCTGCTGCATCGCAGCCCCCCAAATTCCGAAAATGCGAGTTCCTCAACCTCGCCCCCTACACAGCAACCTCCGAGACCCTCCAGCAGAAATGCATCGGCAAGCACCTCAGCGGTGCAAACTTTGTTCGCGTCCGGCACTTCAGCCGTCCTACTGAGCACAGCGATCATTGACGTGTGCCATTTGGGGACGAACTACCGAGCCCGAGCCTTAATCGACTCGGGATCCGAGGCGACGTTCATTTCAGAGCGCCTGTTCAACCTCATCAAGTTGCCATTCCGCAACACCCAGACCCAAGTCTCCGGGTTAAATCATTCGGTCTCCGCGAAATCCTCGAAGCTGTGTCACTTCGGGATTCGCTCTCCTACTAAGCCAGGTCTACAGTTAGACACTGAAGCGTACGTCCTTCCGGAGCTCTCAGGCAAACTGCCCTCCTATCCGATCCCTCGGAATTCTTTTTTGAGAGCTCTCAAATTGATGTACTGATCGGGGCTGACATTCTACCATCCATAATGATGGATGGCACCCGACAAAATATTTGCGGCTCGCTCCTGGGCCAAGAAACTATTTTCGGGTGGGTGCTAACGGGGCCGATTTCCAAGGGTAAGCCGAAACGGGTCGCATCCTTCACGACCCAGGTGCACCAAATAGGCGACCCTGATTCGCTCGACACGCTTCTCAGCAAGTTCTGGGAGGTGGAGGATCTACCAGTAAAGATGGTAAAAGAGTCGGACTCCTATTGTGAAAGGAACTTCCTCCAAACAACAACAAAAGACGCAAGCGGGAGGTACGTGATGACGCTCCCGTTCCGGGACCCCGAGAATACCGGTTCCGATTTAGGATATTCAAGGTCCATTGCGTTAGCTCAGTTTCTTAGAAACGAAAATCGTTTAAAAAGAGACTTCCCCTTAAAAGAGCAATATGACAGCGTGATCCAGGAGTACCTGGATCTGGGTCATATGAAAGAAGTTCCGCCGACTCACAATTCTCCCTCGTATCATCTTCCTCATCACGCGGTAGTTAAGCCCGAAAGCACCACTACAAAGCTTCGCGTTGTATTCAACGCTTCAAGTCCGTCGGCAAATGGGACCAGCTTAAATGATATCCTTCATGCTGGTCCAGTCTTACAATCCGATCTAACGATCCAGGTCCTGAAATGGCGTTATTTTCAATACGTCTTCAGTGCAGACATTACGAAAATGTATCGTCAGATCTGGGTCGATCCAAAACATACCCCGTTTCAAAGAATTCTGTTCCGAAACAAGGAAGGAGATATCCGAGACTTTGAACTAAAAACAGTTACCTTCGGGGTCAACTGCGCCCCCTTCCTCGCCATTCGAGTCTTGCAACAGCTGGCAGAGGATATCCAAGCGCCATTTCCAAATGCCAGCCGCATCATCCAGCAGCACATGTACGTCGACGACGTTCTGGCAGGGGTGAATTCCGTAAACGAAGCCCAAAGTTCGATTCGAGAGTTGCAAGCAGCCCTAAGTGCCTCCGGGTTTCCGCTAAGAAAGTGGACCTCGAACAACAAAAGCGTCCTTAAAGACGTCCCGGCCGAACACCTCCTTCATAGCGAGTTCCTCGACATCGATGCCGAAAGCACGGCCAAGACGCTCGGTATTCGGTGGAGGGCAAAGTCCGACGAATTCTATTTCGTTCCCCCCGAAATAGTTGTGGCGCATAGCGACGAAAGAATACCCTATAATCGAAACATAAAATAAAATAAATAAGTCCGACGACAAAATTTAAGAAAAAACTGACCCGAATATTTAGTAATTATTTAAGCCAAATAATAATTTTTTACAAGCTATTTCTGGCTCCTATTTCTGGTTCCTAAATTAAAATAATTATTTATCAGTTCCACCCAAATTTATCAGCCTCCCTACTTGGCTTTTTGGCGTGTTTGTTGTTTTTTTTGGTGTTTATGTTTCGCATCCGTTTGTCGCGATTTTTTCGTTGTGGTCCTAAATCCGGTAGCTATTTTTATAAATTATTAGCTATCATCCGAACTCTATTCGGTAGCTATTATTTAGCTATTTTTCCACAAATTTGAATTTATAGCTATTTTCTATATATTAGCTATTTTTTTCGGGATTTCAAGTCGGTAGCGATTTTTTATAAATTATTGGCTATTACCCAGACTGCATCTGGTAGCTATTATTTAGCTATTTTTTCCATAAATTCCAATTTATAGCTATTTTCTATATATTAGCTATTTTGTTTTTTTCGGTTTCCAGTCGGTAGCGATTTTTTATAAATCATTGGCTATTATCCAGACTCCAGCTGGTAGCTTTTTTAGCTATTTTTTCTAGAAATTGCAATTCATAGTTTTTTTTATAAATTTGAGCTATTGTTTCCAGATCCCAATTGCTACTTTCTCCCGAATTCCGACGGGATTCTTTGTCCATCCAGATTTGGGTGCTCTCTGTGTCTGGTTCTTTTTCGATTCCACATTTTTTGCGGCGGGCAGGCCTTCTTGACTTCCTTCTCCTAGGGCACAGCTGAGCATGCCCCTAGAGGGAGACAAGAAAAAGACACCCGCACCTGGAAAAGAACAAAAGTTCAACCCGCAATCTCCGCTATCCACTCGCGGTAAGCCAGCACCCAAGTCCGTTAGTCCCAGGGTCAAAACCGCGACTCCCACTCCGAAAGCAAAGGTTTTGCCATCGACTAGTTCGAAGACAACTCCTAGGATTGTCATATTCCGACCAGTGCCGCGAGCGTCTAGTGAGTCTTCTCTATCGAGAAAATCCGAGAGTCCCTCCGCTGTCGGGACTGATTTCCTCCGCGTCACACGCTCTACCACAAAGAAAATGGCATCCTCTGAGCAGCCAACGCCCGCAACCGCAGCGTTGCATAAATTCATCGCCGTCAGCGATCGCTTAAGCCTTTTCGAAGCGAAGATCAACACTCCTGATCAAGCCTCTCCGTCCCTACACACGTTACAAGTCCGTCTGCAACAGGTGCGAGCCTTATGGGACAAAGTGGAAAGAGAGTACGAAACATGCTCTGACCTAATGGCCCAAGAAGGATCCCTCGACACAGTGTCTATTCTCCAGGCCAAATATGACTACTGCTACTCAGTATACGAGTCATGTGCAGCACAAATTGGCGAAACAATCGACAGAGCAACGCCTCAAGTCGCGCAAGCACCCTCTCAGCCGCTAATTTCGTCCGGCTGCCGCTTACCTCCATGCGACACGGAAGTCTTCGATGGCGACTACCTCCGATGGCCCACTTTCCGGGACCTATTCACGGCAATTTACGTAAACAACCCCAGGCTGACTCCGGTCGAGAAGCTATTCCATCTCCTAACGAAAACAAGTGGCGAAGCAAAAGCCATCGTGGCGAAATCTCCTCTCACGAATGATGGTTTTGCTTCCGCGTGGGAGGCGCTTCGAGATCGGTTCCAAAACAAGCGACTTTTAGTCAACAGCCAGCTCAAGCTCCTTTTTAACTTGAGTTCAATTTCGCAAGAATCTGGTCATGCTCTGAAAGAGCTACAATCCACGATTCAGGGGTGTTTAACAGCACTAGCGCATTCCCAGGTATCCACAGAAAACTGGGATTGTCTCTTGGTTTTTCTTTGCGCGAGCAAACTGCCCAAGCAGACCCTGTCCTTATGGGAACAGTCGCTAACTGCCAAATCCGAGATCCCAGCTTGGGAAGAAATGAATGCCTTCCTGAGCGAAAGGTATCGGACATTGGAAGCCATCGAAGATATGAAACCGACTCAGGCGGTTCCAAAAAGGCTTCAATCCTTCGAGACAAAGGTCAGCACCAAACAGAAAGGGTGTGACTTATGTTCTAAGGAGAACCATCCGGTCAGATTGTGCCCGCGTTTTCTTCAAATGTCTGTTGACTCGCGCTCCGGCTATATAAAAAAGAAGCAGCTATGTCTGAATTGTTTTGCCAGAGGTCACCAGCTACGCGACTGCACAAGCACACACAGCTGCTTTACATGTAAGGGCAGGCACCATACGCTGCTGCATCGCAGCCCCCCAAATTCCGAAAATGCGAGTTCCTCAACCTCGCCCCCTACACAGCAACCTCCGAGACCCTCCAGCAGAAATGCATCGGCAAGCACCTCAGCGGTGCAAACTTTGTTCGCGTCCGGCACTTCAGCCGTCCTACTGAGCACAGCGATCATTGACGTGTGCCATTTGGGGACGAACTACCGAGCCCGAGCCTTAATCGACTCGGGATCCGAGGCGACGTTCATTTCAGAGCGCCTGTTCAACCTCATCAAGTTGCCATTCCGCAACACCCAGACCCAAGTCTCCGGGTTAAATCATTCGGTCTCCGCGAAATCCTCGAAGCTGTGTCACTTCGGGATTCGCTCTCCTACTAAGCCAGGTCTACAGTTAGACACTGAAGCGTACGTCCTTCCGGAGCTCTCAGGCAAACTGCCCTCCTATCCGATCCCTCGGAATTCTTTTTTGAGAGCTCTCAAATTGATGTACTGATCGGGGCTGACATTCTACCATCCATAATGATGGATGGCACCCGACAAAATATTTGCGGCTCGCTCCTGGGCCAAGAAACTATTTTCGGGTGGGTGCTAACGGGGCCGATTTCCAAGGGTAAGCCGAAACGGGTCGCATCCTTCACGACCCAGGTGCACCAAATAGGCGACCCTGATTCGCTCGACACGCTTCTCAGCAAGTTCTGGGAGGTGGAGGATCTACCAGTAAGGATGGTAAAAGAGTCGGACTCCTATTGTGAAAGGAACTTCCTCCAAACAACAACAAAAGACGCAAGCGGGAGGTACGTGATGACGCTCCCGTTCCGGGACCCCGAGAATACCGGTTCCGATTTAGGATATTCAAGGTCCATTGCGTTAGCTCAGTTTCTTAGAAACGAAAATCGTTTAAAAAGAGACTTCCCCTTAAAAGAGCAATATGACAGCGTGATCCAGGAGTACCTGGATCTGGGTCATATGAAAGAAGTTCCGCCGACTCACAATTCTCCCTCGTATCATCTTCCTCATCACGCGGTAGTTAAGCCCGAAAGCACCACTACAAAGCTTCGCGTTGTATTCAACGCTTCAAGTCCGTCGGCAAATGGGACCAGCTTAAATGATATCCTTCATGCTGGTCCAGTCTTACAATCCGATCTAACGATCCAGGTCCTGAAATGGCGTTATTTTCAATACGTCTTCAGTGCAGACATTACGAAAATGTATCGTCAGATCTGGGTCGATCCAAAACATACCCCGTTTCAAAGAATTCTGTTCCGAAACAAGGAAGGAGATATCCGAGACTTTGAACTAAAAACAGTTACCTTCGGGGTCAACTGCGCCCCCTTCCTCGCCATTCGAGTCTTGCAACAGCTGGCAGAGGATATCCAAGCGCCATTTCCAAATGCCAGCCGCATCATCCAGCAGCACATGTACGTCGACGACGTTCTGGCAGGGGTGAATTCCGTAAACGAAGCCCAAAGTTCGATTCGAGAGTTGCAAGCAGCCCTAAGTGCCTCCGGGTTTCCGCTAAGAAAGTGGACCTCGAACAACAAAAGCGTCCTTAAAGACGTCCCGGCCGAACACCTCCTTCATAGCGAGTTCCTCGACATCGATGCCGAAAGCACGGCCAAGACGCTCGGTATTCGGTGGAGGGCAAAGTCCGACGAATTCTATTTCGTTCCCCCCGAAATAGTTGTGGAACCCTCCTATACAAAGCGAGAAGTTTTGTCCCAAATCGCTAGGTTGTTCGATCCTGCCGGGTGGCTCGCGCCGTTCATAATCCGTTCAAAAATGTTCATGCAGGAGATTTGGTTGCAGAACTTAGGCTGGGACGATAAGCTTCCCACTGAAATGAGTCAGCGGTGGCAATCGTTTTTAGACGAGTATTCCGACCTCAACCAGATCCGCGTTCCGAGATGGATCTGGTACCAGCCTGAGGTAATCATAGAGCACCACGGTTTCTGTGACGCGTCTCAGAGAGCCTATGGAGCGGCTATATACATCCGCGTCGAGATGGGGCAAAGGATCCTGACTCGCCTGCTTACAGCCAAAACACGAGTGGCCCCGGTAAAAACCGTCTCCCTTCCTCGGCTAGAGCTCTGAGGTGCCGTGCTGTTAACCGAAATGGTGACAGCAATCCTTCCGCACAAGCCCTCCGCCAATTCAGATATCCGCTGCTGGACAGATTCCACAATCGTCTTAGCCTGGCTACGAAAGCCTGCGTGCAACTGGACCACATTTGTGGCCAACAGAGTTGCCAAGATCACGCAGGCGACGCCAGTCGACTGTTGGGCACACGTTCGCTCAGAACAAAATTCCGCCGATCTAGCCAGTCGAGGCGTATCCCTACATGAATTGGCAGAAAACCATCTCTGGTGGCACGGACCAGAGTGGCTGCAAGGGCCACGAGAGCTATGGCCAGCACAAAGCGACACTCTTCCAGTGACAGAACTAGAACAGCGCGCGGTCAAAGTGCATTTTGTCAAGGCCCCGTCCATCGACTTTCTCGAACGTTTCTCCAAATTGGACAAGGCCCTGCGAGTTCTGGTCTATGTTCAACGCTTCCTTAAACGCTGCCCCAATTCACGCCCTACAAGTGAAGAGATCCGGGAGGCAGAACGAACTCTGACCTCCATTGCGCAGCGCAGAGCATATGGCCAAGAGCTTCAGCATTTGACCGAGAAAAGGCCTCTTCCAGTGTCAAGTCCTTTGGTGAATTGTTTAAGGGCGTGCGGCCGTCTCACTGCCTCCAAAACCCTGCAATATGATGAACGTCATCCGATTATTCTCCCCTATGACTGTAGACTGTCGCGCCTCATCGTCCAATTTACCCACCAGATTACTCTTCATGGCGGTAGTCAATTGATCGTACGCCTGATCCGATCGAAGTATTGGATTCCTAAAATCAAGAATGTGGTGAAGGCTGTGGTCAATCCGTGTAAGATTTGCACGATTTACAAGAAGAGACTCCAAACACAGCTGATGGGCGATTTCCCGACAAATAGAGTCTCCTTCTCGAGGGCGTTCACCTACACGGGGGTCGACTATGCCGGCCCTTTCGAAATAAAAAATTATACAGGGAGAGCGTGTCTCATAACGAAGGGATACGTTTGTGTGTTTGTGTGTTTTTCCACGAAGGCTATCCATTTGGAACCCACTTCCGATCTTACAACCGATAAATTTCTAGCGGCCTTTGCTCGTTTCGAAGCAAGGCGCGGTTGTCCTCAGCGGGTCCATTCGGATAATGGTAAGACCTTTGTGGGGGCGGCAACTTTGATTTCCAGGGACTTTCTCCAAGCTACCAAAGAGTCCGTGGCTGATGCATATAGCCATCAGGGACTCGTATGGCGGTTCATCCCACCAGGGGCTCCACATATGGGGGGTTTGTGGGAAGCAGGGGTGAAAAGCTTCAAAACCCTGTTCCTTAAATCGACGTCAGCCCGCAAATACACATTTGAGGAGCTGGCGACGCTTCTCGCTAAGATTGAGGCTTGCCTCAACTCTAGACCCCTCTCCCCTATGTCCGAAGATCCCTCAGATTTGCTGGCCCTCACACCAGGCCATTTCCTCATTGGAGGGCCGTTGCTTTCCACGGCGGAACCCGAGATAAAGGGCGAAGCCAAGTCGATAATAAATCGATGGCAACACCTCAAGGCACAACATCAGCAGTTTAGTGCACGGTGGAAAGAGGAGTATCTTAAAGAACTCCATAAACGTAACAAATGGCAATTTCCGACCAGGAACCTCCAAGCCGACGATATGGTAGTTGTCAAGGAGGACAATCTACCACCGAACGAATGGCGGCTCGGCAGAATCGTTTCTGCCTTTCCAGGAGCCGACGACCGCATTCGAGTCGTTGAGATCCGTACGTCTCGCGGCACCATAAAACGCCCTGTCCACAAGGTTATTCTTCTACCGATGGAGGACAAAGAGTCCTCCGTTCCTAGGGATTAGGGCACTTCCCCCAGTCCGGGGCCCAGATAGTAGTCGGCTCATACTAAGCTTTTTATTTCTTTTATTGGCAGACTTACTACTCACTTCCTAAAAATAATGGCTCCTCGTCCTCGTGCCACGCAGTCGTTGGAGAGCAGACGTACTCGAGGTATTAAATCCTACCGCTGCCGAGTCTGCTCTGGAATCCATCCTCTTCGGAAGTGCAAGAGGTTCCACAAACTGAGCGCTGAAAAGCGCCTTCGGGCAGTACTTATTAATAAGTACTGCTCGAACTGCCTCGCCCATCAGCACTCAGGAGGAGACTGCCGCAGCCAAGACGGATGCAAGAAGTGTGGAGGAGACCACCACACCCTACTCCACATGCACGAGGTCCTCCCCGCTCCGACCCCGGCAGCGCTACCAGCTCCGACGCGCAGAGAGCGCCATCCCGCTGCACCTCGTCCGGTCCGGATTTCCGGCACTCCGCCACCAGCCCCAGTCGCCAACAATCGCCCGCGTTCGAAGGTCTCCGTCGCGTCTCCGTCGGTGGCAACGGGGCAACAGAAGGCTGTCCCCATCCTGCCTACAGCCGTCGTCGTGCTGGACACGGGCTCGAAGACTTTCGAGACCGGCGCCATGATCGACCCATGCATGCCGGTGAGCAGCATCGACCGGTCGTTGGCGGCTGCGTTCCGGCTGCCCATCACACGGCTGGGAGACGACGAGGTCTGCTCGGTGACACTCCGGTCCCGAACAAGCACCTTCCGACTCAACGTCGTCCTGAAGATCGAACCCAGTCTAAGGATCCGGACACCCATCCGAGCTCTGAGCGACTCCGCAAGGGCCAAATTTGACGGTGTTCGTCTCGCGGACGAGCGCTTCCACCGGCCGGCCACCATCTCTCTCGTGTTGGGATCAGATGTATATGCCAATCTGATCCAACCGGGGTTCCTAAAGATTGAGGATGGGTTGCCCGTCGCGCAGAACACGGTGTTCGGATGGACCGTTTCTGGAGCGTGCACGGAATGAAGAGGCCGATCCTGCTGTCTAGCCGGCCAGGGATACCTTTGCCTACGCAAGGGGGGGGAGAATGTTCACGCCAGAAGGGCGCAAACCACTGAGCGGCAGCGTAAGCAGTGTAAAGCTCCTCCACGGCTCGCAAGCACCGCTGCTCGCGCTCTCCTTCTCTCCTCGCGCTCTCCTTCTCTCCTCGCGCTCTCCCTCTCTCCTCTCACTCTATTCACCACTCTGCGGTCCCGCGGTACTCAAAATGTTAGTTTTAAGTTAGTCTTAATTTACAAGTGCGATAATAAAGTGCAAAACTGAAGTCGAGCCCGTGACTTTTTCATTTCTGGAGGGACTGATCAGCAGCAGCCACCACAACAACAACAACCAGTCAGAAGTCAACTTATCTTGGACGTCAATCCGCCCACTCCTTTTCAAGGTCCTTCGAGTCCGCGACACATCGTGATCCTGCCAGCGCTCCTTGCGAAAAAAAATCAAGATAAGTACGGCTTTATATCCTATTCCGTCCGTGGTCGCCATTTTCGTTTTTTTTCCAACGGCGTTATTCTTTCCGTTCATCCGAATCAAGTAAAAAGTGAAAATTAAGTGAAAATATATAAGTACATGCGCCCAGCCACCGTGATTACTTCTTTTTTAAGTGCATAAAAAAGCACTTTGCCAATACCGGCCCCCTACTTCGTCTCACGGTGATCCGCTGGTATCCAAGCGCATATACATATATATATATACATTTTTTTAAAACACTGTCCAAAATTCACTATTATCGTCCGCTGCTAAACTGCTGTTTTTTTGCCTCAATATAAAATACAAACCACAAATTCAAATAAATTAAATCAAATATACATATACGTATTTAGCAAAATTTTACATACACATAAAATTATACATACCCATAAATACATATCCATACATATATATCCATACACATATAGATATACATATTCCAATAAAATTTACATCTACATACATATATAAAAATCACTCCATATATTTAACCAGTTTAATACACAAATAAAACATATTTCCAAAAATAATAAATAATATCGAATCCGAACTGAGAACAAATTTTATTTCTTGGCTCAAAATAAAACACAAATTTCGACATACAGAATAAAATAAAATCTGACTTTTTCTTCCGTTATTACATTACATATATATGTTTAAATTCCAAATAATACATACATACATACACACAGTCGCGACTTACATAGGCTTGCCAAGTGCAAGTTCTTTCGTCTCCTCTTTGCTCTTTATTGCCCTGACAAAAACCGGCGCATAGCGACGAAAGAATACCCTATAATCGAAACATAAAATAAAATAAATAAGTCCGAAATGTCAAAATGTTAGTTTTAAGTTAGTCTTAATTTACAAGTGCGATAATAAAGTGCAAAACTGAAGTCGAGCCCGTGACTTTTTCATTTCTGGAGGGACTGATCAGCAGCAGCCACCACAACAACAACAACCAGTCAGAAGTCAACTTATCTTGGACGTCAATCCGCCCACTCCTTTTCAATACTATTTCTTATCTATCTTAATTATTAGAAAAAGTTTTGTCTCGAGACATTTTGCGTAATGACAATTTCTCTTTTTTTTTTACAATTACTTTATGCATCTATTTTTAATTTTCCTAGAAGAATTTACATTTTTTTATATATTTTTTTTTTGTACTTTTCATTGATTATATACATTTAACCTATCCTTATGTACTTTCTGTTTTTTATTTTTTTTATTTCTAACTACTATGTTATTATTCTCTTGTATTCTAATTACTTCAAATGGTCCTAGATACTTTGGTTCCAGTTTATGACCTGTTTCATTTTTTATTAAAATATTATCTCCTACATTTAGTTTAGAATCGCTAACTTTCTTATCATAATTGTGTTTTTGTTTTATTTTATTGGTTTCTAATGTGTGTGCCCTTTTGTACGCGTTTTCTAGTCTAAACTTAACTTCTCTAGCGTAATCATCTACGTTATATATAGGGTCTATATTATCTATGTTACTAAGTTGTTTTGCTAAGTTACTAGTCTTACCAAATACAAGTTCATATGGACAGTAATTATGCGTTACGGATGGTGTAGTGTTAAAACAATACACAAAATATTGTAACCATATGTCCCAGTCAGTTTTATCTACTGATATATATGAGCGTATGTATTCGTTGAAGGTTCTATGACTTCATTCAACGGTACCTAATGTCTGGTGGTGGTGAGCTGTACACGTTATGTTGTCTATTTTAAAATATTTGCATAAGTCAGCTATAATGCTATTCTTATATTCTGGTACCATGTCCGTAATGAACGTCTTTATTGGACCATACTTCAGAATGAAAGATTAAAATATAGCTTTTGCGACTGTATTTCCATTTTTATTGGGAATCGGTATGGCAACTAAATATTTTGTTAAGTCACAGATTAGAGTGACTGCATATTCATTACCATTTTCCGATTTAGGTAGTGGACCAATAGTGTCTACTATAACTCTGTCAAAAGCGTAAGTGGGTGTCTCTGTTAGTGTAAGGGGTGTTTTTGTATGTGTCGTTGTTTTATTAATGTACTCTTTGATATGATGTGTCATATTTTTCCAATAATAATGTCTCTTAATTCTCGCTAGCGTTTTTGTTATGCCTGTATGACCTCCTTGAATTGGATCGTCATGGTATGTAAACAGTATCGCTTCTTAATCTTTTTAATCATATATACGGGTCACCGGCTTGAGTAGCGCTACTCCTAATAGTTTTAATAATTTATTGCCCATTCTTTTAAAAGAGTCTATTGAAATTGTTTCAAAGATCTTTTCGCTCGGTGCCACTTTGAGTTGGCTGATCTCGTGTATACCGGCTTGGGTTTCAAGTCTTTGGAAGAACTGACCTAAGTCTAGAATTCCATTGGCGTACAGATCGCTAACATCAATTCTTGTTATAACTTTATGTCCACGTTTAAATAAACATTTTGATTCAATTATTGCAGTCACTACTTTCCTTATTTCGTCAATATTAATGACTTCATATACGTTGGGCTTAGAAGCGTTAACACGATCTTCTTCTTGTTGATTTATATTTGTTTTTGCGCAGAAAATTTTCAGTTTACTTTGTTGTCTTATAGTGACTTTTAGTACGATTGCTGACATGTCTTTCAGCTCATTTATAGTAATACGTGACAGTGCATATGTCACAAAATTGTCTTTTCCCTTTAGATACTCTACAGTGAAACCATATTCTTCTAATTCTAACCTCATGCGTGTCAATTTTGAACTTGGATTAACCATCGAAAAAAGGTATGTGAGTGGTCTATGATCTGTTTTTACTAGAATGTGATTGCCATAGATACATATATGGTCGAAAATATACTATTGCCCAGTGTATCGCTGCTAACTCTTGTTCTGTTGTGCTCTTATTACTTTCAACGATCTAGATGCGTGTGCAACTGGAAATTGGAGTCCACTATGGTTTTGAGTTAAAACTGCTCCGCATGCTTGCTTATTTGCATCTGTTATTATGCCAAATTCTTTGCTAAATTCCGGATATTGTAGCAAGGTTGGACTCATTAACGCTTGCTTTAAATAATTGAATGCGTTCTGGCATTCTTCTGTCCATTCAAAAGTAACATTCTTTTTACATAATCTCGTTATGTGCCGTGAATAGTCAGCGAAGTTTTTTATAAAACGTCGATAGTAATTGCAGAATGCAACAAATCTTCTAGCGCTATCTGCATCTGTGGGAATTGGATACTTTTGGATGACGTTATATTTCTTGTCATCCGGCAAGATTCCTGTGTCAGTGCATTTATGGCCTAAAAAGGTTACTTCATGCATGAAGAACGAAAATTTTTCTGAGTGTAATTTCAGGTTATGCTTCCTTCCTATATGTCAAAAACGTTTGTTATGTTTTTAACCATATGTTTTTCGGAGCAACCTATTACAACTAGATCGTCCATGTATAGGAAAGCTTGCGAAGGTTCTAGACCAGAGAATGCTACGGCGCTATTTTTAAGCCGTATGGCAGTCGCGTGAAGCGATATGAGCCATTGCTTGTTGAAAATGACGTTATATTTCTAGAATCTTCATCAAGTTCTATTTGATGAAAGCCAGACATTAAGTCCAGACATGAGAAATATTTTGCTCTTCCTTATTGATCGAGTATATAGTCTATCCTAGGGAGCGGGAATGTATTCGACAGAAGTTTTTTATTTATTTGACGATAGTCAATTACTAATCGCCATCATATAACGCATTATAATCGCCCGTTACTTGTAGAGTGTAAGGGTATACTAGATTCGTTGAAAAGTATGTAACAGGCAGAAGGAAGCGTTTCCGACCATATAAAGTATATATATTCTTGATAAGGATCGATAGCCGAGTCGATCTGGCCATGTCCGACTGTCTGTCCGTCCGTCTGTCCGTCCGTATGAACGTCGAGATCTCAGGAACTAAAAAAGCTAGAAAGTTGAGATTAAGCATACACACTCTAGAGACATAGACGCAGCGCAAGTTGGTCGATTCATGTTGCCACGCCCACTCTAAAGAGAGACAGTTTTTGGCGGTTTGTGGGCGTTAGAGTAGGCGTGGCAAAAAGTTTTTCTGGAAATGGATAGAAATTTACAAGACTTATACAAAAATGAAAAAATATCAAAACATTTTTCAAAAATGTGGGCGTGGCAGCATTGGGGGGTTTGTGGGCGTTAGAGTGGGCGTGGCAAAAAGGATTTTGGCAAATCGTTAGAAATTTACAAGACTAATACAAAAATGAAAAAATATCAAAACATTTTTCAAAAGTGTGGGCGTGGCAGCTTCGGGCGGTTTGTGGGCATTAGAGTGGGCGTGCCAAAAAGTTTTTTTTCAAATCGATAGAAATTTACAAGACCAATAAAAAAATGAAAAAATATCAAAACATTTTTCAAAAGTGTAGGCGTGGCAGTTTTGGGCGGTTTGTGGGCGTTAAAGTGGGCGTGGCAACATGAATCGACAAACTTGCGCTGCGTCTATATCTCTGGAGTGTGTATGCTTAATCTCAACTTTCTAGCTTTTGTAGTTCCTGAGATCTCAGCGCTCATACGGACGGACAGACGGACATGGCCAGATCGACTCGACTATTGATCCTGATTATATGGTCGGAAACGCTTCCTTCTGCCTGTTACATACTTTTCAACGAATCTAGTATACCCTTTTACTCTACGAGTAACGGGTATAAAAACTTAACTGACGTTTTTAATGTATGTAGGGAACATAACCTAAAGTTGCATCCAGAAAAATGTTCATTTTTCAAGCACGAAGTGACATTCCTAAGTCACAAATGCACAGACAAAGGAGTATTGCCAGATGACAAGAAAATGACGTCATCAAATAGCGCTCAAGTAATATGATCTAACGCTTATACATAAGCCGATCGCGGAGCGTGGAAATGCGGAGCATACACTTCGCAGCTCAAGTGGTCAGGCCATACATGACATATGCATGCCTCCTGCATACCCTTCTGTACCCTTCAGTACCAAAATTCCTCGCCCGTATTTTTCCTCGCGAGAGTTCGAAAAAACAAAAACAAATCTCACAGGCCTTTTTTAGCAAAGTTTCAAACACCGAAGTCAAGCCAAATTTTGTCATGGCTTTGCTGCTGCCTATGTTCGAAGTTCATATTTGTTGTTTTTTTTCGAAGTAGTTAGGAGCAGTGACCGAGAGGACAAAATGAGAGTAGAGAAAAAAACGCTATGTATAGACTTCTGAATACCGTTCTAGTTATTGGTGGGATATTTTTATATTTTAAAGTGTATATTTAATTTATATTTGTTGATTTAAGGATTTTAAATTTGTTAAGAAACTATACTGTCGCTATAGGCAACGCCAATGCGTCCATTTTTAATTATTTATCTATTTGACATTAGAATTACTCTAATTACACGGGATCATTATGGTCGGAAATACCCTGGCAAGCGCCTGTCAGAATTTTCGGTTTCGTTTTCCGTCACCCTTTTTTTGCATTTTTATTCAATTGTAGAACATGACAAGTGGTGTTTGGAACATTTTCAACGTTAAATATAAAAAACCGGTAAGTATTGTTTCGCATTGGTAAATTAGCATAGCTAATTGCATTCAAACTACATGATATTAATATATATTATTTCAATATGTTTCTTTACAGATAGCATAAGCACATTAGAAGGCCAGCCCAGCAGCCACCGGAGAAGGCCTTGCCCCACTGACGGCACTTGCATGTTAAAAAGAACGCAAACAAAAATAGGAAAATATTAATGGAATAAAAAAAAAATAATAATTGAATTTATCAATTAAATACATTGTTTACGTTTTTTGGGATATTTTTCTGTATTTACAGGTATTTTCCCAAGGAATTCCGAAAAAGTTCCTCGGGAATTCCTGAGGAATTCCTCGGGAAAACCCCTTGCTTATTTTTCGATATTTCCGAGGAATTCCTGAGGAATTCCAGAGGATTTCCTCGGGAACTTCGAATTCCTCGCCACGAACGCCTGTTGTATGGAAATTCCTGTCAGATTTGTATGGAGACTTCCCCTAGGATTCCTCTAGGAGTCCTGGGGACTCCCTAGGGATTCGTTAGGGAATCCTTAGGGACTGGTACGGAAGGGTATATGCATGCCTTCTGCATACACATATGTATATATATATGGAACTATATGTATATAGAATAAGTACTATATGTACGGGTCAGCTCAGCCCAAGTTGAGCGCACAAGAAACATTATACTAGGTTCACCATTTGGTTATTTGATGTTGTATTTAACAATCCGACAATAGCCATTTTAGCTTTTGCTACCATATTTGCTATAATAATACCAGGTTGAATTTCTTGGTTGGGCAATAATATATCAATATCTGACGGACTTAGTGAAATTCTGCGGACTACTTCGGATCTTGCTGGTAGAAGAGTTGTGTTGTTTCCAGCATTGTACGTAATTGGTACATAAATCAGATATTTTAAGTTATGGGGTCTAATTATAAACCAGTCTCCATTTTGTTTGAAGTCAAGCTGGCAATTGCACTTCTTAATAAAGTCAATGCCTAATATACCATCACATGGTATTGGAAATTTAAAATTAACAACATGAAAATTGTGTGGTATTATGAATTTCCCTGTTTGAATTTCTGTATTGATCATTCCGATGGAGTGTTCGACTCCTTGGCCTATGCCTTGAATATTTATCTGTTGATTATTAACAACGTTCGTGGATTCTATGACATTTTCTTTTAAAAGTGAAATGTCTGCTCCAGTGTCTATTAGGAATGTAAATTTTTTGTTTGTTTTGGCATTTGAAAAATTTGCATATATATTTAGATTGAGATTGATCGAACAAACTAATTTTGTGTATCTAAAGGTGCTTGTTGGTTTTCCGAGGAACCTTGTGTAACTCGGACATTGTTTTTATTGTTATTTCCGTTGTTATAATTTCTACCTCGATTGAATTGGTTATTACCGCGGTTACCGCCTCCTCGGTATCCTCGGTGACTGTTTCTGTTCCTGTTGTAATTGTTATAATTTCCATTATTGTTTCTGCCTTTATTTGAGTAACCATTACGGTTGCCTCTATTTTGACGACAGAACAATACTGCGTCGCTCTTCCCAGTTGCGTCGGTATAGCTACCAACGAACTTTGCGATAGCGTCGTTCATATTGTTGAAAGTACCAGCTTGCATTATTAGCTTTACTTTCTCTATGGTACAGTTTGTGGTCATAGCCTTGATAGCATGCTGTGTGCTATATTTATTGGCTAGATCAAGTGAAAGTCCATCATTTATATATGCACTTTCAAGAGCTTTTGTCATATGCTCAACCACTTTTGTATATTGGTTGGCAGTTTTATTCTTTTGTTGAAGGTTCATCAGCTTTGCTGTTATCACTTCAACTGACTTGCCCTTTACATTTCCTCTAAGACTCGAAATTACCTGTTTATGGTAGTTTCACTGCTTATCAGATTTCTTTCTGTTCCTTTTAATTTGGTTTTTATAACCGAAACAGCTAGAGACTCATGTTCTCCTTTGATTGAATTTACTATATTTAGAACATCTAAAAAACTTGTTAAGTTTTCAGCTTTACCTTCAAAGTCAGGTATAAACTTTGATGATGTATTTAGAAAATCAATATTGGACTGTGCCATTGTATTTTCTATTTTAAAGTTTTCTGGTTTACGTTGATTATGTTGATAAGCTATCACCTATTCGGTGATAAGCATTTATATGTATGACTTATCGAATTTAATTTTTATTTTTATATATTCGTTAAAAAGTATGTAACAGGCAGAAGGAATCGTTTCCGAGTATATATATTCTTGATCAGGATAAATAGTCGAGTCGATCTGGCCATGGCCGTCTGTCCGTCCGTATGAACGCTGAGATCTCAGGAACTACAAAAGCTAGAGATTAAGCATACAGACTCCAGAATAATAGACGCAGCGCAAGTTTGTCGATTCATGTTGCCACGCCCACTTTAACGCCCACAAACCGCCAAAAACTGTCAGTGTTGAAGAATCTCCTTCGCACTTATACTAGCTGGGGAACTCGAGTATAGCGTTCTCTCTTGTTTTAATTGATGTGTATATTTCATGCCATTCCATGCTCTAATGTAATTTACGAACTGTTACTATTTTCCCCCAGAAAGTATATTCTACTTGCGAAGTGTGGGTCTCTACTCAATGTTTCTTTGTTATGTTTTTAACGTTTAAATTTGTTTTTAAATATTTGAATTGAAGATTTAACTTGGATATTCAACATACTAATTAGACCTTATCCAGATCTATTGCGTTACTCAAGTATCTTTTCTTGAGGCACCTATTGTGCAATTTATATAATTTTGTTATCATACTCACAATATTATGAGGAGTACTGTAATAGTTTTAAGTTCAGGCTGTGATATCTGAACTATATTAATTACATTTACGGTGGAGTCCGCTACATTGGAATTATGGTCTAGCATAGTAGACGGTTCCGTAGTTATGGTTTTTGGGGGCTCTAGTTTTGATATGACATTATTGCTTATGCCCATTCAATTAAAGTTATAGAATTTATAAAACTTACTCAAACGTCTGGGTCTATGACGTTTTCAAAATGTCATTCAACGTCTTCGTCAAGGCGAGCTATTTCATGTGAGCTTTCCGGTTTTAGTGATTTTAAGTGTTTTAGGGCCTCCCTTATTGGAAGACGCTGCAATGATCGGGGAGTCTGAACGAGATGCGTAGGCCTAGCTGTTCGGAGTTAACTCCTCCTTCTACTCTGTTCTGTAGTTTTGACCCTTCCGTATAGAAGCATATAGTTCCAATCGTCCCTCTCTGGGATGATTTTGTTGAAAGGTGTTTGTATGTACTCCGTTGGAGTGCAGTAGTCTGTCCTGGAGGGGACTATTTGAATGTTTTTTAGGATACATGAGTGACCCGCTTCTTGTGGGTTCCACTGTTTTGAATCTCTAAGCCTGATTGCTGCTACTGTAGCCTGTTCCAAGCTAGCTAGTTCTGGGCTTGGGAGGTTGAGTATGGCATTTAGAGCTTCGTTTGGGGTGGTGCGTAAAGCACTGCTGATGCAGAGTGCCTCAGCTCTGTGAATTTTTGCTAGCATTTTTATGCTGGATTTCTTTTTCAGAGCCGGCCACCATACCACGACTCCGTACAGTAGTATTGGTCTGACAATGGCCGTATATATCCAGTTTACCATATAAGGTGTCATGCCCCATTTGAGCCCTATTGCTTTCTTGCACGTGAAAAGAGCAATTGAAGCTTTTTTGTATCTGTCTGTGAGATTCAAGTTCCAGTTTAGTTTCCTGTCAAGTATTACGCCCAGGTACCTTGCGCTGTTACTGAAGGAAAGTCTTTGATTGTTGAGGATAGGTGGGACTAAGTCAGGTATATTATAATTCCTAGTGAAGAGAGCCAGCTCGGTCTTTGAGGGGTTACTTCCTAATCCGTTCTTTTTGGTCCAGCTGGACAAAACACTGAGTTTTTCGCTCATGAGATCGCATAGCGTTTGGGGGTATTTGCCTGTGAAGATGATAGAAACGTCATCCGCATAGGTTATTATCCTGCAGCCCCCCCCCCCCCCCCTTCCATGTCGCGTAGTATCGTAGTATCCTTGCGGAGTGCCTCTGCTGACGTGCCTAGTGAGGGTTGACGCGCCTAGTGAAGACATAACCTTCCTGCAGGTGAGCAGTGTAATATATATATTATCGCCATGTAATTAATATAATATATCTTTGTCAAAAGAGAGAGAGAGCGATCCGGTCACTTCATGGTTCTTTATTTGAATGAATCTTCTGAGCTGATTTTGGGTTCAGCTAACCCGCACATATATTGCTTATCTCTATATATTTCTGAATTGCATTTATACATATACATATGTATGCAGAAGGCATGCATATGTTTATGTATGGCTTGACCACTTGAGCTGCAAAGTGCATGCTCAGCATTCCCAGGCTCCGCGATCGGCTTATGTATAAGCGTTCGATCATATTTCTTGGGCGCTGGAATGCTTATATTATTGTTGTTGGTCATTTTGGGTATTTGTATGTCTTTATTTAGTCTGGCACAATGTGACTATGTACAAACGTTAAGACATACCCATTCTTTGATATATGGAAGGGTAGATATGCTACACCTCCCTTTTTAAAGAAATGACGTAATACATGTAGTCATTTAGTTTTAGTGTGAATTTATTGTGTTTTTTTTTTTATTATATATTGAAATGAAATTTATTTGTTTCTTATTATATACTTAATTATTAGTAATGCTCTGTCTCGAGGGTAAAGGCATTTGTGTGTAATGACAAGTAAAGTTTTAAATTGAATTACGTTATGTTTTAAGTTTAAATTTCTTAGAAGAATATATATTTTTTTTTTGTATTTTATGTATTTTTTTTTTTTGGGGTTGATCAGACCTTTTCTTTAATGAAACGTTTCATCGATTATATATTTTTAACCTATCCTTATGTACTTTTTGTTTCTTATTCTTGTTATCTTTAATTATAATGTTATCCCTATCTTCTATGGTTTCTACCGTATAAGGACCTAAATATGCTGGATCTAACTTATGACCCGCTTCGTTTCTTAGACTTACTTTATCTCCTACTTTTAATTCAAAATCTAACGATTTCTTATCGTAGTTTTGTTTCCTATAAGACTTAGCTTTTTCTAACATAAGTCTAGCTCTGTTGTATGCTATTTCTAATCTAAATTTTATTTCCTTAGAGTAATCTTCTACATTATAAAGTGGTTCTACTCTATTTATTTTATTAAAATCTGCGAACTGTCTTGGTAATCTACCAAAGACTAGTTCATATGGACAGTACTCATGCATGACTGATGGTGTTGTGTTGAAACAATATGTGAAATATTGTATCCAAACGTCCCAATCAGTTTTATCAGCAGAAATGTACGAACGAATGTATTCATTGAATGTTCTATGACTTCGTTCTATTGTCCCTAAAGTCTGGTGACGATATGCTGTGGATGTGAGATTTTCAATCTTCATATATTTACACATGTCTAAAATTACTTTGCTTTTATACTCGGTACCCATGTCCGAAATGAACGTCTTCATTGGACCGTACTTTAGTATAAAATTTTCGAATATAGCTTTTGCGACTGTATTTGCGCTCTTGTTCGCAACAGGTATGGCTACCAGATATTTCGTTAAATCACATATTAGTGTGACGATGTATTCATTGTTATATTCTGATTTCGGTAGTGGACCAACGGTGTCCACTATCACTATATCGAAAGCATTTGCTGGGGTTTCTGTTTTAGTCATTGGGGTCTTTGTGTGTGTCGTTGTCTTCGACATTTGGCATTTATGACATCTACGTATGTACTCTTTTATATGACGAGTCATATTTTTCCAATAGTAGTGTCTTTTAATTTTTGCTAGCGTTCTTGTAATGCCTGTATGACCTCCTTGAATTGGATCGTCATGGAATGTAGACAGTATTGATTGTATCTCTTTTTCATTTTGTATAATGGTCACCGGCTGGAGTAGCGCTACTCTCAATGATTTTAATTTCTTGTTGCCCATCTGCTTGAAAGCATCTATTGAAATGGATTCGAAGATTTTTTCACTCGGTGCCAATTTGAGTTGGCTGATCTTTAGTATACCGGCTTGCGTTTCAAGCCTTTGGAAGAACTGATCTAAATCTAGAATTCCATTGGTATATAAATCGTCAACTTCAATTCTTGCAATAACTTTATTTCCTCGTTTTAGTAAACAAATAGATTCAGTTATTCGCAAGGTCACTACTTTTCGTACTTCATCATTTGTTATGACTTCATGTACGTTGGGCTTGGATACATTTTGGATACTTTGCCTAGGCAATAGTTCCTTATTTGATACTGTACAGTTTTTATCCTGTCTACTTTGTTGCCTGGTAGTGACTTTCAGGACTTTATGTTGCATGTCTTTTAATTCTTTTATATTTATACGCGAAAGTGCGTCTGCTACGAAATTATCTTTCCCCTTTAGGTATTCTACAGTGAAGTCGTATTCTTCAAGCTCTAGCCGCATGCGAGTTAATTTGGAACTGGGATTAGTCATAGAGAATAGATACGTTAATGGTCTATGGTCCGTTTTAATAGTGAAATGTTTGCCATAAATGTATGGTCTAAAGTGGGTAATTGCCCAATGAATTGCCGTGAGTTCTTGTTCCGTTGTACTCTTGTTGCTTTCCCCTTTTGTAAATGAACGAGATGCATAAGCTATTGGGAGTTGAATCCCTTCACGGTTCTGAGTTAGAACCGCTCCGCAAGCTAGTTTACTAGCATCTGTTATAATGCAAAATTCTTTGCGAAAATCAGGATATTGTAATAACGTGGGGTGCATAAGCTTTTCTTTAAGGTATTCGAATGCGTTTTGGCATTCGTTTGACCATTCAAAAGGGACATTCTTTTTACATAATCTAGTTAAGTGCCGTGAATAGTCGGCGAAGTTTTTTATAAATCGACGATAATAGTTGCAGAATGCTACAAATCGTCTTGCGCTCTCCGCATCATGAGGGACAGGATAATTTTTGATGACGTCAAATTTCTTGTCATCTGGCAAAACTCCTTTATCAGTGCATTTGTGGCCTAGGAAGGTCACTTCATGCATGAAAAATGAACATTTTTCTGGATGCAACTTTAGGTTATATTTCCTGCATACATTAAAAACATCAGTTAGGTTTTTAATCATGTGTTTTTCGGAACATCCTATCACCATTAAGTCATCCATATAAAGGAATGCCTGAGAAGGTTCCAAACCGGAGAATGATATGGTCATCATTCTCTGGAATGAATTTGGTGCTATTTTAAGTCCAAATGGTAATCGCGTGAAGCGATATGAGCCATTGCTTGTTGAAAATGATGTTATGTTTCTTGAGTTTTCTTCAAGTTCTATTTGATGAAAACCTGACATCAAGTCAAGGCATGAAAAGTATTTAGCTCGACCAAGTTGATCTAAAATGTCATCAATTCTTGGGAGTGGAAATTTATCAGAAAGAAGTTTTTTATTTATTTGACGATAGTCAATTACTAATAGCCATTTCTTCTCTTGCGAATTTGGTAATGATTTTTTTGGAACTAACAAGAGTGGGCTGTTATACTCGGATACAGAGGGTTCGACGATTTTGTCGCTAATTAATTTCCCTACTTGTTTTTGAATTTCTTCAATATGGCTATGCGGGCTTCTGTAGTTTTTTATATAAATGGGTTCATCATCTTTAAGTCTTAATGTTTGTTTGTTTTTGAATTGGTCTGGAAAATTTTTCTTTAGTTTTGAAAGTACTTGTTCGCTTCTATTTTTAGTGTTGGTATTATGAAAGTCATAATATTTTAAATTTTCATATTGGATTTTGTTTACTTTGACCAATTGGTCGAAATTAGTTGTATTTAGAAGTCGAATGTATAAATGTTTGGATGCTGCTATTGTATTTGCAATATAAATCCCATTGTGTATTTCCTGATTAGGAACGAAAATGTAATCAT
Organism: Drosophila santomea; assembly: GCF_016746245.2. Taxonomy (NCBI): domain Eukaryota; kingdom Metazoa; phylum Arthropoda; class Insecta; order Diptera; family Drosophilidae; genus Drosophila; species Drosophila santomea. Next base: position 119,879 of record NW_025319013.1, read on the forward strand.
TTACGGTATTAATGTCTATTTTTCGAATAACTTGTGATCTGGCTGGCAGAAGGACTGTATTGTTGCCTGCGCTATATGTTATCGGAACGTATATTGGATATTTTAAATTTTGGGGTCTAATTATAAGCCAGTCTTCACTTGGTTTGAAATCTAGTTGGCAATTGAATTTTTTTATAAAGTCAATTCCTATTATTCCATCACATGGTATTGAAAAATTTGAGTCTACCAAATGAAATTCATGTGGAATAATATATTTTGTTGATCGAAGTTCTATTGAGGTTGTTCCATGAGATTTTATTACGCCTTGGCCTATGCCTTCGATGTTTATTATTTTTTCATCGTGAATTTTGAAGTTATCAGAATTTACTTTTAAAAGTGAGATTTCTGCACCCGTATCTATGAGGAATGTTAGTTTATTTTCAGTTGAATGATTATAGAAGGTTACGAATGTATTAAGACTATAATTGATGGTATGAACTTTTGCATTTATTGATTGTTTCCTAAAGGGTTCTGTGAGTTTTCCGACGTATTTTGCAACATCCTCACATTGTTGTTGTTATTGCTCTGATTGGAGTTAACTCGGCCTCTTCCTTGGTTTTGACCTCGTCTTCCTCCACGGTAATTATAGTTATTATTGTTGTAACTGCTACCTCGGTTGTAATTGTTGTGGTAGTTATTTCTGTCACGATTATAACCTCGGCCTCCTCTATTATTGTTATTTGCACCTCGTCGATAATGGAGAACAGTGTTACTTTGACCTGTTATCTCGGTGCAAGAGTTGACAAATTTGGAGATGGCTTCATTCATGTTTGTGAATGTGCCTGCTTGCATGATAAGTTTAACTTTATCGATGGAGCAATTTTGTGTCATGGCCTTTACAGCTGCTGTAGTGCTGTATTTATTTGCAATGGATTGGCTGATACCTTCACTGATATAGGCGCCTTCAAGGGCCTTCGTCAGTTTTTCCACCTCTTGGGTGTACTGGTTGGCCGTTTTGTTTTTCTGTTGCAGATTGAGGAGCTTGGCAGATATGACTTCTACCGATTCTCCTTTTACTGCAGTCGACAATTGGGCAATAATTTCATTAATTGTTTGCTCATTACTGATGAGATTCCTAGCATGGCCTTTAAGTTTTGTTTTTATAAGGCTTACGGCGCCCTTTAAGCTGTCCAATAGACCTAGAGCGTCTAAGAAGCTTTGCAGATTTTCATGCCTACCATCAAACTCTGGTATCAGAGATGTGGCTAGCCTGATGAATTCTGTTACTGTCTGAGCCATTTCGGAAATTGTTATTGGTTCAGGCTTAAATTCGATTTGATCGCTTTCCTCTAGTGTTTCAATGTCACTATCGGATTCAGCGTCGCCTGTTTGAATAGATTCATCTAGCCCTTTGAACTAATCAGGATCGAATTCCACCAATTGATCTAGGCTTTCTGGCACGTTAATTGCAATATGTCTCCTGTTTTTGATATTATTTAATCTTGTATTAAGGGATTTTATTACCCTTAGACATTTGTTGCAGTGCTCAGGTGTGAATCTATTTTTATAGTTATTTACTAAAGTAACTATATTATTATATTCGCCTACTACAATTTCTGTGTGGCTTTTTAGGGTCTCTGGTTTAATTACTGCATCTCTATTAATGCATTTGTAAGATTTGTCAAATCTATAGCGAAAGTCGTCAATGCGTTTCGCTATTTCGCTCCATTCCATTCTTAGATTGTAGCTTCTTGATCATTTCTTTTTTTTTTTTTAAACCAGATCTAGATGGTTGGCCCTGCTGACATATCTTTTTTTTATAATTTTATTATGCTTAACATAAAGTGTAAGCAAAAATTGTAGAACTAGAACTACTGTTATAATTAGTAGTAAAAGTCGCAAGGATTCAATATCTTCCCTATGATCGATTATTTTTACCTCATTTACTACATTGGCAGTGTTGTCACTTGCCTCCTTGCTAGAGCTAAACCATCCCATTTTAAATTATGTATTCAATGGAACCCTTCATTAAAAGAAAAAAAAATTAGATATTCTATTTCTTCTACGAAATCAATGAAAATAAAATTAAAATTTTCTTTTTTTTTTTTTATTTTACGCTTGTCATTGTACCAAAACCTTTTTTTTTTGAGTGTGAAAAGTTAGTGTGTGAGTTAATGTGGTTGGCTTACAGATTTAATTACAAATTTTTAAAAAAAAATTAAAAATCCAACCACATTTGTTAGTAAAAGCCTAACAGAGATTAGTATTTTTCAAGCAGCGGTTTCCCGCATCGGCTTGAATTTAGAAGTTAAAAACTAAGGCAAATTGGGGCATTGGCAAAATTTTGCAGCCCGTTTGCGTTATTTCGCACCTTGCGAAACTTGGAAACTTGTCTTCTTGGATGCGCTCTTTGTAGCGTTTTTCGGCTGCCTTGTTTAGGCAAATTGGGGCATTGGCAAAATTTGCAGCCCGTTTGCGTTACTTCGCACCAGTGCGAAGTTTTTCTTCAATTTGTTCCAAACGCTCTTTGTAGCGTTGCCGGTTCTCTTCATCTTTGGCGAGCTGGGTCATTTCTTTGACCAGCCGCCGTTGTTGGAGAAGCTTGACCCGACGGCCACTTCTTTTATGTTTTTTAATTATTTTCTTTTGCTGTCGAGCCCGATACTCAGCTATTGTGAGTGGGCGTGGTCCGTCTTTTGGGTTTTCTAAAGCTTCTTTTAATGTTGGCGGATCTTTCTGCCTTTTTGGCTCCGCTTTTTCGAATTCTGGCTCATCCGCCATTCATTTACACGGTATTTTTTTTTTACACATTAAATCACTTCGGTCCGGGTTCTCTTCCGGATTGTACAAATTATTAATTTGCCGTTTATGATGTAGATGGCTGTGGCGGAGGTCTTCCCCTTCCGGGTGGTGCGCTGCATACACTGCCAGAAATCAAAATTTCACTCACAGTTTGGTTCTTTAAGTCACGGTCGCCATGTAATTAATATAATATATCTTTGTCAAAAGAGAGAGAGAGCGATCCGGTCACTTCATGGTTCTTTATTTGAATGAATCTTCTGAGCTGATTTTGGGTTCAGCTAACCCGCACATATATTGCTTATCTCTATATATTTCTGAATTGCATTTATACATATACATATGTATGCAGAAGGCATGCATATGTTTATGTATGGCTTGACCACTTGAGCTGCAAAGTGCATGCTCAGCATTCCCAGGCTCCGCGATCGGCTTATGTATAAGCGTTCGATCATATTTCTTGTGCGCTGGAATGCTTATATTATTGTTGTTGGTCATTTTGGGTATTTGTATGTCTTTATTTAGTCTGGCACAATGTGACTATGTACAAACGTTAAGACATACCCATTCTTTGATATATGGAAGGGTAGATATGCTACAGCAGTTGGTTTATGAGTCCCACCAAGTGGCGGTCCACCCCAAGGTCTGTCAGGGCTCCGGTAATCGCCGTTGGGATGACGTTGTTAAAAGCTCCTTCAATGTCCAGGAAAGCTACCAGTGCATATTCGTTTTGGGACATTGATTTTTCTATCTTAGGGACGAGAGAGTGTAGTGCTGTCTCTGTCGATTTCCTTTTCTTGTAGGTGTGTTGCGTGTCTGTGATGAGACTAGGGTTGAGAGTTGATCTCAGATGCAGGCCGATGATTCTTTCAAGGGTCTTTAGTACGAAGAATGACAGACTGATTGGTCTGAAATCTTTGGGGGTCGTTTGTGATGGTTTCCCAGCTTTGGGGATGAAGACTATACGGGACTCTAGCCACGATTGTGGTAGGTGTCCCAAAAGTAGGGACCGTTTAAAAATGTCAAGAAGCCAGTTTATGGCTATATTTCCCGCATGCTGGATTTGTGCGGGTATGATTTTGTTTGTACCTGCAGATTTGTATGGTTTAAAGCTGTGTATGGCCCAATGGAGGGCCTTTGGGTCTATGCACAGTTCGATACTTGCCAGTGTGACGTTTGTTTGTTGGGGGTGAGAGCGTTTTGGCGTTTCCTGGGAAGTGAGTGTCTAGAAGTATCTACAGAGATTCCTCACTCCTGCTGGTCCAGGAGCCATCTGCTCTTTTAAGGTAGCCTAGGGTTGTGGCCGATTTGGATAGTATTTTTATATTTTGCAAGGGCTCTCTTGTAGGCGGTCCACAGGGCCTCCTCATTTCCTGCCTTGGCCCTGTTAAAAAGGGTTCTGCAGTCTATTCGGAGGGGGACAGTTCTGCTGACCACCAGGGAGGTTTTCTTTTTCTTTTGGGCTTGCTGTTGGGGCAGGCCTTTTTTAGTGCATTGTTGCAGGTTTCTGTGAAGATTGAAACTAGTTCGTTTAGACTAGAGATTGTTTGGGGGTATGGAGGGGGATCCGTTGGGATTTTTTTCCTTAAAATATTTTTGTATTTTGGCCAGCCTGTTTTCCTTGGGTTTGTGAAAACTGCTGGTTTGGTGGGGTTGATTATGAGGGTCGTTTATATATACCTGTGGTCCGAGAAAGAGTGCTTATCTAGCACCCTTCTGTGAGTTACTGTCTCTGATAGTGGTTTAGAGGTCTATTACCTCTTTTAAATTCTTAATGATAAAGGTGGGGTCACTACCTTTATTACATATGAAGAGATTTGAACTAAAGATAAAGTTTACAAGAGACTCACCGCGGTCGTTTGTGTCTGTACTTTCCCATTGTGTATGGTGGGCGTTAGCATCACAGCCTATTAGTAGGCCTATGTTTTGCTTTTCGCTGTCTTCTACCAGTCTCCTTACCATGTTCGATGACAGCACTCGGAACGGAGATGGCTGACTCTCCACGGTGGCTGCCGCGTTGTCTGCATCGCTGTAATTATGGAGTAGAAAAGTGCTGAGGTGCTTTTTGGCTAAAATGCAGGCCCTTATTTTACCTTCGCTGGGAGCTGTTAGAAGCTTATTTTCCTTAGTCCCTAATCCTGAAACCTTTCCTCCCACTATCCAAGGTTCCTGGATCAGGACTAGGTCGACCCCATCTTCAGCCAGATGGAGTTGAAGAGCAGCGGAAGCTGCCTTACTGTGGTGGAGGTTTATCTGCAGAAGCCTCATGGACATCTGCTGTGGGCATCTCCACCATGGTTGTATCGGCTCCCTCCTCGTCCGATGTGTCCAGGTCCGTCATTTGACCCATGTTCGCAAGGCTGCGGAGGATTGAGGCATCGGTCGAGTAGCCGTCCTCGGTTTCCGATGCCTCGATCTCGGAGGCAATCTCCTCGATCACTCCTCCACTGTCTTCCTGATCCTCCTTTGCGGAGTCGGATTTGTAGACCTTTATGGTCACTGACCTAAGCCCGAAGTTTAGCTCCTCGTGAGCGGCCTCAATGGGAGCTAGGGACTCCTTGTTTATTATGAGGATGGCATGGTTTGTTGGCCCCTCCATTTCGTCGACCTTCACCACTCGCCAGTCCGAGGTGGGAAGGTGCGGGTTGCAACGCTGCAGCATGGTGAGGATCTGGTCCGGCGCCTTGATGGAAGCCGGGATCCAGATCCTTGCACGGGGTCGGCAAGGTACGTCGGACCAGCTCAGCGCAACAAGTCCGACGCCTTCATACACCTCCCCCAGCTCTTTTACTGCGGCTTTGTACAGCTCCGCAGAGCGTTCATCGTCACAGGCGATCACCTTGACGCCGCCTTGGAACCATCCCACGTCTTTGCTGACAGGAGGGGGGCCAGGTTTTTTGGCTAGAATTTCAATAAAAACTTTAACAAGAATTCGTTGAGAATTCTCTGCTCTGTTCGAGTAATTTTATTTGAATGCTCGTAGCATGCTGTCATTGGGTGCAGCTAACCCGCACATGGTATTCTTAAGATTATGTACTCTTTATTGCGCATACATATACATGTGTATGCAGAAGGCATACATATGTATGTTACGTATGCCTTGAGCTGCTAAGTGCATGCTCAGCATTCTCACGCTCCGCAATCGGCTTATGTATAAGGGTTAGATCGTATTTCAAGAGCTGGAGTGCTTGTGTAATGGTTGGTGGTCTTTTTATGTAGTTTATATTTATTATTTATTATGACAAAGTGTCATAATGTATTTACTCTACATAATCGAAGGGTAGATACACAACAAAGCACGTTACCTTTAAACAATCAGTATTGCCCGAAATTGACAAATCAGCAGCCCAATCTTCTACTCCTCAAACTTACAGAAAAATGTAGTCCGTGAATGGCATACTTACAGATCCCCACAGCTAAACAGAAACTAAGATATGCCACAAATAAGCTAATCAAAGCCCTAAAGAGGAGCATGCCAAACGTCGATACATAGAGAAACTAACAACAAAGCACACAGTATTCACTGTGGAGAACTCACACAACTTTTGTCCACCGACAGACAGGGCCAGTACATTTGCCGCTCACCTACAAGAGGTCTTCTTACTAAACCAGGCTACTAACGCACTTACTCGTAAATTACCAAAATCAACAAATTTGTTAGAGACCGAATAGTCAACGAGCAAACCTCGTAGTCTTACAGCGTTGGTGGTGGGCAGCTAAACGCAGATGCCAGTCCGTGTCCAGCACGAGTATAGCAGTCGGCATGATATAGACAGCTTTCTGCTGCGGCCCCGTTGACACCGACGGGGACGTGACCGAGACCTCCGGACGCGGGCGATCGTTATCGACTGGGGACAGTGACAGCAATGCCACTGTCGGAACGCAGAGGAGTTCCTCGTGCATGTGAAGTATGGTGTGTTGGTTTCCTCCACTTTTCTTGCATCACTCCTTGCTGCGGCAGTCCCCCTCTTAAGTGTTGAGCAGTACTTATTAATAAGGCGCTTTTTAGCGCTTAGTTTGTTGAACGAGGAGCCATTCTAGGAAGTTTTGTCTGTCAAGAAAATAAGCAAAACGTGCTTAGTACGTGCAGACTACACCTTGGACCCCGGAATGGTGGAAAGTCCTAATCCTTAGGACCGGAGGACTCTTTGTCCTCGGCAGGTAGGATAATGAGCTTGTGGACAGGGCGCTTTATTGTGCCGCGAAACGTACCCATCGCAACGACTAGAATGCGGGCATCGGCGCCAGGGAAGGCCGATGGAAGATTGTCATCCTTGACGACTACCATATCGTCGACTTGGAAATTCGTGGTCGGAAATTGCCATTTATTGCGTTTGTGGAGTTCTTAAAGATACTCCACTTTCCATTGTGCACTAAACTGCTCTTGTTGAGCGTTGAGCTGTTGCCATCGATTTAATATCGATTTGGCTTCGTCCTTTATTTTAAAAGCAACGGCCCTCCAATAAGGAAATACCCTGGTGTGAGGGCCAGCAAATCTGAAGGATCTTCGGACATCGGAGAGAGTGGTTTGGAATTGTTGAAAGCCTCGATCTTATCGATAAGCGTCGCCAGCTCCTCAAACGTGTACTTGCGGGCGGAAGTAGCTTTATAAAAAAGGGAGCCCCGGGTAGGATAAACCGCCACACGAGTCCCTGATGGATATATGACTCTCGGATTTCTTCCTGGTGGGCAGTAAATTGGGCGGGATCGAGCCCAATTCCGACGAGCCCTATCGGCGGATAGCGCTCAAGGAAACGTCGAACATATGCCATATTTTCTAGAAAGTCGATAGGCCAAATGCACATTGACCGCGCGCTGCTCTAGCTCTGTCCCTGACCATAGCTCCCGTGACCCTTACAGCCACTCTGGTCCGTGCCACCAGAGATGGTTACCTGCATTTCATGTAGAGATACGCCCGAACGTGTGCCCAATAGTCGAATGGTGTAGCCTGCGTTAACTTGGCAACTCTGTTGACCACAAACTTGGTCCGTTCCTGTCAGAACGTCGTTGACGTTCATGTGCTGATTATTAATGCGGCTGGCTTTTGGAAATGACACTTGGACGTCCTCTGCCAGCTGTTGACCCCTGTTTGCGGGCAGGTCCTTCAAAGAATTCCGTGAGATCATTATTCGGAAAGCGGATCCCAAAATGACACAGCTTCGAGAACTTCGCGGAGACAAAATGATTTAGCCCGGAGACTTGGGTCTGAGTATTACGGAATGGCAACTTAATGATGGTAAACAGGCGTTCGGAAATGAACGTCACCTCGGATCCCGAGTCGATTACAGCTCGTGTTCGGTAGTTCGTCCCCTAATGAAACACCTCAATGATTGCCGAGCTCAGTAGAACGGCTGAAGTGCCGGAAGCGAAATAGGTTTGCACCGCTAAAGTGCTTTCCGATGCATTCCTTCTGGAGGGTCTCGAAGGACTATATTGCTGTGTAGGGGGCGAGAAGGTTGAGGAACTCGCATTTGGGGGGCTGCGATGCAGCAACGTATGATGCCTCCCCTTACAGTAAAACAACTGCGTGTGCTGGGATTTCCGATTTGGACGTTAAGAACTGTTCCCATAAGAAGATGGTCAGCTTTGGCAGTTTGCTCGCACAGAGGAAAACCAACAGACAATCCCAGTTGTCAGGGGACAAGTGAGAATGAGCTAGCGCGATTAAACACCCCTGATATATCGAACTCAAGTTAAAATGGAGATTGAGTTGGCTGTTGACTAAAAGTCGTTTGTTTTGGAACCAATCTTGAAGCGCTTCCTACGCCAAAGAGAACCCCACATTCGTATGAGGGGATTCGGATACGATGGCTTTCGCCGCGCCGCTTGTTTTTGTGAGAAGATGAAACAGCTTATCGACCGGAGTCAGTCTGAGGTTGTAGGAAAAATGTAGAAGAGAAAAAAAAAGATCAAACAACCCGGCTCTGGATGGACTAAGCCCCTCGTGGGAATTCTAGTAAAAATAGGACAATTTGAAACAAATCGCATAAAAAATATTAAATAATAATCGGAAAATATATATTTAGGATCCGGATAAAAAAGGTTAAGAATGTAAATGTAGATTTATGGTTTTTTTTATTTATATTTTTTTTGTATTTCGATTGGAGGGTATCGTCTCGTCTCTCTTTGTCAGTGCAGTCTGTATGTGTGTGTGCCGATATGCGTGCACCTGCTGAAAAGCAAAGAGGAGACGAGAACTTGAAGTTAGGCAAGCTTATGTAAATCACGTATGTATATATATGGAATTGCCACTGAGCCCAGAATAGCGCGGAAGCTTGCAAATGTGCCGCTGAGCGCAAAATAGCGCTGGATCGATTATTGGATCTATGTCTTGTGGGACGATCTGAAAGTGTGTTTCTGTCCAGAGTAGCACCTCTTACTAAACCTGAAGATCCATATAATCCTACTTTCGAGCATATGTAAACATGTACGAAATGTAAAGTCCAGACTTTATACAAATTTTAAAAATACCGGTTCTCATTCTATCCTTTCTAAATATTAAAGTGCTGTTGAATTTCACCGTGCTTAATGCTCAGTGTTACAAGAATAATTAAAACATTGTAAGTTCCAGTTCGCGAAAGATCCGAAAACGTTTTATAATTTCATAAATTCTTAGCGCTTTTCCCCGCTTTTACCCGTTATCTTTGAAATCTTCGCAGACCCCCAATTATGGGAGGAGATCTTTGTAAAAATTGGATGAAAGAAATTACAGAATAATCTTCAAATTGTCTCTAAGCTTTTTGAAAATATTTTCACTCCTCATTGGCAGCACCTTTGTAGGTTAATTATATCACCTTGTCAGCATGTTTTTATGAAACGCAGATCAACAACCACTAACCTTTTGGAGCTACTTTTCTGGTAATACGGGGCTTTAAAAATAATCTTTAACCAGATATCGTCTACACTGACTTTAGTAAAGTTTATGACTCTGTTAATCAATCTTTTCTAGTAAGAAAACTTGATTTTTTATGTTTCCCTGTTTAACTTTTTAATTGGACTTTTTAATTGGACTAGTTTCTGTACTCTTTGCAACATCGCGTCTATATTCTCGCGAATCCAGCTTTACGAAACCAGTGCCCCTTGGTCGGTTGGGTGTAGCTATGAATATTATATAAATAATTTGACTTAACAAACACACATCTGCATCGGAAAATTAATTTAAACAAGAGTTAACGCTATAGTCGAGTTCCCCGACTATCTGATACCCGATACTTAGCTAGTGGAAGAGCGAAAGAGAAATTTCAAAATTGACCGTTTTTGGCTGTTTGTGGGCGTTAGAGTGGACGTGCCAAAAAAATGTTCGCAAATCGATAGAAGGTGTACAAGACTAATAAAAAAATTAAAAAATATCAAAACATTTCTCAACAGTGTGGGCGTGGCAGTTCTAGGCTACCATTATATCACACAAAATGTTTCACAAAACGATACAGGTCAACAAATTTAATACAATAAGAGTTTTTTTGGTGTACTGTGCGGACATTTATTTTATACTCTCTTATAATATGAGAACTATTTATAGGTTTTAAAATCTTAATACTAGTTTATTTTGTCAACAGTTTATTTTAAACTGTCCTTCGATAAGACTTACCTAAAAAGTTTCTTCGCTGGGAATGCAGGTCATCGCGGCGAAGACGGGAGTGACTGCTGAGATGCGTCAGACTTCTCGCTAGGTGGTTGGAGTGCGATGTAAGCTTGACTATGTATTTACTCTTGATTTCGGCTATTGCATTTTTGACAGGGGAATGTTCAAGTCTCCTTGAATATTTTCGATTCGAACATACCGCGTCGCCCCGGTGATGGTTCTGAGGATCTTTGATTGAGCTCGTTGGACTATGTCCATATTGCTATTTCAGGTATTTCCCCATAGCTGAACCTTGTGGTCCAGACTTAGCGGGGTGTGTGCGCTGATCAGCCAGTGCAGGTTGTTGGCTTTCAGTTTTAAGTGGGATTTTTTGGCTTTAATGTGCTTGCGCCAAGACATCTGTCGAGGTGTACTCCCAGGTATGTTAGCTCTTGTGCTTTCTGTATCACTGTGTTGTTTATGGAAAGTGTTGAGCAATACTGATTGTTTAAAGTAAAGGTAACGTGCTTGGTTTTTGTCCATTTACTTGTATTTTCCAATTTTGAAGCGGGCGGAACAATATACGGCGGTTGGGTTAAGTTGTTTATTGCCCTTTATCTGAATGTTTATGGATGTGGCCTGCAGATAATTCTCAATAAATCCATTGTGATAGTGATGCCTCATGCTACTAATTATAAGGATGCCTGTCTCTTTATGGGATTTAACATCGGGTTGATTAGTACCGTAAAAAAACTCTTTAGCTCCTTGTAAATTGGGAAGCCTCTGTAGTTTGCTGTGTAATTGCAACCTTTTTTTGCTGGGTTTTTTTCTTGTTTGCTGGGCAGTGTGCAGAGTGCAGAGGCGTGGAGATCTCCTCAAATTACACATACAGTGCGCAGTGTACAGTTGCGTTGAAGCGGCCCTCATACTGTGATTTTACGTCGCAGAAGAAACTGTATTTTGTAAATTTAATGAATCTTGTATCTATTTAGGTGCTTTGTTTCATTTTCGAGCTCAACCTTAAGTAGTGGGTGCGGCTTCTTGTCTTTGTTCGGAAAAAGCAAAAAAACCCCTTTTCCTGTAATTTTTTCCGGAACCACTTTGGACTCAATGCCCTTCAAAACAACTTGTAGACCCTTGCTGCTTTTAAGCTAGTAGATGTAATCATTTTTGTTTTTGTCGTTCAGATACTTCGTGGGCTCTTTGTAGTTGTCTTCCGTATTTGTTTGGACTTTAATTTCGTGGATTGTGTCCTTTACTAGTGGAGTTATGTGAAAATTGTGCCTCCCAATAAGGTCAACCAGCTGATTCACTAGGGCGCTTGAGCTCTTCTCACGGATAAAATTTGGTGGAGGCTTTGCCGTCTTTTTTGCAGTGTTCTAGTTCAGTCGTCAGTGTTCTATGCCAGAAGCTCTAGCCTATACATAGGTGTATTTGGCGCTTGGCTAGATGTTGAGTTAATATTGACAGAGAGCGCACTTTTGTACCGATGTACAAATTAATTTAAACATCAAAAAATATAAAAATATATTATCCACCAAAACGGTTGTTAAAACTAAAAAAGGTTTATTATACTCACAATTTTAATAGTTATAAATCTTTCTCACGCTTCGATTGACGGCTCCCTAGTTGTAAACATTTGCACGCCTTTACCGTCTATATCAGATATAAACAATTTTCAAACTTTAAAACCTGTGTAACGAGCGGGTTGTTGTCCAGAAATAATTTTAGGCAGACACCGATAGTTTGTATCATATCGATACAGATAGAGGAGGAAAAAGAGGAGATAGAAAAGGCACGCGTAAAGAAGCGCACTTAAAGTTTTGTGAAAGCGATTGTTAATTTAGTTTAGTTTCATAATGTTACCCTCTTAGCCAACAATAAACACTCCATCAATCGAAAAGCCAGCCATGCTTTGGCAAGGTGTAAGAGGCAGTAAGAGTGTGAGAGACACGGAAAAGCAGAGGCAGCAGAAGAGTCGTCGGTGTGGGAAGTTTTTAATGGGATAGGTATTCCCAAAAGTTTAGAGGACAAGAGATTACAAATCTCGAATTTCCTTTCCTTCTATGCAAAGTACTCAGGAATCTTGGGAGAGGTTACCGTGAGGTATAAATGCAAAAAACTTGTGTATTGTTACGTCGGTGTATTGGTGCTTGTGTCTTGGGTAAGGACTGAGACCGAGGGAGGAGCATTTGATGTTCAGGCACCAGGTTGCCAGCGGAAGCTCGTCGATTTTGGGTGGTGGGATCTTAATAAGCCCCTCAGCTCTTCAACATTAAATATTAGAAGTGCCTGTAAAAATAATTACATTCGCACTGCTCGTCAGTCAGCAGTCCTCACTGCCCCGCAAACTAAGCTGCAGCTTGAACGTAAAGCGATAGGACAATGTTTCGGCCATATTCCCTCCCCTTCCGCATGGCTGATGGATCGTTGCGGGCCGCGCAAGACAGTCCCCTTTTTGTCAAGCCTGTCCGTCATCATTTCGTACCTACTCCACTTCTCGCGTCAGCACCCCCTTTGCAAATGTTTACCTACTCACTTTGTTGTAGTTCAATTAATATAATAAATTTATTGATTAATATATTGTTGGCTAGTGTCATGTGTAATATAAAAATTTAAGGCAAGTATACAAAGATTATAAGAGGTTCACTATAATTATTTTAAGCAGGGTGTATGCAGTATCCACCAATAATCTGTGGCGGTAGAGTTTACACTTTCGTGGGAACGGACGTGGTGGCCTGCGGCCAACGCGAGTGACTCGCTCCCAAAAATAAACACGGATTTCGAGTATTCGCTTAGATCTCTTACATTTGTGTTTTTCTTGTCAGCTCGCACGTCCACGCCGTTTGCCTTTTGCAAATGCTGCTTCTCAGCGCTTGGCATTGAAACGGTGGACATGTGAGAGAGAGCGGGACCACACTACTACGGTCTTAAGCTTGCGGTACAATATCGAAAATATACATATATATGGAGTGGTGCATCTGCGTTACCTCGGTTGAGCGCATTATATAGGTCGTAGGTAAGTTTGGGCACAGGGTCCGACGGTCGTGTCACTAAGCCATCCAGTGCCTCCAGCGCTGCGAACCTTGCCATCTGCTCCGCGGTGCACGTCAACGACGTGCACATATTTCTTTTGGCGTTCTCATTCACAATGATGACCACATCACCAACAGCAAGCGGCTTCGTCGGAGGCTGAAACCATTTAGTCCTCCTGGTTAGCAGGGAAGTCTCGTTCTCGGAGTCCACTTGAACTTCCTACTAGAAAATGGTTGGGAGTTAGCACTTCGGCGTCTGCGTCATCTAGAGGCACGTAAGTTAGCTGACGGCTATTTATGGCAAAAGCAGCTCGTAGTGTTTCCTCACGCAGTCTCTCGGTGAGGACATATTTAGTCGACCGCTCGAGTCTTTTTCAAGCCCCGCACATGTGAGGGGCACCGGGAGTGTTAAAGCTGAACTTCAACGTTGAATATTTCTCCTCTATCTGAGAGGTCGACATCCGCTCTTAACACACCGTTGGCTCCTCTGAAGTTCGCTCCGTTATCCGATAATATCCGTCGAGGGATACCTCTGCTGCTAGTAGCTCCCTTTTTGGGATGGATACAGGCTTAAGAGGGGCTACGCGTGTTTTGGAGGCGATTCGCAAAAACACCACAGCTGCGTACGCGTTTAAGCTTGCATCTACGAAAGTGTGCAGTTGACTTAGTCGTCTGCCGATTTTCATGGTGATACATCTCGGTATCCTCACTTCCCTTTGCCGGGGCAATAAATCCAGCCAATGCACTATGGGAAATTTGACCCCTTTTTCTGGCCAAAACCCATTTTCTGAAAGTCGGAATATTACAATAATATTTAGTGTACGCATTCATAATTCATAATTTAATAGATGGCGCCACAACAAAGAAATCAGCTGTTTAAAACAGCTGTTGCGCGTTTTTCTTTCGTTACAAAAGTTCTAATATCTTTGGAACCAAAGCGTTAATTTCCATTCTGTAAAAAGTATTTTAATCAGTGGGCCTTCTATTAGGCGTTTGCAACATTGTGTGTTGTCCCAGTAATTTAGTAAAAATCTTAGTTGCTTTACAAAAGTATTTATTTTTATAATGCCTAACTTTGAATAGAGATTTAAAGTGATTGCAGCAGATTGCATCAATGAAATATACCTCATATTGTAGCTTATTTAATTCGTGTTCAGATTATTGTAATTTTAAGAACCACTTTTACCGATTTTTGGAGAATTTATAGATTTTAGACTTAACCCTACTTTTCCAAATTCAGAGTAATCTCATGTTAAACGGGAGTTAAACAAGGCGGTTGCTGAATTGTTTCGTTATTTTTATTAGTACTATTGTTGTTAACTTCTATAAAATAATTAAGTATATAAACTCTATCACGAAATCAGTTGTTTTTGCTAAGATTAGAAAAAGCATACAAAATGAGAGAAAGCCTTTACGAAAATTAATAATAAAAATATAAGGGACTGTGCCACGCCCCCAGTTTTTGGGGTAAGTTTAGATATGGTCTAGTGCAAATTAATGCAAAAAAAAAAAATTAAATATCTTTATTCGTTCTGGAGTTATAAATTACAAAAATAGAAAGGGCGGTGCCACGCCCACAATATTTGGTACCATAAGAGATATGGACTAGTGTAACCCCATACAAAAAACACCAATTGAATATCTCTCCCCGTTCTGGAGTTATTAATTTAGGCCAGAAAAAGTGGTCAAATTTCCCATAGTGCAATGCCTCAAGTCTGATGCATCGTTCAGGCATCTACCAGAGCCCGAGCACTTTCTCCTGATTCTTGGGAGCAACAAGGCACCTATCGGACATATCGGCGCCATCCTCTAACTTGCGCAACATTTTGGATGATTTTAAGTTCATAGTCGAACTTTAAATCCCCCTCCTGCGTGGATCTTTTTTACAGTAGTGGCGATCGACACCATTTCATACTCAGAATTGGCTGATTCCAGCCAGTCATCGACAAAGGTATTTTTTATACTGTAGCCACAGCATCTGGTGATTATGTCGATTGTGTATGTTTATACAGTTGGCCAAGGCTGGAGAGCATGAAGCTACGAACGTCATGACCTTCATCGCATAAATATCAGGTCTACGTATAGCATCTGCCCATATGCACAGAAACATTTGAGAGTTTTGATCCTCAGGTCGCACTCGCACTTGATGAAACATTTCAAGTATATCTCCTGCTATAGCGCCTTTGCGCTCACGGAATCGTAGTAGCATGCCCAAGAGGGACACTTGAATGTCCAGTCATTTAAGCAAAACGTTGTTAAACGATGTACTTCGGCCGCAGCATACCCCAACTACCCTGGTTTTCCCTTTGTCTGGTTTGGTGATTGTAAATATTGGAAGGTTCCAGTAGCGAGAGCTGTGTACGATCTCCTTTACTTCCTAATGACGGAAATATTTCTTCAGATTATTCTGCATGCTGTCAATCATGTCTCCAGACAGCGAAGTCGCCTTACCGCCATAGGGTAAGAGTCGGATAGATCCACTTTGTCGTAGCCGCAGACTAAGCCAGTTTGGTGCTCGCGCACCTCAAGCGGGATGCTGATTTTAATGTTGTCCAGACCGATAATAATTCTCGCCTTTACATTCTCATAAGTTGGTATCGGAATGGATTGAGGTGACAGCGCGAGTTTAATAGATCTTCCTCTAAGCTTTGAGTGGGTACATCCAGATGAGCGACAGTTCATGCTCCTTTTTGAACAAGACGTATGGCCGAAATTTTAACGTTCACAAGTTTGGACGCCGGTTCTGTTTGAGTTATGTCCCCGGTACAACGCAGACAAAGGTCTTTCTCCGATCCATCCAGCTCCAGTTCATAAGCAAGTTCTCTTTCTATCAGAGTACAGGCAGCGCCTTCGTCCACCAGTGCAAACGCATCGTGTTCGTCCATATAGTTGTACCGGGATGTACCGAAACAACGCCTTTTCCTTCCATGAAAGAGAACTGGCGAAACGACTGATGTTTCCTCGCGCCTATTCGTGGTATTATTCCTGATCGTATCGTTTGATAAATAAGCGTGAAGCAGAGCGTGGTGAATTCTCTACAGTCGTCCACTCCACAACTCTTTCTGGATCTGCAGTTCCGAACTGCGTATGGCCGCAGGCAGCAATAGCATACATTTCTAGTTCTCACGAAATCCCAACGTTTGTTTCGGGACATATCCAGGAATTCCGTGCATACCGACAGCCTGTGCACTCTTGTGGATGTGATGTCGTGTCGCCTGTGGTGGTGTAGTTTCGGAGTGCACGAGCACTAGCTTCCTCGGGTTTCTGCAATCGCCCACGTTGGGCGCATTTGGCGTAATCATAGTGGCACACATGGCGACGCCCAATAGCCAGTTCTCGAACAGAGGCAAATTTGCACAGCCTTCTCTTGATAATAGCAGATGTCAACCCCAGTCAAATTTTAAATCGTTTGGCATCTTTTTTTAAACGGCCAATGCTATCCTGATGATTCCATATTGTTGGACCGAACTGCAGGCTGAAGGCTGGAAAAAATAATCTTAGGTCGGCCATAAAGCATTCTTAGCATCCTAATGGCATAAGGAACTGTAGACGGGCACATAAGTTTACCACGCACGGCCTCCAAAGCTGCTCCTTTGAGGCATCTTTGCTAAAGCCGCATCGCTCAGTAGACGTATTAGCCTGAAAGGGTGAGCTGATGTTTCGAAAGGCTGCGTTTTCTTGAATGGCCTGTGTGGTTTGTGTTCGGGTCAGCTAACCTCCTTTTGGTGTGACGTGTTTGATTGGACAGCTCACCGGTGCTTATCTTCCTCATATTTCCTTCGCCGCCGTTTGCAGGCGCGATGTTCGCATACGCGTTGAGTGGCGTGGACATCAGCCCAGTTAGCCGAACCTCTCCTGGTCGCCCAGCTTCACCTGGACGTGGCCGTATATCGGTTAGCAGATTTACTTCATTTTCCGTTTTATTTTCTTTTGCTTCTCCTGGGGCTGGCATTTTAGCGATCACGTGTTAGATGTTATTGTAACCTGCTATGTTGTGTTAAGCCTTGACCGCAAATAGGTAAGGCTCCTCGTTGTGGCTCAACGCTTAAGTTATGCCGTGTTTTAACCTTTTACCTTTTTACTCCAAATGGCGACATGAACTTCGTTTGGTCATAGGAAAAATATTTCAGAATATTGGCTCGCGGCTACTGCGAGTTACTTCGCACACAAATTAAACATGGATTTCGAGTATTCGCTTGGATCTCCAATGATGAATTTGCACTGGCGACTGATGTGCTCTTAATTCTTTTGATAATGTTTGCTGTTAACTCCTCTCCCTTTAAGACGTCCTCGGTCGCGATGTAGAACCGCATTTGTGTTGTGGTTGGCCTGGAGTCTTCTTTAGGGGCTACGGTTTCCTCGTTGGCTACTTTGAGGATTGCTTAAGAACTTCTCTTTGCGATTATAAAGCGTATTAGCAGTACGACCAGTAAAATTAGGAGCGTGGCTAAGAATGTGAAGTTTGCTGTTATAGCGATGTTGTGGTTGCCTTTCATCAATTCCATTTGCTTTGTGTTGTTTATGTTGACTTCTTTTAGCATCTGCAATGATAATACCTCGTCTACCCTTGTTTTCTCTGCCATCAGTTACAGCAGTGGTGGAGTCGCTTCGGCGGGTGTCATGACTTTCGAGATGTAGATGTCTCTTCCAACTCTTATAGTTGAGTTCTCGAATTGGATGATAAATGTCCCTTTTAGGTCCATGGTTTCCTTATCTATCCCGACAGTTCCCACAAAGTCATTTAGCAAGAGCGTTCCAGAGAATAGTTCCTCGTGATCGGGCACATGTTGGCTATTAATGAATTTGCACTACCCTACTTGGTTGCTCAGCAAGTGCGTAATGCATTTATCCTCGCTTAGGTCTATTAAATTATATGTTTTTTACATTTTATTATATTGTTAAAATTTAGGTCATTTATTACATCCCCTTATTTTACACGTTTTAATAACTTTGGAACACTTACTACTTTTGATATTAGTGGGATGTTAATCATATACAAAATATTTTTATTGTTAGTTGCTATTTTAATTTTTGAAAATTCTAAGAATTCTTCGGGGTTTATAAATAACATATCTTCTGTTTCTAAGATATCAGTTATTTTTCTTATTTCGACCTCTGACAAAATGAATGAATTTATGGTACTAGTTTTGGCCCAGTCTATTGCATAGATTAAGTTATTTAGTTCTTCTTTAAAAGCGTGAATCTTGTATTTTAGTGTGATAATTTTTTTTATCATTAAATTCCTGGTTATCTTTTTCTGTTTTTATTATTTTATTTGTTATTTGATTGATTTGATTCAATCTATCATTTAATTTACAACCATTTCCAAGCTGTTCCCAAGAATGGCTTTCCTTTGAAATGGCCTGAGCCTTCTGAGGTTTGACTCGGCCTTTGAGATTTCGAATGCAAAAAATGGGTGCTACTCCCATTTCATTAACTTGGTTTGACAAGTTATAGAACGCCGTTTAGTATTCCTCTACGTCAAACACATGGATGATCTTAAACGTGCCGTTCTGTATTGCGGCAGTGCCTGTTTTGATGGGTATCAATTGCGAGTAAGAGTAGTATAGTAGTATAGTAGTATAGTTGTGAGACCGAAACGTGTTGGTAAGAAAAATAACCTGAAAAGATATTATGCTCTTATATTTTTTTTGTGGACCATCTTCCCTGAACGAGTTTAAATAGTTGTATTCATATCTTCTGGAACTATCTCCTTTCTGTACTTTGGTGATAATTTGGAACCTAGCTTTTTATCGATCCTAACATAGACTACGTCACCTTTACCATACGGTTTTATGGGGGATTTCATTTGATTGTGATATAGAATAGTTTCTTCTTGTTTATTTTTAAACTTTGAGTGAAATCTTTACGTACAGAGTCTAGTATTTGGGGCTCTGTGATTTGGCGATGACCGAATAATATGTCTATTGGTTTTGTTTTCGTGGTTGAATGAACGGATGCAATGTACTCCTGAACAGCTTTAAAGATTATTTCTTCGAATGTGGCTGTGCCAGAGTCTCTGCTTAAACATCTCATAATTTCTGTCAAAGTTGATATTATTGAAAAATAAGATGGTGTCGTGTAGACTGTTGCTTGTAGCTGATCTTGCAGCAAAAATTTTATGGTGGCGGAGTTTAGTGCTTTCTCGATGTCCATAACGACCAACTTAGGCATGCAGAAGGCTATAATTATTTCCCTTAGCGGATGTTTCAAGTCTTCTGAAGCTTTTGATTAAAGTAGTTTAATTTGAGCGTATTTCGAAAATTTATCTATTGCTGTAGGTACAAGTTTTTTTGTGTGGTATAAATGTCTATGTGGATGATCTGGCCTGGATGAGTTGGTATCGGAGTTGATTGTATTTCCCTGTTGTTCGGATGTCTGTCATACTTGGATAATTTAAAAGTTTTGCAAGACTTCGGACTCTTCATTTGATGTTAGCAGTAATAGCTGATTCTTGATAACGTTAATCGGTACGCTTTCCACTGGTATAAGGGTATGTGAAGAGCTTTGATCACTGTGAATTGTGGCTGTTGTAGAATTCACCTGCGTGTCGACTGGGATTCTAGAAAAAAGCGTCTCCTACTACATTGGAGGTACCTGGCTTGTATCGATGCTCATGATTATATTCATCCAAGTAACTCTTCCAGCGTTTTAGATTTGTCTTATTATTTCTCACGCAAAGGTCAGGGGCTAACGATCGGTGTAGATAACCACCTTGGCAGTACCGTATAGATACATTAGTAAACTCTGGAGAGCCCATACAGCAATTCTTTCTCATTTGCAGCGTAGTTTTCTTTGGTCTTCGTTAGAGTATGAGAGATAAACGTGATAGGGCGAGAATATTGTTCAAGGACTACACCAATAGCGAAATTTGATGCATCGGTGTGTAGTTGGAACTCTTTATTAAAGTTGGCATAGGATAGAACAACATCCTGGGAAGCTACAGTTCGTCTTATTTTGCTGAATGCATCTATTGCCTCTTTGTCCAATTCTATTCTAGTTCTGTTGGAGATGTTTTTGGATGTGCGACCGTTTTCGCCTCTAAGTAGAATTGTGAGTGGTTTGGCCAGCTTCGCTAATGAATCTTCTATAAGAACCCCAAGAATGATCGTAATTCCCTTAAAGTTTTGGGGGCCGAAAAGTTTTCAATTGCCTTTACCTTTTCGGCGTTCGTCTTGATACCGTGCCTAGAATTCGTGAACCCTAAGAAATCGACTTCTTCTTTATTTAACGGTTCGAATACTCGGACTGACTGAAAACTATGATATCGTCGATATACACGTGGCATATTTTCCTACGTGGTCTCGTAAGATATCATCCAACGCTCTCTGGAATATTGATGCCGAGTTCTTAAGATGAAAAGGAAGGCGGGTGAACTCGTATTTTCCACCGTTTATTGCGAATGCCGACTTCTCTTTATCTTTTGGTTTTAAAGGGATTTGGTGAAATCCGCTTTTTAGATCTAGAACTGAAAAATATTTGTTGTCGCCCAATTTCTCCGATCTCTAGGATAGGGTATCTATCCGAAATGGTGACTGACTTAAGTTTGCGATAGTCAATCCGTTACTTCCCCTCT
This sequence comes from Drosophila santomea, assembly GCF_016746245.2. Classification (NCBI taxonomy): domain Eukaryota; kingdom Metazoa; phylum Arthropoda; class Insecta; order Diptera; family Drosophilidae; genus Drosophila; species Drosophila santomea. The sequence goes on from NW_025319013.1 coordinate 140,829, forward strand.
CCAGAGGCATCGGCTTTCTTAGGGACAATCCATACGGGAGCGTTGTATGGTGACCGTGAAGGTCTTATTATGCCATCTAATAGAAATTGCTTCATTTGTTTCTTATCCTCTGGTCTTAATGAAGCGGGATACGGATAATGTTTGCTATACACCGGTAGATCCGATAAAGTTCTTATCTCTCATTCCACTCGGATGGTGTACTTTAGTTTCTCTATGTATCGGCGTTTGGCATGCTCCACTTCTTTATTCAGGGCTTTGGTTAGCTTATTTGTGGCACATTTCAGTCTCTGTTTATCTGATGGTGATCCGGGTTTATTAGTACCGTAAAAAACTTTTCAGCTCCTTGTAAATTGGGAAGCTTCTGTAGTTTGCTGTGTGATTGCCACCTTTTCTCACTGGGTTTGTTCTTGTTTGCTGGGCAGTGTGCAGAGGCGTGGAGATCTCATACACAGTGCGCACTGTACAATAAGATCGGGTATGGTCATATTATTGACAGTTCGTACATTTAACAGGAGTCTTGCGCTAAGCGACTCACATACTGTGATTTTATGCCGCAGAAGAAACTGTAGATTGTTTGTTTCAGTTTCGAGCGCAACCTTAAGTAGTGGGTGCGGCTTTTTATCTTAGTTGAGAAAAAGCGGAAAAATCCCTTTTCCTTTAGCGCCTCCGTAATTTCTTCCGGAATCACTTCGGGCTCAATGCCCTTTAAAGCAACTTGTAGACCTTTGCTGCTTTTAAGCTGGTATATGTAATAATTTTTGTTTTTTGTCGTTCAGATACTTCGTGGGCTCTCTGTAGTTGTCTTCCGAATTCGTGTGGACTCTAATTTCGCTCTTCTCACGGATAAAATTTTTTTGGAGACTTTGGCTTCTTTTTTGCAATTTCTGAGCTTCTAATGACAGGTCGACAGTGTTCTCTGCCAGAAGCTCTATCCTATTGGTGTAGCTGGCGCTTTGCTAGATGTTGAGATGCTATTGTCAGAGAGCGTGCTCTTGTACCGATGTACATAATAATTTAAACATTAAAAACGCGAAGTTTTGTGAAAGTGTTTACAAATATCGAATAAGGCATCCTTTCCTACATGGCTGATGGATTCTATGCGAAGTACTCAGGAATCTAGTGGAGACTAGTGGAGAGGTTTGCGTGAGGTATATATGCAAAAAGCTTGAGTGTTGTTACGTCGGCGTATTAGTGCCCGTGCCTTGGGTAAGGACCGAGGGAGGGGCATTTGATGTTCAGGCATTTTGCTTAAAGAGTAAGCTCGTCGATTTTGGGTCATGGAATCTTGATAACCCCTCACCTCTCCAACAAAACGTCATAACGAGAATAAATATTAGAAGTGCCGGTAAAAATAATTACATTCGAATTGTTCGTCAGTCAGCAGTCTTCACTGCCCCGCAAGCTAAGCTGCAGCTTGATCGTAGGCATAATCACACTATGTATTATGAATCGTACACGCCACCTACGGACGGTAGGTGGTATCTTTCAAAGATTTTTATTTTCCTAACGCATGGCATTATAAAAAAAAACATACACGCACACATACACAGATAGGAGTGGCTAAGTGGCGGTGGCTGACTTGGCCGCCACTGACGACACAGCCACAAGCCACAAGGACTTAATTGACCTATGAGGCCCAATGGCCTTTAGAAACGCAACTGGCTTATTCGGTCACCTATCCTCAGCCCGGGATGCGCATCGGAACCACAGAAGGGCCAGGAGTACGGGAATACCCGTACCCCCAAGAAAGCACTGGGCGAGACCATCCCAAACAGCCAAAGGAGCACGGCGCCAAAGAAATGTAAGGCAACTATTAAACCATCTTGCCTCGATAATCTATTGGAGTTGGGAAGGATCCCGGGCGAGGTCTTGAATGTTGTCAACGACGGCCAGGTACGCCATTACACCATGGCAACCAAGGCCAAGCTGGCTCGTATGAAGGAGCTACAATCCAGCACCGGTGAGTGAATGAACTCCCGAAAGCCGTGATCATCCAAGCACAAGGGAAAACATACGGCGAGATCCTCGTCATGGTCACCAGAAGGAATGACAGCGAGCTTGCCGATTTGGGAAGATGGAGGTGGCCAAGGGTAGTGCAAAGAGCGCTGACACAATAAGGGGGAGGGTATTGCCCAGGCGCTTGGTAGCACTGCCGAGGTCCGCGCTATGAGTGAGGATTTCAAGGTGTCGGTCTTCGAAATACATGGCCTTGACGCGATGGCTATGTCGCAGCAGCTTTTCGCGGCTATCGTTACTCACTTGCGCTATCGCTACTCACCGCTACTCATTTAGCTTGCCCGTCCCCGAACGGAAGGTAGTCGCAAAGCACAGCCATATTAAAATGGACTAGTCTCTGTGCCAGATCCGCGAGATGAGTGGCCCGCCACGTTGCAAGTAGATGCAAGAGCCCTATAGACAGAAGTGGTACCTGTTCTAGGTACTCGCCAGAAACCGTCTCAAAGTCTCTGATTCGACTTAACTTGAATCATTGCAGGATGGTGCAGGAGCTGCTCACTCTTAGCGTTCGCGATGTAAAGACGAAGGTCTTTATGCCAAGGCAGACATATGGGTATCAGGGGAGGTGGCTTTAATGCATGGGCACTAGAGTAGGGCTCACCACATACAACTCTTAAAAGCAAATCAATCCTCGAAACATTCGCTACGCTGGACGTAGCCCTCGACCTCACGTTCGATAGCATTCCACTCTCACGCTTCTCCCATTGAAGCATCAAGGAGGTGTACACAAGAAGTTACCACAAAGCGATCTAGGTCGAAATCGGCATAGTCCATGCTCCAACCTGAGGCTTCCCATCAGGACACCATGAGCCTAGAGGAGTTCGCCGCCGCTCTCCACGACCTGAAACGAAAACGAAAATGGAAGCGAGGGTGGAGGAAGGCTGTGAACAAAGCATGCAGACGAGTAAAACGTATCGAAGACACCACCTCCGTCTTCTGGTGGAGCGACAATATTGCCGCGCAGAGCAGCATCAGCTTGGAGACTCGTCCAAAGAGCTCGTGGCACCTCAGGACTGAAAGCATGCCACGAGGTGTATAAGGTCGCAAATGGGGCATTCAAGAAAGCGGCTAGAGCCAGCAAGCGCGAAGCGTTTTTGTAACTCTGTGACGCAGCGGAAAGCGACCCGTGGGGCGGCGCCTACAGGATGGTTGTTAAGCGCATCCATGTCGGCACCCAAAGTCCATCCGACCCGACTGCACTGGAATATATCGGCAACATCCTGTTCCCCAGGTGCTGATCCGCCATTCCCAGATTCGGTCATGCGGAGACGGATTGCGGCCGGTCACGGAACCCGAACAGTGCAACCAAGCTGCTGTTGTCCATTCACCCTAAGGAGACCGCCGAGGGAACGTTCCCCGACAGATAGAAGCGCCAGGCCAGGCAAGACCCCGGGAGAACCATCTTCGTACAGACCCATCTGCCTGCTGGACACGATCGGCAAGGCCTTCCAGATGTTGATTGCGGCAGGGCTCGACGAAGCGATAACGGCTGCAGGGGGACTTTCCCCGAACCAGTACGGATTCCGGAAAGGATTGTCGACGCTGGACGCGATATCCGCGGTCACCAACACGGCAGCCAGATCCATTGCAGGTTCCGACTGGAAAGGTGGTAAGAAGTACTGCCTGGTGGTGACGCTCAACATCCGAAACGTGTTTATCACGGCTCACTCGGCTAGAACGATGAACCGCTTGGGACCGCTGCATTCAAGTTGGGGGTACCACAGTCACGTTGGAACGGGCGATAAAATACCGTTGTCATGCTCTACACGCGCCTTTCGTTCCGAGAGCACCCTGAGTACGCCCACAAAAGGGCTAGCGCTATACTAGGTCTCTGTCGAGAATGTTTCCAAACACGAGAAGCCCAAAGCAAGCCACTCAAAAGTTACTGACCAAAGTTTCTTCATCCCAGCTGCTCTACGCAGCTCCAGTGTGCGGCGTCCAAGCGACCTGTGCCTTTCGCACATCATCGGGCGATGCCGCTATGGTCATCTAAGGTATAGTAGTAGTGGACCAACAGTGACGGACTGCACTTCCGTCGCTGTCCCCTGCCAGCCGGCTCCGATCTCCAGGCCTTGGGATAGGTCAGGGTGAAAATTTTCGAAGCTTTCCCTTCTGTTTTTCTCTTTTGTCCCCTTTCTTTCTATGCAACACGAGATGCGTTGTCACGCCAGCTGATCTCGCAGTCAGATTCGCAACCAGTGGTAAACCAAACGGCTTAAGTTACTGGTCTGGTAACGCGGCACAGTCTCAGCCGTCTCCGACCACAGGTGGCAAATGCCTTCGCTACCCGTCAGAAGCCGGCAGAAACCTAAACCTGGCAGAAGAATGTCTGTTATAAACAGTACTACTGGTTTGGAAATCCACCCGTGGTAAATTCCACGGCAGATGCATGGGTTCTGGCTGCCCCAAATCACGTTCTGAAGCTACCTGGCGAGGTGGTGACAAGCTTGGCCGCCTCGACAGATATCGCAACAAGCAAAACCGAAAGAGAATTGGACAACGCGGGAGCTTTCCAAAGTAGCAGGAAAATCTTGATTTTGTCAATCCTACCAATAACTATTGCGCCACCACAGATTGGCGGGTGAAACCTTGCTGAGACGGGAGATGGACAGGACACGCCGAAGCGGGCAAGGACCCCAAACAGCCCCTCCGGCTTTAGCCGCAAAACACCTCCAAAAAGGACGAAGGCTGAAAGGTAGCACCTTTGTGCCGATACGCTATCGGAAATTGGACTGGTCCTGGACCATCTCATAATCCTGACCAACGTCAAGTAGGTGACATATACACGTGCAGATGGAAGCGATGTTCGGTAAGATGAAGGCCCTTGAGGAAGTCGCCAGCATGGAGATGGACATGGAGTAGTACATGCGAAGGCAAAAGAGCTAAAACCGTGGACAAGTCGCAGCAGACCAGGGGCCGAAGAAGGGGTAGTTTCGCACAAACGGAAGCTCCTAACCCCGTTAGTGACCCGAAGCATACCCAAGCAGAACAAGCATCAAAGGGGAAGAAACCGGGGAGAAGAGACCGAACTCGGCACAGCCAGCTGGAATCCCGGGCCGTGGTACGCTAGAAACGTGGACAAAGGCGGAGACGAGGAAAAAGGCTCGATTGTCGCGGAGACCCGACGCAGTGATAGTCGTGGCAAAGGGAAAGACCTACAGTAAGGTCTTGGCTTTTCAGCGACAGAGTAATACGGTACGACATATACGGAGGCACACTTGAGCACAGGATAACCTGCAGAGTCCCCCAAGGCTCAGTACACAGGCCACTGCTGTTTAACGCCATGTACGATGGATTGCTACGGTTGCCCCTACCAGGAAGACCAGGGTGATTGGCTTCGCGAACGATATTCCCGTAGTATTTATCGCAAAAACCGTTCGAGATGCTGAGAGCCTAGCTAACACCTGCGTTGATGAGTTGATAGCTTGTTAAGGTACTTTTCCTTTTTTCCCCCAATTTCGTCTTTTACAGGTGGCACGTTTAGTTCTTTGTGAATGCTGGCGTTTCGAACATACCACGGTGCCCCGATGATAGTTCCCAATATCTTCGTCTGGGCTCTCTGAACGATATCGATGTTGTTGTTGCTGGCATTTCCCCATAGCTGGCAGCCAAGTTAGTCTTCTATCGATGTGTACTCCCAGATACGTCACTTCGTTTGCTGTTAGAAGTGCGACGTTGTTCAGCGTGAGCGGTGGACACCCTGTTAAGGGTGTCACCCTGTTAAGGGTGAAAGTTACTTGCTTGCATTTTAGTTCGTTTACCTTTATACGCCAGTCGGATAGCCACTTTTCCACGTCGACCACGTAGATGGCTAGCTGAGATGATGCTCTGATTGGGCATCTGGAGCGGCCGAGAATAGCTGTGTCATCCGCAAATGTTGAAACTGTTAGGTTGCTGCTTGTAGGGATGTCTGCTGTGAATAGGACGTATAGTGTTGGGCCTAGTACGCTTCCTTGTGGGACACCGGCTTCAAAACTGTGTTCGTCGGATAACGCAGTGTTGCACTTACAACTTCCTGTTGTAGAGGTACGATTCTAGCAGTTTATGAGTATTGTTTGGAAGCGTTGTTTTGATTTTGTACATCAGACTGTCCAGCCAAACTCTGTCAAATGCCTGCGAAACATCTAGAAATATCGCAGAGCAGTATTCCCGTTTTTCAAATGCGTTTCGTATTTCTGATGTTATGCGGTTAACTTGCTCAATAGTTCCGTGTTTTTCACGAAAGCCAAATTGGTGTGCTGGTATTGTGTTGTGCGTGTTCAGGAATGGAGTAATAGTCAGAGACAGTAGGCGTTTTTCGAAAAGATTCGATAAGCAGAATAGAAGGCATATAGTTCTGTACGACGATGGAACAGGGTGATCTACTCACGGCTTTGGTATCATTATTATTGTTGACTTTTTCCATCTTCCTGGAAAGTAGCCAAGTTTGTTGATGGCGTTGAAGAGCTGGGTAATGCTGCATACGGCACAGTAAGGCAGCTCGATAATCATCTTAGGGGTAATTAGGTCGCACCCTGCAGATTTTTTTGGGTTCAGATGTTCTTTGATGAGTTTTGAGATTTCGTTTGAGCGAAACAAAACTGGTGCATGATGATGCTGGGAGTCGTCTGTTGCGGGCGGAATTTCGAACTTGTTTGTTGCAGAATTCGGTTGGAAGACTTTTTGTAGATGAGTGGCAAATGTGCTGGCTCTATTTTTGTCGTTACGGGCCCAACCACCTGTGTGGTTTCTAATAGGGACCACTGGTACTGTGAGAACAAGTTGTTCGATTTGCAGGTTGGTCTTTTTGTGATTTGTAATTTTGCTTACTGTTTGCGGCGTTGAGCAGCGAGCTGCAGCAGCGATGATTGACTCCAGTGAGTTAACAAAACTATCAATGTCAGCTTCAGCTTCAAGAGGTGGGTTAAGCTCAATGTGTGAGCTTATGTATTTTTTGTATTTAAGCCAGTTGGTTTTTACTGAAGTCAACTTATATGAGAGGTTTGCTGGGTCTGGGTGTCGGAGCAGATTTATTAGGAGGGGCGAGTGGTCAGATGATAGGTCTGAGAGGCACTCGGCGCTTATCAAATTACGGGGAATGTTTTTTTGGTGACTGCGAAATCAATTAGATCAGGTAGTTTTTTGGGGTCAGTAGGCCAATATGTAGGTGTGCCAGGAGAAACGTGGTCGAGCTTGTTGTTTGCTTTTATAATGGCGTTGTAGAGCTGTTTTCCTTTTGGATTCACGAGTCGAGACCCCCAGTGTGTGTGCTTGGCATGATAGTCCCCAGCTGCTATAAAATGTTCTAAAAGTGAGTTGAAGAATTCCATAAATTGGTCTTTAGATAAAATGAAACAAAGTGGGCAGTAAACAGCGGCTAAAGTAAGATGGTTACCATTATCCAAATGAATTTTTATTGATGTTGCTTGTAGATAGTTTTTGGCAGTCTCAATACGACAATGGTGCTTGAGACGGCTTCTTATCAAAATCCCGGTCCCGCCGTGGGCCTTATCATCAGGGTGATTGGTTCCGTAGAAAATATATCCTCTTATGTTGAAGTTATATTTGTTTGTTAGGTGTGTTTCCGAAAGAAGCATTACGTCGATGTGCTTTTCGAGTAGGAATTGAGCTAGCTCAAGTTTGTGCTGTGAAACGCCATTGGCGTTCCACGAAGAGATTCTTAGCGAGGCCGTGAAGATGATTATTTTGATTGTTGTGATACAAGCAGTTGTATCAACATGTTTTGATTGCGCATTAGATCTTGCATGGTTGTCCGCATAAACGCCATAAACTCCGCCATGCTCTGCTGCAAGGTAAATATCATTGCTTCGAAATTGTTTTGTTGTTGTTCCATTGGCTTTTTGTCTTGTACCGAATTGAAGTCCACATATTTGTGAACATGACGCATTGGAGGATGGGGGCTATAGACCTGATCTTAGAGCGCTTGCATATGACGCGTTTTTGGTAACGAATACTGTACCAAGTGAGGATGTGGCTGCGGTAGAGAAGAAAACTTCTGGGCTGTTTTTGGGGGGTATTTTTGTGAGCGGTGCGTTTTGTGAGCGTACAGTGGTTACGCGCTGGTTAATGCGGCTTTTGAGATCTTTGTATTCTGGACAGCCTCTGTAGTTGGCTGTGTGATTGCCTCCACAGTTGCCACACTTTTTTCTGCTTGTGTCTTCTTTGGGTGCACTGCAGCTGGCTTTGTCGTGGAGTTCGCCACAGACTACGCACACTGGGCGCAGCTTACAGTAAGACTTTGTATGGCCGTATTCTTGGCAGTTCATACATTGTACCAGATTGTTACGTTTGTGAGGTTCTTCTAAATTGATTATACGATGTAGTTTTTTAAATTAATTAACATCTTTATTTAATATTATTCAGGAACAGGTCAATTAAAGCCTTTAACCTAAATGTTGTCTTAAGTAAATAATCTCTTAATTATAAAATATAATTTGTTTTCATCTTAATATATAGGAATAGGTCAAATTTCGAGTAGTGAGGTTTCAGGTAAATAATATATTCATACTATCATCTTAGAAGCAGCCCAAAATGTCTTCTTTTGAGCCTGCGAATTGGGATAGCCCCCTGTAATCTCCGGGCGAGACGATTACGGTGGGCAGTTAGTCGATCGTTGTATCTGCTTGAGAAGAACGAGATTTGGTCTTCAACAAGGCTCAGGTTTAAATCATTGTGAAGCGTTTGGCCGCTAACGAACCAGTCACAGCCAGTGATTTGTCTTAATGTTTTGTTCTGGACGGTTTGGAATCGTTTTCGGTGGGACGCAGCCGCCACTCCCCAAATTTGGATGCCGTATCTCCAAGTAGGTGCGATAATTTGCTGATAAATCTGACGCTTGCATCTTAAAGGTAGTTTGCTTTTCTTATTTAGCATCCAGAATAGTTGGTTACGCTTTAGGTTGCACATTTTGACGACTCTGGCAATATGATCTCGGAAGGTTAGGCGTTTGTCCAGTGTGAGGCCTAGGTATTTCGCCTTAGTTGCTTGCTCTATGTCCACATTATTAATGTGTACCGCAGGAGTTGTTTTACGGCGTAACGTAAAGCAAACGTTTACGCATTTGCTTTCGTTAATTTTGATGTTGTTCGCCATGGCCCATTTCTCGAATTCGTTGAGATAAGTTTGCAGCATTTGTGACGACTCGGTCTCACTGTTCGAGGAGCTGAGAAAGCAGACGTCGTCAGCGAAGCTGGCCAGCAGCATTTTGCTGTTGTCATTGGTCATTTCATAATAGCTTGGCTTGGGGATGTCTGCTGTATAGATGGAGTAAAGTATCGGTCCTAAGACGCTTCCTTGAGGTACGCCAGCTGCAATGGCAACATTTACAGAGGTTGCGTCTCTGGACTGGACGCAAAACTCTCTGTTTGTGAGAAACGATCTGATGAGCTCAAACAGGTTGGCTGGCAGCGCTGTTTTGACTTTGGCTAGTAGTCCCGGGATCCAAACTCTATCAAATGCCTGTTGAATGTCGAGGAAGATTCCGTTGCAGTATTCTTTATGGTCATAGGCCTTCAGGATATGATTGACTACACGGTGCAGTTGCTCAATCGTACTGTGGCCAGCTCTGAATCCGAATTGGTGCATTGGGATAGTATCATTGTCTTCTAGATGTATTATAAGTCGGGAAGCTATCAGCCTTTCCATTACCTTCGATAAGGAGGGCAGGAGACTGATAGGCCGGTAGGAGCTTGGATCCTGTTCCGGCTTCCCTGGCTTTAGAATCATACTGATTCTAGCACTCTTCCATTTTTTGGGAAAGTATTGCACTCTAAGTATCGCATTGAATATCAATGTGATAAGTAATAGTGCTCTCTTGGGAAGGATTTTAAGTACTGCGTTGCTTATTAGGTCGTGACCTGGCGCCTTTCGTCTTTTGAGGGTACGTATCATGTTTGAGACTTCTTCCAGACGGATAGGTCTTATTGGAGGTGACATCTGGAATGGGCGCTGTAGTACTTCGTTTATACTGTTGATATCCCCCTCGGATGCGAAATTAAACGCAGTGAATCTGTCGCCAAGGTGTTCCGCAAATGTTTGTACTTGCTCTTCTAAGGAGCGACACCAGTTACCATTGCTGTTCTTCAGAGGCGTAACTTTCTGTGGCATTCTTTTTACTTTTTTGGTAAAGGACCACATATTAAAAGTGGAATCATTAGAATAATCCATATTGGTAAGCATATGTTCGAATTGCGCATTTTTCAATTCAGCCATGGCAACGTGAAGCTCTCTGGCGCATCTATGCCATTGAGCTTTATCCTCAGGACTGTGCGTTCGAATATAACGTCTTCTCAGTGCTCTCTTACGTACTAGCATCTCTGCAATGGTTGGATCAAATCTATTCGAGTGGCGTATGAGGGCTCTGCTATGATTATTTACAGTGTGCATGTTTGCACTCCTCGCCGCATTTGTCACATTGGTAGTGAAGAGGTCTACCGCGTCGTCAATTTCAGCAGCAGAGTTGATCTTAATGTTAAGGCGTATCGATCTACATAGTTCTTCCTTGAAAACAGCTACATTTGTGTGTTTGCTAAGAAGTTGCCTACGTTGAGTGCATTGTGTGGCTTCTGTTTTTAATGTAGTGATGAGAGACAAGTGGTCCGATTCAAGGTCCCAGCTGTCTCTGATGTTTAGCTTGTCGTGTGGAATGTTGCGATAGATTGCAAAGTCTAAACAGGATGGTCTTCGATTTACTGCGCTTGGATAGTATGTTGGTGCTCCAGTCGCCAGGATGTTGGCGTTAATTGAGTTGACGCTAGCGGCAAGTAAGTTACCTCGGTGACAGGTGATCGCAGAACCCCACCATGGATGTTTTGCGTTCCAGTCTCCGCTGATGAATGATCTTGGAAAGTTGAAGTTAGCGAATATGTCATCAAATTCTGATTGAGTCCAGCTGAAGTTTGGAGGGCAGTAGATTGATCCGATGAATATTTGTCCTATACATGTTTGGATTTTGGCACCCACGATTTGGACTTTAGCATGGGCGATTGGCTCAATGGGAAAGTGATTGATCTTTTTGTTAACCAGGATTGCAGCTCCACCCCTGCGACTGCCGTCAGGTAAATTTGAAGTGTAGACTTCATATCCAAATAGTTGAAGGTTGGATGTCTTCGTTTCGGTGAGAAGGAGAATGTCAATATTCTCTCTCTCCGCAAGGTGGCCGATTTCAGTCATTTTGCCGGCAGCACCTCGCGTGTTCCAGGTGAGAATTTTTATTTGGGACATTGTGTGAGTTGCGCGTTAATTGCGACCAGCATCTGCAGCATCTGGGCTTGCATGGAGTGTAGACCCTCGATAGCTTTTGTGAGCGATGCAATTGCCGTTTCTATATTAGATTCTTGTGTATTTTGCTGTTGTGAAACATCTGAGAAGAAGTGCGCATGATTTTTTGCACCGTAGTGATGTTGTTGTTGATTGGCGTCCTGTAGCCTATTTGTTAGGTTTCCTGGTCGTTTGTTTTGTTTTTCCGTGATTGGAAGTGCATTTCTGGCTATTTGAGCATAAGAAACTCCATTTTCATAATGTTTAGGTGTAGAGTTATTGTTTATGCCCACTATTGGAGTTTTCTGTACATTGTCGTTCATTTTGAGCAATTTTTGATAGGATTTGCAGCCACGGAAGTTAGCTGGGTGATTTTCTCCGCAGTGAGTGCAAGTTGCTGGTGCTTCTTTGCTTCTGGGACAATCTGATGATTTATGATATTCACCGCAAGAGACACAGATAAAAGGTCTGTAGCAATATCTTGCAGTATGACCAAACGATTGGCATCTCCGACATTGCACAATGTCGTGCGCTTTTCTGGCTACTTCAATACTGACGCGTTGGCGGCATAGAGATCGTAGTTGGAGTATATCTTTGTTATTTAGATTCTTTTCTACATTAATGAAGAAGAGGTTCATCTTTTCACCGCTCTTGTTGCTTTTTGGGTTATATATTGATTGAACTTTATGCCCCTGTCTGAGTAATTCCTCTTTGATTTTGTGATGGAGCTGTGAATGGTGTAATCCTCGCACAACAACTCTGAATGGCTTCTCGTCTTTCAATTGATAGCAATGGAATTCAATTTTCAGAGTATTTAGTTGTCGTACTACAGCCCTGTAGGTATTAGCGTCCTTGGTGTAGATTCTGTGAGTGGAGCCCACAGAGGATTTGATTTCAATATTTTCAAGATTTGTAACTTCCTCGATAGCGATAAGAAGTTCGTTCACGTTTGTCACGTCCATAAGAACGATTGGAGGTGGTTTTGGACTACCAGTATGAGCAGAGTTTATCGTAGATGAATCAGTTTTACTTTGTACGTTTGCGTTCTTATTATGTACGTTGCTGTCTTTAGCCTTAGAAGCGGTATTAGAACGGTAGGCCGCTGCTTCAGCGCTAGTCGATGGTTCGTCCACACTAATACAGTCCATCTCATCTTCATCTACTGATAGTGTCTCGAACCTGTTAGCTGACACAGGGTCACTGGGTTCTAAATTTCTATAAACGGCACGTTTTCGTTGAATTTTTGGTGAGTTCAATGGCACCTTCCTCTTCTGGCTCTGGATTTTTTGCCATCTAGGTGAATCAGATTCATTGAGGCCCGGTAAAGGGGGGAAGTCTATAGAAGCGCCCAATGCTTTAAGAGGCATAGACGCTGAGCACACGCTACTGCATATGCTGGGCGATGATGAAGTGTAGGTATACATTGGACTATGAGTTGTTATCACAGTACTAGTGACACAGGCTGCATTACTGCTTGATACTGCTATAACATATGGGTCAAGCTTGCCGCTAGTGTCCAGTTCTTCAGCCAGAGTTAACACTCCTGTAATCTCCTCATCCATGACGGCTTCTCTCATAGCTTCGCCAAGAAGCTTCGTTTTCCTAGAGTTTGCCATCTCTCGCGATTATATGCAGATTTGAATTAAGACAATCACTGCTTTTGTTTCCCCTCTTGTGCAGCTGCTCGCAGTGTGAGGGGGACAGTGATGCCCTGACGGGCCACAAATGCAGTCTATCGCACTACACTTATGTTGTTGTTATTGTCCAACTGCCGACACTGCGCTAGACAGCGCAAAATGAAAATGTTTAGTTAAAATTTTACTCTTACAGTTTTTAAAAGATAACTTATTCGCAGCCTTCTATGATCTCGGAGAAAAATGATCAAATCCTACTTGCAGAAAATGATGATACGATGTAGTAAAAATTGGAGTTTGTAGATTGGATGGACATCGTTTCTTTTCGGCATCTTTGCATCAGGTGCAAGTTCCACCTTGAGGAGTGGTTGCGGCTGTCTATTTTTGTTAAGGATGTTGAAGACTGATTTTGCGGTAAATCCTTTATCCTGTAGCGCAAGCTTTATTTCGTCTGGTGTTACATCAGGCTCGATGCCCTTTAGTACGACTTGCAGACCCTTGCAGCTTTTTAGCTGGTATGTGTAATACTTTTTTTCTCCTTCGTCCAAATACTTTGTTAAGGCTCTAAAGTGTTGTTCAGACTTGGTCTGAACTTGAGTTTCATGAATGTTGCCCCTAACTAAGGGAATTATGTGGAAATTTGCGTCACATATGAGCTTTATTACATTGTTTACAAATGTACTTGAGCTTTTCTCACGTACAAATATTGGTGGTGGCCTTGGTTTTTTTTTGTCGCTTCCATCAGCTTCAACGGGCAGGTCCTCAATAGTGTCTGCCAAAATGTCAAACCTGTTGGCATAGTTCGGTACTTCGCCTAAAGTTGTGTTGGCGTTGGCGCGTGAGATTTTTGGTTTGTTTACATTTTGTTGGGGGCTTAGCTTTCGTTTTATTTGGATGTAGCGATCCATTCCAGTCTGTATGGCCGGCTTTGCGTTTTCGTTTGTTGCAGTTTGTTTTGCTGTCTGCGCAGCTTTCGTTGTGTTTGTATGTGTTGAGCGGGCAGTCGGCATCGGTGTTGTTTTAGTTATTGAGGTTGTCGCTACAATTGAAGAGTTTGTGCTTGCTGTTACAGCTAAGTTCTGTTCTCTTTGCTTGGTGTAAGCAGATTTTGTTGGTAAGGGAGACGATGAGCAAGATTGTTCTTTGACGTTCGCTGTAAGCAGGTGTTCGTTTGGCGGGTTGGGAGTTGCCGATCGCGGGCGGTCGGATTGCGTCGGCCCGATAGATAGAAGCGACGGCGACGGGGAGCAAGAGCGTTCACTGTCGCGTGTTAAGAGAGAAGGAACAGCTGTCGGGTTGGGGGTGATTGACCGCTCGCGGTTCGATTCCGCAGAGACGACGGAAAAGTAAGCGTTGTTGCGTTGCAAAGAGAGCCGTCGTTCATCTTGCTGACGTTGACGCTGCGCGCGAGCTTCGTTTTCACTCATTGTTTTTGGTTGGTTTATTTAAATTTGTAATTAGTTAGTTGATGATTAATAACATAGATTTGTGAGAAAATCTATATGTGCAGGCATTGCACTGAGCGTCTTTTCGCTTATGTTTTTATGTTTGGTTCACTTCACTGTTTCGATTTTTGGAATTGTTTAACTGGAGCACTGTTAAAGACAAGTCCGCACTAAACGAAATGAAGTGGGAACTTAAGTAATCAAATGTAAAGAAGTATTTTTGTCTTAGCATGGCCATACTTATTACACTTATGAAATAAACAGTTTTATCATATCCTTATGTACTGTTTGTTTTTTGTTTTTATTATTCGTTATTATAATGTTATTTCTATCTCCTATTTTCGTTACTTTAGACGGACCAGTATATTTATATTCCAACTTATGACCAGTTTCATTTCTTAATAAGACTTTATCACCTACTGATATATATATGTTGTTTATTTTCTGATCATATAATATTTTATTTTCTGCTATCATTATTCTGGCCCTTTTATATGCTACTTCGAATCTATATTTACTTTCCCTAGCATAGTCAAAAGGGGCAGTTTCGCACAAACGGAAGCTTCTAACCCCGTTAATGACCCGAAGCATACCTAAGCAGACCAAGCATCAAAGGGGAAGAAGCCGGGGAGAAGACACCGAACCCTTCAAGACGGCTGGAGAAGGTAGTAGAGCAAATTCCGGCACAGCCAGTTGGAATCCCGGGTCGTGCTACGCTAGAAACGTGGACAAAGGCGGAGAAGAGGAAAAAGGCTCGCCCGACGCAGTGATAGTCGTTGCAAAGGGAAAGACCTACAGTGAGGTCTTGGTTTTTCAGCGACAGAGTAATACGGTACGACACATACGGAGGCACACTTGAGCACAGGATAACCAAGGCTTAGTACACAGGCCACTGCTGTTTAACGCCATGTACGATGGGGTGCTACGGTTGCCCCTACCAAGAAGACCAGGGTGATTGGCTTCGCGAACGATATTCCCGTAGTATTTATCGCAAAAACCGTTCGAGAAGCTGAGAGCCTAGCTAACACGTCTATTTGCACCATAGTGGAGTGGCTCTCATCGGTCGGCCTGGACATTGCACACCACAAAACAGGGGTTGTGCTATACTAGCCGCTAACCAGTAGAGTCAGCTGCCATCCAAGTCGGAGAAACCACGGTCATGTCGGCACAAGCGATAAGATACATAGGGGTCATGCTAGACGCTAGGCTGTCGTTCAAAGAACATCTGGCGGAAGCGAACAGGAAGGCAGCAAGCGTCGCTAGATCGAATAATGCTCAACTGCAGGGGCCCAAGGCAGGGACTTAGACTACTCCTTCAGTCTGACTGCAGAGCAACAGTACAGTACGCAGCCCCGATATGGGCTCAAGCTTTAGATATTTTATTGTTAGCCTCTTCCAGGTAATGCAATTCATTAATAGAATTAAATGTTTAATATCGAGTTTAATGTTAGTGGCGAGTATCCGCCTTGCGCCTGAGCGACGTTTGTAGTCGTGAATAGGCAACAATTTTTGTTAACGTGTGCTCTGTCCGGTGGTGAATTCGATACTCTCCGCTTCTCTTCTTAGAGGTCTTGTATACTAGCCTTTAATTATACCCGTTACTCGTAGAGTAAAAGGGTATACTAGATTCGTTGAAAAGTATGTAACAGGCAGAAGGAACCGTTTCCGACCATATAAAGTATATATATTCTTGATCAGGATCAATAGCCGAGTCGATCTGGCCCTGTCCGTCTGTCCGTATGAACGTCGAGTTCTCAGGAACTACAAAAGCTAGAAAGTTGAGATTAAGCATACAGACTCCAGAGACAAAGACGCAGCGCAAGTCTGTCGATTCATGTTGCCACGGCCACTCTATCGCCCACAAACCGCCCAAAACTGCCACGCCCACACTTTTGAAAAATGTTTCGAAATTTTTTCATTTTTGTATTAGTCTTGTAATTTTCTATCTATTTACCAAAAAACTTTTTGCCACGCCCACTCTAACGCCCACAAACCGCCCAAAACTGCCACGGCCACACTTTTGAAAAATGTTTTGAAATTTTTTCACTTTTGTATTAGTCTTGTAATTTTTTATCGATTTACCTGAAAACTTTTTGCCACGCCCACTCTAACGCCCTCAAACCGCCCAAAACTGCCACGCCCACACTTTTGAAAAATGTTTTGATATTTTTTCATTTTTATATTGGTCTTGTGAATTTCTATCGATTTGCCAAGAAACGTTCTGCCACGCCCACTATAACGCCTACAAACCGCAAAAAACGGTGTTGTAGACTCTACTTTTCCCTTCCACTAGCTGAGTGACGGGTATCAGATAGTCGGGGAACTCGACTATAGCGTTCTCTCTTGTTTTTATATTACATATAGCCAGCAATAAAATATGATATTAATTTAACTACAACAGAATATGTAGGTAAACTTTTGTAAAAGGGGTGCTGACGCGGGAAGTGAAGTCATCAGAAATGATGACCGGAGTACCACAAGGCTGCGTCCTTGTAACCATCCTCTATACCATAATTTGTTATTTTTTTATCTAAACAATATTGAACATTGAAAGTTTAATGTCTATTAATGTCTTTTTATACCGGCCTAGAGCTTTTATGATCTATCGGTCTTCTATGTCAAGTGTTCCCACCTAGGAGTCATATTTCTAAATTTCCCCTATTTTGGGAGTCAATACCCCCTCGGTGAACTGTGCCCGTAACTGGAGTAGGTTCTTTTTCTGCGGCCTATTGCCGCCGCTGAACTGGTTATCGGAAACTCTTTTATTGTCGACTTGCATTTTCTTTGTTCCTTTTAGTCTTGTGTGTTTCTTTACTATGGTTGAAAGCAGCGAAGGTACCGCTTCCAACGTTCAGTTGAATCTGATCTGAACATTCTTCCTTAGGTTCTAAGTAAGGCCAAGTCTCATTGCTGCGCTGTCCACAGTTGGACAGCGGAGAGGGAATATTACTTAGGTATTACTCTGTTAAGAGAGGGAATGTTATGTGCGCTCACAAGTGGTCAGCTTTAATGCTGATCCTGCATTTATGACGTATGTGCATAAATGGGTGATCAAATATCACATGCACTTGAAGTGGAATATTTCCAAAAACATTGCAACAAAGTGTTACAGTGTGTATATGTACTATTGGCTAGTACAGTGGGTATTCTATATGTAATACTATGGATATAATCCATAATATTATGGATTTGTTTTATAAGGTTTTACTTAAAAGGTTAATTTTTAATTAACAGAGGAATATATATTTTTTGTATTTTTATACCCGTTACTCGTAGAGTAAAAGGGTATACTAGATTCGTTGAAAAGTATGTAACAGGCAGAAGGAAGCGTTTCCGACCATATAAAGTATATATTTTCTTGATCAGGATCAATAGCCGAGTCGATTTGGCCATGTCCGTCTGGCCGTCCGTCTGTCCGTCTGCCCGTCCGTCCGTCTATCCGTCTGTCTGTCCGTATAAACGTCGAGATCTCTGGAACTACAAAAGCTAGAAAGTTGAGATTAAGCATACAGACTCCAGGGACATAGACGCAGCGCAGGTTTGTCTGCTGCCACGCCCACTCTAACGCCCACAAACCGTCAAAAACTGCCACGCCCACACATTTGAAAAATGTTTTAATATTTTTTCATTTTTGTATTAGTCTTGTAAATTTCTATCGATTTGCCAAAAATCTTTTTGCCACGCCCACTCTAACGCCCACAAACTTCCCAAAGCTGCCACGCCCACACTTTTGGAAAATGTTTTGATATTTTTTCATTTTTGTATTAGTCTTGTAAATTTTTATCGATTTGCCAAAAAACTTTTTGCCACGCCCACTCTAACGCCCACAAACCGCCATAAACTGTCAGTGTAGAAGACCTCCTTCGCACTATCACTAGCTGAGTAACGGGTATCAGATAGTCGGGGAACTCGACTATAGCGTTCTCTCTTGTTTATTATCAATTTGTCCAACTCTGCTAAGAGCTTTGTTTTAGGTTTTGCACTGCACTTTGATGATTTTTATCAATTTGTCCAACTCTGTTAAGAGCTTTGTTTTAGATTTTGCACTTTGAGGTTTTTTATATCCCCAATTAGACCTTCTCGGCGGGTTCGTGCCGTTGGGCGACAATTATAAGTCGTGGTGTTTTAAGTTGATTTATTTATTACCACTCTCCCGTTAGGGCGAGGGTCTTAGTATTTTATGTAGGTTTACAATTTTACAATTTATAACTGATTAAAAATCTAAACTCGCTGCAACTCCAGGCCTGTTGGTAGCCAAACCAAATGGTAGAGCAGTGCAGTAGGGCGGCAAGTACGGCGAAGGAGTTGCTGAGGAGGGACCCCAAGGTAAGTTTTTCCCTAAGGGTCCCGATATGATGGAGATTCCTCAAACTCAACTCATGAAGGAGTGGGAGGCTTAATCGGTTGTGATGAGCCGTGCACTTACAACAGCCATGGCCGGCACCGCAGGTTTCCTCATCGAATTTCCCAACTGATTGACAAACCAAGTACCGTTGAGAGCTACCTTGTTGGAGTAGGTTACCAGGTAAGTTCCAGATACCCTTTGCTCTTGCCCTTGATCGTCGGATATGGTTACATTGGCGTCGTTCACGATAAGCGTGCCGTGGTCAACAATGGTCACTGGATCCAGGTCTCCCGGAAGTGTGGAGCAATGCGCGATAGATCCGGAAATTATCTGCTGAGCGCAAGTGCCGTTCTGCAGTTCTTTGCAAAAGGTGGCACCGACTGTCATCCTGCAGTACCCGATGTTGATGTTCGGGGATTTGCATTCGGCCACTCTGTCTCCGTCCTCGAAGTTCAGGATCTTGTTATTACGTTGGACCGGAAAGACAGTAATTTTCTTACATATAACCTTAGGGTTAGGGAGTTTAATTAGAAAATGTATGATTTCGAAATTTTGAAAAACGCTTATGCTAGATACTTCTAATAGTTCTATTAAACTAACGTCAATAAGCTGTCTGTCCTTGAATTCGCCAATATCGGAGTTGTCCAAAATCGCTGGACTTACAATATTTAATTTTGCTAGGGTTAAGCCCATTAAAATATTTTCGAGGTCTGTGATAACGATTCTATTTTTTGCTAAAATAGTTTCTAAAAGGTGAGTTTCTTGATTTGGTTCGAATTTTTGTATTTGGTTCATTGCAGTTGTGAGTTCATTTAGGCGATTTTGAAATTTAATATTTAATTCTGTCTGGGCTTCCTCTGTTCTTACTAACTGTTCTGGATTAAATTTTATCTGTTCCCAATCGTTAAAGTCGGGGGTACCGGCAATAACTTTAAGTGCCGTTCCGATTAAGTTGATACTCCTAGCAGCCATATGGTGGGTCTTTAGAGTGGCTACTAACTTTCGAATGTGTGTCAAGTCCGTCATGATTACCGGTGTCCTGTGGTCGTCTGTAAATGTCTTTGTCATTGTCTCTGTCTGGTCGGCGTAGTCTTCGTACGTTGTCATGTTCGTTGAATGTTGTAAGTACTCGTACGATTCCCAGATGACAATTTCATTGTCTTCTATTGGGATGTAGTCCGCGTTCGTATAGTCGTTAAGTCTTACCGTCGCGTTTGTTCTACCGATCGTTAGTATAAGAACTAGGATATAATGACGTAACCTAAAAAAAATATAAAAAGGATAGGAAAAGGGGTCAGAATCTCGCGAAGATGGTTAGCGTAGATTGTCTTTGTGGACCACCCTCCCCTTTATTAAAACCGTGGTCCCCAGGTCTGCTTCGACGGTTTCCTCTGAACATAGTGGAGAAAGCTTGTTTCCCAGGCGTTTGTTTGTCTTTAGGAAAACCTTTTCACCAACTTGATAGTCCTTATAGGTCCTATTTACATTTACTTGGTCAATGGTCTTTACCTGAGCCTGTTTAATCTTTTTGCTAATTTCACTTTCGAATTCTGCGGGCCTTACTTGGATAATTTCTATGGATTTTTTGTTGGTTACTGAGTGGATAGAATTGTTATATCGGTTAGTTGCCAAAAGAATTAATTCAGTAGTGTCATCTAAGTTGGTTTCTAGTTTTAAGCATCTGGTTATTTCTGCCAAGGTACTATGAAACC
The DNA here is from genome assembly GCF_016746245.2 of Drosophila santomea. NCBI lineage: Eukaryota > Metazoa > Arthropoda > Insecta > Diptera > Drosophilidae > Drosophila > Drosophila santomea. Next base: position 161,239 of record NW_025319013.1, read on the forward strand.
TTTCTACTTGACCATTTGAGGTGCTATGTAGAGGTGGAGCGTTTGAAATGGTAATATTGAAATGGTTAAGCAGAATTGTTTTAATGGTTTCGGAGTTTATCGATCTCTCGTTATCACAATAGATTGTTTTTATTTTTGGAAAAAAGTTTATTATGTGTAGTACGTCCACAATAGCACTCGATGCGATGGCTTGCACCGTGGCAAACTTCGAGAATTTATCAATGCAAGTGAGAAAAAGGGTTCCATCTGTTGAAAAAATGTCAATGTGTAGGATTTCCCCCACAAAGGACGGTATCGGTGTTTCTGCTACCGCTTGTTTTGATGGATGACATTTGTATTTTGCCATTGAACAGGTCTTGCAATTTAACGTTGTTTTTGTTGCCAGCCGAAGCATTTTAGGGAAGAAGTAGTCCCTCAAGATTTGCCCTGCTGTGCTCTGTTACACCGATTTCCCTTTGCTCGGTTGCATCTGCAATATCTTGAACGAAGCTTTTTGTATATTTGAAGGAGGTACCTGGGAACAGTTCGACTAGTCGGTGTTGAATAAATGCCAGGATTGGTAGAGAGCAATGTATTGCGTCAACCACCTCGGCATTGACTACGTCCTGTAATGTACTAAGCAGATTTGTTCGGTCGGGAATTTTTATAATATGTCTCACCTTGCTTTTAAACAAGATGAATGTGTCTACCGAAAAGCTGTTTCCTTCCTCAATTATTATTTGATTCCTGAAACAGTTTACCGGGTTTTCTGTTGTATCTAGGGTATACGTCAGTGATTGTTCGCTATGTATGGTTGCTACATCCGATTCTTGTTCGTCTTCCAAGGCGTTTATGTTCTGGCGGGAGAGCGCGTCTTTCTTTCGATTTTCTTTCCCTGGTTTGTAGACCAATTTAGCGCCGTGATCGTCGATAATTCCCTTCCAGCGTTTTAGTTAGGGTTTTTGTCTGAGACGGCAAAGGTAAGAGGCTGATGATCGGTAAAGATCTGCAAGCCTTTTACACCGTACAAGTAGTTCCGTAGGTTTTTTAATGCCCAAACTTTGGCGAGGAGCTCTCGCTCGTTGGTTGCATCCCGCAGGGCGCGTGATATCATTGTGATCGGGCGGCCATCTTGGGATAGTACTGCTCCTAAACCGAAGCCAGACGCATCCGTTGTTAAATCGAATGGTCTCTTAAAATCTGGGTGTGAAAGTAAAACGTCCTCCGATGCTAAGATTTCTCTCAACCTGTCAAACGCTTCTTTCTGTTCTTTAGTCATGTCAATGTAAATTTTCCTTGACTGATATTTGCTGGCTTTTCCGTTGTCTCCTTTTAGGATTCTCGTAAGAGGCCTTGCGATCGTCGCAAAGTCTTTTATAAAGCACCTATAGTAGCTTGCTAACCCTAGAAATGATCTGAGTTCGAAAAGCGTTTTAGGTAAGGGGAATTGTTTTATGGCTTTGACCTTTTCAGGTGGTGTTCGTAGCCCCCCTTGTGACACTATGAACCCCAAGTACTCAACGCTCTTTTTGAAGAACTTTGATTTTTCTTGAGATACTCTCATGCCTGCCTCCAATAGTTATTTTAAAACCCAGTCCACGTCTTTAACGTGGTCCTCTTTTGTTTTGGAGAAAATTATGACGTCGTCGACATACACGTAGCATATCTTCGAAATTCCATTCCGCAGGACATCGTCGATGGCCCTTTGGAAAATGCTTGGGGCATTTTTAAGACCAAATGGTAATCTACAAAATTCGTATTTACCATTGCTTATGGAGAATGCTTTTTTTTCTCTGTCTTTTTCTGCCAGTTCTATCTGGTGAAAACCTGACTTAAGATCAAGTGTCGTAAAAAAATTTGATTCACCCATATTCGACAGTATTGTCGAAATTGTTGGGATAGGGTATTTATCATCGACTGTTTTCTGATTTAGTTTCCTAAAATCGATAACTGCTTTACTAAATTGGATCTTTTCAGTTCCATTAATAGTATTTAGAACATTTTTTGTAAAGTCGAGCTTCGCTTTCACTTGTTTAAGCAAGTCGAGTCCGATTATACCGTGAAAGTCCTTAAGATTGTTTAAAATAAAGAAGGGTGTTTTTACGTTAAACACTGAAACGATGCATTTTTGATCTATTCTAGTAGAGCCATGGATTGACTTTACTGTAAAGGGTTTCTCCGCTGCCACGACGCCTTTCAGCCCCGGGAGTGGAGTAATATAATTCTTAGAGGTACCTGTATCTAGTAGTAATTTTATCTCTCCTCCTGCTATCTTGCGAGTAATGTAGGGGAGAAGGGATTTTACCCTAAAAAATTGCAGGAGTCTTCTGCATCCAGATCGTCCTCTATTTCTACGGCACTTGCTTGAGCAACGGAGTCATAATCTTCTTCATCGGAGATATCTTCCGGCATAAAGTTAACTTTTTGGCGGGACCGAGACGACTGGCCTCTTTGCCATGCCGTGGGTTGCTTGAATCGGGAGGAGGTGTCGACCTCCATCGGTTCTGGCGCTGGTTGGCCTTGGCCATTCCCTGCGCTGTTGGTTGGCAAAGGGACCACCTTGGTTTGCTCCTTTTGGAGTTCTGACAAAATGAGGGTTCTTTTTTATTGCCCCCAAATTTTGATTTTGCTCGTAGTATGAATTTTTCCAACCCGCTTTTTGCTGGTTGTTTGACCTATAGGTTTTTCCTTCATTGTGCCGGGCGAAGGTGGCCGCAAATATACTTCTCTCATTACTCAACTCAGCTTCTTGGGCTAACGCCAAAGCTGAGGGTAAGTCTCGAGGTTGTGCCGGAAAAACGGCAATTTTTAACGATTTTTTTAGCCCAGATACAAACGCGTGTAAAGCGTCTTCTCTGTGCTGCTCATTGAGGACGGCCGCTGCGGCTTCGTCATGGGTCATAATCGTTTTATTGGTGAGGAGCGTTAGCTTCCTTTCTATCTCGTCGTAGTATTTAAGCAGGGGTTATTTTCCCTGTCTTGATAGGCTTAACTCCTGCTTGATCACATGTGTCGGAGTTTTGTCCGCATATGTAAAATCGAGACGCGCCAGTATGGCATGAAAATTTAAAGGAGTGTTGAACGAGGCTAATACAGCTGCTGCTGGGCCTCTGACTTTATTCTTTAAAATCCCTACGGCCTGGTAATGCCGACTGCTACCCGGGTAGGTCGCAAATATCTTGTAAGCCGCGGTAGCAGCCTGTCTCCAGGAGACGTAATTTTCTTGTTTTCCGTCGAATTCTGGAACAGACTTTACCATATGGAGGGGCTCATTATACGGAACATCTTCTGGTTTATACTCGATCTCTTGGAATGTCTGGATACTTGGGGTTTTACCCTTGAGTAAGCTTAGCTCCCCCATAATCTTGGATAATTTTGCTTCGAAAATTTCTTCTTGCCTCTGGAGTGCGCCGGCTATGGCGGCCTCCATACTCGCAATTTGATCTGCCTGCATTTCGGCTGCCTGCTGGGTTTTTTGATTTTCAAGGTCGAGAACGCTGATCGAATGAGAGGTGCCCTACTGTTTGACGGTTGGGTTTGATTTTACACTGGCGTTTGCCTTATGACCCTTGTTTCTAAAAATTTCCTGTCTTCCTCCAAAACTTCGTCGTCTGATTCGACGGTATCGGTATTTCTATACATATGTCAGAATTAAAAAAAATTTTTGGTGGTTTTCAGTGTCGGCGACATGGGTCCGAATAATAAAAAATTGGGTATTATAAAATTCGATCAAGAACTCTATAGAACATTTGCAAAATATTTGTAATACGTATTAAACCAGTTGCCTTTTATTTGAAACACAAGCAAACAAATTTGTTGACTATTATTTATTTCATATCGAATCGGTTGCCTTTTATTTGAAACACAAGCAAAAAATTTGTTAGCTATTATTTATTTCATATCGAATCGGTTGCCTTTTATTTGAAACACAGACGAAAAAAAAAAAAAATTTAATAATATTTATTTTCACATGAGAAATTCGAGTCCAAAATTGCTTGGATGTTATTTTTTTAAGTATTTTTTACTTTTTTTAAACGAAAAAATTTATTCACTGCATATGTTTTGATTGGCGAAAACTTAGAACAAAGAGCCTACTCACATGTTCCTAATTTAATTTTTGAGTTTTGTGATTTGCCGACGGCTTTTTGACACAGGTACTGTCGTCGCTGCTGTATGTATGTATGTAACAGACAGAAGGAAGCGTTTCCGACCATATAAAGTATATATATTCTTATTCAGGATCAATAGCCGAGTCGATCTGGCCATGTCCATCTGTCCGTCTGTCCGTCAGTCCGTTTCTCTGTCCGTCCGTATGAACGTCGAGATCACAGGAACTATAATAGCTAGAATGTTGAAATTAAGCATGCAGACTCCAGAGAAATAGACGCAGCGCAAGTTGGTTGACTCATGTTGCCCACAAACTGCTTAAAACTGCACCGCCCACACTTTTGAAAAATGTTTGGAAATTTTCTCACATTTTTGTTAGTTTTGTAAGTATCTCTCGATTTGCCAAAAAACATTTTGCCACGCCCACAAACAGCCAAAAACTATTAAAAATCTTTCCTTCGCACTTCCAATAGCTGAGTAACTATAGCGCTCTATCTTGTTAAAATATAGTTTAATTTGTAAAATTAAGCAATAGACTAAGAAAAAAGGAGTAACTCCATTTAATTTTCACCATGCGCATATAAAAACATGAAGTCTAAATTTTATGGAAATGAATATCTGCCGTTTTTGTAAAGGAATAAAGAATTTAATGATAACCTAGGGGCACTTAGGTTACTCACCGTCAACCTTGATATGGGTAGGATCATATGAATTTCCCGATTCAGCAGGTATTGTGGGCTGAAGAAAAGGAAGAACCATCGCACCTTCGTTCTTCTGTTTAGTAAATGAAAATGCATCTTAAGAAAACATGCCACCTGTTTAAGCTGTCCGTATATACCTTAATGTCTACGAGATTTATTCATGCAACGCATATGAGGATGCAGCCCCAACGGCCGGAACCGTTCAATAGACAGAGGAGCTGCCGAATCATCACGAGCAAGCACGTTACAGACTTACAATCCGATCTAGACAGCTGTACCATATCTCGGGTGAATAAAATATTAGGGTATTTCGTTGGGACCAACTGATGTACGTTCGAGGAAATGCAGCACGCGCTGCATTCGGCACTGCTCAGGATCGGAACGATGGGTGGGTTTCTTAAAGTGTATCACCCGAATTGCTGGCATCGCATGCAATAATTTTATTGTAATTCGCGCGAATTACCGCCTCAGCATTCACCCTCATCGGTTCCTAGAGGTCTAGAGAGCACTTCGTTGCGACCAACTCGAACGTTGGGACATAGTTTCAACAAGCACTTGAAATGCTGAGTCTTTGTATCGGTTAGCACCTAAGACGCTGAACCAATACAAATATCGAGCCACCCAGAACCTCTTGTACAGAGGTTCCTTCTGTTGTTAAGTATGAGAAAAGAAATATAAAGATTCATTCAGATTTTCAACCTCAACTCCAGCGGAGTTCTTCAATACTCCACTCTCAAACCTACGTGGGAGTTAACTCGCGCTATAGGGTATTCGGAAATAAGCGTCCTCAAATCCAAAAGAACAAAACAAATTAAAATATTGGGACGATCGACAGAGGAAACTTTCTAAAACAATGAGATCTAAATTGACTTGAATTGTTGACGATTTATTCCGTACAAAACAAATAAATTATTTTAAATGGTACCTAAGTTCAAACTCGTTTTTTAATACGCTATAATATTTTTGTTGGGCATGACTCGATGGCATTCTACATTTTCCTCATAATAATAATTCTTTATAATAATTCGCTATTTAATTTGACCAATTTTAGGGTCCTAGGTCCTATTTTTTCTCATTTTGGTTAGTCTTGTAAATTTCTCTCGATTTGCCAAAAAAATTTTTTCTCGCCCACCCTAACGCCCACAAACCGCTTAAAACGGACGCGCCCAGACTTTTGAAAAATACGTTGAGATTTTTTATTTTTTTGTTAGTCTTGTAATTTTCTATCGATGTGCCAAAAAACTTTGTTTCACGCCCGCTCTAACGGCCAAAAACCGCCAAGAACTGTCAGTGTTTAAGACTCTCCTTCGCACTTCCATTAGCTGAGTAACGGGTATCAGATAGTCGGGGAACTCGACTATAGCGTTTTCTCTTGTTTATTATCAATTTGTCCAACTCTGCTAAGAGCTTTGTTTTAGGTTTTGCACTGCACTTTGATGATTTTTATCAATTTGTCCAACTCTGTTAAGAGCTTTGTTTTAGATTTTGCACTTTGAGGTTTTTTATATCCCCAATTAGACCTTCTCGGCGGGTTCGTGCCGTTGGGCAACAATTATAAGTCGTGGTGTTTTAAGTTGATTTATTTATTACCACTCTCCCGATAGGGCGAGGGTCTTAGTATTTTATGTAGGTTTACAATTTTACAATTTATAACTGATTAAAAATCTAAACTCGCTGCAACTCCAGGCCTTCGGTTCGTTGCAGCGCTATTGGCAGAGCGCTAGGTCAGCACTCCTGTATCCGGCCGAACACTCGCTCCGCGAGTGTTTCGGGGCAATTGTCCTTGGAATGCGCGATCAGCAATTTCTTCGCTGCGCGTGCAGGCCACCGGATACGGCTTGCAATTCGCCAGTCTCACTCCGTGAGAACTGCTTGTGTTAACTTGTATTCATTGAAAGTTCTATTACGACGTTCTATTGTTCCAACTGTCTGGTGGTGGTGTGCCGTAGATGTTATATTATTAATTTCTAGGTATTTGTATAAATCATTTATAATTGAATTTTTATATTCCGTTCCCATATCAGTAATGAACGTCTTCATTGGACCGTACTTCAGAATAAATGATTCAAAAATTTCTTTAGCGACAGTGTTCGCGGTCTTATTTGGAACCGGTATGGCAACTAAATATTTAGTTAGGTCACATATTAGAGTGACTGCATATTCATTGCCATTTTCTGATTTTGGTAGTGGACCAATAGTGTTTATTATAACCCTGTCGAAAGCATTTATAGGCGTATTAGTTATTATCAATGGAGTCGTATTGTGTTTGGTTATTTTATCTTTTTGGCATTTTTGACATTTTCGTATGAACTCAGTAATATCTCGAGTCATACCTTTCGAAAAATAATATCTTTTGACCTTGGCCAAGGTTTTTGCAATGCCGATATGAACTTCTTGTATAGGATCGTCATAAAATTTAGACAGTATAGCGTCTTTCTCTTCTTGTTTTTCTATAAGGGTCACCGGGTTGAGTAGCGCTACTCTTAATGTATTCAATATCTTATTGCCCATTTGTGTGAAATTATCTATTGAAACATGTTCGAAGATATTTTCCCACGGTGCCATTTTGAGTTGGCTGATTTTGTTTATACCGGATTGCATTACAAGCCTTTGCGAAAATTGACCTAAGTCTAGGATTCCATTGGTATATAAATCGTTAACATTGTGTCTTGCATAAATTTTTTTACAAGCAAGGTCACCACTTTACGTACTTCCTCATTGTTTATGACTTCATATACGTTGGGCTTATAAGCTTTCTCTATAGATTGCGTAGGCAATTCTATATCTTTGTTATCTAACAAGTAATAATGGGCTATTATATTCAGATACTAATGGTTCTACAATCCCGGGGATCAATTTTCCAACTTGTTTCTGTATTTCGTTCACCTGACTGTGTGGGCTTCTATAATTATACCCGTTACTCGTAGAGTAAAAGGGTATACTAGATTCGTTGAAAAGTATGTAACAGGCAGAAGGAAGCGTTTTCGACCATATAAAGTATATATATTCTTGATCAGGATCAATAGCCGAGTCGATCTGGCCATGTCCGTCTGTCCGTCCGTCTGTCCGTCTGTCCGTCCGTCTGTCCGTCTGTCCGTCCGTCTGTCCGTCTGTCCGTCTGTCTGTCCGTATGAACGTCGAGATCTCAGGAACTACAAAAGCTAGAAAGTTGAGATTAAGCACACTGACTCCTAAGACATAGAAGCAGCGCAAGTTTCTCGATTCATGTTGCCACGCCCACTCTAACGCCCACAAACCGCCCAAAACTGCCACGACCACACTTTTGAAAAATGTTTTGAAATTTTTTCATTTTTGTATGTCTTGTAATTTTCTATCGATTTACAAAAAAACTTTTTGCCACGTCCACTCTAACGCCCACAAACCGTCCAAAGCTGCCACGCCCACACTTTTGAAAAATGTTTTGATATTTTTTCATTTTTGTATTAGTCTTGTAAATTTCTATCGATTTGGAAAAAAACTTTCTGCCACGCCCACTATAACGCCTACAAACCGCCAAAAATTGTGTTTAAGACTCTCCTTCTCCCTTCCACTAGCTGAGTAACGGGTATCAGATAGTCGGGGAACTCGACTATAGCGTTCTCTCTTGTTTTTTATATATACTGGTTCATCATCTTTTAATCTCAGTTTTTGTTTATAAAAATTATTTATGCTTGTTGGTTCAGATTCCAATTCGATTATGTTATTATATTGGGTGCATAAGCTTGAAAGCTGTGATTTAAATTGTGGAGGAAAGTTTGGTTTTAATTGATATAATACAGCATTTTTTCTATCGTCAAGATTAGTTTTGACTTCTTCGAAGTTCGAAAGTGATTCATATGCCAAATTATTTGTACTGACTACTTGATCTTTATTGGTTGTATTGAGTAGTCTTATAAAAGCGTTTTGAGATGTTGTTGTGGTACTTGCTATGTAAATACCATGTCTTCTCAATTTCTGTCTTCTTTTGAATTTATATCAATTTTTCTAATAACTTGGGATCTTTCTGGCAGAAGTATTGAGTTGTTGCCACACCTGTATGTTATAGGAACATAAATTGGAAATTTAAAGTTATTAGATCTGATTATAAGCCAATCTTCAGATAGCTTTAAGTCTAATTGACAGTTATACTTTTTAATAAAACCCATTCCTAATATGCCATCGCAAGGAATAGCGAATTGTAAATCCACGATATGAAAATCATGTTGGATTATGTACTTAGTGGTCTGTATCTCAATAGAAGTTAACCCCTTGGATTTGGTTACCTCTTGACTTAAATAATTGTCTTCTATGTTATGAAAGACATCAGAATTTTCTTTAACTATTGAAATGTCTGCACCTGTGTCTACTAAAAAGACAAGTTCTTTTCCTTTAACCGCATGGTTAAATGATACAAATATGTTTTGACTGAGATTAATGGTGTGAACCCTATCATTTTCTATTGTTGAGTATTTAAAGGGATATGCGGGTTTTCTGATATATTATGGACTGATATTATTTGGGATATTATAGTTATACCCGTTACTCGTAGAGTAAAAGGGTATACTAGATTCGTTGAAAAGTATGTAACAGGCAGAAGGAAGCGTTTCCGACCATATAAAGTATATATATTCTTGATCAGGATCAATAGCCAAGTCGATCTGGCCATGTCCGTCTGTCCGTCCGTCTGTCCGTCCGTCTGTCCGTCCGTATGAACGCTGAGATCTCAAGAACTACAAAAACTAGAAAGTTAAGATTAAGCATACAGACTCCAGAGACATAGAAGCAGCGCAAGTTTATCGATTCATGTTGCCACGCCCACTCTAACGCCCACAAACCGCCCAAAACTGCCACGCCCACACTTTTGAAAAATGTTTTGATATTTTTTCATTTTTGTATTAGTCTTCTAAATTTCTATCAATTTGCCAAAAAACTTTTTGCCACGCTCACTCTAACGCCCACAAACCGCCAAAAACTGTCAGTGTTGAAATTTCTTCTTCGCACATCCACTAGCTGAGTAACGGCTATCAGATAGTCGGGGAACTCGACTATAGCGTTCTCTCTTGTTTTGGACTCGATTCGAGTTGCCACGGCCTCTTGAGTTTCCTCTATATTGGCCTCGTCCATTATTGTATTGGGTATTGTTATTATAATTATTGTTATTGAAATTATTGTTGCGACTGCGAAAATTACCTCTATAATACATTGCTTTTTAATTTGGAAATGACATCAGTTATTGTTGTTTCATCTTCGATTAAATTTCTGTCAACACCTTATAGCCTTGTTATACCCGTTACTCGTAGAGTAAAAGGGTATACTAGATTCGTTGAAAAGTATGTAACAGGCAGAAGGAAGCGTTTCCGACCATATTAAGTATATATATTCTTGATCAGGATCAGTAGCCGAGTCGATCTGGCCATGTCCGTCTGTCCGTCCGTCTGTCCGTCTGTCCGTCCGTCTGTCCGTCTGTCCGTCCGTATGAACGTCGAGATCTCAGGAACTACAAAAGCTAGAAAGTTGAGATTAAGCATACAGACTTCAGAGACATAGAAGCAGCGCAAGTTTGTCGATTCATGTTGCCACGCCCACTCTAACGCACACAAACCGCCCAAAACTGCCACGCCCACACTTTTAAAAAATGTTTTGATATTTTTTCATTTTTAAATTGGTCTTGTAAATTTCTATCGATTTGCCAAAAAACTTTCTGCCACGCCCACTATAACGCCTACAAACCGCCAAAAATTGTGTTTAAGACTTTCCTTCTCCCTTCCACTAGCTGAGTAACGGGTATCAGATAGTCGGGGAACTCGACTATAGCATTCTCTCTTGTTTTCTTTTAATACTTATTAAATTGTATTGTTGCGCAGAAAGATAATACAAGTCATGCTACCATTTTTATACCCGTTACTCGTAGAGTAAAAGGGTATACTTGATTCGTTGAAAAGTATGTAACAGGCAGAAGGAAGCGTTTCCGACCATATAAAGTATATATATTCTTGATCAGGATCAATAGCCGAGTCGATCTGGCCCTGTCCGTCTGTCCGTATGAACGTCGAGTTCTCAGGAACTACAAAAGCTAGAAAGTTGAGATTAAGCATACAGACTCCAGAGACATAGACGCAGCGCAAGTCTGTCGATTCATGTTGCCACGCCCACTCTATCGCCCACAAACCGCCCAAAACTGCCACGCCCACACTTTTGAAAAATGTTTTGATATTTTTTGATCATTTTTGTATTAGTCATGTAAATTTCTATCGATTTGCCAAAAAACTTTTTGCCACGCCCACTCTAACGCACTCTCCTACGCACTTTCACTAGCTGAGTAACGGGTATCAGATAGTCGGGGAACTCGACTATAGCGTTCTCTCGTTTTGTTTTAAATTATTGTTTTATAATATAATTTGTTTATAATTTATAAAAACAATTTGCGCACATTATAACAACAATTATTATTAACAGTGTGTTAATCATTTTCAAAATCATTATTATTTCTCTCTATGTGAAATCCTCCCAATATACTTTCGCTCTGCGCAGAGGAGAATGCCCTCTTGTCTCTCCAAACGGAGACACCGTTCCTAATGTACCCACACCCAAGTACTTAGGGCTGACCCTGGATCGCAAGCTCACTTGGCGTCCCCACCTCATCGCTTAGCGCAACAAGCTTTGTCTCTGATTCACACCCGTAATGCCACTATCCACATCCCACTAGTACTAAACAAGATCAAAAGGCTTAGCGCAAGGTACGCAAGCATGCTGGAAAACTACAATAACCACCTGGTAATCAACCTAGAAGAACACAGCCACATCACTGGCTGAACAAAGAAGACACCCACCCGAACTCACTGCTAGCTGAATAAAAACACACAACTCTCCCTCAAGTGACTCAAGTGATGAAAAACAAATATACAAAATACATTATATAAATAAAAAATATATAAAATGAGTTATTCAAAAAGTTATTACAAATTCCAAAAAATAAAAGAGAAAACAATATATATTTAGAATAAAAAATGAGGGGATCCATCCATAACAAAAAAATCAAAAGTCAGTTATAAAAAGTATGGAAGAATTAGTTGAGGAAACATTAAGAAGTGATCCATTTCAGGAGCAATACAGATCTTGAGTAATTTTCGTACGTTTATTAGCGTACAAGAATTCGAGGGAGAGTAAAAGACACGTTTGACTTACATACAAGGACTTTGTTTCACTGATTGAAACTCAAGAAAGCCATTGTATTTTCAATTTTACCTTACGTAAAAGTAAAACAAGTACTTGAAGATAATAATAATAATAGACAAAAAAAAGAAAAATTAAAACAAAAAAATAAACAGCGTCTATGTCTGGAGTCTGTATGCCTAATCTAAACTTTCTAGCTTTTGTAGTTCCTGAGATCTCAGCGTTCATACGGACGGACAGACAGACAGACGGACAGACTGACGGATAGACGGACGGACAGACGGACGGACAGACGGACCCTTTTACTCTACGAGTAACGGGTATACAAATTAAATATGTTCGGTGAGAACGTGTTCAACGTCAAATCTAGACATAATTTGGATTAAACTATCCCCACTATATTCAACACACCTGTGGTTGCTAAAAAAAAGTGAGAATATTGAAAGCATAGGAGACTCTGAATAAGACATTCAATTGCAGCGGTAATAACATTACCTAAATTGTTAGAGGAAGAAAGCTCAGATTCAAGCAATAAAAAAAAAAAATATAATACAATGACAGCCTCTGCTGCAAGGGAATATGTGCGACAAATTTCGCCCACAATACCTGAGTTTGACGGCAAAGAAGTTAACTTGAACCGATTACTGCAAGCTGCAGCGCAATATACGTAGGTCGCTTGGAGCAGCCTATATAGACGATGTTCTAGATGCTAACAACGCAGATGATTTCGCTACAAAGGAAGCGTTATTGAAAAATACTTACACTGCTGTACAAAAATGACCGACAATTCGTATAGTGTATTATTATACAACAATAAAAACAACGTTCAAGGAAATTAAAACCGAAGAAATTATAAAAAAATAGGTTATGCCCGAGGTTATTTTAATAACTATAGAGGCCAAGGTGGTTATCGCAGAGAAAATAGAGGACGTAGCGGTAATCAGAACAATAATAGAAGTGGAGATTACTACAGAGGTAACCAAAACCGAAATAATACTACTAATAATAATTATAATGTAAGAAACATACAGGCGAAAAACCAACAAACCCCCTTGAGCAACAGTTGGCTGTATAAAATAAGCATTTTAGAATAAAGAATATAAGTACCAATTCATTGGTATTTCTGTTAATAGATACAGGTGCAAAAATTTCCCTGCTTTAATGCAGAAACAATAAATTAAATTCACTGAATACAACTTGTATATCAGACATAGGGCAAGGGACAATTCATTTGGATATGAGTGTTGCAAAGCCGCCAAACCATTTGAATTTCATATCGTACCTGATAATTTTCCTATACCAGGGGATCGTATAATTAGCTTGGATTTCATAAAGAAATAAAAAGCGAATCATTAGATGATTATGAGGTTTACAATGCAAATACCGAACAAAACTATGCACCGAATATAGCGATGTTTTTGGTCTTGAAATAAAAACCATATCAGCTAATAACTTTTATAAGCAAAAATTGAGATTAAATAACAAAGCTACAGTCTACATTAAAAACTATAGAATGCCAGCAAATCAAAAGACAGAAATATAAAGACAAGATGACAAATTGATAAGAGACGGCAAGATTGTACCCAAGAAATCACTGCCTAACTCGGCGGAAAAGATATTGCGATTAGTAGTTGACCATCGTCAAATCAATAAGAAACTGTTAGCAGACAAGTGCCCACTTCGAAGAATAGAATATATCCTTAATCAATTAGGTCGAGCAAAATATATCTCGTGCCTAGGCCTGATGTCAGGATTTCAACAAATCAAATTAGAAGAAAGGTCACACGGGGCGACCGAGGGGCCGTGTATCCTACGGCTCGAATCGCGGGAAGATAGACGCGATATAGAAGACAGTAAAGGACGAGGAAATATATAGTATAGTATAGTATATAGTAGTAAGATCTAAGAATTCGTTAAGTACGTTAGTATTGATCGCTTTAAAAACGGCAGAGAGTCAGAATTAGAGATAATAGGATAGAATCTATTTTAGTCAGAACATAATACTCTGTAGGGATCATGCAACTCATAGTTAGATCTACAATGATTTAAAATTTGAGGTACGAAATTTCTAGTTAATCTGCTTGGAACAGTGAAGTTTAGCCGACTAACCAAGTCGGGACTATCCACTTCACCACGAATAAGATTAAAAATAAAGACTGTTCCAAGCATCGTTCTACGGTTAGCTAAGGAGGGTAAGTTAATTAATATTAATCTACTTGAATAAGGAGGTAATCTTAGGTTTGCATCCCAATTAAGGCGCCGTAAGGCAAAAAGTAAGAAGTTCTTTTGAACCGATTCGATGCGGTCTAGGTAAACTTCATATTGGGGACTCCAAACAGGTGATCCATACTCGAGGATCGGATGGACTAGAGAAATAAATAAGGTTTTGGTCATGTAAGGATCATCAAATTCCTTTGACCACCGTTTTATAAAACCAAGCACACCCCTGGCCTTATTGACAATAGACGAAATATGGTCTGAAAATTTAAGTTTAGGGTCCAGAAGAACACCAAGATCATCAACATGTGTTATTCTGTCCAAAGAGCACCCACTTAAACTGTAAGTTGCGTGCATTGAGTTGGCACGATAAATAGGTCATAACTTTACACTTAGAGCCATTTAAGTTTAATACGTTATCACGGCACCAGGTTTGAAAGCTAGATTGATAGATTGATAGATCGGATTGTAAGTCCAAATGGCGAGAAATGTCCTTATATTGAAAGCATAATCCTACATCATGAGCGTAGATTAGTACACGCGAATGATTTATTATTAAGGGAAGGTCGTTAATAAATAAGGTAAAAAGGAGCGGACCTAGGTGGCCCCTTGTGGGACGCCGGATGTGACTCGGAGAATACAAGAAAGAGAATTTTTAAAGAGGACCCGTTGCGTCCTGCCAATTAGATAACTTAGAATCCAATTTAGGAGATCAACAGGGAAACCTAATAAATCAAGTTTTTTTTATTAAAAGTGAATGATTAACAGAGTCGAATGCTTTACTAAACTCCGTATAAATGACATCTGTTTGAAGATTATTTTTGAAGCCCTGTACTTCGAAGGAGGTTAGCTCTAGAAGGTTAGTAGTTGTTGATCTGCGTTTCATGAACCCATGCTGACATGGTGATATAATTGACCTACAAAGGTGCTGCACATGAGGAGTGATAACGTTTTCAAAAAGCTTAGGGATAGCAGACATTTTGGAGATTCCTCTGTAATTGCTTGCATCCGATTTGCTAACTTTTTTATGGAGAGGGATCACAAAGGACTCCTTCCATATTTGGGGGAACTGTGTAGATTCCAGAGATAAGTTAAACAGTTTTAGTAGAGGTTTGCACAAGGCTTCCGCACAGAATCTAAGCACACAGCCAGGAATTCCGTCGGGATCTGGCGAATAGACAGGCTTAACTCGCTGAAGATCATACAGAATATTTAATTTGACTTTGATACCGCGTAATAGTAAGGCCGTTCGGAATGAAGTAACCTAGAATATGTGGTTTGAAAAAACTTGGCAAATAGATCGGCTATTGCCTGATCCGATGTTACCGAAGTATTTTCAAAAAATAGCGAGGAAGGGTAACTGGTTGTTTTGCGCTTAGTGTTAACGAAATTATAAAACTGTTTGGGATCCTGTGCGAACTGGAACTTACAACGGTTTAAATAATTCTTATAACACTGAGCGTTAAGCACGGTAAAATTTAACCGAGCACTTACATATTTAGAAAATATAGATTGAGGACCGGTATTTTGAAATTTTATATAAAGTCTGGACTTAACATTTCTTAGATGTGTCAACTCTTTATTAAACCAAGGAGGTTTAAGAGGTAGACGGATTGTACATCGGAACACAAGAGTTGAAAAATGATTTAATTGCAGTATAAACAAGAGATAACGCTATAGTCGAGTTCCCCGACTATCTGATACCCGTTACTTAGCTAGTGGAAGTGCAAAGGAGAGTTTTCAACACTGACAGTTTTTGGCGGTTTGTGGGCGTTAGAGTGGGCGTAGCAAAAAGTTTTTTGGCAAATCGATAGAAATTTACAAAACTAATACAAAAATGAAAAAATATCAAAATATTTTGCAAAAGTGTGGGCGTGGAAATTTTGGGCGGTTTGTGGGCCTTAGAGTAGGCGTGGCAACCTGAATCGACAAACTTGCGCTGCTTCTATGTCTCTGGAGTCTGTATGTTTAATCTCAACTTTCTAGCTTTTGTAGTTCCTGAGATCTCGACGTTCATACGGACGGACAGACGGACGGGCAGACGGACAGACGGACGGACAGACGGACATGGCCAGATCGACTCGGCTATTGATCCTGATCAAAAATATATATACTTTATATGGTCGGAAACGCTTCCTGCTGCCTGTTACATACTTTTCAACGAATCTAGTATACCCTTTTACTCTACGAGTAACGGGTATAAAAATATCTATGGCATTGGCCATTATGCTGCAAGAATATAGATCGGACCAATTAAAGCCAGATATAAAAAGATTTGGCCTCCGAAAGTTTGCCTTACGAAAACAATGAATTCGTTTGGTTGACTTATCTGGCCTCTCTTTTATTACGGTACCTGGTCGATTGTCACCCCGAAAGTTGGATGGTATGGATCTTCTGGTTGACTAAGAGGTGCTACTCTAGTCAGAAACACACTTTCAGAACTTGTAACAAAACATAGATCCAATAAACGACCAAGAGAATTTCGAATATAATTAACTTGCGACAACTATATGTCAAGCAAGCCGTTAATAAAGTCATGCTGTGCTATAGGCAGGAGAATATTCGACTGTTCTTCTGTGGACCACTTAGTGCCTGGTATATTAAAGTCACCTAGAACAACTAGTTGGTCCCTATCGGACAGTCTGTTTGAAACGGATTGGATAGCGGACAAATGGTTAATATATTCAGGAAATTCAGAAGACGGCGGAATGTACGAGCCCGTAATATAAACATAGCTATCAGAAAATGACACCTAACAGCAATTAGGACTTCACCTCCCCGCCTGGAGGGACGATCATGCCTGTATACTGTGTATCTCCGGTTTTAACCAAGTCTCTGTAAACACAATAATATGGGATGCAAAGGAAAGGCTATTAGAATACAAATTAGTTAGCTTACTACACAAGCCTCTTACATTTTGATAACAGATAGTGAGACTAGATTTTATTTTTTTGAAGATTAAGAAGTAGAAGTAGTAGAGGAGGATGGGGCAGTGATCTGGCCACTTGTGGGAAGTTTAATTCCCACGGGCCCTTTTTTTCTATTTTTAATCTTAGCTTCAAACTCTTTCACAATCACACTTTCCGGCCAAAATTCACCAGAACATATGGTTGAGAATAGCTCATTTGGGACAGTTATCTTGAAAGATGAGATGTCCCTAGCATAAGAAAAGTTAAATTTTTCCACTTTTATGTTGTCGGCTTTTGTTTTGTTTTGTATATAAGACAGTACATCAGATGATGTTTGATCAGGGGAAAGCCGAGAAACAAAAATTTGTTTCTTTAGTGGAACCACCGAGAGGGGTTTTGGCACTGCAGGTTGTATTTCTGAAGTGCCAACTTGAGCCGGTAGTCCGGACTCAATATTCCTTTGTGGTGGTAAACAATTCGGGACGGGTGGAATCACCGGTTGAGAAACCAGTGCGGACATAACGGAATCTGTAGCAATCCCAGGCTGGACTCCCTCCACAACCGATTTATCGGATTGCACCGAATCTTTTTTAGCTGCCGATCTAAGCAACATTTGAGGGTTTGCTGCGATCGTCAACTGATTAGCTGTGGAGTCCTGTTGATCACTTGCCGAAGGTTGCGGGGCATTCCCCTTAGGCAGCCTACCACAAGCGGCTTTCTTGCGCTTTGGAGATTCTTCTAATAGTTTGAGGCTATTAAATTGAGAATCAAGCGCAGAAAAAAGATCATCAGCTCTAGCCACGCCAAAACTGCTGATCAGTCCTTTCAAGCCACCTTTAGTTTGCCGCATAAAGAGTTGCATTTCATTCGCAACTCCTAGGCAAGTATCACAACAGTATTTTAAATTTGGGCCTTTAGCTAGGTCATCACTTGTTCGGCCGTAGCAGACTTACTTATTTACTTATTTAGGTCACAAATGTATTTATAACGGTATATTACCAGATGACTAGATATGAGGTAATTCAAAATTACCCCAACCAGTAAGTGCAGACAAAGCTAGACTATTCGTCGCAATTTTCAATTAATACAAAAGATTCATTAAGAGTTTCTCTGAGAAATCACGCCACTTAACGAATAAAAGGAAGGTTCCATTTGAACAACAAAGCTTTCGATTATCTTAAAAAGGAATAAATGAAACAGATGCTAGTAAACAGACATGTGGAGCGGTACTATCTCAAGACCATAACGGTCAACAGCTACAAGTGGCATACGCTTCAAGAAGCTTTACAAACCAGCCATCCTGTCATTGCTAGTAAACAGACATGTGGAGCGGTACTATCTCAAGACCATAACGGTCAACAGCTACAAGTGGGATGAAAAATTTTTACTTCTGGCCATTTACACAAAGCTGAAGGGTCCCGCCAAAATGTGGCTCGATTCTTCGCAGATATTACACACCACATGGAAATGTTTTGCAGGGGCAATCCGAGAAGAATTCGGATCAGAGCCGGACGAGACAGAAATTCACTTGAACATGGCAAATGCAACCAGACGATCGAAGGAAACCGTAAAGGAGTATTGCTTCCGTATGGAGTTCGATTTAAGCTTAGTGAAGCAGCAGTCATCCGATATGTGAGAGCGGGTCTACAGCACAGAGAGTTGCAGAACAGTATTGCAGCCATTCATTTTTCATCGATGAAGGAGTTTCGCGACGCTACCGAGGCATACTTTATTAATCGAGGGAGGCCCAATCTAAATAAGAAGGAGTTCTTACCCGAAGCTGGAAAATGAGATGAAGCAACCAAAGCCAAGAGAAGCTAGAGCATGCGGACACTTTGCTAATTCATGCCCAAAGGAGAGGAGAAAGACGCATTGCTCAAAATGCAATAAGTTTCATGCCACTGATGTGATTTTCCAAGCCGCACAGGTGATGCGTTTGGGCGCATCCAATCAGGACAAGCTGTTCACTCGATTAATCTACATGAACGAGAAAGACTATAACGCTTTTATTAATACTGGAAGCCAAGCCAGTATTATTCGCCAATCCATTGCGGACGAGATCGGCTCAGATCGACAGGAGTGCTTCATGAAAATTGTGGGCATATGTGGAGGTTCACGTATCCTTACCGAAGCTTTGGTATTAGATATCGAAATTGCTGGAAAAATGGTGACCGCCAAATTTTACATCGCCGAAGACAATCTGTTGCAGGAGGACTTTTTGTTGGGACAAGATGTCATCACATGCGCTGAATTGTTGTGGAAATTTGAGCCAGCCGAGATTGAACTTAAGAGAGCAGTTCATCAGCCGGTAACACGTTCAACTGAGAATATTTTTAAAAACCTTCTTGTTAATTTCCAGAAAGAAGAAGAACGAATCAAAGTATGCAGATTGCTCGAAAACTTTGCAAACGTTTTTTCCACAGGTTTAGAAGGCATAGGCAAAACCAACGTCGTCCAGGCAAAAATTGATGTTGAGGGTGGCCAAGTAGTCTCTGAAGCGCCATACCGAGTCTCCGAGCCAAAGAAGGAAGTTGTCGCCAAGATGGTCGACGAACTATTAGAGCGAGATATCATTACTCCATCAACGTCATAGTACGCCAGCCCGGTGGTGCTGATCGATTACCGCCGCCTGAACAAGCTGATCAGAAAGGAAAATTTCCCCGTACCGAATATTGAGAAAGGTTGCAGGAAGCGAAGCGTTTCTCTTATTTTTCGTCACTAGACCTGAATAGCGGATACTATCAGATCGAAATGGAACCAGAGAGTAGGAAGTTCACTGCATTCATCACAACGGATGGACTATTTGAGTTTAAACGTCTTCCTTTTGGGCTAAAGAACGCTGCTGCATTCAACAGACTCATGGCAGAGTTACAGAAACGAGTGAAGAAAGGCGACATGATTCATTACATGGACGATATCCTCATTGGCAGCCAAAATTTTGATGAGATCTACGAAAAACTAGAGAGAGTTTTACAATTATTGCGAGACTGCGGATTGACGTTAGATCTAGGCAAGTGTGAGTTGTATAAACAGTCAATCACATTTTTAGGTCATCAAATTGTGAGGAGTCTTAAAACTCCCCACAAATCCGGGTGCAGGAGATCGGCGTAGCAACAGCGAAGACGGCTGGAATGCGAGAGGAGTCAAACGGGAAATAATGGACCTTGGACCCCGGCAAAGCGGAGAGACCGTGAATTAACGGTACCGCGCTGGACCTTGGACTCGAACCGGCCAAGGGCACAAAGGTCGAACGGTAAAGGTGCGGACTTTGGACAGGCACAAAGAGGACGCACCGTGAACTAACGGGACATGTTTGGACCTTAGACCCGAGCGAGCCGTGTGCAAAAGGGGAAATAACGGGATTCCCGCAGCCGATATAAGGGATGGCGCCGGCGCAGCCCGGGACAGTCAATAAAGAAAGTGCCATACACACAGTAAATGAGTAGTGCGCGGAGAGCCATACAGCCTCACAGTCGATCGGGGAAAAGTACGCGGAGTACACAGTCATTCAATAAGAAAGTACGCGGAGTACCACACGGGCAGACAGCCGATCCGAAACAGTGCGTGGAGAGCTATACAGTGACGCTCACAAGTGAAAGTACAACTGCGTCGAAGCGAGCATCCAAAAGGATCCCCGCAAGGAAGGACCAGCGAAGGAGAAGCAAACAACAGGACCTGGCGTGGTCAGAAAGGGACGGTGGAGTCAGTGGTCGCAAAGGTGGTTCGGGGAGCAGCTCCAGCTGATCTTTCGGACGATACACCCTGCCCCATAACATCCTAAGTCCAGTCGAGCCGGAACGGATACGCCGTCGAAGGCGACGCGTGACCAGCTAAGAAGGACGACGAAGGAGAAACGAGGCGCGTTCGAAGGCGAGGATCACAGGATTCTCTGTATCAAGTCACTGAATAAAGGTGGTTGAAATCTAAAACTCTGTCTTCTCTTGGTCGGGCAATCACACAAATCATAAATTTGGTGGGACGAACAAACAAACTCTCTGAGCTAGCCGTTGCATTTCGTAGAGAGCAGAAATAAGAAAATCAGTTCGTTACATCTGGCGCCCAACCGTGATTGTCCTGACCAAAGGAACAGAGAAGATGGGGAAATCGTGGCTATACAGCCTGAAGATGGATGACTTTCCCGCAATAGCGAGCGCCCTAGGCATTAAACTCGAAGGGTTGGTCGAGGATATGCCGAAGACGCTGTCCGAGTTTATCCAGCAGACCACAGACGAGCCCGAAACGGTCGCCATACTGGAGGCATTGGAAAGGGAGTACGCAAGGAGACCGGCCCCGGAAATCAAAGTCACCGGCGTGGAAGGCCTGATGGGGAGCCTCGATGTCCACAGCATGATGGAGGCCAGCGGGAGCAGACCCGAAAGGCAGGAAACCGGGAGTGAACGGCGGGAAAGCAGCCGCGAAAGAAGGGAGAGGCGGGAGCCCAGCCGCGATCGGCGAGACATCGCAAGGGTAGCCCCTCCGGATTACGCGAAGGTGGCGAAACAGGTGCGGGAGTGGAGCTTCCGGTACGACGGTCACGACAAGCCATTGGAATTCCTGGAGCAGGTGGAGTGGTCAGCAATGACGTACGGCCAGGACATCAACCAAATCCCGCGAGCGATGCCGGAACTGCTAAAGGGCAGGGCCCTAAAGTGGTTCATCGCCAACAACAGATTCTGGGAGACATGGGCTGAATTTATCCACAGCTTCCAAGAATTTTTCCTGCCCAGAGGCTTCATGACGAAGCTGGCAGACCAGGTCAGGCAGAGGAAGCAGCGGCATGGCGAGTGCTTCAAAGATTACATGGTGGACATGCAGACCCTAATGCGGCCTTTGGGGATGTCCCAGAAAGAGACCTTGGAGAGGATAAGGGAGAACAGCACTCCAGCTCTACGGATGTTTGTCCGCCCGTACGAGTGCCGACACCTGGATGCTCTGATGGTCCTGGCCGACGAATTCGAAGAACTGGACTCCCAAAGGGAGCGGTTCGAGTCAGAGCGAACGCACAGAGCCCGCCACCAGCGGGATTTCCCAAGAGGGGAACAGCACGCGGTGTGCAGAAGGTGACAAGAGGAGCCCACAGGACCATCGAGGCACGAAACGAACGGGCGGGGACCAGACCCGGCGCGGCGGGGGTTTGTGGTAAACCCAGCGCAAGCCTGCCATAGGTGCGGAAGCCAGGATCACTGGATGCGGGAGTGTCGGAACCGACCAATCACATTTTGCTGGACGTGCGGGAGAATCGGCCCGAAGACCACAGAATGCTGCCCAAGATCGGGAAACGCCATGCGACCCCAGCCTCAGAGGGGCAACCAGGGTTCGCAAGGTGCTGCCCCTCAAAATTAATGGGCAAGCTGAAGGCGGAAGAAAGGCAACTGTCCGCCACAGTGCTTATAGACGGAATGGAAGTTAAGGCCACGATGGACACCGGAGCCACAGCAAGCTTTATTAGCGAAGAGTTGGCGGACAGGTTGCGGGCAGTGGGAGATGTCGTAGCCGCGAGAAGAGAGGTGCGGATGGCTGATGGACGGTTTGAGGAGGTCACATCGCTGCTCGAAGTGGACGTAGGACTGGGAGAGAGGACCGTAAGAATGCAACTGCTAATCCTCCACAACATCATCGACGCTCTAGTACTGGGATGGGATTTCCTAACGAAAGTTGGAGCCAGGATAGCATGCTCGGGTCTAAGCGCAACGATACCTGCGGGACAGCTGGTTCGAAGCAATGCAAGCGAGAAGCTGTCAGTGGCAATCGTGGAAAGGACGACCGACTTTGCGGAGGAAGATATAGACGGCTTCTTGAAGGCAGAGCTAGCAGAGTTGGGAAGAGTCCAAGGGACGTCAACGGTGGCGGTGCACAGAATCACGATGAAAGACGATCAACCGGTCAAACAGCGCTACTACCCGAAGAACCCGAAGATGCAGGTGGAGATCAACGCCAAGGTCGACGAGTTGCTACAAAAGGGGTGCATCGAGCCGTCTAGGAGTCCGTACAGCTCTCCCATAGTGATGGTGAAAAAGAAGACGGGTCAGTGGCGTTTGTGTGTGGATTTCCGCCAAATAAACGCAAAGTCCGTGAAGGACGCGTACCCGATGCCAATGATCAACTACATTCTGGATCAATTAAGGGAGGCGAAATACATAAGCAGTCTGGATTTGAAGGACGGGTACTGGCAGATTCCGTTGGCAGCGGCAAGTCGGCAATATACGGCATTTACGGTGCCAGTAAAGGGCCTGTTCCAGTGGAAAGTAATGCCGTTCGGACTGCACTCCGCATCGGCAACGTTCCAGCGGGCGTTGGACCACGTGATAGGACCCGAGATGATGCCACACGCATTTGCGTACCAGGACGACATAATTGTGATCGGACGGACACTACAAGAGCATAAGCGCAACCTGAAAGAGGTTTTCCGGAGGCTGAGGGCAGCAGAGCTCTGAACGGAGCGGAGAAAAATTATTCTGCAACAGAGAAGGAATGTTTAGCAATAGTGTGGGCTGTCAGGAAATTAAGACCGTACCCGGAGGGCTACCATTTCAAAGTGATAACGGATCACATGGCCCTGAAGTGGCTGAACAGCATCGAGAGTCCGTCCGGAAGGATCGCGAGATGGGCATTGGAGCTCCAACAATTCGACTTCGAGATTTCATACAGAAAGGGCCAGCTAAACGTCGTCGCGGACGCCCTGTCGAGACAGCCGCCGCAGGAAACGAGCCGCAGGATAACTGCGAAGGAAGAAGGGCAACCGGACGAGCAGCAGGAGTGCAGGTGGATAGATGAGATGCGGAGGAAAATAAAGCAGGAGCCCCAAAAGTACCCGGACTACCTGGAGGAGGCTGGCCAATTGTATAGGCACATTCCGCACCGGACAGGAAACGAGGATGTGGTGTCATGGAAGCTGTGTGTACCAACCAGGGAGAGGCAGCGCGTCATGGCCGAGAACCACGACCTGCCGACGGCGGGCCACCTGGGAAGTCGGAAGACTATGGCGAGGGTGGCAGCCAGGTACCACTGGCCAGGAATGCACCGAGACGTCAGGAAATACGTGAGGAACTGCGAGAGCTGCATGAGATACAAGCCCAACCAGCTGCAAGCAGCCGGGAAAATGCTGAAACAGGTGCCGGAAGAACCATGGGCCACCGTATGTGCGGACTTTGTGGGCCCCCTGCCGAGGTCAAAGCACGGCAATTCGATGCTGCTGGTCCTGGTGGACAGGTTCTCCAAGTGGACCGAGATCGTTCCGATGCGTAGGGCGACCACCGAGACGCTACGAAAGGCCTTACGAGAGCGGATAGTGGCCAGGTACGGAGTGCCAAAAGTCATGATCACGGACAACGGAGTCCAGTTCACGAGCAGGGCGTTCAAGAGGTTTTTGGAGGAGCTGGGCGTAAAACACCAGCTCACGGCTCCATATACTCCACAAGAAAACCCGACAGAAAGGGCCAACAGGACCGTGAAGACAATGATCGCGCAATTCACGGGAGCCGATCAGAGGACATGGGACGAGAACTGGCCAGAGCTGCAGTTGGCTGTAAACACGAGCGTGGCAGAAACCACCGGATACTCGCCGGCATTTATAACGCAGGGAAGAGAACCGAGGCTGCCGAATGCGTTGTTCGACGAACGGACGGCCGGAACGGGCAGATGTCCACAGACGCCGGCGGAAAACGCGGGAAAACTCAAGGAGATCTTCGAACTGGTGCGGAGAAACATGGAAAAGGCAGCACAGGATCAGGCGCGCCACTATAATCTCCGAAGGAGGCCGTGGAAACCCAAGGTGGGCGAAACTGTATGGGCCAAAGAGCACCACCTGTCAAAAGCAGCTGAGGGCTTCGCGGCAAAGCTGGCACCAACAACGCAACAACGAGAAAGACAAAAACGGCTCATATTAGCGATTTGAAGCCGGGAAGCGCGGGCGCCGGCGGGCCAGAGGACAACGAGAGCGACACACAACAATAAAACCATTTCGCGAAGAGGGGGGGAAGACGATACAGGGTATCGAAACGTCGGAAGTCGCAGATAAATACTCACACACACACACACACAAAAGGCCCGTTGGAGCGCGAGAGCGGGACAGGGAGGGTACACAGTTGCGAATTCCGTGGGAGGCAGGTGCACGGAGGAGAATCCCGTTACCGGTACAGGCCCCGCGGAATAACGGCGGAAAGGAGCATATCGAAAACCGAGGTTTCGTCGCGGCGGAAAAAGCGAGAGTCGGTCTTTTAAAATTAAGTCGGCAGGATGACCACACGCAACGCACAGAACAACCGGGAGGTGAGGGAGACCGGCACTGGGGAACAGCCCGGAGCGGCATGGAGGGCGGACGTTGAGTCCTATCTCCAGCTTCTGGCGTCACCCCTGGTGTCGCGATCCCCATCCCCGGTTCCGGAGGACACGGAGGAGGTGCCCGACACGGAGCTGTCGGAGGAGGAGGCGATGGCCGAAGGGCCAGTGGCGTACGTGTCCCTCTCTTCGGAGAGCGAGGAGGACGACGGGGGTGAGACCGTCACCCCGGTGGTGTCCTAGGTGTCTCCGGCTAGGAGACGCGATGCCGTCGGAGGACCTGCGGGAGATGCGCGAGCTGCGACGTTTCGAGCGGATGGTGGTGGAGCGGAAGGCAGCCGCCGCCAAGGCCGCGTGGCAGAAACGCCTGGCGGAGTGGCAGGAGGAGGAGGAGGCGCTGTGGGTACCGCAGCCACCGACGCCGCAGCCACAGCCGCCGTTGCCGCCACCGGCGCAGTCGCAGCCACCGTTGCCACCGTCACCACAGCCGCCGTCGCAGCCACCGCCACCACCGACGCAGCAGCAGCAGGAGCAGCCGCAGCCGCCGACGCCGGAGCCACAGCCGCCGCTGCCGCCACCGGCGCAGTCGCAGCCACCGTTGCCACCGTCACCACCGCCGCCACCACCGACGCAGCAGCAGCAGGAGCAGCCGCAGTCATCGACGCCGGAGCCGCAGCACCGGGAGATGCCGCAGCCACCGACGCCGCAGCCGCAACCGCCGTTGCCACCGACGCCGCCACCGGCGCAGCCGCAGCCACCACCACCGCCACGCACGCCGACACCGCCGCCAGCACCACCGACGCCGCCGCCACCGCGCACGCCGACGCCGCCACCCCAGGATGAGGAGGGGCCCCGGTGCGAGCGGCAGCAGTCCTGGGAAGTGGACCAGGCGCA
Source organism: Drosophila santomea (assembly GCF_016746245.2). Classification (NCBI taxonomy): domain Eukaryota; kingdom Metazoa; phylum Arthropoda; class Insecta; order Diptera; family Drosophilidae; genus Drosophila; species Drosophila santomea. The sequence continues at coordinate 187,475 of NW_025319013.1, forward strand.
CGTCGCGCAGACGCTGCGCACAATCGGCTTGGGCGGCCGCCGGTGGCACGAGCAAACGGTGACGTGGACATGGCCCGCACCGCCGGAGGACACGTCGGAGGCCCGCGTGTGGGAGGAGGTGGGCGCGGTCGGGTGGAGGCCAATGGACGGCCAGCGGTTCCGCCTGAAGGTGCGACGCGGCGGCGAGATCAGGGTTTACGTACCCCAATAAATAAGGTTGAACAGCGAAAACAGAGTTGTTGGGTCAGGGGAGGGCGAGGGGCACATAGCTCACTTGAAAAAAAAAGGTACGGAGACATCCGCAGCAGCCAAGGCCAGGCACGCGGGCCGGCAGACGGACGCGAGGCCAGGCACGCGGGCCAGCAAACGGACGCGGGGCCAGGCACGCGGGCCAGCAAACGGACGCGGGGCCAAGCACGCGGGCCGGCAAGTCGACGCGAGGCTGCGGCAGGCGCGGAAACGAAGACGGCAAACTGGCCTCCAAGGCGCTTGGGTCCAGGGGCAGCCGCCCGGAGCATGGAGGGGCGTTCGTCTGGGATCCCTGCCGAAGGGCCACCAGGGTGCCTGTGTCCAGGGCCAGCAACCCTGGAGCATCAAGGGGGCATCATATCGTATTTGAGGAGCTAAAATAAAGAGAGGATAAGTAAAGATGGCGGCTTTTACGCAAAAATCCGTAACTTACCTCTATTGAGCGCTCCGATAATAGCGGTCGATCGATAGTGAGATCGATAGGGGAAAAATACTGGATTTTATATTGATTTTCAACGCGCTGTCACACTATTGACAGCAATCGGCACGACATCGGAACATCGGAATTACGGAACATGAAGTGGCAACGCCGGTCGCCAATATCGATAACTCGATTGCGCACTCAGCGATGGGACAACATCGGTAGGAATCGGAAGTGGCGACGCCGGTCGCCAACATCGATAACTCGATCATGGTGAGTATCGGTGGAGTTGCCAGAGGTGGAAAGCGCTCATCGGCGGGAAATTTAAATGCGGAGCTGGCGACCAGAGGCAGACGGCAACAAATAAAGGGAGCTGGAGAAGGGCGCGAGGATCAAGATGCCGAGTCAAGATGTCGAACGACAGGGTCTACTAGGCTGAGGCAGTCGGGCTGAGATCAAGGAGGCGCCGGTCGACGTGAGGAGTAAGGAACGGTGAGGATCAAGATGCCACGTCGAGATGCTCGAATAGGCTGAGACGTAAGGCTGCGATCAGGAAGGCGCAAGGATGTTCAAGACGCCAAGTCAAGACGCTGAACGACGGGGTCTAATAAGCTGCGACTGCCAGGCTGAGAACAAAGGGCGCAGGGTCGACGAGTGGAGATCGAGGAAGTTGCCTATGCGAGGAGGAGCCAAAGCAGAGGACCGCCGGAAGCAACATCCTCTTCAAAAGCTTCCGAAGAAAGGGGGAGATGTGAGGAGTCTTAAAACTCCCCACAAATCCGGGTGCAGGAGATCGGCGTAGCAACAGCGAAGACGGCTGGAATGCGAGAGGAGTCAAGGGCAGTCAGGTCGAACGGGAAATAATGGACCTTGGACCCCGGCAAAGCGGAGAGACCGTGAATTAACGGTACCGCGCTGGACCTTGGACTCGAACCGGCCAAGGGCACAAAGGTCGAACGGTAAAGGTGCGGACTTTGGACAGGCACAAAGAGGACGCACCGTGAACTAACGGGACATGTTTGGACCTTGGACCCGAGCGAGCCGTGTGCAAAAGGGGAAATAACGGGATTCCCGCAGCCGATATAAGGGACGGCGCCGGCGCAGCCCGGGACAGTCAATAAAGAAAGTGCCATACAGACAATAAATGAGAAGTGCGCGGAGAGCCATACAGCCTCACAGTCGATCGGGGAAAAGTACGCGGAGTACACAGTCATTCAATAAGAAAGTACGCGGAGTACCACACGGGCAGACAGCCGATCCGAAACAGTGCGTGGAGAGCTACACAGTGACGCTCACAAGTGAAAGTACAACTGCGTCGAAGCGAGCATCCAAAAGGATCCCCGCAAGGAAGGACCAGCGAAGGAGAAGCAAACAACAGGACCTGGCGTGGTCAGAAAGGGACGGTGGAGTCAGTGGTCGCAAAGGTGGTTCGGGGAGCAGCTCCAGCTGATCTTTCGGACGATACATCTTGCCCCATAACATCCTAAGCCCCGGCCAAGCCCGCAGGTTGGTCCTTTGGCAAGGGCGACGGGTGCCTGGCTTACGCAACAAGGGACGGTGGAGTCAGTGGGTGCAAAGGTGGTTCGGGGAGAAGCTCTAGCTGATCTTTCGGACGATACACCCTGCCCCATAACATCCTAAGTCCAGTCGAGCCGGCACGGATACGCCGTCGAAGGCGACGCGGGACCAGCTAAGAAGGACGACGAAGGAGAGACGACGCGCGTTCGAAGGCGAGGATCACAGGATTCTCTGTATCAAGTCACTGAATAAAGGTGGTTGAAATCTAAAACTCTGTCTTCTCTTGGTCGGGCAATCACACAAATCATAAACGAACAAACAAACTCTCTGAGCTAGCCGTTGCATTTCGTAGCGAGCAGAAATAAGAAAATCAGTTCGTTACAAAATACACCCTGATGGAATCAGCCCCGAAGAAGTCAAAACTAATGCCATTGCAGACTTCGAAAAGCCAAACAATATCACCGAAGTTCGACAGTTTTTGGGTCTCACTGGATACTTCCGGAAATTCGTACCTGGATATGCAATAATATCAGATGCGAATCCTTTTACGCAAAGACCAAAAGTTCAACTGGGAGCAGCCACAAGACGATGCTTTTGAGAAATTTAAGATATCCCTTACGTCAAAGCCTGTTGTAACTATCTTCCGCATAGATGCTGAACATGAAGTACATACAGATGCAAGTGCCATTGGATTAGCTGGAGTTCTAATGCAAAAAGATGACGATCAACTAAAGCCCATCGAATATTATTCTCGATCCACGTCCAAGCCAGAGAAAAACTACCATAGTTACGAGCTAGAAGCCTTAGCCGTCGTCGAGTCGTTGGAACGATTTAAATACTACATTTATGGAAAAATGGTAAAGGTTATAACTGATTGCAACGCTTTAAAAACATCCATGGAAAAACGTGAGCTGATACCGCGAATTGCAAGATGGTGGTTGCGAATACAAGAGTTTGACATCGATATTCATAGAGCAGGAACTCATATGTGCCACGTTGACGCGTTAAGTAGAGCGCCAGTTGAAGAATCGCATGAGATGGAGACAGCATCCCTGAAGATTTCAAAAACAATAATAGATGAAGCTGACTGGTTATTTGCAATACAACTACAAGACGAGAAAATCCAGAAAATAGTTGCTGATATGAAAGCTGGGTTGTGCTGAAGCAGTTGAGATTCCATATCGTTCACGAATGCCACGACAAAGCCAGACACATGACCACTGATAAAACAATCAGTCGGATTTTGAATCTGTTTTGGTTTCCCCGAATGCGTAATTTTGAAAAAAAGCTATATCAAGTCCTGTGTCGGCTGCGCAATGTATAAAATACTAGGTGGACGCCAGGAAGGTCAGTACCACTAAGATGGCATCAAGCCGATTCCATTCTGTTGTAGGGGGGCGTTGTCCTCCAAGATACGTTGAGCTTGATTGTCGAAGCTGGGACAAATTCCCACGGCGCAAACGAATGTTGAAAATAACCACCACCGGAAAAAAGGGCACATCGCGGACGAGAGCGAAAGCTCTGTGCGCAGAGGCCAGACAGTGGCCCCTCACATATACAGAAGGTATACTCAAATGAGCATGGCCTGTTGCCTGTTGTTGTTTTTGTATAGCTACTAATTAACTTATATATATCTATATACTCTATAGCTATATCTAAACTTTAGTGAAGTTGCAAAATGGAAGTAAAGCATTGAGAGAGCGATGTTCATGTTGTTAGTCTAGAAAGAGCGAACTGTTTGTGAAACAGGCACGTCAATATACTTATAAAATATAAAAGAATTTTTTTATTAATTTAAAGGAGGGTCAAAAGTATTGCTTAAAAAAAATTTTAACTTATTTAATTACTTAAATGGTCAAAGTGCAGTAAAAAAAATAATTACGAGCATCGGAATTAAAACGGTGAAAAGGTGGCAGTTCTCCAATTTCTGCCTTCTCCTGGCTTTAAAACAAGCAATGGCAAATAGAAAAGGCATTTTTCCACGTTGTTTAACAAATAAAATAAAAAAGGTGTTTGAGCACCAAGAAGCGGTGGGAAACGAAACATTCCTATTGTAAAACTAAAGCAAAATGTTAGGAAATGTTAGCACTTAAAAACGAAATCGTAAGATTTGGCCCAAATTGAATCCGAACAAATACCATTACCGGAGCATGCCTGAGTAAACTGAGTCAGACCGACAAAGCTGAACTTGTAGAAATATTGAAATCCTATGCACCAAGATTTATAAATGGTATACCAAATAGTTATGTCACATATTATTACATATCTGTCTAATTGATGCCAATATAGTCGTTATGAGGCGTCCATATAGGTTAAGTAATGAAGAAAAGTTGTTGGTGAGAAGTAAAATTCAGGAACTTTTAGCTTAAAATGTTATACGCCCAGGTTGTTATCCATTTGCGAGCCCAATTGTAGCTGGTTCTTGTAAATAGTTAGTTTCAGTTTCAAATTCAAATTTTAAATTTTAAACTGTAAAGTTTTACCACAATCCCAACAATAATAGTACTAGCCTTTTATCGATACTTTCAACAAACAGAGATCTGAAAAATGCTGATTCGCCCATCTCCAGAAGAACAGTTTTGAAAAGAATGGCGGCACGACAACACATATTAATAAATAGTTCGTTTCTGATATCATCTTGTTAATTCTTGAGAATTTATATTATCAATAATAAAATGTATAAATAAATAAATGTATTACTAATAGAGTGAAACATAGCGAGTTGAGACGATACCGATCTGCTCGAGGAAAAGCGTTGATTTTGATGCAGACACATGCAGACAGATGGAACTGCGGAACAAGAAAAAGTTAAAGTTTGAAGACATGGCTGTCAATTCGACGCCAAGACCAAATGGTGAATCTACATGTGGATCCAATAGTGGGTCAACTTCGGAGGACGACATGGAGTCCGACAAAGAAAGTACAATAATGAGTGCCAAGCAAAATGATCCGCAGAGCCACATTTACCGGGACCTAATGGAAATGATGAAAAGTATGAAAGCTGAACAGGAAAACCAAATTGCCAAATTAGAAGAGCGATTTGTGAACATGTGCCAAAGTGAAATAAGATCTGCATGTGAAACATTAGAAGAAGATGTTCGGCGTAAGAATGTACATTCCAAACATGCACAATCAAGGGTGATTACGGTACAAGAATGCAGCGCTACTGGCATGGACTCGGTGTCATTGGGGGCACTCAAGATCTCGTCGCGACTGGAGGCGAAGCTCACCCTAGTGCTATTGGAGGCACATACATCCCTGCTGCCATTGGAGGCACGCATGGACTCGGCGCGACCTTTGGCGCTCACAAACCTTGTGCCACTGGAGGCACGCACAACCCTGCTGCCATTGATGGCAGGCAAGGACTCGGTGTCATTGGGGTCACTCAAGATCTCGGCGCGACTGGAGGCGCAGATCATCCTGTTGCTATTGGAGGCACATCTAGACTCGATGCTATTGGAGGCACATACATCCCTGCTGCCATTGGAGGCACTCAAGATCTTCGCGCTACTAAAGGCGCAGATCACCATGGTGCCAGTGGAGGCACATACATCCCAGCTGCAATTGGAGGCAAGCATGGACTCGGCGCGACCTTTGGCGCCCACAGACCTGGCGCAGATCACCCTGGTGCCATTGGAGGCACATCTGGACTCCGACTCGATGCCATTATAATCTTGACCTGACTGGAGGCTTAGGTTACCCTGGTGCCAGTCGAGGCACATGCCACCCTGGTGCTATTGGAATCGCAACGGGAAGAGGGGCTATGGGTGGAGTTAATCCTGGCGCTACAGAAAACTCACATGGTAACAGCGCTACTGGCGCATATGGTAACGGCGTTGCTGGTGGCGCTACAAGACGAGGAGATTGTCTTGGCGCTACTGAAGAAAGACATGGTTTCGAATCTGCTAGATAAGTATCTGGAAATCAACCCTTTAGAAGTATCGGTATGTACAGGCATGATAATATTGGTGGTGATAATTTGAATGGTAACTTTAATGGAAATATGTATGAGAATCAGAACTCTCAAAATATAAACCCACGAAAACTGATTGATTTGCCAGAATTTGATTGAAAAGAAATATCGGTATGTACAGGCATTGGTGGTGATAATTTGAATGGTAACTTTAATGGAAATATGTATGAGAATCAGTACTCTCAAAATATAAACCCACGAAAATTGATTGTGTTCTCAACAATTTTTTTGGAATCATCAAACGCATATTGGTATTCACAATTGGAGAACCTTATGAGGTTGCAAAGTAGTCTAAAAGGAAGAGCAAGGGAAGAATATTAGGGCCTATTAATTAATCCTGTTAATGTAGGATTTATTATGGAGCGACTAAAGTTTACATATGGAAGGCCAGAGATGTTATCAACTAGCACCCGTAACAGAGAATAATTTAAAAAAGCTAGTTTTATTCGTTTCAAAAATAGATAATCTAGTAATTTTCTTTAAATCGGCTAATGCTTCCCAACATTTACAGAATCCGTCGTTGAGAGAAAACATAATAGGAAAGATGCCACTTAGTAAACGTAATCAATATTCATCACGGATACTGCCATATCCCAATTTGGACGACTTCAGTCGTTGGTTAAGTAATATGGCTAGAAGTATAGCAAGGGCCACAGTTACAGGTCCAATAAATAATAAAACTCCAAAGGGTGAATCTGGCCAATCACCGATCGGTCGAAAAACTTACAACGATTACTGAAACTAATACGAGAAATTCAGCTCTCGTAGAAGCCCTAAGTTCCCGAGAGGAATAGAAGGAATTATAAAAAAAAATAAAGGGTGAATATAAAGATCCGCAAAAGTCTGTGCTTCATTCCACTAAAAGAGAACAAGGTCAGAATAAAGTGGAATGCCTTAAATGTCGCGGTGAAAATTATTTAAATAGATGTGAGCACTATTTAAAGGCTGATGAGAAAGAAAAATGGAAAATCGTTAAGGATCTGCGATTGTGCTATGGCTGCTTACGGAAAGGACACACTCTGTCAATTTGCAAATACAAACGAGACTGTAAGAAAAATGGATGTAAGAAGCAGCACCATGTATCATTACACTGTGAGGAGTCTTAAAACTCCCCACAAATCCGGGTGCAGGAGATCGGCGTAGCAACAGCGAAGACGGCTGGAATGCGAGAGGAGTCAAGGGCGGTCAGGTCAAAGGGGAAATAATGGACCTTGGACCGCGCAAAGCGGAGAGACCGTGAAATAACGGTACCGCGCTGGACCTTGGACTCAAACCCGACAAGGGCGTAGAGGTCATACGGTAACGGTGCGGACTTTGGACAAGACCAAAGAGGACGCACCGTGAACTAACGGGACATGTTTGGACCTTGGACCCGAGCGAGCCGTGTGCAAAAGGGGAAATAACGGGATTCCCGCAGCCGATATAAGGGACGGCGCCGGCGCAGCTTGGGACAGTCAAGAAGAAGTACGCGAAGGGCCATACAGCCACACAGTCGGTCGGAAAAGTTACGCGAAGTACACGGAAGTCAGCGAAAGTACGCCACACGGGCGGTAGTCAATACCGAGTGCCAGTGAAGCAGCGGAAACACAAGTGCGTCAAGCGAGCATCCCGAGTGGATCTCCGCAAGTAAAGATCAGCGAACACCAGGACCTAGCGTAGTCAGAAAGGGACGGTGGAGTCAGTGGTCGCAACGGTGGTTCGGAGAGGAGCGCTAGCCTATCTCACGGACGATACACCCTGCCCCATAACATCCTAAGCCCCGGTCGAGCCAGCAGGTCATCCGTCGGAAAGGCCGACCAGTGCCTGGCATACGCAGGAAGGGACGGTGGAGTAGGTGGTCGGCAAAGGTGGTTCGGGGAGGAGCACTAGCTTGTCTCTCGGACGATACACCCTGTCGCCATAACATCCTAAGCCCAAGGCGAGCCGGTACGGATTCCCAATCGGAAGCGACGCAGGCATACGAAGGAAGGACGACGAAGGAGCAACGACGCGCATCCGACGGCGAGGACCACCGTATGTGCGGACTTTGTGGGCCCCTTGCCGAGGTCAAAGCATGGTAATTCGATGCTTCTCGTCCTGGTGGACAGGTTCTCCATGTGGACCGAGATCGTTCCGATGCGTGGGGCGACCACCGAGACGCTACGAAAGGCCATGCGAGAGCGAATAGTGGCCAGGTACGGAGTGCCAAAAGTCATGATCACGGACAACGGAGTCAAATTCACGGGCAGGGCGTTTAAGAGGTTTTTGGAGAAGCTGGGTGTGCGACACCAGCTCACGGCTGCATATACTCCACAGGAAAACCCGACAGAAAGGCCCAACAGGATCGTGAAAACAATGATCGCGCAGTTCACAGGGGCCGATCAGAGGACATGGGACAAGAGCTGGCCAGAGCTGCAACTGGCTATAAACACGAGCATGGCGGAAACCACCGGATACTCGCCGGCATTTATAACGCAGGGAAAAGAACCAAGGCCGTGGAAACCCAAGGTGGGAGAAACTGTATGTGCCAAAGAGCACAACCTGTCAAAAGCAGCTAAAGGGCTTCGCGGCAAAGCTGGCACCAAGGTTCGACGGGCCTTTCAAAATAAAAAAATTCACGTCACCGGTAATTTGTATATTGCAACACGCAACAACAAGGAAAACAAAAACGACTCATATTAGCGACTTGAAGCCGGGAAGCGCGGGCGCCGGCGGGCCAGAGGACAACGAGAGCGACAAACAACAATAAAACTCTTTCGCGAAGAAGGGGGGAAAAAAACCGTTAACGGTTAACGCACACAGTTGCGAATTCCGTGGGAGGCAGGTACACGGAGGAGAATCCCGTTACCGGTACAGGCCCCGCGGAATAACGGCGGAAAGGAGCAAATCGAAAACCGAGGTTTCGTCGCGGCGGAAAAAGCGAAAGTCGGTCTTTTTAAATCAAGTCGGCAGGATGACCACACGCAACGCGCAGAACAACCGGTTGGTGAGGGAGACCGGCACTGGGGAACAGCCCGGAGCGATATGGAGGGCGGATGTTGAGTCCTATCTCCAGCTTCTGGCGTCACCCCTGGTGTCGCGATCCCCATCCCCGGTTCAGGAGGACACGGAGGAAGTGCCCGACACGGAGCTGTCAGAGGAAGAGGCGATGGCCGAAGGGTCAGTGGCGTACGTGTCCCTCTCTTCGGAGAGCGAGGAGGACGACGGGGGTGAGACCGTCACCCCGGTGGTGTCCTCGGAAGAGGACGAAGGTGGCCGGAGCGCGAGGGCGAGGATGGCCTACCGCAGCGTGCGGCGGGCGACGCAGGGCCACAGGCGGATCCGTCTAGGAGACGCGTCGGAAAACCTGCGGGAGTTGCGCGAGTTCGCAGACGCGCGGAACGCCACGCTGCGACGGTTTGAGCGGATGGTGGTGGAGCGGAAGGCAGCCGCCGCCAAGGCCGCGTGGCAGAAACGCCTGTCGGAGTGGCAGAAGGAGGAGGAGGCGCTGTGGGTACCACACTCACCGTCGTCGTTGCCACAGTCGCCATCGCGGCAGCCACCGTTGCCACCGACACCACCGCCGCCGTCGCCGCCACCGCCACCGCCACCACCGACGCAGCAGCAACAGGAGCAGCCGCAGCCGCAGCCGCCGACGCCGGAGCCGCAACACCGAGAGATGCCGCAGCCAAGGGCACACATGCTCACATTAAAAAAAAAAAGGAGTCATCCGCAGCAGCAAACAGGCACGCGGGCCAGCGAACGGACACGGGCCAGGCACGCGGGCCAGCAAACGGACGCGGGGCCAGGCACGCGGGCCGGCAAGTCGACGGGAGGCTGCCGCAGGCCTCCAGGGCGCTTGGGGGCCAGGGGCCAGGGGCAGCCGCCCGGAGCATGCAGGGGGCGTTCATCATGGATCCCTGCAGAAGGGCCTCCAGGGTGCCTGTGTCCAGGGCCAGCAACCCTGGAGCATCAAGGGGCATCATATCGTATTCGAGGGGCTAAAACAAAGAGAGGATGAGTAAAGATGGCGGTTTTTTACGCAAAAATCCGTAACTTAACATCGGAATATCGAAACATGAAGTGGCAACGCCGGTCGCCAATATCGATAGCTCGATCGCGCAATCAGCGATGATACAACATCGATAGGAATCGGAAGTGGCAACGCCGGTCGCCAACATCGATAACTCGATGAGAAGGCGGGAAATTTAATTGCGGAGCTGGTGACCAGAAGCAGACGGCAACGGATACAGGAGGCTGAAAAGGGGCGCGAGGATCGAGATGCCGAGTCGAGATGTCGAACGACAGGGTCTACTAGGCTGAGGCTGCCGGGCTGAGATCAAGGAGGCGCAGGTCGACGTGAGGAGTAAGGAACGATGAGGATTCCACGTCGAGATGCTCAAATAGGCTGAGACGTAAAGGCTGCGATCAGGAAGGCGCAAGGATGTTCAAGATGCCAAGTCAAGACGCTGAACGACGGGGTCTAATAAGCTGCGACTGCCAGGCTGAGAACGAATGGCGCAGGGTCGACGAGAGGAGATCGAGGAAGTTGCCTATGCAAGGAGGAACCAAAGCAGAGGACCGCCGGAAGCAACATTCTTTTCAAATACTTCCGAAGAAAGGGGGAGATGTGAGGAGTCTTAAAACTCCCCACAAATCCGGGTGCAGGAGATCGGCGTAGCAACAGCGAAGACGGCTGGAATGCGAGTGGAGTCAAGGGCGGTCAGGTCAAACGGGAAATAATGGACCTTGGACTCCGGCAAAGCGGAGAGACCGTGAATTAACGGTACCGCGCTGGACCTTGGACTCGAACCGGCCAAGGGCACAAAGGTCGAACGGTAAAGGTGCGGACTTTGGACAGGCACAAAGAGGACGCACCGTGAACTAACGGGACATGTTTGGACCTTGGACCCGAGCGAGCCGTGTGCAAAAGGGGAAATAACGGGATTCCCGCAGCCGATATAAGGGACGGCGCCGGCGGAGCCCGGGACAGTCAATAAAGAAAGTGTCATACAGACAGTAAATGAGAAGTGCGCGGAGAGCCATACAGCCTCACAGTCGATCGGGGAAAAGTACGCGGAGTACACAGTCATTCAATAAGAAAGTACGCGGAGTACCACACGGGCAGACAGCCGATCCGAAACAGTGCGTGGAGAGCTACACAGTGACGCTCACAAGTGAAAGTACAACTGCGTCGAAGCGAGCATCCAAAAGGATCCCCGCAAGGAAGGACCAGCGAAGGAGAAGCAAACAACAGGACCTGGCATAATTACCATCAGCCCGATCGTGTCGTCGTATTATTTGAAACACAACAAGGCCTTCGCAACCGTAGCTTTTTGGCCAGTAACTTGTGGAGAAGGTACTAAATTAGTCTTTATTGCAGGCAAGACCAAATGTGCACCATTGAAGATTTTATCGATTCCCAAACTCGAGTTACAAGCAGCGGTCTTAGGTACACGTATGAAAAATACCATTTTAAAACCATAACGTGACTGTGTATGAAACTACCCTATGGTCGGACTCGCGAACAGTGATTTCTTGGATACAATCAGATCATCGACAGTTTAAGCCCTTCGTTGCACATCGGGTCAACGAAATATTGGATTCGACTGCTGAAAATAATTGGCGATGGGTGCCCACTCATTTAAACACAGCAGACAAAGCAACAAAGTTAAGCCCCCGGTCCAAAGTATTCTTTCGAAAACGAATGGGTTAGCGGTCCCAAATTTTTATACCCGTTACTCGTAGAGTAAAAGGGTATACTTGATTCGTTGAAAAGTATGTAACAGGCAGGAGGAAGAGTTTCCGATTATATAAAGTATATATGTATATTCTTGATCAGGATCAGATCATAGCCGAGTCGATATGGCCCGTCTGTCCGTTCGTATGAACGTCGAGATCTCAGGATCTACAAAAGCCAGAAAGTTTAGATTAAGCATACAGACTTTAGAGACATAGACGCAGCGCAAGTTTGTTGAATCATGTTGCCACGCCCAAAACTGCCACGCCCACACTTTTGAAAAATGTTTATATCGATTTGCCAAAAAACTTTTTGCCACGCCCACTCTAACGCCCACAAAGCGCCCAAAGCTGCCACTCCCACACTTTTGAAAGATGTTTTGATATTTTTTCATTTTTGAATTAGTCTTGTAAATTTCTATCGATTTGCAAAAAAACCGCCAAAAACTGTCAGTGTTGAAGACTCTCCTTCGCACTTCCACTAGCTGAGTAACGGGTATCGGATAGCCGGGGAACTCGGCTATAGCGTTCTCCTTTGTTACTTGCTAAAAAGCATACTTGGCCGACAATGGAGTACAGTTCAATCGCAGAATACAGTATTGAGAGGCGTAAAATCACAATAACTGTAAAAACTAACCAATATGTAGATATCAGTATATTCTCGAGCTATCTAAGGTTGAATCGTGTGATGGAATGGGTTTTAAGATTTGCTTACAACTGTCGGAAGCAGATTCAACACAGAGGTAAAGGAGAATGTGTAGACAATGAGTTAGTTCTGGCTGAATCAAAATTGTGTAGAATGGTTCAAAAGCAAGTATACGCGGATGAGGTGATTGACTTACAAAGACTAGAATCAGTTTCTAAGAGCAGTTCAATTTACAAGCTTTCTCCTAAACTAAATGCATGTGAAGTATTAGTTATGGCGGGAAGAATTTACTATGCTATCGCCATACCACAAAACACAACGTCAACCAATAATATTACCAGCCCGGCAAAGCTTCATTGAACTTATTGTGAAATGGTTTCATGAAATCTATCATAATCAAAACGACGAAACCATTGTAAGTAAAAGAAGACGTAAGTTTTGGACCATAAATCTACGAAAAGCTGTTGCTCGAGCAAAATCTATTTGTCAATATTGCAAAAATCGCATAGCCAAGCCAATCGTTCCTTTAATGGGTCAATTACCCAAGGAAGGAGTAACACCGTATCAACGACCTTTAACGTATACAGGACTACTCTACTTTGGTTCAGTTTTGGTTACCATCGGGAGAAAAAAGGTGGGTTGCACTTTTTACGTGCCTAACAATCGGAGCCATGCTCTTAAAACTAGCTGCCGATTTGTCAACGGATGCTTGTGTTCTATGCATAAGGAATTTCGTGAACAGAAGAGGTATTCCCGTAACAATACGATCAGATATGGGAACGAATTTTGTCGGAGCAGACAACGAATTAAAGCATGTTAAAGATCTTTTTGACTGGAATTACATTAAATCAGAAATGTCCAATAAAGGAATCGACTGGCAGTTCAATTGCCCTTCTAATCCCAGTTCAGGTGGATGCTGGGAACGCTTGGTAAGGTCAACCAAAAGAGTTCTGAGCGTAACGCTCAAGGAGAAATCACCACATGTTGAAACGGTAAGAAGCTTACGTATTGAGGCTGGAAATATAATAAATAGTCGACCTCCCACTCCCCTTATAGTTAACATAGATGACCCGGAGCCTTTAACGCCTAATCATTTCTTGCTGGGAACGACCAATTCTACTTAAACGCCAGGAGATGTTAACAATTTTTGCCATTGTAAACAATACCGCATTGTACAGCAATTAAAAGATCACTTTTGGAGTCAATGGATCAAAAAGTACTTGCCGACTTTAGCTAGACGAACCAAATGGCATACAAGGACAAAGCCAATCGCCAATGGAGGTGTAGTCATAATATGTGAGGATAATAAACCGAGAGAAAATTGGAAAAAGGGAGTCATAGTCACCACGATCCCAGCTAAGGATGGCCATATAAGAATAGCAAAAGTTGAAACATCCACTGGGATTCTTAAGCGTCCAGTATCAAAATTGGCAGTTTTAGATGCTCTATGTTAAACTCCGGACTAGTTTTACGGTGCGCGGGATGTTGCTGTTTCATATAAATAGTTAGTTTCCGTTTCAAATTCAAATTTTAAACTTTAAAGTGTTACCACAATCCCACCAATAATATTACTAGTCTTCTATCGATACTTCCAACGAACAGAGATCTGAAAAATGCTGCGTCGCATATCTCCAGAAGAACAGTTTGGAAAATAATGGCGGCACGACAACAAGATTTAATAAATCGTTCGTTTCTGATATCATCTTGCTAATTCTTTCGAATTTTGTTTTTATTCAATAAATAAATGTATTACTAATAGAGTGAAACATAGCGAGTTGAGACGATTCTATTTGGTGTTGTTTTCCATTTGCCACACGGAGTGGCCACACCAATGTCATTGTTAAAGAAAAAGGATGGTAGTGATCGTTTGTGCATTGATTATCGTGAATTAAATTCAAATACAATCACTTATAAGTATCATTTGCCCTTGATACCCAATGTCAAACTATGTGGAAGCAAGTATTTTACAAGCCTCGATATAACGAACGGTTTCTATCAGATACCAATAAAGCCAGAATCGATAGAACGCAAAGCCTTCGTCACAACAAGAGGACAATATGAGTTTGTAGCCATGCCATTTGGCTTAAAGAACGTATCTACTGTATATCAGCGAGCCATAATGAACGCATTGACTGCATTGCCGCCGGCACAAACAGTAACACAACTGAGACTATTTATTGGCTTATCTTCATATTTTCGACCATTTGTTCCTCTCTTTTCTGAGCTATTGAAAAAATTACAAGACAGAAATGAGCAGGTGCGTCAAGGGAGAATATCAACTCTAGTCAGAGACTCTGTGCTAATTATTTATGACCCACAGTACCCGGTTGAACTGCACCCTGATGCTAGACCAGATAGCTATAGTGCCATATTGATGCACAAGATTGATGGTAAGCCGACAGTCATATAGTATTATAGTAAGAGCACTACAGGTGTAGGGTCAAGGTACCAGTCTTATGAGTTAGAAACAATGGCTGTATACAATGCAGTAAAACATTTTTGCTGAATGAAATTCGTTTAAAGCTACGCGCCATAAGGTAGACTTGTCCCCAAAAGTGCATCGTTGGTGTGCATATTTACAATAATATCAGTTTGAAATTGAGTATAGAAAAGGACACAGTATGGCACATTTAGACTTTCTGTATAGGAACCCACTACCAGATGCCGAACGTTCTGATGTCATTGAAGTAACTGAAGTTTGTGTAGAATTGGCTGACATTACTGATAACTGGTTGCTTGCGGAATGAAGATGAGATTTCTGAACTAGTGACAAAACTGCAAAATAACAAATTGCAAAACGAACTAGCAAATACATACGAACTAAGGTCGGGCTTGTTGCATGGAAAGATACAGAGAAATGGCCAAAATAGGTGCTTGCAAGTAATACCACGAGCATTTAGGTGGTCCATAATAAACCATGTGCATGGAGCACTAATGCACTTGGGCTGGGAAAAGACCTTGGATAAGGTATACACGCAGTATTGGTTTCAAAATATATCCAAGTATGGGCGAAATTTCGTAAAGAATGCAATTCTTTGCATGCAAATTGTCCAAGACAATATGTAGCCAATCCCAAATAGAATTGAACTCCATACCTTGGCATACAGTGCATATAGACATCAGTGGCAAATTAAGTGGTAGTCATAGTACCTGTTATTCGTAGAGTAAAAGGGTATACTAGATTCGTTGAAAAGTATGTAACAGGCAAACAGGAAACATGTTTCGATATTCTTTCACATTTTTGATAGTCTTGTAAATTTTTTCTCGATTTGCCAAAAATCTTTTTGCCAAGCCCACTCTAACGCCCACAAACCGGCGAAAACGGTCAGTGTTAAAATTTCTCTTCGCACTTCCACTAGCTGAGTAACGGGTATTAGATAGTCGGGAACTCGACTATAGCGTTCTCTCTTGTTTTTATTTTTAATTATTTAATTTTAGTTAAATGATATGGTAAAAAATACGTTCAAATAGACGTTTTCACTAAATGTGTTCATTTGCATCACGCATTGAGGCATTGAAATCTGCTATGTGCATGTTTGGTGTACCAAGTCGTTTAATAGCTAATCAGGGACACAGTTTTACCTGAAATGACTTAAAACAGTCCTGTTGACAGGATTGTATCCAGGATTGGGCATGATGACATTAATAAAATAAGAAATGGTTGATGTAGAATGTGTTAGGGCTAAGGCCTTGCAAAACATAAAAAAAAAGGCTGAGTATTATAAGCAAAGATTTGATGAAAATAAAGGTAAAATTGTACGGTACGATTAGGCGTCCATCATGTCTTCCTCAAGAGCGAAGAACGGCACCAAAAAAAGCTAGACCCAAAGTTCTATTTGAGGTCACGGAAAATCTTGATGGAGACCGATATATGTTGAGATCTTTGACAAGTTAAAGTACGTATAGTATGCCCACGAATAGTTACGGTCGATCCTTGTTGAGGTAGATGCAGACCAAGACTTAGACATAGACACTAGTTAAATCATTCACTAGGCTATAGCTACACCATATGGCTATCTGCACAGTGACTATGTGGCGGGGGCTATGTGTGTCCAGAGGGACCATAACGCGTGCTGATGCGTGAGAGCGTTGCAAGGAGTGCAAGGGAGCCTAAGAGTGTGATATGATAGACAATTGAAGAGAGAGAGTAAAGGTTTGGTAAATGATGAGAAAGAGATGAAGAAAATAAATAAAATCAGAAAATTTAAATTAAGAGCTTCAGCAAGGCAAAGAATTCCGATATATTGTTTTATTAAAATTTAATGGAAATCAAAGAAAATATTATGTTAAGTTAAAAATAAAATTAAATTTCGTTTAAATTTAAATTTAATTTAAATTTATTCGTTTAAAGAAAGAAAATGTTATGTTATATGAGAAGAACTATATAGTTCGACATAACATACGAGGACGTGTGCATGTCAGGAAGGCCGTGTCGGAGATTAAGTTGCTCTAACGTATTATTTTTAAATATAACCGAAATTGTTATTGTTATGTTATGTTGAAAATAAAGGGCGAGTTACATTTATCAAAGAGAACGTTCCATTATAAAGAGAGACACCATTTAAAGGTATACTCCAATAAGAATGTTTATACCCGTTACTCGTAGAGTAAAAGGGTATACTAGATTCGTTGAAAAGTATGTAACAGGCAGAAGGAAGCGTTTCCGACCATATAAAGTATATATATTCTTGATCAGGATCAATAGGCGAGTGGATCTGGCCATGTCCGTCTGTCCGTCCGTCTGTCCGTCCGTATGAACGTCGAGATCTTAGGAACTACAAAAGCTAGAAAGTTGAGATTAAACATACAGACTCCAGAGACATAGAAGCAGCGCAAGTTTGTCGATTCATGTTGCCACGCCCACTCTAACGCCCACAAACCGCCCAAAACTGCCACGAACACACTTTTGAGAAATGTTTTGATATTTTTTCATTTTTGTATTAGTCTTGTAAATTTTTATCGATTTGCCAAAAAACTTTTTGCCATGCCCACTCTAACGCCAACAAACCGCCAAAAACTGTCAGTGTTGAAATTGCTTCTTCGCACATCCACTAGCTGAGTAACGGGTATCAGATAGTCGGGGAACTCGACTATAGCGTTCTCTCTTGTTTTTTTTGTGGTTATTAAGAAAGGATGATGAAATACTTGAGTGAAGTTGCAAAATGGAAGTAAAGCATTGAGAGTGTGATGCTCATGTTGTTAGTCTAGTGAGATCGATCGTAAGAACAACACGCAGGCGTGCTGCACTTGGTGTGCTACTCAATATGGAAACAAAAGAAGACGCGCACTGAATCTTCGTCACATATATATATGTGTGTGTTGGTATGAATGTTTTTTTGTGGCACGCTTCAGCCGCTATTCGATTCGCAGATTACTTGAATTCCGCGCATGGTTTGGAAACCACTGCTGTTACTTTGTCTTAGCTGGTATTCACAAAAAAAAATGAACTGGTTCACTTATTTTTTGTTTTATTATTTTTTCTGGCTTTTCTGGCTCATATCTTTTGAGCAGTTTTCGTTTTTCGCGTTATACACAATTAAGGCTTCGGGATACTGGATACAATCCTTTTCAGTGTATGGTGATGGTCCTGACGCCTCTGCACTGATCGCTTAAAGATCCTTACTAATTTCATTATTGCCAGCAACACTAACAACACTGCTATGAAATCAAGAGTCTTTGTGGTCAATGACTTCCACGGTTTTGATCACATTGTCTGTATTGTCGGATGCCTTGCACTGCTTGCCGCCCATCTTGATACTTCTTTTATTTTTTTCGGCGGAGCCGGTTTGATTGTAGTTTTTATTTAGGAGTATTCCTTTTGCCGGCCCTTGATCCTTCCATTCCAAGACCTGGTACCCTGGCACTTAACTTTGGACCGAAGTCCGTGCCTCTTAGGACAGTCTTCACTGGAGTGTGATACCGCCCGAGATGGCTTCCCGAGAATTGAACTCCCGAGTATAGAACTCTCAAGAATTGAATACTTTATCGGTGGGCAGAGGTCTTTGAGCTTTTTTTTGGGCTTCTCCGGTCATCGGTCTTCTAAGCCAAGTGTTTACACCTAGGAGCTATATTTCCCTTATTTTCAGTGTCAATACCCCGTTGGTGAACTGTGTCCGTTAATGAAATAAAATTTCCCTGGTCATCGTACACTCGTTTA
Organism: Drosophila santomea; assembly: GCF_016746245.2. Lineage (NCBI taxonomy): Eukaryota > Metazoa > Arthropoda > Insecta > Diptera > Drosophilidae > Drosophila > Drosophila santomea. The sequence continues at coordinate 206,136 of NW_025319013.1, forward strand.
TTGACGAACTGCATTTTCTTGGTCGCGTTCCGAGATGGTAGTACCCCTTCCGCTGCTTTAGATTATGATTGGTCTTATGATCGTACAAAAAGGGTGTACGTAACAGTGTATGTATAGCTTTGTTGTGAAATTCACAGGAGGGGGAATGCACGAGAATTGTGGTGAAATACCGATCGATCAAATCAGGTGAAATAGCGATGGGCATGCAGGGGTGCTTGTAGGTGCAAGATTGTGCGTGAAAACGATTGTGCTTGTGCGTACATATGAAGGAAAACAGTCAAAGAAGCGATAACTTCTGAAGAAGATGGTCAAGATAGCGGAGCTCAAGGCAGACCAGTTGCGGTATCGGTTAAGAGAGCGGATCTTGGGAGTTGCAGGCTCCAGACCAAAACAATTGCAGAGACTAGTGAAACAAAAAAATTCTGAAGAAGTGGATTTGCCACATGCAGTTGGAATTATGGCCAGCACAGGAGACTACGATTTCAAAAGTACAACAGCAGATGACGACGCTGACAAACAAGATGGCGCAGTTTGTCAATAATATGCCAACAGCTAATCAGCAGCAGCAGCGGCAGCAACGGTAAGATGAGATTGATATAGATGAGCTTATCAACCATAACCCTAGAGATCAAGCGGCGATCAGCCATGGCAGACAAGCGTCGGTTAAGAAAATTGCGATTACCTTACCAGACTATGACTCCGGACATGAAAATTAGATCTCCGTGAATCAGTTCATCGATCGTGTCAACAAGGTGGTAGTGCGTATCAATGGGACGAAAAATTTGTACTTCTTGCTATATACACAAAGGTTAAGTCCCGCCCAAATATGGATCGATTCTTCGCAGATTTTACACACAACATGGAAAACTTTTGCAGCCGCAATCCGAGAAAAATTCGGAATGTTTTAGAAAAACAGTAATTTTTGACTCGGCATGACCTTAACCCCTTGAGACCCTTGAACACCGAAGGGGCCGTTCAATCTAAGAATATAAATATGGTAATAGGACGGCCATGGTTGGGAGGGCGAAAAGTATCTCAATTCCATCTGAGATAAGTAGGTGTTCGTAATGATATAGTGAAACATTTTCCTTTTCTTGTCAATGTCTATCCTTTTCCGTGTATTTAGACTAAGACTGGTGTTATTCCGTGCCCCTATTTTTGGCTTGTCCCTTCACGCAAAATATGAACTTCATAATGAGGCAAATCCAAAAGAAGTAGCAAGACCACCACCCCTCATAGTCGACGAGCCCAGCCGGAGAACATTTTTGCGTGTGCACTTCTCTTGAGTTTAACATCCAGCCGAAAAATTCAAAAAATTTTCTTTACATTTATAATTATATTTAAATAATCATTATTAATTCAATTTATAATTATATTTAGATAATCATTATTAATTCGATGGCGCCCAACTGTAAGGCCACGTTATTTTACGTAGCTCACGGGATATAAATTAAAGTCTTAGTCAACATCGATATTTATGATTTAACACTGGGCAGAAGCGGGTTAATTACTCTTGTTTCGCCACAATTAGAGAATATCATTTGTCACTCAAGTGCCAGCAGGCGCAAGGCGCCAGGCGCCAAGCCCTTTGCGTTGTTGTTGTTTCTTTTTCGTTTCTTTTATGCACTTGTCTTCATTAGGTTTTTTTCCCAGGGGATTAGTCATGCTTGATGTCATATTTATACATGCGATTGTTGTTGTTAGTTCGGAATTCTTGTGGTTTTAGTAATCTGTTTATTTTATTGATTTGTTTTATATTTTTTTATATTGGTCGACGAAGGAACATTTGAGTTGAACTCAAGTATTAAGCTCTGGTTTGGTGCTCAGACGATTGAGCTCGGACGTCGTGAGAAACCAAGAAGCTCAACGACCTCGCAGACTAAGCGCTGATAAGAATATTTCTATGGTTTGGTACTCTTCCAATTGAGCTCAAACGAGTTTTTTTTTGCAGTGAAGGGAACCGCTGATCAAACCGAGAAGTTCAACGACCTCGCAGTTCAATTGCTGATAAGAATATTCTGTCTCTTTGTTGATCTGTCGTTTAACTTTATATTTCATAGAAATTTTCTTTGTTTGTTACATATGGTTAGTTTTAGGTGGTGAAGGGAATTAGTTATATTTTTTTTAGAATTTAATAATCAGAATTTTAAAACTTAGGCGCAATGGCTGATGCGGAAGATATTTCGCTGCGGAAGTGTTGCCTATGCGATACCTGCTTGGACAAATACAAAATATACAAAACGAAATGCGGTCATGAGTTTCATCAGTTTTGCATAGCAGCGTATTCGAAGACCCAATCCACATGTCCGGTTTACCAGACAATATGTTTCGAGTAACCAGGAACTCCCTCAGAAAATACTAGAGCGCGAAAAGGTCAAGTTTTGGCTGCAAGTGGTTCCAGGCCGACTGGTCATCAAGATGCAGCAATTTTGGGAGCCGGTCAGATCAGCCGGAGCAGATCTAATTTAAAAGACAATTATAGGTGCTGTCCAAAACATGCAGAATGATATGCTGACCCAGCTAACAGAAAAAATGGCTCAATTAATAGAGACAAATCTAGCCGCACATCTTCAAACACCAGGAATTGTTTCTGAGGCAGAGAATGGGGCTGATTTCAGAGGACGTATGCCACAAGAAAACATGGATGAGCCATCCATTCCTGGCCGAGGGACTCCCAGAAGCTTCACATTCGATCTAAGCCAGAGGCCCGATAAAGTAGGTCACATTTTAAACAGCTGGAAATTGCGGTTTAGCGGAAATCCAGAGGGTATAAGTGTATATAATTTTATTTATCGAGTACAGGCTCTTACAGACCAAACACTGGGAGGCAATTACGCGGTTCTCTCCAGCAACGCTAGCCTGTTATTCGAAGGAAAGGCCAGAGAATTTTACTGGAGATTCCATAAAAATTCTAGAGAAGTACGTTGGGATTTTCTTTGCACGGCGTTGATAAGACAGTTTCGGGATGCGAGGACCGATATTGAAATCAGAGAGGCCGTAGTAGAGTTGATGGACCGCTTGGACATGCCATTAACAGAAATGGAAGTTGTCGAAATACTCAAACGAAATTTAAGGCCAGAAGTAAGGCATGAGATCCTAAACATTCCGATCCGTACAGTAGAAAAACTAAGAGAAATTTGTCGTCGGAGGGAAGACTTTTTGGATGAAGTTCGTCAAAAAGTTATTCTATTCCAGAAACAGGTCTCAGAATTGGTAGAAGAGATCCAAATGGATGAGGCTACAGAATTTTCGGAGCAGGAAGCCGGTTGGGAAATTAAAGCTTTAGCACTTGTTTGCTGGAACTGTCACAACGAAGGTCACAGGTACCAAGACTGCGGATCCAAAAGAAAAGTGTTCTGTTACGGATGTGGCGCTGCGAACATTTATAAGCCGACATGTGTCCATTACCAAAAAAACGGGGGAACGAGCACTGGCAACAAACGCCTGCAGCCAAGTGCTCTAAAGAGCAAGGCATTAAAACCCTAGTCGAGTCACCATTAGAAGTTCCCATTTTTCCTGTGTCAGAAATAGTAGACAAGGCCATAGGCCTCTCAGATTGTTGGCCAGAAATAGTTGAGAAGAATATTAATTCTAGTAACACCACAGCGAATACAAGATCAAAATCAAGAAATACTAAGAGAATGAGAACTTTTTCGCAGTCCATAAAAACAACTAATGCTATACGATTTAAGGAGAATGATAAGTGACCATATGCCGAGGTTTGGATGTTGGATAGGATGGTTGTCGGATTGTTGGATACCGGAGCGGCCATAAATGATATCGGAGGCAAGTTGGCAGAACAGATTATACGTAGTAGGGTAAAATTTAAGAGCGTTTCATTGGTGGCGCATACTGCGGATGGAAGAAAGCAGGAAGTTGTAGGAAAATTAACAACCGAAGTAAAATTTAAAGGGGTATCAAAATAACTCGATTTTTACATTGTGCCTTCTTTGAGCCAGGATCTGTATTTGGGGATACATTTTTGGAAAATTTTCGACTTGTTGCCTTCGTCCATGGAAATCTCAGAAATCGTATCGGATGCTCACACCCTGTCCGAAAGCCAACGAAACAGCCTGATTGAAGTGATTGGCAAATTTCCCTCGTTTGCAGTCTCAGGACTGGGAAAGACTCATTTAATATCTCACGAAATCGATGTTGGCGAAGCTAAACCGGTAAAGCAGCGTCATTTTCCCGTGTCTCCCGCTGTCGAAAAATGATTATATGCAGAAGTAGACAGGATGTTGAAAATGGGGGTCTCAGAACTCTTGGTCGTCTCCAGTTGTTATCGTTCAAAATCCTGGCAAAGTTTGCCTCTGTCTAGATAGTCGTAAGGTCAATGCGGTGACGACAAAGGACGCATATCCCTTGCCGCAGATCGACGGGATATTATCAAGACTTTCTAAGGCGATGTATATTTCATGTTTGGATTTGAGAGATGCCTACTGGGAGATTCCTTTAAATAAAGTGTTGAGCATAGTTGCAGAAAAAATCAAAGCTGCTGGTTTGACACTCAACGTAGAGAAAAGCCATTTCTGCATGCGTTCAGTCAAATATTTGGGTCATATAGTCGGAGAAGGAGTCATAAGAACCGACCCGGAAAAAATATCGGCAATGTCCGAATTCCCTCTTCCGAAAAATCTGAAATCTCTACGCAGTTTCTTAGGAATGGTAGGATGGTATCGTAAATTTATCAGCAATTTTGCTTCAGTCGCTACCTCATTGACCGACTTGCTGAAGCCCAAGAAGAAATTCCAGATGACTCCAGAAGGTGAAAAAGCATTTGATCAGCTAAAAACTATGCTATGTTCGGCTCCATTTCTACCAGCAGCAAGACTGGTGTGGGTGGAGTCTTGGTTTAGAAAACAGAGCAGGAGAAGAGTATCCTATAGCCTTCGTATCCAAAAAGTTGAACAAGGCTCAGAGGAATTATTCGGTCACTGAACAGGAATGTTTAGCTGCCATAATTTGCATTAAACGGTTTAGGCCGTATATCGAAAGACATGAATTCACAGTCATTACGGACCATGCTTCTCTCAAGTGGCTTACGTCCCAGACGGATCTTCATTCCCGCTTAGCTCGCTGGGCATTATTATCGATTTTCAATCACCCCACTTTAAATCTTCAGCATATTTAGAGTTGGCGAAACGTGTAGAAGCAAATCAAAAGATCTAATCATGCCACCGGCGATCAGTTGGATGATACTTTTATCTGGAAATTGTGGATTCCAAAAGATCTGGTTCCTGAGGTCCATTCCATTTCCATCATGAAAAATTCTCATGATGATCCATTGGTCTCTCATGGAGGTGTACAAAAGACTCTTGAACGTGTCCGTAGATATTATTATTGGCCTGGGTTAATAGATGATGTGAAAGCGTATCTCCAATCCTGTGAGGACTGCAAATCAACCAAACCACTAAATATAGTGCAGAGACCACCGATGAGAATCCCTTCAGAATCGCAGCGATTTTTTCAGCGATTGTATGTTGATTTCCTTGGCCCATATCCTCGATCTCGGAGCGGAAATGTGGGAATCTTTATCGTTTTGGATCACTATTCTAAGTTTGTGTTCTTAAGGTCCGTGAAGAAGCGTACAGCTATATGCAGCAAGAGCTGTTCCACACATTCGGTTTTCCAGAGACAATTGTATCTGATAATGGCTCTCAGTTTAAGGCGGATGCATTTCACAAATTCTTGAGAGAATGCCAAATTTCGCATACCCTTACTTCAGCTTACTCACCACAGGCAAATGCGTCCGAAAGGGTTAATCGTTCTGTGATTGCTGCTATTTGATCTTATGTAAGAGCTGACCAAAGGGATTGGGACGAGCAACTAAGCAGCATATGTTGTGCTCTCCGTTCTGCGGTCCACTCAGCCATTGGGACCAGTCCATATATATATGGTGTTTGGCCAACATTTTATGTCTTCGGGATCTACCTACAAGTTGCTAAGATCGTTGGGAATTCTTGAGATCTGCGTTCTTTTCGCGTGAGGACTCTCTAGAGTTAGTGAGGAAAAAGGCTCTTGAAGTTATGAGCAAACAAAACAGCAAAAATGAGCGCCAATATAATTTGCGATCAAGAGAGATGATATACAAAGAAGGCCAGGAAGTATGGCGAAAGAATTTTAGGCAGAGTAGCTTTCCCACCGGATACAGCTCGAAATTGGGTCCAGCCTACCTAAAAGCGAGAGTTCGGAGAAAACTGGAAAATTCATGCTATGAATTAGAAGACTTGCAGGGGCACATCCTACGGAAGTTTCATGGTAAGGACATGAAGCAGTAGGTTTTTCAAACTACAAACTTTTTGGTGATCAGCCTTCGTGTTTGGGACCCCAAGTCTGCTCTTAGGCAGGGGGCTTTTGTAGCGCTTGTAGTATAAGATCGACGACCACATATTCATAGGCGCCATCTAGATGTGGGTGTTCGAACCAAAGAAGTTGCTCAAAAGAAAGGCAGAGGAGAGCAACAGGCCCAGATGTCAACTTTCTCTGGGGCATATCTGTCTTTTTCCTAGGGGCAGTAGGTTGGCGCCAGATTGGTGGCGTCTAAGATTTTCTTTCACCTCCCGACTTTGGTCAAGAGCAGTTGTGCGCGATTTTCTTCGTAAAAGTACTTAAATTGGTTCACGTTATATACCCCGTTTGGGCAGTGGCAAAGTGAGAAGTTAAAATAACAAGCATTAATTTGCAGAACTGCAGGGTAAGCGAATCTTGTGGCGCCGTTATTGGTTTTTCGTCAAATTTAGGTAGAGTTTTTTTTGTCGGGGATAGGTTCGCCCAACACACACCGTGGGCAACGTGAAGACCCTCGAGCCAACGCCCCAATCCACCAGTTGCGTCCAGAGTCGCGGACCAGGAAGTCAGGGAAGCTTCCGACGCATCGAGAGCCAGTAAAACTATTCAGAAGGAGAGCCGCCAAAAAGCACTCAAAGATTTGGAGACCCCATGCAGGAGCTGGAGTCGGAAACAAATTTCGCTTCAGTGATCGTGCAGCCGTCCCGCCCGGCACTTTTAAAACGCACCGGTGTCGCCGCTGCGAAACGAAAAAGCAGAGGCGAAAATCATATTTCTTTGGCTAGTGCAAAATCATTTTTAAGTGGTGTAATCTAAGGCCCGAAAAAAGGCCAAAAAAAAAAAGATCTAAGAAGAAAAGAGAAAATTGGTGGAATTGGTGGTGGAAATTAAAGAAAAAAACTATAAAGAAAGTCATAGGCCAAAAATGGCCTGATTTTAGTTAAGTGTAGGATAAGTAGAATTAGTTTATTTCTTATATTTTTTTTGGTGTTCAGCCGGCGAAATTTGTAAAACATCCGGCAAAAAGAAAACGGCAAGATCCTAGAGAAAGGAAAAGGCTTGGCCGAAGAAAAATTGAGTGGTTTTTGTTTGTTCTGTGAATTTTTGTTTTGAGTGATTTTTTGTTGGCCTCTGCTCGGTATAAAAACCCATATGTCTATCGTTTGGAAAAAATGAGATATGAATATTTAATATAAAACATAATGTAATTTTGGAAAAAAAAGAAGTGAATATCTATAATATTTTCTGCAGCGTTTACAAGAACTTGAAAGCGCTTTCAAAAAGGGACTTGTCGGCGAAAATTGGTGAGCGAAAATATAAAAAACGTAAAGTTGTATGAAAATTCTATTTCCCTCCATTTTGTCACCAAATGAAAAATGACTCTGCAAACCCAAAAAGTAAATTAACCAAATAAAACCTTAAAGAAGCCATTGAGACAGAAAAAAAATTTAAAAAATTTACAAATGTGCTCAAAGCGTTCGCTGCAATCGAAGCCCACTCAATTTTGATCCAAATACTATTTGTCTGAATCGGCTCCGCTCTTTGAAATTATAGCCGAATATAAAACATTGTAAAACATTGTAATGAAAGAACTTCATTGTCATCTGCTCTAATTTCACTATCGTCAAATTACATTCAGATATATCGTATTTTCCCGACTCTGACCATTATGGTTTAGGTGAAACTTCTTTAGTCGAACATACAATTGACACAGCCACTTCTAGGTCTATAGAGCAAAGGTTTTATCCGCTGTCACCGGCTAAAAAAAAATTATTGTGCGAGGAGGTGGACCGAATGTTTAAATTAGCATAATAGAAGAAGCATGCCTCTCCTTGGAAAAATTAGATTTTGGAAATTCGATTAGAGAGAGCCCGGGACTCGAGTAAAAACAGCCTTTACGATTCCAAATCGACCCTATTATCATTTTACGAGAACGCTATTTGGACTGACCAACGCGCCGCAGACTATGTGCCGTTTAATGGATCTAGTCAAGGCGGTACTAACCATAAATGTCAGCAAAAGTCAATTTTGTTTGCGCAAGGTAGAGTACCTTGGTTATATCCCAGTAATAATAATCCCAGTTAGGTAATTAAGAAGGTTTTTAGGAATCACTAGTTGGTACCAGAGTGATATATCTCAACATTCCTCAGTAATCCATCCCCTAACGGAACTGTTGCGTGAAAAATCGTCCGAATGAATTGAATCTGCTCAATCTGCTTTCGAACAGATCAAAAGCATGCTCTGTACATTACCACTGCTTATCCATCCCGATTACGAAAAGCCATTTATAGAACAGTGCGATGCATCCGATGCAAGGTCGTTTCAAAGATTATATGTTGATTTTATAGGACCCTTTCCTCGTACAAAACAAGGAAATTGGCCTTTTCATTATTCTTGACCAATTCTCAAAATTTACATTTCTTAAAGCAAAAAAAGGATAAACTGTTCCCATGCTTTGGAGTACCGAAATAATTGTTATGAATAATGGAACTCAGTATTAATTCCTCATTACGAAATTGTGTCATCATCAGTCTTTTGGAATGTCCCCATATCTCATAATATTTGGGCAGCCTATGATAACTCATGGTCCCGATTGAAATCTGTTTCGCAAATTGCAATTGTTAAACGCAAACGTGGAAAGGTGCAACCAAAGCGACTTTCAGACTATCAGGTCCAATATAGGTAAAGAACCTTTCCAAAGATTTGCGATCGCGTCCACGTTCCTTTGAGATAGGACAGGAGGTAATAAAAAGAAACTTTGTACTAAGCAAATCGGAAGCAAACTTCAATGTGCAATCAGCACCTGTAGGAATAAAAGTTTGAATAAAAAATAAAATGGGTCAAAATATGTGTTTAGTAGAGGGTTTAAAGGGAAAAGAGCTAGAAAATATCCTCGTAAAGGACCTCGTAAAAATTCTGCACCCTTTGATTTTCTTTTACCTCTTATTTTAGCGCCACCTGCGGTGTATATCTGAAAGCAGCGGTCAAATAGAAACTACGCTTGAGCCTTTTGCCAGCGGCTGCGCTTTCGCGACCTAGTACGACTGACCGGTGACCAAACCGAAACTCTCGCCGTTTAAGGTATGCCCGATTCATATTGAAAAATACGCCTACGGACTAAACACCTCCAAACAACAATTTAAATATAATTAGCAAAAGAAAAAAGTAGACCCTACGAAAAATGTATAAATGGAACTTGAACTATTTCGCTCTTATATGGCATCGCTACAGCTTTCCTAACCATATTAGTAACCTTAAATCTTTCTTAATCGAGTGCCATATTCCTATTTGCTAAGCAAATAACCAAAGCTAAAGAGGTTACAGGCGCATTGTAAAAGCTACGAATATTTAAAATACAATTAAATGCAAATGCAAAAGGAAAAGGGTGACGGAAAACGAAACCGAAAATTTTGACAAGCGCGTGCCAGGATATTTCCGACCAAAATGATACCGTGTAATTAGAATTACATAGTCAAACAATTAAACACGGACGCTCTGAACTACATACTTCGGAAAAAAAAAGCAACAAATATGAACTGCGGACATAGGCAGCGGCAGAGCCACGTCATAATTTGCCTTGACTTCGGTGTTCAAAACTTTGCTAGAATAAGCCTGTGAGATTTGTTTTTGTTTTTTCAACTCTCGCGAGGAAAATTACGGGCGAGGAATTTTGTTACTGAAGGGTACATCCACTCGGAAAATGTATGCACTATATCTACAATCTCTTCGACATCGCCGGTAGAATATAGTTCGCATCAACTTTATCGCCGCTTCTTTACAATCTCTCGAGTGAAATACACCAAATTATCTCTGCATAAGTAACTTTAAAAGCAGGCATATGTAGTTCACTAGCTGTTATATCCTTTAATCTTATTCCCAAAGTGTACAGCATCCCGTCATCTGCAGGCCTGTCGACAACGGAGGAAAGAAGCTGATTTGTAAGTACGGCGTGGCCGAAAGATATGTTTTAATAGTTGATATGATTTATAGTGTTTACTTACTATTCTTGAACAAACCTAACCAACCTCATGAAATCATAAAAGTTGTTAAACAAAAACAAGAGAGAACGCTATAGTCGAGTTCCCCGACTATCTGATACCCGTTACTCAGCTAGTGGAAGGGAAAAGGAGAGTCTTAAACACAGTTTTTGGCGGTTTGTAGGCGTTATAGTTGGCGTGGCAGAAATTTTTTTGGCAAATCGATAGAAATTTGCAGGACCAATACAAAAATGAAAAAATATCAAAACATTTTTCAAAAGTGTGGACGTGGCAGTTTTGGGCGGTTTGTGGGCGTTAGAGTGGGCGTGGCAACATAAATCGACAAACTTGGGCTGCGTCTATGTCTCTGGAGTCTGTATGCTTAATCTCAACTTTCTAGCTTTTGTAGTTCCTGAGATCACAGCGTTCATACGGACATGGTCATATCGACTCGGCTGTTGGTCCTGATCAAGATTATTATACCCGTTACTCGTAGAGTAAAAGGGTATACTAGATTCGTTGAAAAGTATGTTACAGGACGAAGGAAACGTATAAATTATATATATTCTTGATCAGGATCAATTTACAATTTACAATTTACAATTTAATCGAACTATATCCATATCCATATGAATTATTGGAAACTAATTAAACTTAATATCGATATGTCTTTAATTACTTTAATTACTCGTAGAGTAAACGAATTTACTAGATTGGTTGAAAAGTATGTAACAGACAGAAGGAAGCGTTTCCGACCATATAAAGTATATATATTCTTATTCAGGATCAATAGCCGAGTCGATCTGGCCATGTCCATCTGTCCGTCTGTCCGTCAGTCCGTTTCTCTGTCCGTCCGTATGAACGTCGAGATCACAGGAACTATAACAGCTAGAAAGTTGAAATTAAGCATGTAGACTCCAGAGAAATAGACGCAGCGCAAGTTGGTTGACTCATGTTGCCCACAAACTGCTTAAAACTGCACCGCCCACACTTTTGAAAAATGTTTGGAAATTTTCTCACATTTTTGTTAGTTTTGTAAGTATCTCGATTTGCCAAAAAACATTTTGCCACGCCCACAAACAGCCAAAAACTATTAAAAGTCTTTCCTTCGCACTTCCAATAGCTGAGTAACTATAGCGCTCTATCTTGTTAAAATATAGTTTAATTTGTAAAATTAAGCAATAGACTAAGAAAAAAGGAGTAACTCCATTTAATTTTCGCCATGCGCATATAAAAACATGAAGTCTAAATTTTATGGAAATGAATATCTGCCGTTTTTGTATAGGAATAAAGAATTTAAGTGAACATATTAATATGATAACCTAGGGGCACTTAGGTTACTCACCGTCAACCTTGATATGGGTAGGATCATATAAATTTCCCGATTCAGCAGGTATTGTGGGCTGAAGAAAAGGAAGAACCATCTCACCTTCGTTCTTCTGTTTAGTAAATGAAAATGCATCTTAAGAAAACATGCCACCTGTTTAAGCTGTCCGTATATACCTTAATGTCTACGAGATTTATTCATGCAACGCATATGAGGATGCAGCCCCAACGGCCGGAACCGTTCAATAGACAGAGGAGCTGCCGAATCATCACGAGCAAGCACGTTACAGACTTACAATCCGATCTAGACAGCTGTACCATATCTCGGGTGAATAAAATATTAGGGTATTTCGTTGGGACCAACTGATGTACGTTCGAGGAAATGCAGCACGCGCTGCATTCGGCACTGCTCAGGATCGGAACGATGGGTGGGTTTCTTAAAGTGTATCACCCGAATTGCTGGCATCGCATGCAATAATTTTATTGTAATTCGCGCGAATTACCGCCTCAGCATTCACCCTCATCGGTTCCTAGAGGTCTAGAGAGCACTTCGTTGCGACCAGCTCGAACGTTGGGACATAGTTTCAACAAGCACTTGAAATGCTGAGTCTTTGTATCGGTTAGCACCTAAGACGCTGAACCAATACAAATATCGAGCCACCCAGAACCTCTTGTACAGAGGTTCCTTCTGTTGTTAAGTATGAGAAAAGAAATATAAAGATTCATTCAGATTTTCAACCTCAACTCCAGCGGAGTTCTTCAATACTCCACTCTCAAACCTACGTGGGAGTTAACTCGCGCTATAGGGTATTCGGAAATAAGCGTCCTCAAATCCAAAAGAACAAAACAAATTAAAATATTGGGACGATCGACAGAGGAAACTTTCTAAAACAATGAGATCTAAATTGACTTGAATTGTTGACGATTTATTCCGTACAAAACAAATAAATTATTTTAAATGGTACCTAAGTTCAAACTCGCTTTTTAATACGCTATAATATTTTTGTTGGGCATGACTCGATGGCATTCTACATTTTCCTCATAATAATAATTCTTTATAATAATTCGCTATTTAATTTGACCAATTTTAGGGTCCTAGGTCCTAGCCCGAATCCTACTTATACCCGTTACTCGTATTGTAAAAGGGTATACTAGAATCGTATGTAACTTGGTAACCAATGTTGCAACGCCCACGCTAACGCCGACAAACCGCTCAAAACTGCCACGCCCACACTTTTGAAATATGTTTGCATATTTTTTCTCATTTTGGTTAGTCTTGTAAATTTCTCTCGATTTGCCAAAAAAATTTTTTCTCGCCCACCCTAACGCCCACAAACCGCTTAAAACGGACGCGCCCAGACTTTTGAAAAATACGTTGAGATTTTTTATTTTTTTGTTAGTCTTGTAATTTTCTATCGATGTGCCAAAAAACTTTGTTTCACGCCCGCTCTAACGGCCAAAAACCGCCAAGAACTGTCAGTGTTTAAGACTCTCCTTCGCACTTCCATTAGCTGAGTAACGGGTATCAGATAGTCGGGGAACTCGACTATAGCGTTTTCTCTTGTTTAATCTGAATACGTCAGATTCTCTTTACTCGTCGTCTCGGCGAAGTTAGAGAATGTTACTAGAAGGACTCTTCTATGTAAGGGGTAATTAGAGTGTTTTGCTTAGATTTATAAGACTTGAGAGACTCATAGGTAGTCTTGGACTCTTCTGAATTAGATGGTTTGGAGTACTCGTTAGTAACCTTTGATCATCTGGTTTTAAGTGGGGTTTCCGCCTAATTTTCCGGAGGTTTTTCTCCTTCTTCAGGGAATGTAGAGGGGTTTCCTCTGGGTTAGATGACCTGGGGCACTCATTGCACAGTGGTTCCTCTTGTAAGGAGACGCAGCCATAAAAAATTCCAGTGAAGTTAGAAACCTTAAATTTGGCCTCAGGGAGACAATAGTGCTTCAGAAAGCACGGTGTAAAAATTGTTAGTATTGGAGCCCCCTTCCCCAGCAAAATACAAAAAAAAAAACCTTTTCCAAGCACCGATAAGTAGGCAATAATTTTTTATGCAAATAAAACCAGGATTATTCGTATCTATTTTTGACAAATGGGCAGGCAGACAAATATGTATACTTTATGGAGTCTTATTCTTCTCAATTTTTCTTGTATGGAAAAAACTAATGAAAAATATAAAAATGCACATTATAAATAAATTTAATACTTTATTATTAATTTTACAATGTCTTCTCTAGCAAACTTTGAACAGATTCAAGCAAAGTTAACTTATCCTTTTTCTCAAGGTCCCTCTGTCCGGTTATAAGCGGATCGGAGCGTAGAAGGAGTGCATTCAAAATTTCGGTGTTTGTGACATCCGTGACATTTTCCGGCTGTGATAAAGTCTACATTTTTTAATTTCCTTTGTTGTTGGAGCTTGCATGGAAAGCTCTCCAAAGATATAATTGCATGCTCCATAATTGCAGATCCATGATTTAACACATTATGAACAGTAGCCGGCAAATAGTACCATGAATATTTTTTTATCAGTTGCTTGGTAGTTTCTAAAGCGTATTCATTAATTTATTGGCATTAATTTTGTAGCCCGATGCAATAGCTTAAAGTATAGTGGTACAACGATGGATCAAGTTTTCATCTATTCCTGTAATATCAGATGCCAATTTTGGATTAGAAAAGATTTTTCTAGCGACATTTCCGTCGTTTGATGATCCTCTGGGATCATCCAGCCCCATCACTGGGCTTGTCAACTATTAATCCCATTATTTCACGAAATTCCTTTTGCATTTTTTGCTTTCTTTCCATTATTTCCCATTTTTTTTCCTGAAATCTAACCTGCTACATCTTGACGGTGGACTTGTTAGAAATATGTTAAAAAGTATTCAATGAACCGTATTTTAGCATGAAAAGGAGAAAGACCAAACTCGAAATGTTCTTTGTTTAAACATTTGTCCAAATCGTTCATTTTTTTTAAGGGGAGGATGACTCAGTTAAGGCATTGCATACCTTTCCATCCACCATAGTCAGTTGTAAACTATGTTCAACGTTTATCTTTCTATTATGAACAAAAATCACTAACCGCTTTAGAAGGTTTATTTTCTCTTTAAAATATTTCTCCTCATTGATAGAAAGATGCCTTGTCTTGTTTTGAAACTGGAAATGAATTGGACTGTAGTAACGCGTTGATGAGGGCCGATGATTTTTCCAAATTATTTTATTGCCAGATTTTGAAATTAGTTAAGGTGGTACGTAGGACGTCACAAACATGCTTTTGTCATCTAAATCATTATTGGAAAATTTTTGTTTTGCTGTTCACAAAGTTTCTGATAAGCAAATATTGGTTTGTAGACATAGCGGTCTCCATTAATAGTGAAATTACCTCATCGGGATCTGCTGGCAGATACATTTTTCATTTAACAGTCATTGCGTAACGAATGTTCTCGCCGAGGATTCCTCAAAAACAAGTTTTTGACGTCCACGATGTGGACTTTGTACCCTTTGCTGATATTTTTTAGAGATGCTTTTTACTGGAATTGATTCGTTTACAGTGTCCAATAAACAGTAATTTGTTTAAAAATGTTGTCCATACATTGTATATGTTCGGTCAATTCAATATGGTCAACTTCGGTCAATACAGCAGTGATAATTTCTTGTCTTTTTATACCCGTTACTCGTAGAGTAAAAGAGTATACTAGATTCGTTGAAAAGTATGTAACAGGCAGAAGAAAGCGTTTCCGACCATATAAAGTATATATATTATTGATCAGGATCAATAGCCGGGTCGATCTGGACATGTCTGTCTGTCCGTCCGTATGACCGTCGAGATCTCAGGAACTACAAAAGCTAGAAAGTTGAGACTAAGCATACAGACTCCAGAGACATATAAGCAGCGCAAGTTTATCGATTCATGTTGGCACGCCCACTCTAACGCTCATTTAAATTTCTATCGAAGTGCCATAGCTGACACGCCCACACTTTTGAAAAATGTTTTGATATTTTTTCATTTTTGTATTTGTTGGCGGAACTCATATTGTCGGTCATTGTTTATTGTTGGCATGTGAAGTAGAAAAAATTTGAAGTCTAGTGTAAGTTATTTTAGGGCGAATTCGGGAGCAAAAAAAAGTTCTCTGAAACATAAAAAAAAAAAATTGTTCTTTGTTTTTTTTTGAGTGCAATAAATAAATATATTGTTGCCCGCGACGCGCTATTGTGTTTAAACAATAAATATTTCTTAAACATATTCCGTGTCGGTCGCGAAATACCCTGCTTCCGGAATTTCCGCCACCACCGAGGGAACTTTTAAGGAAAGTGGCCGCTAAAATTAGCATTCGGAAATCACAGGTATTTGTGCAATTTTTCTTGTATGGAAAAAACTAATGAAAAATATAAAAATGCACATTATAAATAAATTTAATACTTTATTATTAATTTTACAATGTCTTCTCTAGCAAACTTTGAACAGATTCAAGCAAAGTTAACTTATCCTTTTTCTCAAGGTCCCTCTGTCCGGTTATAAGCGGATCGGAGCGTAGAAGGAGTGCATTCAAAGTCTAGTGTAAGGTATTTTAGGGCGAAGGCGGGAGCAAAAAAAAGTTCTCTGAAACATAAAAAAAAAAAATTGTTCTTTGTTTTTTTTTGAGTGCAATAAATAAATATATTGTTGCCCGCGACGCGCTATTGTGTTTAAACAATAAATATTTCTTAAACATATTCCGTGTCGGTCGCGAAATACCCTGCTTCCGGAATTTCCGCCACCACCGAGGGAACTTTTAAGGAAAGTGGCCGCTAAAATTAGCATTCGGAAATCACAGGTATTTGTGCAAAAAATTGAAAGCTAGAGTTATAGACAAATTTAATGTTTATTGTCTTGTGCTGGAATATTGCACCTCGCTTTCAGTTCTTGGCACATATGTATGTACGTATCAATATAGTAGAGCTAGATTGCATGCAAATTATTCAATTTAGTGGTTGATAAAATAAATACACATACATATATTGAACCGCTTTTGGACGCATCAAGTGACGCTCTACCCTGTATTCTGCGGGTATACCCTTTTCGGCGTCATTTCGCACCCACTATTAATTGATACTGCGTGACTTGAATTTCAATTTAAACAATTTGTTTTCGTTGTTCTCATCAAAAAAATATTAAATATAAGTTAACTAAGTTAACCGGACGACGGCAATGACCGATCATCCGATGACCAGCACCGGCCAAATTGCTGACACAGCGTCTGGCCGGAAGCTCGTGCATAGCCGGCAAACTCTGCATATTGACAGAGGCCGCTATGAAGCTCTCTTTTATTAGCTTTTAAGTTCAGTTTCATTTTATCTACAGAATAAAGAGCAACTGCTCATTAATGTCACTCCGGCGAAAAGCCGTCATACTTGTTATTAATTGGTTAGTGAGCCTCAAGGGCCACTAATAACGGAGTTAGTTTCTCCCAACCTATTACCAATAGGACAGAGCGAAGGCGCACAGCCGCCTTACCCTTCGTTAACAGCTACATCGGCCACCCGGCCAGCCCTCCAGTGACCGCAGTGAGGGACACTCCCCGGCGACCCCTCAGATAACTAATCAGTTGGCCAGACGCGGCCAATTTCATCATTAACTACATTGACCACCCGGCCATCACTTTAGTGACTGCAGCGAGGGATTATTTGTGCAGCACATCATACCTATTTAATTGGCACCCAACTTAAACCGGATTCACGGCACAGAAAAATATGTAAGTGAGCAACTTCACCTAAATAACTTTCCGAAAAGAGCTGCATATTAAAACATTTAAATATTCTTGTGGTTCGCAAAAATAAATTAAGAACCCTACACTGCAAGAATAGATTCTATATTTCCATAATAATGCATTTTAAAACATAGATATGTTTCGTGATTTATACTGACAATCTTATTTTATTATTATAAATTATATATTATTATATTATAAAATCTAAACATCCCAGCCGATGCGCTGAAGAAACATCAACTTTAAAAATTCTGATTGACATTGTGGTTTACGTTAACAATTATAAAATTTAAATATCCCGGCCGACACGTCGAAGAAATTTCAACTTTCAAATTTTGCTTAGCTTTGCGATTTACTTCGCCCCACTCCACTTTGCTAACCGATACAACGGAACAAGCATTGCTGCGACAGCTTTTTTGTTTTTGTCTTTTATATATCCGTGGCGTTTTTTGTCTTTTGCATTTGTTTGTCTAAGCGGAGACCCGTCCCCCGCGAACCCCTCTCCTTATCGTTGCTCGGCAAGGCAGCGGCTCTGTTCAACAAACCCTCGGCCAATGCCCTAAAATCGGTGACTCGGCCCCCGCGTCCCCTTCACCATACTAGTTGCCCCATGGGCAGAACGGCTTAATTATTAAGAAACACAGCTCCCCATGAGCCATTCATTTCAACAGTATAGGAATTCTAAACAATACGCTAGCGACTCAGAGTTGGGTAGCGAAGATTCAGCAAAAAATTCTACACTGAAAAATATCGGTGCTACCGCATTCACAACAAATAAAATGTCTTTCGACGCGGAACAACTTAAAGCTGTCATAGTGGCACTACAAGAACAAGCTTTAGAAAGCCAACGCAGGGAAAATGAATTGCATCAAACAATTCAGGGACTAGCCAAACAAATCGAGGCTTTAAAGGTTGCCCCCGCGAAGGCAGAAATTCCTCAGATCAAGGTTTACCAACCGATAAAAATTGAGGGAACCGTTCCTTGCACTGAAACTTTAGACGCAGTAAAATGTCTACACGAATTCATGGGCACACAAGAGACATACGTTTCCTGGCGACAAGCGGCAATAGCCGCGTTCTACATGTTCAGAAATTACGAAAATAGTTCACGCCATTACCAGGCGGTCGTCATTATCAGGAGCAAAATTAGAGGCCCTGCCGATGCCGTCCTATCCTCTTTCGGAATCGTACTGAATTTCGATGCGATCATAAATCGACTCGATTTCACATACAGTGACAAACGCCCGATGCACGTTATCGAACAAGAACTAGGCACCCTTAGACAGGGAAGCCTAACGCTCCCACAATATTATGATGAGGTCGAGAAAAAGCTCACCTTACCAACAAGGCCACCATGTCATACGAAGCGTCGGCAGCAAATGTCCTGTGCGAGAAATTCCGTGATGACGCCTTGCGCATTTTCATCTCGGGGCTTAGGCGCAACCTCACAGATGTGTTATTCGCGGCAAAGCCGAAAGACATGCCGTCGGCGCTCGCCTTGGCACAAGAAGTGAAGTCCAACCACGAGCGGTACTCCTTCGCAACTTCGTTTGCAAAAAGCCAGGAGGATAGGGATCGTAAACAATACCCCAAAGTGCAGGAACGCCAACAAAACCCTCCACAAGCTAACTCACAGGGAAAAACCCGTATTTTACTAGGCAACACAAGGCGCAGGTACACTATGCCCCAAGAAGCGACAGGATGGCTCAAGGAAACACACCGGAGCCCATGGACGTCGGCCCGTCGTTGTCAAAAATGTTGCAACCATCCCGCGCTCCGGCTTACCAGAAGATGACGCCGGCCGCGTCTGGCCGCTCGGCCCCGTACAAGAGGCAAAGAGTCAACCACGTTGCTCAGGCCCCGGATAGTTCTGACACGGCTTATGCCACCGCGGCCTCCAGTGCCGCAGATAAGGTCGATGACGATGGCATTCTAGAGTATGATTCTGACGCTATTAATTTTTTTAGAGGGAAGTCCCTGCTGCCCGTCATCAGACGAAGAGTAGCAGGGATCGACATGAAATTCCTGGTCGACACGGGCGCGGCAAAAAACTTCATCCGACCATTTAAGGGGTTGAAAGGCATCCGCCCGGTTGAGTCCCCATTTGCAATCCATTCGATTCATGGTGTGACTACGATCACAAAAAAATGTTTTGTGTCCATTTTTAACCTTAAAGCCACCAGACTATTAATTAAAACACGCATATTGCAGGTTCTTACCCACGCTTTTACTCTGCCTCCTGGCCGCAACGTTGGCTTATATCACTGATTACTCCCAAGCGAATTACATACCCGTTATCGATGGTAGGGTATTGGTCTGGGAAGAGTTTGCCTATGCTAGACACTCAGCTAATCTATCTGAGTATAGGCGAGTAGTGGAGGAAACCGACGGCATGGTAGACATGTTTGGAAAGTGTTTGGATCGAGGAGCCCACAGATACCCCCATAAGGGATATTTTGTCCGTTGCGTCCGTGAAAGTTTTACAATCCCGCAACATGTTGCACTTTGTAATTAAATTCCCTAGAGTCAAATTGCGATACGCAGCAGAGCGATTTACATCCAATCACGTACGTCGACGAAGAGCATTCGTGCGTGTGGATAACGGAACGACCATCCACCTTAAAGGCACGTACCTGATAACCTTCACAGAGAGTGTTTTTGTCAACGGGACAACTTTCATAAACCATGACGTAGTCCGGAAAAGGACACCGGGAGTAGCTAGCTCAACTGTCCTGAATATCACGATGAAGCACGAGATCTTGAGTCCCGTACCTTCACCGCTTGAGTGAACGCAATCTGGAGCAAATCAGGAAATTCGAGGGAGACGTCGACAGCTATCGAGTAAGTCAGATGGCGCTAATTGCGGGAGCAATTTGCTGCGCTCTCATCTGCGTCGGTCTAACATACCAACGAGCCACAAGGGCCAGAAGATCTGCGGCCCAGCTGAAGGACGTAATAGCCCAAATAGGGTCGGCCGAGGGCGGCCTTAATTCTGAGGGAGGAGTAGTTAACTAAGTTAACCGGACGACGGCAATGACCGATAATCCGATGACCAGCACCGGCCAAATTGCTGACACAGCGTCTGGCCGGAAGCTCGTGCATAGCCGGCAAACTCTGCATATTGGCAGAGGCCGCTATGAAGCTCTCTTTTATTAGCTTTTAAGTTCAGTTTCATTTTGTCTACAGAATAAAGAGCAACTGCTCATTAATGTCACTCCGGCGAAAAGCCGTCATACTTGTTATTAATTGGTTAGTGAGCCTCAAGGGCCACTAATAACGGAGTTAGTTTCTCCCAACCTATTACCAATAGGACAGAGCGAAGGCGCACAGCCGCCTCACCCCTGGTTAACAGCTACATCGGCCACCCGGCCAGCCCACCAGTGACCGCAGCGAGGGACACTCCCCGGCGACCCCTCAGATAACTAATCAGTTGGACAGACGCGGCCCATTTCATCATTAACTACATTGACCACCCGGCCATCACTTTAGTGACTGCAGCGAGGGATTATTTGTGCAGCACATCATACCTATTTAATTTATACATATCGAACAATAAATTAATAATTTATGAAATTAAAAATAACCTATTTTTTTGGTTTAATAAATTTCTAATTATTGATTCGAAGGTTATTAAATTATATTGTCAGTCTGATTTGAGGTTATTTGTTTCGGCCATTTATTAATTTAATTCGGAAATAAATTTTATTAATTTAATTTAATTAATTTAAATATTTAATTTAAAATGAGCCTAGAAACCAAAAATAAATCTGTTCTGGAAAAGCTGAAAAGCAAGCTCCAAAGTCGGGTCAGAACAATTCGCCGATTAAATGAGCGATTAGAAACGGGATCGATTCCGCTATTAGAGGAAGAATTGAAATGTCGACTAGAAAACTTAAATGCTTCAATTAGTAAGGCAAATCAATTTCAAGAACAGATAGAAGACAGATTGTAGCGATGAATTTGGAGACGAGTTGGAAGAGCTTTGTATAGTGACCAAGGCAAAAATAATGTCCCTGTTTTCTGCCTTGAAGGTAGCAAGCGTCAGCGAAGCTCCGGGATCAGCTGTTGAAATTGCAACATATGCTGATGATACGGCAGTCATTGCCACGGGCAATGTCCCACACGAAGCATCCAATCTACTTCAAGAAGAACTTGGTCTAATTGAAGCGTGGTTGGAGAGGTGGAGAATAGTGGTCAACCCCCAGAAGTCAGTTCAAGTCACATTTTCCCTGAGACCTGGGAATTGTCCTCCTGTAATGCTCAATGGGACCTACATACCCGTTAGTGAAACGGTGAAATACCTTGGAGTACACCTGGACAGACGACGAATCTGGAAGCAGCACATCAAAGCGAAGCAAATGCAGCTCAAGGCAAAAACAAGAAAGATGTACTGGCTGTTAGGTCCACGTTCCCAGCTCAGCTTAGAGAACAAAATTCGTTTATACAAGGCAATCCTTAAGCCAGTGTGGACATATGCGATGCAATTGTGGGGAAAAGCAAATATCGAAATATTGCAAAGGTTTCAGTCCATGACACTTAGAACAATAACAGGTGCTCCTTGGTATATGTCCAATTATGACATTCAAAAAGACCTAAACTTACTTACGGTTAAAGCAGAAATAAAAAGAAATGCTACGAGGTATATTAACAGACTACACAACCACGAAAACATAATGGTAATAGGTCTATTAGACAATACTAGCAGTCTGAGACGATTAAAAAGATTTCACACGCTAGACTTGTCACATAGATTCGAAAGTTAAGTTTAAGTGGAAAATGTAAATAAATGTAAATATGTATATATATTGTATGTGCTCATTGGAGCTCAAGCAATCCTGTCAAGTATTTTTTAGGTGCTATATAATTTGCTTATTGTCATAGTTCTAAGACAGATTGCAAAATAAATAAATAAAAAAAAAAATTCTCGTGTTCCTTTGCTACAGAATTGTAGCCCGTTTGGGCGTCTCTCTGTAATGCAAAGGTTCGAGTTTGTTAAGTCTGCATCCTTATGTATCAATTGTCTGCGAAAAGGCCATACGGTTTCGAAATGCAAAGGCAAAAAGTGTCGAGCTTGTGACCGCTCACACCATATTCTTCTTCATAGATATACAGTGCCTGAGAACAGTTTAGCGTTGCCACCCCCGCCAGAGACCATATCTCCTACTTTTAACCAAGATCCGCCTTCCACGTCACATGTTATGCATGCCACGTCCTTGGACAGGGTGATTTTGACTACGTCAATCGTAAGCGTCCGTACGAAAAACGGAGAATACGTTTTGGCCCGAGCTCGGCTGGACTCTGGGGCTCAAACGAATTTTATAACAGAAGAACTGGCGAACCGCTTACAGATTCGTAGAGAGGAGCCGTGTATCAACTTACTTGGTATTGGCGAGTCCAATTCTCAGGTCAAAAAATAGATGATTGGAAGATCCCGAAGAACCTACCATTAGCAGACCAAAACGCTCCCAAGGCTATGTGCCGCTCACCTTCTCGCAGATCTCTGCCATAGAATCAAACCCTTATTAAAAGTCCCTATCGAACGAATTGTATACTGGTCGGACTCTGAAGTTACTCTTCAATCGTAAGCGTCCGTACGAAAAACGGAGAATACGTTTTGGCCCGAGCTCGGCTGGACTCTGGGGCTCAAACGAATTTTATAACAGAAGAACTGGCGAACCGCTTACAGATTCGTAGAGAGGAGCCGTGTATCAACTTACTTGGTATTGGCGAGTCCAATTCTCAGGTCAAAAAAAAGATGATTGGAAGATCCCGAAGAACCTACCATTAGCAGACCCATATTTCTACAAGTCACAAAAATTGATATGTTGATAGGAGCAGAATCATTTTTCGAATTGCTAGCTGTTGGTCAAATTAGACAAGGTCCTGACTATCCAACTCTACAAAAGACCCTACTTGGTTGGGTTGTTTCGGGCAGATACAAGTCTGCAGTCCCGAAACAAGTTGTGAATAGTTTCAGTTGTAGTGAAGAACCTTTAGTATCGGTTGACAGCACACTACAGAAATTTTGGTCGCTGCAGGAAATGCCAAATCCAAAGAAAATTCTGTCGCCTGAGCACAAGTTATGTGAAGACCATTATAGGAAGACTACTCAGGTATTGCCATCAGGTCGGTTTGAAGTTAGGCTGCCGTTTAAATCTGATCCAAATGGATTAGGCAACTCCTTCGAGGTTGCAAAACGGCGGTTTTTGTCGCTTGAGCGAAGGTTGTCTCGAGATCCTAACTTGAAGACCATGTACTTGGAATTCATGGAAGAATATCTGGCCCTAGGCCATATGTCGCCTACAGACAACAAAATAACTTCCACTCCACATTATGTCATTCCCCATCAATGCGTGTTAGGGCCCCAGAGTACGTCAAAAAAGTTGCGCGTCGTGTTCGATGCGTCCTGCAAAACATCGTCTCAGGTGGCCTTAAACAACATCCTGATGGTGGGGCCGACAGTTCAAGAAGAGTTGTACTCCACTCTACTCCGCTTCCGGCTGCACAGGTATGCCCTGACTGCCGATGTAAAAAAGATGTATCGCCAAGTAATGGTTAATGAAGCGGATAGGAAGTTTCAACTCATAGTGTGGAGGAGAGACCCCTCTGAATCCTTGAGATTATACAAGCTCAACACCGTCACATATGGTACTGGACCAGCCCCATTTCTGGCTGTTCGGTGTTTAAAGATGTTGAATGCATTTGCTAAATTTTCATTCCCTAGAGCTGCCGACGTGATTGGATCCGATTTTTACGTCGATGACATGTTAACTGGTGCTGCATGCGTAGAGGAGCTAAAGACAATTAGGTCTGAAGTGTCTCAGGTTCTTCAAACAGCAGGTTTTGAATTGACAAAGTGGTTTTCAAACTCACCTGAGGTCACTGCATCTGAGAGCACAGTTAAGGCGATATCTATCTCGGATTCAGAGTCAACTAGGCGTTAGGAATATCGTGGTTGCCTAGCGAAGATGCCTTCAAGTTCAAAATTGGCTTGACCCATGACAGGGTCTCCGAGCGACAAAACGGAACATACTATCGGTGACATCGAAGCTGTTTGACCCCCTCGGCTTGTTAAGTCCCATTGTGATTAAAGGCAAGATCCTATTGCAGAAACTCTGGCTTAATAAGTTAGATTGGGATGAGTCAATTCCTATGCATTTGGAAACAGCTTGGGATATGCTAAAAAGCACTCTGTCTCAACTGGATGAGATATCGATTCTTCGGTTCGTGCATACCGACCCATTGTCACCGGTACAGCTACATGCCTTTGCCGACGCCTTCATGAGAGCTTATGGAGCTTGCGTCTATATTCGTAGTAAAACTACCGAAGGTTTTAAATTACCGTTGTTGACTTCAAAGTCAAAAGTAGCGCCGCACAAGACCAAAACGCTCCCAAGGCTATGTGCCGCTCACCTTCTCGCAGATCTCTGCCATAGAATCAAACCCTTATTAAAAGTCCCTATCGAACGAATTGTATACTGCTCGGACTCTGAAGTTACTCTTCACTGGATTCGATCTCATCCATCTTCGTTGTCGACATTCGTTTCGAACAGGGTAGCGGAGATTCAAGAATGGTCAGGAGAAGCTACATGGCGGCATGTTCCCACAAAGCAGAACCCAGCACATATCGTTTCGAGAGGTTGTGACGTCGACGAGATAGGGCAGTCGATCTGGTTCACTGGCCCACCATTTCTGAAGGACGAAGAAGAAAACTGGCCCAAAAATGCGTATTTCGAGACGGATGAGGAAGTCTTGCGTCAGGAAGCTAGGAAGACTGTGGTCGGGCTGACCGCTGCTGTGCAAACTTCCGATTTGCTGGATGTCATCGAGAGGCTTACGTCACACCTCAAACTGCTTAGAGTGTTCGCTTATATGTTCCGCTTTATAAGAAAATGCAAAGACAAGAGTATAGTTTTCGAAGAAACTCTGTCACCGACTGAATATAATAAAGCGTTTCATAAGATTTTCGAAATAGTACAAAAGCACGAGTATCAAGTAGAAATTGAAAAGGTTCGTAAAGGCTCCAAGGTCGGCCCAAGTCTTCAGCGATTGGACCCATTCATCCATGAGGATACAGGCACTTGGTGCAACTTTTCGTTGTTGCGAGTTGGGGGGCGACTAGCTAACGCACCTATATCATATGATGCCAAGTTTCCCTTGCTGTTGACGAAACGCTCGCAGTTTGTGCAGAGCTACGTCCGGCATTTGCACCATTCCAATTTTCATGTCGGCCCTCGAGCACTTGTGAGCATCCTACGTCAGCGTATTTGGACCGTAAACGCTCAGGAACTCAGCAGTCAGACAGTTCGATCATGTGTACGCTGCTTCAAATGCAAGCCTCGACTGATGACACAAATTATGGGAAATCTACCCGCAGATAGACTCCGTGCTCTCCGCCCATTTGCGATATGTGGCGTTGATTTTTGTGGCCCTGTCTATACGACATTAAAAATTCGAGGAAGGCCCCCGTATAAGTCCTACGTTGCCTTATTTGTTTGTTTAGCGGTTCACTTAGAGATTGTCTCAGATCTAAGTACTGATTCTTTTCTATTGGCTTTTCAAAGATTCATTGGTCGACGAGGATGTCCAGCACTCTGGACCCCGGAGCAGGCGGGTCTCAGTTGCTTGCGGCGATGGCGGCTTGTCTCGTCAGTCAGGCAAACGTTCTGGCGGCGATGATCCCGGGAATATGTCCTGGGCCTTCAGGTTCGGGGCAAGTGGCACGAGGAGAAGGCCAACGTCGAGAAGGGCCAACTCGTCGTCGTGGCAGAGGACAACCTGCTGCCTCAACAGTGGCTCCTGGGAACGATCGTCGCGACGCACGCAGGAAAGGAAGGCAAGGTCAGGGTCGTTGACCTTAGGAGGAGTGATGGAGCCATCTTCCGGAGGGCGATCCACAAACTGGCGCCGCTGCCGATTTGTTGAAGCCGTGGAGGCGTTCAACGGGGCCGGTGTTGGCGGAACTCCTATTGTCGGTTATTGTTTATTGTTTGTTATTTATTGTTGGATTGTGAAGGAGAAAAAAAATCTGAAGTCTAGTGTAAGTTAGTTTAGGGCGAAGGCGGGAGCATAATAAAGTTCTCTCTCGCTCTTTGCGAATTCGCACCGTCTTCGCCAACCTCTGCTAAGCTAGGCCTAAGAACACATATATTAAATAGAGATGAAGTCGAAAAATTGAATTCAACACGAGCACACGCATTTTTTCGTTGTCGTAGTTCCGAAATTAAACCTAATTATTCTTGCCACCAAAGTTCTATATTTTTAATAAACTAATTAAAATCTTCAGTATTAGTCTTGTAAATTTCTATCGATTTGCAAAAAAACTTTTTGCCACGCTCACTCTAACACCCACAAACCTCCCAAAGCTGCCACGCCCACACTTTTGAAAAATGTTTTAATATTTTTTCATTTTCGTATTGGTCTTCTAAATTTCTATCGATTTGCCAAAAAACTTTTTGCCACTCCCACTCTAACGCCCACCATATAAAGTATAAATACTATTGATCAGGATCAATAGCCGAGTCGATCTGGCCATGTCAGTCTGTCCGTCCGTCTGTCCGTCCGTATGAACGTCGAGATCTCTGGAACTACAAAAGCTAGAAAGTTTAGATTAAGCATACAGACTCCAGAGACATGGAAGCAGCGCAAGTTTTCGATTGCTGTTGCCACGCCCACTCTAACGCCCACAAACCGACCAAAGCTGCCACGACCACACTTTTAAAAAAGGTTTTGATATTCTTTCATTTTTTTATTGGTCTTGTAAATTTCTATCGATTGCCAAAGAACTTTTTGCCACGCCCACTCTAACGCCCACAAACCACAAAGTCCAGACAGTTTCACTAAAACTATGAAAAACATTAGTAACATTCAAACATACGCCCAATTGAAGGAAATAATTCTCAAAACACAAAGAATTATTACACCCTTGTATAAAAAAACTCACACTTCAGTTCTAAGAACTTTACTAATACCCTGATTACCAGAAACTTATACAGAACATCATAAACGAAAGTGAAATCTGTAAAATCGCAAAAACTGAACATAGAAACACAAAATTAACCTTTGAAACAACCCCAGAAACCTTTAACCCCAGAGACAAGTGTGTCATACATTTTTACTTAATAAACAATAAACAATTCCTATCATGTATTGACATTTATTCTAAATAGATAGAAACAGTAGAGATTGGCTGGAAGCTAAAGGAGCTACTTTACGCATATTCAACGACATAAGTAAACCCATAGAAATAAAAGCCGACAAAGACTCCACTTTCATATGCATTGCACTTAAAGTCTGCTTAGAATCAGAAGGAGTGACTCTGAATATAACAACAAGTAAAAATGGAATTTCTGACATTAAGCGATTTCATAAAACTGTTAATGAAAAATTAAGAATAATAACAAGCGAAAATGAACCTGAAAACCAATTCACAAAATTCGAAGAAATACTTTACATATATAGTCACAAATAAATCAAGAGAGAACGCTATAGTCGAGTTCCCCGACTATCTGATACCCGTTACTCAGTTAGTGGAAGTGCGGGAGAGAGTTTTCAACACTGACAGTTTTTGGCGGTTTGTGGTCGTTAGAGTGGGCGTGGCAAAAAGTTTTTTGGCAAATCGATAGAAATTTAGAAGACCAATAAAAAATTAAAAAATATCAAAACATTTTTCAAAAGTGTGGTCGTGGCAGCTTTGGGCGGTTTGTGGGCGTTAAAGTGGGCGTGGCAACATGAGTCGACAAACTTGCGCTGCGTCTATGTCTCTGGAGTCTATATCCTTAATCTCAACTTTCTAGCTTTTGTAGTTCCTGAGATCTCAGCGTTCATACGGACGGACGGACAGACGGACAGACGGACGGACAGACGGACGGACAGACGGACGGACATGGCTTGCTGCCCGATCATAGGCGGAATTATTATTATTATTATTATTCGGCCAATTACAAAATACAAACAATTGTTGCGGTAGGCCGGGCTGACTAAACAGCTGATAGCGCTACCAACCGATCGCGGAAAACGAGCGGGTGGCCCAGCTGATAGTGCTGCCAATCCGATCGAAAAAAACAAATGGCGTTGCCAGACTCTGTCCGTTTGGTGTGAATTGTTAAAATTTAAATTTGAACTCAAATTTAAAATCTCGTGCAAAAAGACGCTAATGTGGCGCCCAGACTAAAGCCCAGTCTGGCTACACGGCGTAAACAAGTACTAACGCCAATACCTTTCCTGGACTCGACACTTACGCTCCGCCGCGCAACAAACTTACGGCATCAATTCAACATTCTATTGTATTTCTTTATTAAATAAAGCAGTAACTACATAAGTTACTTACTATACTAACAAAACAAAAGCTCCTTATAGCTTGCGTAAAGCATCTACTTCTTTAGTGAAATGGGTTGCCGTTTGGCCTTTCTGATAGATGTTACCTAATTTAGCTTTTACTACATCGGATGATTCTCCGACAATTGTAGTCTGCAGTTTACAACTTATCGCTTCGATTTTAGATTCATTTTGCACTTTATAAAGTGTCGATCCTATTATAATACCCATTACTTGTAGAGTAAAAGTGTATACTGGATTCGTTGAAAAGTATGTAATAGGCAGAAGGAAGCTCTTCCGACCATATAAAGTATATATATTCTTGATCATGATCAATAGCCGAGTCGATCTGGCCATGTTCGTCTGTCTGTCTGTCCGTCCGTATGAACGTCCAGATCTCAGGAACTATAAAAGTTAGAAAGTTGTAATTCAGCATGCAGACTTCAGTGACATAACTTGCAGCGCAAGTTAGTCGATTTCTTTTGCCACACCCACAAACCGCCCAAAACTGCCACGCCCACACTTTGAAAAATGTTTTGATATTTTTTCATTAGTTTTGTAATCTTCAAACTATTTGCAGAAAAAGATTTCCCAAGCAAACTCTAACGCCCACAAACCGCCAAATTCTGTCAGTTTTGAAATTTCTCCTTTGCACTTTTACTAGCTAATAAAGGGTATTGTAGTAACCCGTGATTGTCACCACAGAATATAAGAATATGGTTGCGTTTTATACATTTATTCTTTGCCCCGAATCGATCACTTCGGCGTGCTTATCATAACTAACTCCATGAGAGCGAGCACTAGAGATGAGCGTGTGAATTAGATATGAGCGTCTGGGTTGCTTGATGTTGCAGGCTCCCACATCCCTCCCTTGTTAATGAGCTTCAGCTTTAATCCCTCTCTGGAAATGGGTGTCGTCTCAGTCGTTCCTGCGTCCGCTATAGGTTGTTCCGGAGGCCTGATAATAAAAGGATGCTCAGAGTCGCAAGTTCCGTGAGCACGTGGCAGGTCATCGTCATCAGTTGCAGTGGTTGTAATTTGTGCTTCTGGAACCTTTTTTACATGACTTACATTTCTCATTAAACTCTTTCCACCCCCAGATATACGTATAATATCGCCTACTCGTTCTTCTACAAGGTTTTCGGTGGTATCAAAGTTTGGTGTGAGTTTATATGGAAATACAACATTTTTTAGAAATACTTTATCTCCTGCTTGAACACTAATTTCCTTAGCTCTCCTTTTGTCAGCATATGCTTTTCCCTTCTGCTTGTCCTGATCATTCTCTACTGAGTCATTGTATTCCCCAATTATATCTTGCACACACGGGATCTTATCTCGAATTACTCGGTTGGAGCTAACCCCATGAGGGGTTACGTTGTACATTACAAAAGATTGAATTTCTTCCCTAAAGTTATTCTTATTCGTGTATGCTATCTTTAACCTTTTCACTAGCGACCTGTTCATATTTTCCACTTCTCCATTGGCTTGAGGCCAATATGGTGGAGTTGTTACCTGTTCAATTCCGCATTGATTACAATATGTCTTAAATTCTGAACTAATATATTGTGTCAGATTATCTGTCTTTAGTTTCTTAGGGTAGCCTAGACTACTAAAAATTTCTTTCATAGCCTCAATTACCGAGAGGGATGAAATTGATTTGAGTATTTTAAACTCCATTTATCTGGAATAGTAGTCAATTAACACCAGAATGTAGTCATTGTTCGGTAACGGTCCCAAAAGGTCAGTAGCTACAAAGATCCATGGCCCTTTTGGGAATGTCGTTCTTTTCATGGGCGTGGGATTTGAAGCCTGCGATACGATTGTGCAGTCTATGCAGGATTTTACGAATTTCTCGGCGTCCCGGTCTATTTGTGGCCACCATACCTTGGATCGCAGACGCCGCTTCATTGCTGAACTACCAGGGTGACCTTCATGTGCTAGTCTCATTGCCACTGGGATGACTATGCGGGTCCCTCGTAGCATTATAGATCCAATTTGTGATAGTTCGTGTCTAAATGGGAACAAACTGTTTGAAGATGATGTGTTCCACGACTTGTCCTGTAGGCATGACATCGCATCTACGATTTCCTCGTCACAAATGCTCTTATCTTCGATTTCGGTGATGGCTATCGATGTAGGAGTTGCGTTTTCGACCACATATAGAATGCTGTGCTCGCCTTTCATGTCATAGCAATATCCTGGTCTCAGCTCGCAAAAGCCGTGATAAGGTATCCGCAATATTCTCCTTTCCAGTCCTATATTTGACTGTGAATTTAAATGCTTGTAGACAGAGAAGTTCTTGCTGGTGGTTTTGAAGACGGTTTAAAAATTGTTTCCAACGGCTTATGATCCGTTATAAGCTCGAATTCCAAACCAGCTAGGTAGTAGTAAAATTACTCAACCGCCCATACTAATGCTAGGCTTTCCTTCTCGGTTTGAGAATAACGTTTTTCTACATCGGTAAGGCAGCGACTAGCGAAAGATATAATTTTCGGATCATTTTCACAATGAAGCTGTAATAATACGGCTCCTAACGCCACCGGGCTGGCATCAGCGACTAGCTGCGTTGTCTGTTTGGGGTCGAAGTAGTGCAAGTTCGGGATCTGGGTCAGACTTAATTTAAGCTTCTTGAACGCATTCTGTTCATCAACGACCCATATGAATTTCACATCGTTTTTCAACAGTCGTCTTAAGGGATCTGTTTTGTCTGCCAACTCCGATATAAATTTTTTCACGTAGGTTACCAGCCCCAGAAAACTTCGAGTCTCTTCTTTGTTCTTAGGTGCGCGAAATGATGTGATGATTTTTATCTTTTCCGGATCAGCCTCAATGCCTTGACTTGATAAAATGTGTCCCAGAAAACTTATCTTAGAAGCCCTAAAAATGCATTTGGTTTCATTCAATACAGCATTGTTCTCCTTGAGAATGCGACAGACTCTTTTTACGGCTTCATCGTTCTCTTCCTCAGTCTTACCAAAAACTATGATGTCGTCTATGTAGTTTAGGACATTTGTGGCTGGTGCCAAAAGTTGCTCAAGTCTCTTTTGAAATATCTCTGGCGCCGAATTGACTCCAAACATAAGCCGTTTATAGCGGAATAATCCTATTGGGGTTATAAAAGTTGTTATTTCCCGGCTTTGTTCATCCAACTCAAGTTGATGGTATGCGTCTTTTAAGTCCAACCTAGAGAAGTACTTTGCATTCCGGAGTTTGGTCATGAATGCCTCAAACGTAGGGAGTGGATAATTCTCTCTGAGAATTGCTTTGTTTGCTAAACGCATATCCAGACATAATCTGATATCACCGTTTCCCTTGAACACTTAACCATTGGGAAAAATCCAGGAGCTGGGTCCATTTACTAGTTCAATAATGTCTTGTTTGAGTGACTCCTGAACTTTTTCACGCACTTTGTCTTCCAGGGCAATCGGGATCCTCCGCATAGGCTGCTGTACTGGCTTTACATCATGACAATTGACAATTTAACGCTTGCTCCCTTCCACTTTGGGAAGACAGAGGTTTCCTGAATGTGTCGAACCTCAAGTCCGAGCCGCAAGACTTTTAGTCCAATGGCCGTTTCTCGGCCCCATAGTGACTGCTTTCCTTTTTCGATCACAAAAAAGGTGGCAATCTTTTCCGCGTTTCCACTTACTGATATTGGTGACTAAAATACGCAAATTACATTAAGGAGTTGGTCCGAAGCGTAGCCCTTGAACTCGTTCTGTGAGTTGGGCCGAACATTGAAGACTATGGCGTTGATCCTTTGTAGAGATAGCCAGTCTGCTTGACAGATGAGGTTGTACCTATCCCCAGAGTCAATAATAAGAGATAGATATGCTCCACCGATTCGGCATCTAATCCATTCTTCCTCGCCTTCACTATCGATTTTAAAATAATTCTCCGTTTTCGTCTTTTTGTTGCGGCAGCTTTCATCTTGAATATTCCGAACTGAGCTGGCGGGTACCATTTCTTCTTGTGTTCTAGATCGTGATTGCCAGTGTTGTCTCTTAAGTTTGTCCTGCATTTAGACCCAAAATGACCAAGACGGCCACACAGGTGGAGCTGTCTGCTTTATTGCCAACTCGTCCACATCTTCCGCATTCGTTATTTTGATTTCCCGGTTTTCTTGTTAAAACCTTATTTATTGATTTTGATATGGGCTTAGTCATTGAAACTGATTGCTTTTTTATTTCTTCGTCGATTTGGCAAGCTTCGATAATCTCGTCCAGCGAATGCACCTTTTCTAAAAGCTTCCTTTTTAAATCCACCGTTGCCCATGAGTCGATTATCTTGTCTATTAGACAGATCTAGTCTATTTCCGTTTTTGTTGATCCAAATGCACATTTTTGGAACTGTTGCCGAAGCCGTAGTACGAATTTTTCGGAACTCTCGTCTTCAGACGGGGTTAAATTTCTGAACAAATGCCTCTCGAAAGATGAGTTCTGCTTGGGGGAGAAATATGTTGTCAACTTATCCACTAATATCTGAAACACACCATTAGGCTCGTCTTGGTTGAATTCTGCTAAAGCATCAGGTAGTGAAAATGCCACTGATTGTAGTTGAGTTCCACCAAGGTGTAATAGCTTGGTCCTCTTCTGCTTGAAGTTTGTGATACCCTCTGATTCTGCATACATTTGGAACGCTCTCAACCACTTTTCCCATTCGCTACGAAGCAGTGATTTGTCGATGCTTTCACACAGGAATGGTTTTATTAGTATTTCAGTCATGATCTGTAATGAATTAATATTTTTCAGCTAATTACTTGGCCTTACAGTCTCTGACTTTTGTCAGCTATGTAACTGCCTCCGATGTTTGTCACTGTATTCACATTCCAATGAATGTAATACATACACACGTACGATGACGCTTGTCTATTTGTCCCTCCCTCTTGTTTGGATTATCATCAAATTCGATGCTCGCAATTTACCATGTGTATGTACATATGTATGTCAGCGTGTGCAAACATACATACAAGTTAACACAGGCCACAACGAGCCTCCTCCGCGTCCCCCTCAATAACTCGTTCGGCCAACAACAACGCTGCTCTGGTCAAATATCGACTAGCGCAAGTGTCGCAATATCCGTTGCGACCAAAACGCTGACACCGCTGACGCCGCACGCGCGTCGCCGCTGTGGAACCCAAAAACCACAGCGTCAGCTCCCGACAATGTTGCGCTGGCTAAGCATTGGCCGACGCTGTTGTCGCAACGTCCGCTGCGGCTACAAGGCTGACGCAGCTACTCAAGCCGGGTAGATAAGCCGGTGGATTCCGGAATTTAGTCCAATTCTGGCTGCGATCCGACTACGAAGAGTTCTTGATCATTCTATCAACCTAAACCTTGAATAAATATTAAAATCAATTCATCTTCTTTTATTTGGAAATGCAGTTCTCGTTAAGGTAGTCCTTCGGACTGCCATAACTGGCGCCCGAACAGCCTTCTTCGGAAGTAGACCCTTGTCTACCTGGGAGAAGCTAGTTATTATGTAAAGTACGTGGTGTGTTCGGAAGTTTTTCTTTAAAAAAATAATACAAAATAAAAAAAATTACAAGTGAGCCAAGAAATGAAAGAAGTGTTAATAGAATTTCCTAAATAAAATTAAATAAAATACAATTACACACTGCGGCAGTGAAAATATCTGCGAGTGCAAAAAATATTGTTTAAATAAATATAAATTAAAAGCAAGAGAAAACGCTATAGTCGAGTTCCCCGACAATCTGATATCCGTTACTCAGCTAATGGAAGTGCGAAGGAGAGTCTTAAACACTGACAGTTCTTGGCGGTTTTTGGGCGTTAGAGCGGGCGTGAAACAAAGTTTTTTGGCAAATCGATAGATAACAAGAGAGAACGCTATAGTCGAGTTCCCCGACTATCTGATACCCGTTACTCAGCTAGTGGAAGGGAGAAGGAGAGTCTTAAACACAATTTTTGGCGGTTTGTAGGCGTTATAGTGGGCGTGGCAGAAAGTTTTTTGGCAAATCGATAGAAATTTACAAGACCAATACAAAAATGAAAAAATATCAAAACATTTTTCAAAAGTGTGGGCGTGTCAGCTTTGGACGGTTTGTGGGCGTTAGAGTGGGCATGGCAAAAAGTCTTTTGGCACTTCAATAGAAATTTACAAGAGCGTTAGAGTGGGCGTGCCAACATGAATCGATAAACTTGCGCTGCTTATATGTCTCTGGAGCCTGTATGCTTAATCTCAACTTTCTAGCTTTTGTAGTTCCTGAGATCTCGACGTTCATACGGACGGACAGACGGACATGGCAAGATCGAATTGGCTATTGATCCTGATCAAGAATATATATACTTTATATGGTCGGAAACACCTCCTTCTGCATGTTACATACTTTTCAACGAATCTAGTATACCCTTTTACTCTACGAGTAACGGGTATAAAAAGACAAGAAATTATCACTGCTGTATTGACCGAAGTTGACCATATTGAATTGACCGAACATATACAATGTATGGACAACATTTTTAAACAAATTACTGTTTATTGGACACTGTAAACGAATCAATTCCAGTAAAAAGCATCTCTAAAAAATATCAGCAAAGGGTACAAAGTCCACATCGTGGACGTCAAAAACTTGTTTTTGAGGAATCCTCGGCGAGAACATTCGTTACGCAATGACTGTTAAATGAAAAATGTATCTGCCAGCAGATCCCGATGAGGTAATTTCACTATTAATGGAGACCGCTATGTCTACAAACCAATATTTGCTTATCAGAAACTTTGTGAACAGCAAAACAAAAATTTTCCAATAATGATTTAGATGACAAAAGCATGTTTGTGACGTCCTACGTACCACCTTAACTAATTTCAAAATCTGGCAATAAAATAATTTGGAAAAATCATCGGCCCTCATCAACGCGTTACTACAGTCCAATTCATTTCCAGTTTCAAAACAAGACAAGGCATCTTTCTATCAATGAGGAGAAATATTTTAAAAAGAAAATAAACCTTCTAAAGCGGTTAGTGATTTTTGTTCATAATAGAAAGATAAACGTTGAACATAGTTTACAACTGACTATGGTGGATGGAAAGGTATGCAATGCCTTAACTGAGTCATCCTCCCCTTAAAAAAAATGAACGATTTGGACAAATGTTTAAACAAAGAACATTTCGAGTTTGGTCTTTCTCCTTTTCATGCTAAAATACGGTTCATTGAATACTTTTTAACATATTTCTAACAAGTCCACCGTCAAGATGTAGCAGGTTAGATTTCAGGAAAAAAAATGGGAAATAATGGAAAGAAAGCAAAAAATGCAAAAGGAATTTCGTGAAATAATGGGATTAATAGTTGACAAGCCCAGTGATGGGGCTGGATGATCCCAGAGGATCATCAAACGACGGAAATGTCGCTAGAAAAATCTTTTCTAATCCAAAATTGGCATCTGATATTACAGGAATAGATGAAAACTTGATCCATCGTTGTACCACTATACTTTAAGCTATTGCATCGGGCTACAAAATTAATGCCAATAAATTGAATGAATACGCTTTAGAAACTGCCAAGCAACTGATAAAAAAATATTCATGGTACTATTTGCCGGCTACTGTTCATAATGTGTTAAATCATGGATCTGCAATTATGGAGCATGCAATTATATCTTTGGAGAGCTTTCCATGCAAGCTCCAACAACAAAGAAATTAAAAAATGTAGACTTTATCACAGCCGGAAAATGTCACGGATTATTACAAACACCGACATTTTGAATGCACTCCTTCTACGCTCCGATCCGCTTATAACCGGACAGAGGGAATTTGAGAAAAAGGATAAGTTAACTTTGCTTGAATCTGTTCAAAGTTTGCTAGAGGAGACATTGTAAAATTAATAATAAAGTATTAAATTTATTTATAATGTGCATTTTTATATTTTTCATTAGTTTTTTCCATACAAGAAAAATTGAGAAGAATAAGACTCCATAAAGTATACATATTTGTCTGCCTGCCCATTTGTCAAAAATAGATACGAATAATCCTGGTTTTATTTGCATAAAAAATTATTGCCTACTTATCGGTGCTTGGAAAAGGTTTTTTTTTTGTATTTTGCTGGGGAAGGGGGCTCCAATACTAACAATTTTTACACCGTGATTTCTGAAGCACTATTGTCTCCCTGAGGCCAAATTTAAGGTTTCTAACTTCACTGGATGTTTTTATGGCTGCGTCTCCTTACAAGAGGAACCACTGTGCAATGAGTGCCCCAGGTCATCTAACCCAGAGGAAACCCCTCTACATTCCCTGAAGAAGGAGAAAAACCTCCGGAAAATTAGGCGGAAACCCCACTTAAAACCAGATGATCAAAGGTTACTAACGAGTACTCCAAACCATCTAATTCAGAAGAGTCCAAGACTACCTATGAGTGTCTCAAGTCTTATACATCTAAGCAAAACACTCTAATTACCCCTTACATAGAAGAGTCCTTCTAGTAACATTCTCTAACTTCGCCGAGACGACGAGTAAAGAGAATCTGACGTATTCAGATTAAACAAGAGAAAACGCTATAGTCGAGTTCCCCGACTATCTGATACCCGTTACTCAGCTAATGGAAGTGCGAAGGAGAGTCTTAAACACTGACAGTTCTTGGCGGTTTTTGGCCGTTAGAGCGGGCGTGAAACAAAGTTTTTTGGCACATCGATAGAAAATTACAAGACTAACAAAAAAATAAAAAATCTCAACGTATTTTTCAAAAGTCTGGGCGCGTCCGTTTTAAGCGGTTTGTGGGCGTTAGGGTGGGCGAGAAAAAATTTTTTTGGCAAATCGAGAGAAATTTACAAGACTAACCAAAATGAGAAAAAATATCCAAACATATTTCAAAAGTGTGGGCGTGGCAGTTTTGTGCGGTTTGTCGGTGTTAGCGTGGGCGTTGCAACATTGGTTACCAAGTTACATACGATTCTAGTATACCCTTTTACAATACGAGTAACGGGTATAAGTAGGATTTGGGTTAGGACCTAGGACCCTAAAATTGGTCAAATTAAATAGCGAATTATTATAAAGAATTATTATTATGAGAAAAATGTAGAATGCCATCGAGTCATGCCCAACAAAAATATTATAGCGTATTAAAAAGCGAGTTTGAACTTAGGTACCATTTAAAATAATTTATTTGTTTTGTACGGAATAAATCGTCAATAATTCAAGTCAATTTAGATCTCATTGTTTTAGAAAGTTTCCTCTGTCGATCGTCCCAATATTTTAATTTGTTTTGTTCTTTTGGATTTGAGGACGCTTATTTCCGAATACCCTATAGCGCGAGTTAACTCCCACGTAGGTTTGAGAGTGGAGTATTGAAGAACTTCGCTGGAGTTGAGGCTGAAAATCTGAATGAATCTTTATATTTCTTTTCTCACACTTAACAACAGAAGGAACCTCTGTACAAGAGGTTCTGGGTGGCTCGATATTTGTATTGGTTCAGCGTCTTAGGTGCTAACCGATACAAAGACTCAGCATTTCAAGTGCTTGTTGAAACTATGTCCCAACGTTCGAGTTGGTCGCAACGAAGTGCTCTCTAGACCTCTAGGAACCGATGAGGGTGAATGCTGAGGCGGTAACTCGCGCGAATTACAATAAAATTATTGCATGCGATGCCAGCAATTCGGGTGATACACTTTAAGAAACCCACCCATCGTTCCGATCCTGAGCAGTGCCGAATGCAGCGCGTGCTGCATTACCTCGAACGTACATCAGTTGGTCCCAACGAAATACCCTAATATTTTATTCACCCGTGATATGGTACAGCTGTCTAGATCGGATTGTAAGTCTGTAACGTGCTTGCTCGTGATGATTCGGCAGCTCCTCTGTCTATTGAACGGTTCCGGCCGTTGGGGCTGCATCCTCATATGCGTTGCATGAATAAATCTCGTAGACATTAAGGTATATACGGACAGCTTAAACAGGTGGCATGTTTTCTTAAGATGCATTTTCATTTACTAAACAGAAGAACGAAGGTGCGATGGTTCTTCCTTTTCTTTAGCCCACAATACCTGCTGAATCGGGAAATTTATATGATCCTACCCATATCAAGGTTGACGGTGAGTAACCTAAGTGCCCCTAGGTTATCATATTAATATGTTCACTTAAATTCTTTATTCCTATACAAAACCGGTAGATATTAATTTCCATAAAATTTAGACTTCATGTTTTTATATGCGCATGGCGAAAATTAAATGGAGTTTCTCCTTTTTTCTTAGTCTTTTGCTTAATTTTACAAATTAAACTATATTTTAACAAGATAGAGCGCTATAGTTACTCAGCTATTGGAAGTGCGAAGGAAAGACTTTTAATAGTTTTTGGCTGTTTGTGGGCGTGGCAAAAAGTTTTTTGGCAAATCGAGAGATACTTACAAAACTAACAAAAATGTGAGAAAATTTCCAAACATTTTTCAAAAGTGTGGGCGGTGCAGTTTTAAGCAGTTTGTGGGCAACATGAGTCAACCAACTTGCGCTGCGTCTATTTCTCTGGAGTCTGCATGCTTAATTTCAACTTTCTAGCTGTTATAGTTCCTGTGATCTTGACGTTCATACGGACGGACAGAGAAACGCACTGACGGACTGACGGACTGACGGACAGACGGACAGATGGACATGGCCATATCGACTCGGCTATTGATCCTGAATAAGAATATATATACTTTATATGGTCGGAAACGCTTCCTTCTGTCTGTTACATACTTTTCAACCAATCCAGTTAATTCGTTAACTCTACGAGTAATTAAAGTAATTAAAGACATATCGATATTAAGTTTGATTAGTTTCCAATAATTCATATGGATATGGATATAGTTCGATTAAATTGTAAATATTCCAAAATATCAACGCTCTTAGAAATCTTAGAACAACGAAAATAATTATACCCGTTACTCGTAGAGTATAAGGGTATTCTAGATTCGTTGAAAAGTATGTAACAGGCAGAAGGAAACGTTTCCGACCAAAATCTGCGAGTGCAAAAAATGTTGTTAAAAAAACTGCGAGTGCAAAAATATTGTTAAAATAAATAAAAGATAAAAACCAACTACACACTGCGGCAGTAAGGAAATCTGCGAGTGCAAATAATTGGTAAAATAAAATTAATGCAAAAAGTAATTCACAGCTATAACATAAGTAAATGTGAACAAATAATCAATCAAAAAATTAAAAATCGAAATAATCAAAACCAATGGAAAAATAAGATGTGTGGTAATCTACTGGAAAGGCTAAGTGGTCTGGAATGCATTCAAAAAAGCTGCCTATGTAGTGTGTAACGTAGTGCGCCACTGTTCTCAATACAAGAAGGAATTATAACTCCTTGCGGTAGGCAGGCTTTCGAGGATCTGAGCTGCGGGGCACGCTTTAGATTCCGGCTCTAGTTCTTCGGCTTTGGGGGTGGTGGTCTTGCTCACCCAGATCTCGGACACGGACTACACATCACTATTAATAAAGACAAGAATTGAGCGTGCTTGCGACAAAAAATAGGAGCTAGAACTAAACCGGTAGAAAAATAAATAAATAAATTCTAGAAAATGAAAGTTAGAAGAAAGGACGAAAGATAGAGGAAAAGACAGAGAGAAAACTATCATTTGCGAAGACACGGATGTTGTTGTGCTCGCTTGAGGCCCACCCAACCTATGATCATCTCCCGCAGGAGCATGGCTCCGATGATCCCTTGAAACCTTACGACCGTGGAGTCATCAGTAGAGTCGGTAAAGGAAATGTTTAGTTGCTCATGA
Organism: Drosophila santomea; assembly: GCF_016746245.2. Taxonomy (NCBI): domain Eukaryota; kingdom Metazoa; phylum Arthropoda; class Insecta; order Diptera; family Drosophilidae; genus Drosophila; species Drosophila santomea. Next base: position 246,503 of record NW_025319013.1, read on the forward strand.
TTTCGTTAAACATTAAATTTAATAAACATAAAATAATTAAGACTAACATCGTATTTAGGTAGTTTGATTATAAGCTTAGATAGTTATAAGAATATTTAGGTATCGCATGATTTAATAATAGGTAGTAAAAAAAATGTGGGATTTAGATTTAAATGTTAATTGTGATAAGAATTAAATTAATAAGAAATAGTTTTGATTATCTAATTTAATTCTTTGGTAGACAACTTCTCGTTTCTTTCAATTAAATTCAATTAAACTTCATTTTAATTCACGACAAATTTTAAAAAAATATTTAATTTATTACAGCGATAGCCAAATTTCAGTTGCTGCGGCATTAAATTCGTTTCTCAACTTTTTTTTTTTTTTTATATCATTGCCATTTAATAAATTTCTCTTAAGTTTTTTGGGTTAGTACTTAAAACAAGGTTATATCAACTCACGCATCTTATCCATCGGCGAAAGATCGATCTCCCTCGAAGGTGTGCTGAAAATTATATGGCTTTGACAGGCCACTTTGGGGTTTTAAGGCATTAGTTTAAACAAAAGAGTCAAAAGGCATTCTTCTACACAATTTCGTTTCACTTCGCAACAAGAGAAATTTTCTTAAATTTTAACTAACTTTACTTAAATTATAAAAATAAATGTATTCTAATTTTTCAGGGTTTTTCATCAACTATTCATGGCTTCTATTACCAGAATCAAATTCACAAAAGTATTTCATATGAGTGTCGTAAAAGTTAGGTAACTCGATACAGGTTATGACCAATTTTTGGCGAAAATTGCAAGAAATTTTGATTCGGCAAAACTGGGTTAAAACCCATTTAATGGTTTTGCTTTAATGTACAAGACAATTTATAGTCGGACATCGGATGCTCGGATCTACACTACCCCTCGGGGTTAGGTTCACTTTCTGAATTTTTTTTAGGTTAATCCCACATGGGTGCTGGGGTCAACAGGGGTCAACTGGGGGTCTAAATTATGGGGTCACTTTTGGCACTGCCAATTTCCATTAAAAGTTCCATAAAACGCCAAAGCTGGCCACTGAAGGCTATTGCGCATGCGCGCTGTTGGCCAATTACTGCACTTGAGGTTATTTGCCGATCATTCTCCTACTGCTTCTGCTGCTGCTCTCCTAGTAGTCCATCCTGCCCCTCCCAGGGTGCTCCTCGGGACAGGACGCCAGCTCGGCTTGCTGGGCTAGATCCGCTTGTTGAGCCCCGATGAAATAAAAGGGTTTTCCAGACGGGTCTACGGCACTGGCTGTCAGTCCGCCGCCTGGTTGCCTCCGTGGACACTCTTTCCGTGACCTGGGCAACAAAAGGTTATGCATCTGTATGCAAATGAAAACGGCTTTACTCACTTGAGTTTGGTTAAGCTTTCGCCGAATAAATTTTTCCGACACCAGATTTTCACAATCCGCGTGGACACTGACACTATGTGATTATTATATATATCTTATCGGCCACTGCAACGATTTGCACTCTTCCGGATCTCAAAAGGAATAGACTTTAGCACGGAAACGGATGGAGTTGCTTAGCACTTCTTTTTCTCTGCCACAGCATACAAATTTCCTAATCAGAATAAAGCTTTCCAGATCTTCCCTGGCGCATCCATGAGCTATCTGGTATTTGTGTCCAAAACTCTGTTCTGGCAGAAATGCAGCTAGCTAATTAAAAATGCATTTGCATAAAAGCTTAGCTTAAACTACGTAAAGTTTTTTCTGAAATGCATCGACGTTATTCCCGTCGCGTAAAGCCAGGCTCAGAGTATCACATAATTTAGTGCATACTTGTAGGCAGAAAATGTTTATATCTTTTATGGTTTATCTAAAATTTATTTAGCGGCTCTTCAGTCGCCACTACAAAAGCCCCCCCGGTAACATCTGGCTAGGGTATATGTTCGACTGGTACCCTAGACGGATGACACGACTGAAGACACGTCATTGCCGAATATCTTTCGCATGGTATGTACCTATTAGTCTTCCCTGTAAATCTTCTAGCACGTAGTAGGCGCTTCCTAGCCTTCTGCGAACCCTTGCTTTCACAAAAGAAGGACCAAATTTAGCGTTGTATCCTGTTTGGAAACAGCTTTGCTTAAAATTTCTTCGGAATACTTCTTGCCCTTCCGTATAAGCAACAACTCGAGACCGAAGATTGTACTTCTTTTCATTCTCGGAGTGTTTTTCCATCATCTTCTTACATGCTTTCTCCCGTACAATATCAAACGAGTCTGACCGATTGAACTTCAAAGATCGATCATCCAATAGGTTGAGCTTCCTCAACAAAGAGTACGTAGAAGCAGAGGTAACCATGTGTTGCCCGAAAACCATATAGTAAGGAGAAGTTCCTAGGCTTGAATGTACGGACGATCTCAACGCACAACTAATCTTGTTTAAGTATTCGTCCCAGTCCTTTTGATCGGGTCTCACATATGCTCTAATTGCAGCAATAACTGATCGGTTCACGCGCTCGGAGGCATTCGCCTGTGGCGAATGTACAGCAGTAAATGTATGAGTAATGCCATACTGCTGCATTAACTTTTGAAAAGCGTGTGAACGGAATTGAGATCCATTATCTGACACTATCGTTTCGGGAGTGCCATACGACATAAATAATTCTCCTTCAAGATATTTTATGACAACACCTGAATCTATCTTCTTTACTGGTTTAAGAAAGACATATTTGGAGAAATGGTCAAGGACGATAAAAACTCCAATGTTCCCACTTCTAGACCTTGGATAAGGTCCAAGAAAGTCTATAAATAAGCGTTGGAAAATCCTTTGACTCTCAGGCGCTTTTCCTAACGGTGGTCGCAAAACGTAATTAGGCGCTTTTGTGGTTTTGCACACCTCACACGCGAAATCATACCTTTGCAAGGCCAAAGCCCATCAAGCTAGGCGCGAATTAAGGTCATGGTTAGACATCAACCATTTTAGTGACGCATGATCAGTTATGATCTTGAACCTATGTCCTTCCACGTACGCCCTAAAACTTTTAAGAGCCACGATCGCGGCGAGAAATTCTTGCTCTGTGACTGTATAATTTTGTTGCGCCTTATTTAACTTTTTTGAAATGAAGGCAATAGGACGCTCATCTCCTTCTTCCGAAACTTGGACTAATACGGCTCCAACTCCTGTTTTGCTCGCATCGCAATGTATTGCGAACGGTTTCGAAAAATCAGGACTGCATAAAACAGGAGCCTCGCTAAGACGTTGCTTTAGCTTCTCAAAAGATTCTACTGCTGCTTCAGTCTAACTGAATCTTCTTTTCGTGGTCATTAGATCAGTTAAAGGAGCAGCAAGAGACGCAAAATTAGGAACGAACTTGCGATACCAGCCACATAAACCCATGAAACTTCGCAGACTGCGCAACGTTTTAGGCAAAGGAAAATTCCTAATTGCGGCTACTTTTTCTGGGTCGGTACGGATTCCTCCATCTCCGATTATGTGACCTAGGTAACGCACTCTCAACATGCAGAAGTGACTTTGGCCAATATTGATCATCAAACCTGCACGTCTTATCTGTAGCGCAACCTCTCTTAGCACTTCGAGGTGCCTCTCAAAACTTGATGAAACCACCAGCAGATCATCTAGGTAAATAAAAACCTCGTTCCTAAGATGAGCTGGCACCACTTTGTCCATCAAACGAGACATTGTACTTGTGGCATTGCATAGCCCGAACGGCATAACTTTAAACTGATAGAGGGGTCTACCAGGAACGGTGAACGCCGTCTTGTCACGCGAAGCTTTTTCCAAAGGCACTTGCCAATAAGCGTCCTTTAGATCAAGGCTAGTTATGTACTCGGCCTTCGGCAACCTACTCAAAATGCCACTAATTTGAGGCAGAGGATATGCATCCTTTTCGGTGAAGCTATTCACCTTACGACTGTCTAGACAAATTCTAACCTTTCCGGGTTTCGTTACCATAACGATTGGAGATGACCAAGAACTGTCAGACTCTTCTATCACTCCTAGTTGTAGCATCCTGTCAATCTCGGAATACATTGCCTTTTCTACGGCTGGTGAAACAGGAAAATGGCGTTGTTTTATTGGCTTTGCCATACCTACATCAATAGAGTGCGATATAAGGTTGGTCTTACCAAGACCATCTTGACTAAATGACGGAAAACAATTGATCACATTCGTTAGCCTCGCCTTATCCATCTCGGATAACTTATGTTGGTCAACTTTAACTTTGAAATCAACTTCAGTCGAATCTAGCTCAGATATGATAAGTCTTCTGGGAAGTAAATCGTAAAGCTTCCAAAAATCTATTCCTAAATATAGGTCTTGTTTAAGCGACGGTACGATGTAAATTTTTAAAACCTTCTTCTGGTCGACGTATTCTACCTCTGTTTGAATATGTCCTCGTATCTGCTGTGATCGGCCGTCAGCCGTTGTAGCACTACTATTAATGGCCTTATAGTTTCCTGTAGCTTCTACTTCACGGGCTAAGTTACCTCCTACACAACTTGCCGATGCGCCAGAGTCTAACAGACCGTAAACCGTACGATTAAACAACCGAATTGGCAAAAACGGACGAGGATCTTTTGGTCCTTCAGGTAGCGACTTTATATAATTGACTTCAATTCTACAGCTCTTGACAGAATGCTTTAATTCGACTAGAATTTCGAGCCTTTCGTTTCCCAATATTTTGTAAATAAGTCTCTTCATGTTTAATTTCCTTTAGTGTTTGGATTTTGCTATGTAGCAAAGAACTAGCAGGTAGTTGTTGTTCGTCAGGGATTGGAGGTTGTGCAACATTTGCTGCATCTCTTACTCTTCGGTCATTGTGGATTGGCTCCGGGAGGCAATCGAAGTCTTCTGTTTGAATTGCGACTTCGACGTGCCGGCTTTGGAGTTTTTTGAACACTTATTACAACTTGGCTTGTATGTGTTTGCAGCTCCACAACCGTAACAGAATATTCTTCTCTCCGATACGCAATCCTGATATCGGTGTCCTTCCTTGCGGCAATTCCAGCATAATAAGGAGAACGCTTCGACATCAGCCTCATTTTCAGGTTCTTATTCTAACTGCGTATCATACTCCTGGCTAAATTTAGCCACTTCCCGTTTAAACGGAGCCGCTAACCCGCTTAACATCGGCCAAGAAGGTTTCGCGCCTGCGACAAATCTGTCTGAGATCTGAAACCGTCTTAATATCAATGTTTAAGATCTCTTGGTCTTATCTCTGGACGCAAATTGTTTCTGAGAACTCGAATTAATTTACTCGTAGTCCAAGGATGCTCCAGCTGATCGACTAAACCTGATATTGTATCATAAAAACTATCAAAAGATTCGTTTTGCTTTTGTTTAGTATTCCTGATTAATTCTTCGATATCGCAATCGTCTCTGCTATCGCGAAACTGGAGACGCAAAGCTGTACAGAAAGAATTCCACTGAATATCGCCGTGCGCTTTATGATAACGCCAATAAAACTCATTGGCTTTTCCTTCAAAAAGTACGCTGGCGTGTTTGCAAAGCAGATCGACATTATTGTCTAACGTCTCTCGTGTTAGAGTATTTACTCTATAAATAAAATTATCAACATACACTCCTTTTCCAGAAAATTTTATCTTCCAACCGTTGAGGATATGTACAACCTTATCTGGTCGGTCTACCAAATCGGACGTAGTGCTTCTCTGGGAAGCGGGAGAGCCCGGAGCCGACAGGACTTGCCTTGAATTGCTACCGGTTTCATTTCTTGTTTCGACCCTATCTCCATTGCTAAGCGATTGATGTGAAAAATGTTCCCTCTGAGAATTGTCATTACCACCACTGGTGCTTGCTAACGCCCTGGTTATAGTATCGGTTATGGAATTCTGAATTAAATCAGTCATCTTCTCCGAAAGCGTAGCTAATAACCTTTGTTCCATAGCTAGTAATATCATAGCATTATCTGTAAACTATTCGAACTGCTGGCCCCAATGTTATTAGCTTGCGTACTTTGTCCCGAGGTCGAAGCTATATTACCTGAGACTTGCTGACCAACTGTATCTACGGGCTGTCGTTTTCTCGACCCACTTCGAGTTTGTCTCTCAGTTACTTCTTTAGGCTTCGGGATCTCTGGTCTACTAGCTACTTTACACACAGGACATTGTGCGCTCTTCTTCCAATAAGCTTCTATACACCGCTTAGGAAACTCGTGTTGACAACTGGTTATAAAACCCTCAGCAGGATTTATATCTACTGTACATAACGGACGTTTGTCCTTTGGGCTTGAGTCAGCCCCTCTTTCAGGAGATCGGTCTAACCCCATCATTCCCATAAGATAAAAAAATCTGGTTTGAGTGCGAAAAAAATAAAAATATTCACGTTCCGACAACGGTTAACCAACTACAATCGAAATTGTTCTTTTAGAAATTGATGCTTTGTTTTGTAATTAAAGACAGAAAATGTTTCGATAATTCAACCCAAAAATTCGAAAAGTAAAATATGATAAAGTAATCAAAAATATGTATATGTATTTACCGAACTCAATACTAGATGTCGCACGTATCGCAAGGTATCGTTTCCTTAATGATAATTAATATTCTCAGAAATTGAAAGATTGGAAAGTAATAGGCTTTTGTTAAGGTTTGACCTATTAAGGAGGGAAGATATATTTCAGGATTTCGAATTCGGACAGCGATTGGTTCAAAAACAGAAACGCATGTATTCCAGAATACCATCAAAAAAAATATAGAACTTCTAGAAAAATAAAAAAAAAGGAAAATTTGCATTAACTCTCTCTGGCTATGGCACGACTCGGAAGATATTGCCAGTATTTTCCGTAGCGTTGAGTTTTAGCGTAGACTTAGTTCAATGACTTAGTGCTATAATCTGGGACAGAAGATGAGCCTTCGATGACCACCTCAGTTTTCCTCATTTTAAATAGACACCTTGTAATCTCACCTACATCTTAGGAAGAATCTTTAGCTTCTTTGTAAGACTGGACAGTTGGGAATACTGATATTCACCTCAAATGTTTTCCAAGAATTATTCAGATAAAAGATAAAAGAAAGAAAGAAAGACTTCGTTTATCTGGGATTCCTAATAAAAAATCATTTTTTTTTTCTAGGCACTACCCGATTTAAGTCTGGACAGCTAGGAATACTAATATTCACTTAACTGTAATCCCAGAATTCTTGATAACTGAAGTTAAAGAAAATACATTTATTTATTCGCGAGTCTTAATAAAAAATATTTTTCTACTAAGGCTCCACACGTTTGGGCGCCACTTTTTTTTTATTAATAATAATGAATTATAACTGTAGTGTGTAACGTAGTGCGCCACTGTTCTCAATACAAGAAGGAATTATAACTCCTTGCGGTAGGCAGGCTTTCGAGGATCTGAGCTGCGGGGCACGCTTTAGATTCCGGCTCTAGCTCTTCGGCTTTGGGGGTGGTGGTCTTGCTCACCCAGATCTCGGACACGGACTACACATCACTATTAATAAAGACAAGAATTGAGCGTGCTTGCGACAAAAAATAGGAGCTAGAACTAAACCGGAAGAAAAATAAATAAATAAATTCTAAAAAATGAAAGTTAGAAGAAAGGACGAAAGATAGAGGAAAAGACAGAGAGAAAACTATCATTTGCGAAGACACGGATGTTGTTGTGCTCGCTTGAGGCCCACCCAACCTATGATCATCTTCCGCAGGAGCATGGCTCCGATGATCCCTTGAAACCTTACGACCGTGGAGTCATCAGTAGAGTCGGTAAAGGAAATGTTTAGTTGCTCATGATTTCGTTAAACATTAAATTTAATAAACATAAAATAATTAAGACTAACATCGTATTTAGGTAGTTTGATTATAAGCTTAGATAGTTATAAGAATATTTAGGTATCGCATGATTTAATAATAGGTAGTAAAAAAAATGTGGGATTTAGATATAAATGTTAATTGTGATAAGAATTAAATTAATAAGAAATAGTTTTGATTATCTAATTTAATTCTTTGGTAGACAACTTCTCGTTTCTTTTAATTAAATTCAATTAAACTTCATTTTAATTCACGACAAATTTTAAAAAAATATTTAATTTATTACAGCGATAGCCAAATTTCAGTTGCTGCGGCATTAAATTCGTTTCTCAACTTTTTTTTTTTTTTATATCATTGCCATTTAATAAATTTCTCTTAAGTTTTTTGGGTTAGAACTTAAAACAAGGTTATATCAACTCACGCATCTTATCCATCGGCGAAAGATCGATCTCCCTCGAAGGTGTGCTGAAAATTATATGGCTTTGACAGGCCACTTTGGGGTTTTAAGGCATTAGTTTAAACAAAAGAGTCAAAAGGCATTCTTCTACACAATTTCGTTTCACTTCGCAACAAGAGAAATTTTCTTAAATTTTAACTAACTTTACTTAAATTATAAAAATAAATGTATTCTAATTTTTCAGGGTTTTTCATCAACTATTCATGGCTTCTATTACCAGAATCAAATTCACAAAAGTATTTCATATGAGTGTCGTAAAAGTTAGGTAACTCGATACAGGTTATGACCAATTTTTGGCGAAAATTGCAAGAAATTTTGATTCGGCAAAACTGGGTTAAAACCCATTTAATGGTTTTGCTTTAATGTACAAGACAATTTATAGTCGGACATCGGATGCTCGGATCTACACTACCCCTCGGGGTTAGGTTCACTTTCTGAATTTTTTTTAGGTTAATCCCACATGGGTGCTGGGGTCAACAGGGGTCAACTGGGGGTCTAAATTATGGGGTCACTTTTGGCACTGCCAATTTCCATTAAAAGTTCCATAAAACGCCAAAGCTGGCCACTGAAGGCTATTGCGCATGCGCGCTGTTGGCCAATTACTGCACTTGAGGTTATTTGCCGATCATTCTCCTACTGCTTCTGCTGCTGCTCTCCTAGTAGTCCATCCTGCCCCTCCCAGGGTGCTCCTCGGGACAGGACGCCAGCTCGGCTTGCTGGGCTAGATCCGCTTGTTGAGCCCCGATGAAATAAAAGGGTTTTCCAGACGGGTCTACGGCACTGGCTGTCAGTCCGCCGCCTGGTTGCCTCCGTGGACACTCTTTCCGTGACCTGGGCAACAAAAGGTTATGCATCTGTATGCAAATGAAAACGGCTTTACTCACTTGAGTTTGGTTAAGCTTTCGCCGAATAAATTTTTCCGACACCAGATTTTCACAATCCGCGTGGACACTGACACTATGTGATTATTATATATATCTTATCGGCCACTGCAACGATTTGCACTCTTCCGGATCTCAAAAGGAATAGACTTTAGCACGGAAACGGATGGAGTTGCTTAGCACTTCTTTTTCTCTGCCACAGCATAAAAATTTCCTAATCAGAATAAAGCTTTCCAGATCTTCCCTGGCGCATCCATGAGCTATCTGGTATTTGTGTCCAAAACTCTGTTCTGGCAGAAATGCAGCTAGCTAATTAAAAATGCATTTGCATAAAAGCTTAGCTTAAACTACGTAAAGTTTTTTCTGAAATGCATCGACGTTATTCCCGTCGCGTAAAGCCAGGCTCAGAGTATCACATAATTTAGTGCATACTTCTAGGCAGAAAATGTTTATATCTTTTATGGTTTATCTAAAATTTATTTAGCGACTCTTCAGTCGCCACTACACCTAGTAGATTGTGTGCAACCCGTACCTTAGTAGGCCACCTGCCAAAAAGCATCCATTACGGACCACAGTATCTACATATTAGGAAAATTTATTGAAATTGGCTCACACTTAAAAATAAAAAAATAAGAAAAAATATAAAATAAAAAAAAGGAAAAAAGAGAAACGTACGATTCCCACGGCGCGGCTATTTAAATTTTTACGAATCTTAAGAAATTCATTATTAAAGTTATTTTCTTTTACTCTATAGAACTTCCGTCAAGGGATTTTAACAACCACAACACAACATATTATACCAATACAAAAAGGAACCACACTAGTTGCCTACACCTACACATCTACACACCAACCTGAGTAAGTGAGACGCACTCTCTTCGGAAAAAGTTTTGTGAGGAAAAAGTTGTAAATTGTATCAAAAAATTCAACAAATTACACTTTTGATTTTAAATCGAAAATTTAAAATTTTTAATTACCAGTTCTTACCTTACAGTTTCCCAGGCTAGCAAAGAAAATGGAGGAAATTAAGGAAACTTTAGGGAAGTTTGATAACTCTTTGAAAGCTCTGTTAAACCAGGTTATGGGGATTAAGGAGGATGTCAAGAAGGTTAGCAATAGGCTTTGTACGTTGGAAAATGAGTATGAACTAACTAAACCACGTACCGAGTACGAGCTAAGGGAAACTTCTACTTTACCCGATTGTGTAAAGGAATTACAACCATTCGAAGGTCAATCGGAGGAGTATGTGTCGTGAATCAACAGGGCTCAATTAATTCTAAATTACTATGAAATTTTAAGAGACAAGCCTTTGTATAGGTCCATTGTTTTGCATATTAGACAGAAGATAAGAGGTAATGCCGATTTGGCTTTCTGTTCTTATAGCGTACCAGACGACGACTGGGCCGAAGTCAAACGAGTTCTGGCACTTCATTACGCGGACAAAAGAGAAGTTCGCACTCTTGAGTATCAACTGTCGCAGTTGACTCAGGGTAATAAGGCCTTGGAGGAATTTTATATGGAGGTAAATAGTCACTTTTAATTTATTATTAACAAGTTGAAGAGTGGCGGTCATCCCCCAAACGTGGTTAGCGCCTTGATAGAAACCTATAGGGATAAAGCTTTAGATGTCTTCGTGAGAGGTTTCCAAATTGTTGGTGATACGAAGTCCCAAGAATTTGCCAGAGGCATATAGTTTTTGCTTCGAGCTATAGAATGTAAGCTTCCGGGGGCGCCTATGATCGCTGCCCAAAATGATAGCTCAGGAAGGAATTGGCAGGTTTATCAAGGTTATCAAGGTCCGAGACAGGCAATTAAGATGGAATCTAAAAGGTTGGGTCAGTCGTATCAATCCGGGCTCAACGCTCGTAGAGAGGAGGACACCGCTGGCAAACGGAGTCCAAGCACATCCGCAAACCCTTTTAGGAAAGCGCAACGTTTGTACCACATGACGACAGTCGGGCTTCCTAGTACAATCATAGCTGAGGACACCCACCCCGAGGCATTGTACGGGGAAGGTTGCGAACATAACGATGGTTCAGACCAACAGGTCTTCCTAGGAAAGGAAAACCAAGGTGTAATAGGTGAGGAACAGCCAAATGCGGAAGAAGTAACAAATTTTATGACGGACGCCTCTCTAGCTTACCATACTTAGAATATGATACCAGAGACGGGGCTAAGTTACAATTCCTAGTTGACACCGGCGCAAATAAAAATTTTATTAGCCCAAAAATCGCTGCCGGTTCGACTCCTTTAACAACACCATTCTTTGTCCAGTCTGCCACAGGTGGCGTAAAAATCACACGTCAACTTGTGGGGCAGTTTTTTTAAAAAATTTGGCAATGACTTACTTCTCACATTTTTCGTGTTACCTGGATTAAATTCCTTCGACGGAATAATTGGTGACGACACGCTCAATTAATTAAAAGCCTTGATCGACAGGGAAAAAGACTTACTTGTTATAACACCAGGAGCTAAGCTGCCACATTTAGCTAAGAAATCTTTCAACGTCCATTCTTTAATTAATATTGATCATTTAGAGTCCATAAATCTTGCCTTGAATGCTCTAATCAGCGAATTTTCAAATATTTTCGAACCAATATCACCTGGAGGAGCCGTTAACACTGTCGTTAGAGCAGAAATTCGTACTAACACTCAGGATCCTATCTACGCTAAAAGTTACCCATACCCAGCCAACATGAGAGGGGTGGTAGAAACACAGGTGGAAGAATTGTTACGCGATTGGGTCGTGCCTAAAAAACCAAAACCAAATGGGGAAAAACAATATCGTTTGGTGATTGATTTCAAGCGTTTAAACGCCGTTACCATATCTGATGCGTACCCCATACCAGACATTAATTCCACACTGGCCAGTCTCGGTAAGGCTAGATATTTCACCACTCTCGATCTAACGTCGGGCTTCCATCAGATTCACATGAAAGAACAGGACATACCCAAAACAGCATTTTCTACGTTAAATGGAAAATACGAGTTTTTGCGCCTCCCCTTCGGATTAAAGAATGCGCCTGCTATTTTTCAACGAATGATTGACGATGTGTTTAGATAGTATATCGGAAAAATATGCTATGTGTATATTGATGATATAATAGTGTTTAGTGAAGACTATGACAACCATTGGTCGAATCTGCGTCTTATTTTCGAAAGCTTGAGAAACGCAAGTCTTCGGGTAAATCTGGAGAAAACCCAGTTCTTGGCAACTGAGGTAGAGTTCTTGGGATACATTGTCTCGGCGGAGGGCATTAAAGCCGACAGTAAGAAAGTAGAAGCCATTAACAAAATGGAACCACCTACCAACGTTAGGGAATAAAAAAGGTTCTTGGGTATGACTTCCTACTACAGGAAGTTTATTCAGGATTACGCCAAGGTGGCGAAACCCTTAACTAATCTTACTATAGGAAAATATGCTAGAATCAAGGCATCTCAATCAACAAAGATTCTAATTGAGTTGGATGAAGAAGCCTTACAAGCCTTTAAAAATTTGAAAACCATTCTGTCTTCATCAGAAGTACTAGCTTTTCCCAATTTTAACATACCATTTCACCTGACAACAGACGCGTCCAATTTCGCTATTGGGGCGGTTTTGTCACAGAACGACCAAGAGAAAGACAGACCCATCGCTTATATATCACGCGCCTTAAATAAACCTGAAGAAAATTACGCTACAATAGAAAAGGAAATGCTCGCGATAGTCTGAGCATTAGACAATCTACGATCATATTTGTACGGCTCTACAACACTCAGAGTGTATACAGATCATCAACCTCTTACATTTGCCTTAGGCAACAGGAATTTCAATGCTAAACTGAAGCGTTGGAAATCTCGCATAGAGGAATACAACTGTGAATTGATTTACAAACCAGGGAAGTCAATGTAGTCGCCGACGCACTTTCTCGTATTGTTTCTCACGTTAATTATTTAGGATCCGACACAGCTACAGGTTCTGACACTGATTCCGTACAAACCATACATAGCGCTCTCCACGACGTTTCGCACTACGTGCCCCACGTAGAAGTGCCCATCAACGTATTTAGAAACCAATTAATTTTTCAACTGGACTTACCCGAATACTCTTGCGAGCATCCTCATTCGGGATTTGTTCGTCATTTTATATTTATTAACAGTGGTATCCAATCCAGCCTAACCATTTCATTACGAAAATATTTAAAACCATCCGTTATTAATGGAGTTAAAATTCCACATTCATATTTGCACCTCTTCTGATGAGGAAGAAATCTGTAGGGTAATTGACAAAGAACATCGGAGGGCTCATCGGGCACCCAAGGAGGTTCGTCTTCAAATTCTTGAAAACTTTTATTTCCCAAAAATGGCTAGTACGATCCGTGTTCAGCTGTCTTCATGCGAATGTTGCAAGTTGTTTAAATACGACAGGCACCCGAATAAGCCACTCTTGCACCCAACACCAATACCAGATTATAACTGCGAAATCCTTCACATTGATATCTTTACTTTACAAAAGAAAATATATCTGAGCTGCATAGATAAGTTTACGAAATTCGCGAAACTTTTCCCGTTGGAGTCAAAATCTTCGGTTCATCTGCGGGAAAAGTTGGTGGAAGTACTTCACTATTTTTCAGTCCCTAAAACTATTGTGTCAGACAATGAAAGGGGATTGCTATGTCCAACTGTACTCAATTATTTACAAACGCTGGGAATTAAGTTGTACAACACCCCAACCCAGAAGAGCGATGTCAATGGTCAGGTAGAAAGATTCCACTCCACCTTCTTAGAAATCTATAGGTGTCTAAAAACCGAATATCCGACGTTTATGGACACAGAATTGGTACCCATAACACAGATACAACAACTCTGTTCACTCAGTCACTAATAGGAAACCAGTTGACATTTTTTTCAACAGAACATCTCGTATAAATTACCAGGGGTTGGTTGATTTCAAACAACAAACCTTGAAAGATGTTATCATCGCATTCAATCAGGAGTCAACTAATTTCTATAAAAATAAGCTTAGAAGAAAACCCCTTTCCTACAACCAGGGAGACAAGATTTTCGTAGCCAACAGGCAAATCAAAACAAAAGAGAAAGAACGCTACATGCCAGAGGTAGTACAAGAAGATAGAAGAGTAACTGTCAAGACTAGATCCGGTAAAACTTTTCATAAATCAGATCTTAGGAATTTATAACAAAAAGAGATAGAGCGTGTCACATTTAATCATACACTTATAAATTAAGAATACTAGAATTCCACTTTTAACTGTCATAATGTCCACACACAAATTGTTAAGTTAAAATTTTAATTCAAAATACACCATTTATTCACCCTGCGACGGGAGGTTAACGTAAAATCTAAAACTAAACGTAAAAAAAAAAAAAACAACACCTTTTTGTATCATACCACATTATCTTAATAATCCGAAAACTAAGTTTGCTCTTCATCCACATGGTGGGAGAAATCCACAAAATAAAGTACGATTCACCTGTCGTCCCGCTACAAAGAGGCAACGTATGGAGAGTAACCGGAGTCTCCAAGTTGGTGCATTTCATCGATTTGGAAGGGATGCGACGAATCGTCGAGGCCACTCAAGGAGAAGCGGCTATGATCAACGACCAACGAATAACCACCATAACGACTCACTATCTGCAGGAAGCAACAGAGGGTCTCGTCCGGCTGATCGGTTCATCGCATCGGAACCGTCGGGCCATCAATTGGTTGGGCTCCGCCTGGAAATGGAGAGCAGGCTCGCCAGATGCAGCAGACTGGGACGCTATTTTGAACTCTCAGGATAATCTAGCCAGGAACAACGATCAGCAAATACGGATCAACACTAGGCTATTCGACGCAACACACCAGTCGCTCCAGCAGCTAAACGACGTTATTGGGAAGGTCAACGCCATAGATGGGGACTTTCATCTCTTCACCGCTATACTTCACAAGGCTATGATCTTACCCACACAGGTAGCGGAGATCACGCGAGCTTGTCAATTAGCTAAAACTGGCGTGGTCAACACAAACCTGTTGGACCACGAGGAAATGGCGATGATACTACACTACAACACATCTGATGGCAATTCCGGCAGTACTCTCGAAAATAACTGCAACGAGGTACGAACTTTCCTTAGAATACGTTCACGACTTTAGCCTGGAAAACATCAAAGGCTATCCGCAACATCAAGACTGATATACTCCTGTTCTCTGGAAATCATATTAGTAATGATCATCCTTGTAAGCAGTTATCTCATGTGGAGGAAGATCACGTCAACGAAAGGCATCCCAAATACGGGCGACTTCGCTTCGGAATTGGAATCACAGGTCACCAGCGTCAAAAGTGAGCTCAAGTGATCTGCGGGACGCAGATCTTGTGGTGGGGAGGAGTTAACACAGGCCACAACGAATCCTCCCCGTCCCCCTCAATAACTCGTTCGGCCAACAACAACGCTGCGCTGGTCAAATATCGACTAGCGCAAGTGTCGCAATATCCGTTGCGACCAAAACGCTGACACCGCTGACGCCGCACGCGCGTCTCCGCTGTGGAACCCAAAAACCACAGCGTCAGCTCCCGACAATGTTGCGCTGGCTAAGCATTGGCCGACGCTGTTGTCGCAACGTCCGCTGCGGCTAGAAGGCTGACGCAGCTACTCAAGCCGGGTAGATAAGCCGGTGGATTCGTCGCGGGAATTTAGTCCAATTCTGGCTGCGATCCGACTACGAAGAGTTCTTGATCATTCTATCAGCCTAAACCTGCAGTTCTAGTTCAGGTAGTCCTTCGGACTGCCAAAACTTACATCACACCCGCATGCAGAGCTAGCAAGAGTTCAGCAAGCTGTCTACGTGACGAACACCGCGCAAGAATAGAAGCAATAATTTTTTTTTTCCTTGTGAACTGTAAATCTGCCGATATGTTGACTCTTTCTTCTATTAACAAGCATTTTATGTTTAAACAAACCAACTTGTTTTATTGTTATTTGTTTCACATCCCATCCTCGTCGCCAATTTAGTAACCCGTGACTGTCACCACAGAATAAAAGAATATGGTTTCGTTTTATAGATTTGTTCTTTTCCCCGAATCGATCACTTCGGCATGCTTATCATAACTAACTCCATGAGAGCGAGCACTAGAGATGAGCGTGTGAATTAGAGATGAGCGTCTGGGTTGCTTGATGTTGCAGGCTCCCACAGGTATCAAATAGGGTAACTCGACAATAGCATTCTCTCTTGTTTTTTATTTATACAGGCTCGTCGTCTCTCAATCTTAGTTTTTGCTTATACAAATTTTTGGATGAAACAGGTTCTGTTTCTGAGCCAAATACATCTGTCTATTTGCACCATATACACCATAGTTTAAAAGCAGCTCATATGTTCAATTGCTAACATCGACTATTTAGTCATTACAAGTGGTATTTAATAATCGAATAAAAATGTTTGGTGCAGTTTAGATGGTGTTTGCTTCATAGATACCTTCTAGAATTTCTTGGTTTGGTATCAATATATTTATACCCATTACTTGTAGAGTAAAAGGGTATGTTATATTCGTTGAAAAGTATGTAATAGGCAGAAGGAAGCTTTTCTGACCATATAAAGTATATATATTCTTGATCATGATCAATAGCCGAGTCGATCTGGCCATGTCCGTCTGTATGTCCGTCCGTATGAACGTCCAGATCTCAGGAACTATAAAAGCTAGAAAGTTGAGATTCAGCATGCAGACTTCAGTGACATAACTTGCAGCGCAAGTTAGTCGATTTCTTTTGCCACACCCACAAACCGCCCAAAACTGCCACGCCCACACATTTGAAAAATGTTTTGATATTTTTTCATTAGTTTTGTAATCTTTAAACTATTTGCAGAAAAAGATTTCCCACGCAAACTCTAACGCCCACAAACCGCCAAATTCTGTCAGTGTTGAAATTTCTCCTTTGCACTTTTACTAGCTAATAAAGGGTATTGTAGTAACCCGTGATTGTCACCACAGAATATAAGAATATGGTTGCGTTTTATACATTTATTCTTTGCCCCGAATCGATCACTTCGGCGTGCTTATCATAACTAACTCCATGAGAGCGAGCACTAGAGATGAGCGTGTGAATTAGATATGAGCGTCTGGGTTGCTTGATGTTGCAGGCTCCCACATCCCTCCCTTGTTAATGAGCTTCAGCTTTAATCCCTCTCTGGAAATGGGTGTCGTCTCAGTCGTTCCTGCGTCCGCTATAGGTTGTTCCGAAGGCCTGATAATAAAAGGATGCTCAGAGTCGCAAGTTCCGTGAGCACGTGGCAGGTCATCGTCATCAGTTGCAGTGGTTGTAATTTGTGCTTCTGGAACCTTTTTTACATGACTTACATTTCTCATTAAACTCTTTCCACCCCCAGATATACGTATAATATCGCCTACTCGTTCTTCTACAAGGTTTTCGGTGGTATCAAAGTTTGGTGTGAGTTTATATGGAAATACAACATTTTTTAGAAATACTTTATCTCCTGCTTGAACACTAATTTTGTTAGCTCTCCTTTTGTCAGCATATGCTTTTCCCTTCTGCTTGTCCTGATCATTCTCTACTGAGTCATTGTATTCCCCAATTATATCTTGCACACACGGGATCTTATCTCGAATTACTCGGTTGGAGCTGACCCCGTGGTTCCATGAGGGGTTACGTTGTACATTACAAAAGATTGAATTTCTTCCCTAAAGTTATTCTTATTCGTGTATGCTATCTTTAACCTTTTCACTACCGACCTGTTCATATTTTCCACTTCTCCGCTTCGGCTTATGATCCGTTATAAGCTCGAATTCCAAACCAGCTAGGTAGTAGTAAAATTACTCAACCGCCCATACTAATGCTAGGCTTTCCTTCTCGGTTTGAGAATAACGTTTTTCTACATCGGTAAGGCAGCGACTAGCGAAAGATATAATTTTCGGATCATTTTCACAATGAAGCTGTAATAATACGGCTCCTAACGCCACCGGGCTGGCATCAGCGACTAGCTGCGTTGTCTGTTTGGGGTCGAAGTAGTGCAAGTTCGGGATCTGGGTCAGACTTAATTTAAGCATCTTGAACGCATTCTGTTCATCAACGACCCATATGAATTTCACATCGTTTTTCAACAGTCGTCTTAAGGGATCTGTTTTGTCTGCCAACTCCGATATAAATTTTTTCACGTAGGTTACCAGCCCCAGAAAACTTCGAGTCTCTTCTTTGTTCTTAGGTGCGCGAAATGATGTGATGATTTTTATCTTTTCCGGATCAGCCTCAATGCCTTGACTTGATAAAATGTGTCCCAGAAAACTTATCTTAGAAGCCCTAAAAATGCATTTGGTTTCATTCAATACAGCATTGTTCTCCTTGAGAATGCGACAGACTCTTTTTACGGCTTCATCGTTCTCTTCCTCAGTCTTACCAAAAACTATGATGTCGTCTATGTAGTTTAGGACATTTGTGGCTGGTGCCAAAAGTTGCTCAAGTCTCTTTTGAAATATCTCTGGCGCCGAATTGACTCCAAACATAAGCCGTTTATAGCGGAATAATCCTATTGGGGTTATAAAAGTTGTTATTTCCCGGCTTTGTTCATCCAACTCAAGTTGATGGTATGCGTCTTTTAAGTCCAACCTAGAGAAGTACTTTGCATTCCGGAGTTTGGTCATGAATGCCTCAAACGTAGGGAGTGGATAATTCTCTCTGAGAATTGCTTTGTTTGCTAAACGCATATCCAGACATAATCTGATATCACCGTTTCCCTTGAACACTTAACCATTGGGAAAAATCCAGGAGCTGGGTCCATTTACTAGTTCAATAATGTCTTGTTTGAGTGACTCCTGAACTTTTTCACGCACTTTGTCTTCCAGGGCAATCGGGATCCTCCGCATAGGCTGCTGTACTGGCTTTACATCATGACAATTGACAATTTAACGCTTGCTCCCTTCCACTTTGGGAAGACAGAGGTTTCCTGAATGTGTCGAACCTCAAGTCCGAGCCGCAAGACTTTTAGTCCAATGGCCGTTTCTCGGCCCCATAGTGACTGCTTTCCTTTTTCGATCACAAAAAAGGTGGCAATCTTTTCCGCGTTTCCACTTACTGATATTGGTGACTAAAATACGCAAATTACATTAAGGAGTTGGTCCGAAGCGTAGCCCTTGAACTCGTTCTGTGAGTTGGGCCGAACATTGAAGACTATGGCGTTGATCCTTTGTAGAGATAGCCAGTCTGCTTGACAGATGAGGTTGTACCTATCCCCAGAGTCAATAATAAGAGATAGATATGCTCCACCGATTCGGCATCTAATCCATTCTTCCTCGCCTTCACTATCGATTTTAAAATAATTCTCCGTTTTCGTCTTTTTGTTGCGGCAGCTTTCATCTTGAATATTCCGAACTGAGCTGGCGGGTACCATTTCTTCTTGTGTTCTAGATCGTGATTGCCAGTGTTGTCTCTTAAGTTTGTCCTGCATTTAGACCCAAAATGACCAAGACGGCCACACAGGTGGAGCTGTCTGCTTTATTGCCAACTCGTCCACATCTTCCGCATTCGTTATTTTGATTTCCCGGTTTTCTTGTTAAAACCTTATTTATTGATTTTGATATGGGCTTAGTCATTGAAACTGATTGCTTTTTTATTTCTTCGTCGATTTGGCAAGCTTCGATAATCTCGTCCAGCGAATGCACCTTTTCTAAAAGCTTCTTTTTTAAATCCACCGTTGCCCATGAGTCGATTATCTTGTCTATTAGACAGATCTAGTCTATTTCCGTTTTTGTTGATCCAAATGCACATTTTTGGAACTGTTGCCGAAGCCGTAGTACGAATTTTTCGGAACTCTCGTCTTCAGACGGGGTTAAATTTCTGAACAAATGCCTCTCGAAAGATGAGTTCTGCTTGGGGGAGAAATATGTTGTCAACTTATCCACTAATATCTGAAACACACCATTAGGCTCGTCTTGGTTGAATTCTGCTAAAGCATCAGGTAGTGAAAATGCCACTGATTGTAGTTGAGTTCCACCAAGGTGTAATAGCTTGGTCCTCTTCTGCTTGAAGTTTGTGATACCCTCTGATTCTGCATACATTTGGAACGCTCTCAACCACTTTTCCCATTCGCTACGAAGCAGTGATTTGTCGATGCTTTCACACAGGAATGGTTTTATTAGTATTTCAGTCATGATCTGTAATGAATTAATATTTACTATATTTACATGTATCGAACTGGTCGCTGTGAGCTTTTTTTTTATATGTCACAGCCCCACCCGGGTGTTTGAAAAGACTAACTTTCAAACTTATTATTTTCTTTTATATTTACATATGTCAGGCACACATATGCGTATATGTTGAGATACATACATATTTCGATAATTACGATACTCCTTTCGCCTTACTTTGGCTTTACTGCCTCTGACTTGTGTCAGCTCTTACTATGCGGCTAACAGCCTCTGATATTTTTCAGATAATATTCGGCTAGCAGCCCCTGACTTTTGTCAGCTTTTAATATGCGGCTCTGGTGTTTTTTTTCAGCTAATTACTTGGCCTTACAGTCTCTGACTTTTGTCAGCTATGTAACTGACTCCGATGTTTGTCACTGTATTCACATTCCAATGAATGTAATACATACACACGTACGATGACGCTTGTCTATTTGTCCCTCCCTCTTGTTTGGATTATCATCAAATTCGATGCTCGCAATTTACCATGTGCATGTACATATGTATGTCAGCGTGTGCAAACATACATACAAGTTAACACAGACCACAACGAGCCTCCTCCGCGTCCCCCTCAATAACTCGTTCGGCCAACAACAACGCTGCTCTGGTCAAATATCGACTAGCGCAAGTGTCGCAATATCCGTTGCGACCAAAACGCTGACACCGCTGACGCCGCACGCGCGTCGCCGCTGTGGAACCCAAAAAGCACAGCGTCAGCTCCCGACAATGTTGCGCTGGCTAAGCATTGGCCGACGCTGTTGTCGCAACGTCCGCTGCGGCTACAAGGCTGACGCAGCTACTCAAGCCGGGTAGATAAGCCGGTGGATTCCGGAATTTAGTCCAATTCTGGCTGCGATCCGACTACGAAGAGTTCTTGATCATTCTATCAACCTAAACCTTGAATAAATATTAAAATCAATTCATCTTCTTTTATTTGGAAATGCAGTTCTCGTTAAGGTAGTCCTTCGGACTGCCATAACTGGCGCCCGAACAGCCTTCTTCGGAAGTAGACCCTTGTCTACCTGGGAGAAACTAGTTATTATGTAAAGTACGTGGTGTGTTCGGAAGTTTTTCTTTAAAAAAAAATAATAAAAAATAAAAAAAATTACAAATGAGTCAAGAAATGAAAGAAGTGTTAATAGAATTTCCTAAATAAAATTAAATAAAAAACAATTACACACTGCGGCAGTGAAAAAATCTGCGAGTGCAAAAAATGTTGTTAAAATAAATAGTAATAAAAAACAATTACACACTGCGGCAGTGAAAAAAAAAACTGTGAGTGCAAAAATATTGTTAAAATAAATAAAAGATAAAAACCAACTACACACTGCGGCAGTAAGGAAATAATTGGAATAAGTGCAAATAATTGGTAAAATAAAATTAATGCAAAAAGTAAAATGTGTTAATTCACAGCTATAACATAAGTAAATGTGAACAAATAATCAATCAAAAAATTAAAAATCGAAATAATCAAAACCAATGGAAAAATAAGATGTGTGGTAATCTACTGGAAAGGCTAAGTGGTCTGGAATGCATTCAAAAAAGCTGCCTAGTAGATTGTGTGCAACCCGTACCTTAGTAGGCTACCTGCCAAAAAGCATCCATTACGGACCACAGTATCTACATATTAGGAAAATTTATTGAAATTGGCTCACACTTAAAAAAAAAAAAAAAAAAAAATATAAAATAAAAAAAGGAAAAAAGAGAAACGTACGATTCCCACCGCGCGGCTCTTTAAATTTTTACGAATCTTAAGAAATTCATTATTAAAGTTATTTTCTTTTACTCTATAGAACTTCCGTCAAGGGATTTTAACAACCACAACACAACATATTATACCAATACAAAAAGGAACAACACTAGTTGCCTACACATCTACACACCAACCTAAGTAAGTGAGACGCACTCTCTTCGGAAAAAGTTTTGTGAGGAAAAAGTTGTAAATTGTATCAAAAAATTCAACAAATTACACTTTTGATTTTAAATCGAAAATTTAAAATTTTTAATTACCGGTTTCCCAGGCTAGCAAAGAAAATTGAGCAAATTAAGGAAACTTTAGGGAAGTTTGATAACTCTTTGAAAGCTCTGTTAAACCAGGTTATGGGGATTAAGGAGGATGTCAAGAAGGTTAGCAATAGGCTTTGTACGTTGGAAAATGAGTATGAACTAACTAAACCACGTACCGAGTACGAGCTAAGGGAAACTTCTACTTTACCCGATTGTGTAAAGGAATTACAACCATTCGAAGGTCAATCGGAGGAGTATGTGTCGTGAGTCAACAGGGCTCAATTAATTCTAAATTACTATGAAATTATAAGAGACAAGCCTTGGTATAGGTCCATCGTTTTGCATATTAGACAGAAGATAAGAGGTAATGCCGATTTGTTCTTATAGCGTACCAGACGACGACTGGGCTGAAGTCAAACGAGTTCTGGCACTTCATTACGCGGACAAAAGAGATGTTCGCACTGTTGAGTATCAACTGTCGCAGTTGACTCAGGGTAATAAGGCCTTGGAGGAATTTTATATGGAGGTAAATAGTCACTTTTCATTTATTATTAACAAGATGAAGAGTGGCGGTCATCCCCCAAACGTGGTTAGCGCCTTGATAGAAACTTATAGGGATAAAGCTTTAGATGTCTTCGTGAGAGGTTTCCAAATTGTTGGTGCTACGTAGTCCCAAGAATTTGACAGAGGCATATAGTTTTTGCTTCGAGCTACAGAATGTAAACTTCCGGGGGCGCCTATGATCGCTGCCCAAAATGATAGCTCAGGAAGGAATTGGCAGGGTTATCAAGGTTGGAATCTTAAAGGTCAGGTCAGTCGTATCAATCCGGGCTCAACGCTCGTAGAGAGGAGGACACCGCTGGCAAACGGAGTCCAAGCACAACCGCAAACCCTTTTAGGAAAGCGCAACGTTTGTACCACATGACGACAGTCGGGCCTCTTAGTACAATCATAGCTGAAGACACCCACTCCGAGGCATTGTACGGGGAAGGTTGCGAACATAACGATGGTTCAGACCAACAGGTCTTCCTAGGAAAGGAAAACCAAGGTGTAATAGGTGAGGAACAGCCAAATGCGGAAGAAGTAACAAATTTTATGACGGACGCCTCTCTAGCTTACCATACTTAGAATATGATACCAGAGACGGGGCTAAGTTACAATTCCTAGTTGACACCGGCGCAAATAAAAATTTTATTAGCCCAAAAATCGCTGCCGGTTCGACTCCTTTAACAACACCATTCTTTGTCCAGTCTGCCACAGGTGGCGTAAAAATCACACGTCAACTTGTGGGGCAGTTTTTTTAAAAAATTTGGCAATGACTTACTTCTCACATTTTTCGTGTTACCTGGATTAAATTCCTTCGACGGAATAATTGGTGACGACACGCTCAATTAATTAAAAGCCTTGATCGACAGGGAAAAAGACTTACTTGTTATAACACCAGGAGCTAAGCTGCCACATTTAGCTAAGAAATCTTTCAACGTCCATTCTTTAATTAATATTGATCATTTAGAGTCCATAAATCTTGCCTTGAATGCTCTAGTCAGCGAATTTTCAAATATTTTCGAACCAATATCACCTGGAGGAGCCGTTAACACTGTCGTTAGAGCAGAAATTCGTACTAACACTCAGGATCCTATCTACGCTAAAAGTTACCCATACCCAGCCAACATGAGAGGGGTGGTAGAAACACAGGTGGAAGAATTGTTACGCGATTGGGTCATGCCTAAAAAACCAAAACCAAATGGGGAAAAACAATATCGTTTGGTGATTAATTTCAAGCGTTTAAACGCCGTTACCATATCTGATGCGTACCCCATACCAGACATTAATTCCACACTGGCCAGTCTCGGTAAGGCTAGATATTTCACCACTCTCGATCTAACGTCGGGCTTCCATCAGATTCACATGAAAGAACAGGACATACCCAAAACAGCATTTTCTACGTTAAATGGAAAATACGAGTTTTTGCGCCTCCCCTTCGGATTAAAGAATGCGCCTGCTATTTTTCAACGTATGATTGACGATGTGCTTAGATAGTATATAGGAAAAATATGCTATGTGTATATTGATGATATAATAGTCTTTAGTGAAGACTATGACAACCATTGGTCGAATCTGCGTCTTTTTTTCGAAAGCTTGAGAAACGCAAATCTTCGGGTAAATCTGGAGAAAACCCAGTTCTTGGCAACTGAGGTAGAGTTCTTGGGATACATTGTCTCGGCGGAGGGCATTAATGCCGACAGTAAGAAAGTAGAAGCCATTAACACCAACCACCTACCAACGTTAGGGAATTAAAAAGGTTCTTGGGTATGACATCCTACTACAGGAAGTTTATTCAGGATTACGCCAAGGTGGCGAAACCCTTAACTAATCTTACTATAGGAAAATATGCTAGAATCAAGGCATCTCAATCAACAAAGATTCTAATTGAGTTGGATGAAGAAGCCTTACAAGCCTTTAAAAATTTGAAAACCATTCTGTCTCCATCAGAAGTACTAGCTTTTCCCAATTTTAACATACCATTTCACCTGACAACACAGAACGACCAAGGGAAAGACAGACCCATCGCTTATATATCACGCGCCTTAAATAAAACTGAAGAAAATTACGCTACAATAAAAAAGGAAATGCTCGCGATAGTCTGGGCATTAGACAATCTACGATCATATTTGTACGGCTCTACAACACTCAGAGTGTATACAGATCATCAACCTCTTACATTTGCCTTAGGCAACAGCAATTTCAATGCTAAACTGAAGCGTTGGAAATCTCGCATAGAGGAATACAACTGTGAATTGATTTACAAACCAGGGAAGTCAAATGTAGTCGCCGACGCACTTTCTCGTATTGTTTCTCACGTTAATTATTTAGGATCCGACACAGCTACAGGTTCTGACACTGATTCCGTACAAACCATACATAGCGCTCTCCACGACGTTTCGCACTACGTGCCCCACGTAGAAGTGCCCATCAACGTATTTAGAAACCAATTAATTTTTCAACTGGACTTACCCGAATACTCTTGCGAGCATCCTCATTCGGGATTTGTTCGTCATTTTATATTTATTAACAGTGGTATCCAATCCAGCCTAACCATTTCAATACGAAAATATTTAAAACCATCCGTTATTAATGGAGTTAAAATTCCACATTCATATTTGCACCTCTTCTGATGAGGAAGAAATCTGTAGGGTAATTGACAAAGAACATCGGAGGGCTCATCGGGCACCCAAGGAGGTTCGTCTTCAAATTCTTGAAAACTTTTATTTCCCAAAAATGGCTAGTACGATCCGTGTTCAGCTGTCTTCATGCGAATGTTGCAAGTTGTTTAAATACGACAGGCACCCGAATAAGCCACTCTTGCACCCAACACCAATACCAGATTATAACTGCGAAATCCTTCACATTGATATCTTTACTTTACAAAAGAAAATATATCTGAGCTGCATAGATAAGTTTACGAAATTCGCGAAACTTTTCCCGTTGGAGTCAAAATCTTCGGTTCATCTGCGGGAAAAGTTGGTGGAAGTACTTCACTATTTTTCAGTCCCTAAAACTATTGTGTCAGACAATGAAAGGGGATTGCTATGTCCAACTGTACTCAATTATTTACAAACGCTGGGAATTAAGTTGTACAACACCCCAACCCAGAAGAGCGATGTCAATGGTCAGGTAGAAAGATTCCACTCCACCTTCTTAGAAATCTATAGGTGTCTAAAAACCGAATATCCGACGTTTATGGACACAGAATTGGTACCCATAACACAGATACAACAACTCTGTTCACTCAGTCACTAATAGGAAACCAGTTGACATTTTTTTCAACAGAACATCTCGTATAAATTACCAGGGGTTGGTTGATTTCAAACAACAAACCTTGAAAGATGTTATCATCGCATTCAATCAGGAGTCAACTAATTTCTATAAAAATAAGCTTAGAAGAAAACCCCTTTCCTACAACCAGGGAGACAAGATTTTCGTAGCCAACAGGCAAATCAAAACAAAAGAGAAAGAACGCTACATGCCAGAGGTAGTACAAGAAGATAGAAGAGTAACTGTCAAGACTAGATCCGGTAAAACTTTTCATAAATCAGATCTTAGGAATTAATAACAAAAAGAGATAGAGCGTGTCACATTTAATCATACACTTATAAATTAAGAATACTAGAATTCCACTTTTAACTGTCATAATGTCCACACACAAATTGTTAAGTTAAAATTTTAATTCAAAATACACCATTTATTCACCCTGCGACGGGAGGTTAACGTAAAATCTAAAACTAAACGTAAAAAAAAAAAAACAACACCTTTTTGTATCATACCACATTATCTTAATAATCCGAAAACTAAGTTTGCTCTTCATCCACATGGTGGGAGAAATCCACAAAATAAAGTACGATTCACCTGTCGTCCCGCTACAAAGAGGCAACGTATGGAGAGTAACCGGAGTCTCCAAGTTGGTTCATTTCATCGATTTGGAAGGGATGCGACGAATCGTCGAGGCCACTCAGGGAGAAGCGGCTATGATCAACGACCAACGAATAACCACCATAACGACTCACTATCTGCAGGAAGCAACAGAGGGTCTCGTCCGGCTGATCGGTTCATCGCATCGGAACCGTCGGGCCATCAATTGGTTGGGCTCCGCCTGGAAATGGATAGCAGGCTCGCCAGATGCAGCAGACTGGGACGCTATTTTGAACTCTCAGGATAATCTAGCCAGGAACAACGATCAGCAAATACGGATCAACACTAGGCTATTCGACGCAACACACCAGTCGCTCCAGCAGCTAAACGACGTTATTGGGAAGGTCAACGCCATAGATGGGGACTTTCATCTCTTCACCGCTATACTTCACAAGGCTATGATCTTACCCACACAGGTAGCGGAGATCACGCGAGCTTGTCAATTAGCTAAAACTGGCGTGGTCAACACAAACCTGTTGGACCACGAGGAAATGGCGATGATACTACACTACAACACATCTGATGGCAATTCCGGCAGTACTCTCGAAAATAACTGCAACGAGGTACGAACTTTCCTTAGAATACGTTCACGACTTTAGCCTGGAAAACATCAAAGGCTATCCGCAACATCAAGACTGATATACTCCTGTTCTCTGGAAATCATATTAGTAATGATCATCCTTGTAAGCAGTTATCTCATGTGGAGGAAGATCACGTCAACGAAAGGCATCCCAAATACGGGCGACTTCGCTTCGGAATTGGAATCACAGGTCACCAGCGTCAAAAGTGAGCTCAAGTGATCTGCGGGACGCAGATCTTGTGGTGGGGAGGAGTTAACACAGGCCACAACGAATCCTCCCCGTCCCCCTCAATAACTCGTTCGGCCAACAACAACGCTGCGCTGGTCAAATATCGACTAGCGCAAGTGTCGCAATATCCGTTGCGACCAAAACGCTGACACCGCTGACGCCGCACGCGCGTCTCCGCTGTGGAACCCAAAAACCACAGCGTCAGCTCCCGACAATGTTGCGCTGGCTAAGCATTGGCCGACGCTGTTGTCGCAACGTCCGCTGCGGCTAGAAGGCTGACGCAGCTACTCAAGCCGGGTAGATAAGCCGGTGGATTCGTCGCGGGAATTTAGTCCAATTCTGGCTGCGATCCGACTACGAAGAGTTCTTGATCATTCTATCAGCCTAAACCTGCAGTTCTAGTTCAGGTAGTCCTTCGGACTGCCAAAACTTACATCACACCCGCATGCAGAGCTAGCAAGAGTTCAGCAAGCTGTCTACGTGACGAACACCGCGCAAGAATAGAAGCAATAATTTTTTTTTCCTTGTGAACTGTAAATCTGCCGATATGTTGACTCTTTCTTCTATTAACAAGCATTTTATGTTTAAACAAACCAACTTGTTTTATTGTTATTTGTTTCACATCCCATCCTCGTCGCCAATTTAGTAACCCGTGACTGTCACAACAGAATAAAAGAATATGGTTTCGTTTTATAGATTTGTTCTTTTCCCCGAATCGATCACTTCGGCATGCTTATCATAACTAACTCCATGAGAGCGAGCACTAGAGATGAGCGTGTGAATTAGAGATGAGCGTCTGGGTTGCTTGATGTTGCAGGCTCCCACAGGTATCAAATAGGGTAACTCGACAATAGCATTCTCTCTTGTTTTTTATTTATACAGGCTCGTCGTCTCTCAATCTTAGTTTTTGCTTATACAAATTTTTGGATGAAACAGGTTCTGTTTCTGAGCCAAATACATCTGTCTATTTGCACCATATACACCATAGTTTAAAAGCAGCTCATATGTTCAATTGCTAACATCGACTATTTAGTCATTACAAGTGGTATTTAATAATCGAATAAAAATGTTTGGTGCAGTTTAGATGGTGTTTGCTTCATAGATACCTTCTAGAATTTCTTGGTTTGGTATCAATATATTTATACCCATTACTTGTAGAGTAAAAGGGTATGTTATATTCGTTGAAAAGTATGTAATAGGCAGAAGGAAGCTTTTCTGACAATATAAAGTATATATATTCTTGATCATGATCAATAGCCGAGTCGATCTGGCCATGTCCGTCTGTATGTCCGTCCGTATGAACGTCCAGATCTCAGGAACTATAAAAGCTAGAAAGTTGAGATTCAGCATGCAGACATCAGTGACATAACTTGCAGCGCGAGTTAGTCGATTTATTTTGCCACGCCCACACTTTTGAAAAATATTTTGATATTTTTTCATTAGTTTTGTAAATTTCTATCTATTTGCAGAAAAAGATTTCCCACGCACACTCTAACGCCCACAAACCGCCAAATTCTGTCAGTGTTGAAATTTCTTCTTTGCACTTTCACTTGCTAATAACGGGTATCAAATAGTCGGGGAACTCGACTATTAGCGTTCTCTCGTGCTTTTCTATTGGTGAGGAAGTTTATTATATACTTGGAGATCCTTGAGCCTATTTTCCAGGCTATACATAGCTAAAAAATTAGAAACCTAGCCACCATAGCCTACTATTTGCTATTATTTTGTCTAGGACTTTTGATATGCATGGGTTGAGTGAAATGGGTCGGTAGGAGTTTATGTTGGTTTTGTCCATGTTTGGTTTGAGTATAAGTATAACGCTGCTTAATTTAAATTGCTGAGGTATATATGAGGTTAGGATGTTGTTAAAAAGTTTAAGCAGTCTTTTATGTAGGTTTGAGGATTGGTTTTTAGCATTAGACAGCGCATACGGTCTCCGCCTGGAGTTTTCCCTCTAAGTTGGTTAAGTGCAGTAAAAATTTCTGTAAAAGATATGTCCTATGTATGCTAAGCGCTGTAAGGAATGAGAAATTGCATTTGATTTCCTTTGTATAAATGTTGTGCGGAAGTTGCTGTCAAGCGATACTTTAAACCAATTGCTGCAGAGGGTATTGGCTATTTCATTTTTGTCCATAATGCTTTGAGTTATGTCTTTGGGATCGGTAAGACGGTCGATATGGTGCCTAATTTTTTAAATGGTTTATTTTAGTCTATACTTTTCCGATAGGTGAATTTGGGCTAATTTCGGTTGTGAAGCTCTCTATTGCATATTTGAGTATAGATTAGGTTGGTGGGTGTATCGACTTTTTCAAATGTTTTTATAAATGATAGGAATATTTATTTATATCAGGAGGCATTGTTGTTGTTTATTTGGTACTAGCAATTTTAGCTTTGTCTCTTTTTTTGTTTTTCTTTTTATGTCGTTTGTTTGTCTAAAATTTTGTATAGGGTTAGTTGTTGGTTTTTAACTAGTAAGGCGTATAGGTCCGCCATTTATTAGTCACATCTTTACTTCTTGAATTGTAATTATTATTTTGGTAGTAACCACGTCCGTTTCTTCTGCCTCGGTACTTTCCTCTGGCAGCTCTGTTCATATACAGCACCGTGTTTGTATTGCCTGTCATTTCAGTGCTGCAATGTATAAACTTTGTGACGCCCTCGTTCATATTTATGAAGGTACCGGCTTCCAGCATTGTTTTTGGTTGGTCATTGTCACAATTTCTATTCATGGTCGATATGGCTTCTTTGGTGAAGCTGAACTTATCGGCGTGCTCGGCGCCTAATCCCTCATCAATGTAAGAAGCTTCTAATAGCTTGCGTAAAGCATCTACTTCTTTAGTGAAATGGGTTGCCGTTTGGCCTTTTTGATAGATATTACCTAATTTAGTTTTTACTACATCGGATGATTTTCCGACAATTGTAGTCTGCAGTTTACAAATTATCGCTTCGATTGTGGATTCATTTTGCACTTTATAAAGTGTCGATCCTATTATAATACCCATTACTTGTAGAGTAAAGAGTATACTAAATTCGTTGAAAAGTATGTAACAGGCAGAAGGAAGCGTTTCCGACCATATTATGTATATATTTATGAATTCAGACCGAGAGTTCAATAAAAAAAAGGAACACAGTTGGGCGTTTTAATTATCACTAGGTTGGATAATGGACTTCGAAGCTAAAGTGAGCTTAGCAGAGCTATGGCAATTGATAGCGTACTCAATACTGAACTACTTTATGGAGACATGTTTGCGCTTATATAGGCAGATTGGGATAGCTTAAGAACGAAGTTTAAGAGAATTACGTTATAAATGTCTATTCTCCCGTGAAGAGAGAAGCTCCCGAAAAATATAAGTAATTGGAGAATCCTGAGACGATTGCGTGGGCGAAAGTTTTTGTTATTTCAGTTGGCTCGCCAGGTGATCGAATGTTTAGGGGACGTTGGCTCGCCACAGAATCTACACTTTGGAATATGATGCTGTACGTAAGTAACGGCTAAGCTTAATCGAAGGGCTCTCGATCTTTGATTACATTTTGTACTTAGACATTTATGTGTGTGTGTGAGGTGTTACAATAGTGTGTGTGGTTTTGTACATAGACATTAAGTTGTGTCCCTTCAGTACCAGTCCCTAAGGATTCCCTAACGAATCCCTAGGGAGTCCCCAGGACTCCTAGAGGAATCCTAGGGGAAGTCTCCATACAAATCTGACAGGAATTTCCATACAACAGGCGTTCGTGGCGAGGAATTCGAAGTTCCCGAGGAAATCCTCTGGAATTCCTCAGGTATTCCTCGGGAATATCGAAAAATAAGCAAGGGGTGTTCCAGAGGAATTCCCCAGGAATTCCCGAGTAATTCCCGAGGATTTTTCCAAGGAATTCCTTGGGAATTCCTCAGGTATTCCTCGGGAATATCGAAAAATAAGCAATGGGTTTTCCCGAGGAATTCCGAAAAAGTTCCTCGGGAATTCCTGAGGGAAAATACCTGTAAATACAGATAAATCTCCCAAAAAACGTAAACAATGTATTTAATTGGTAAATTCAATTATTATTTTTTTTTTATTCCATTAATATTTTCCTATTTTTGTTTGCGTTCTTTTTAACATGCAAGTGCCGTCAGTGGGGCAAGGCCTTCTCCGGTGGCTGCTGGGCTGGCCTTCTAATGTGCTTATGCTATCTGTAAAGTAACATATTGAAATAATATATATTAATATCAAGTAGTTTGAATGCAATTAGCTATGCTAATTTACCAATGCGAAACAATACTTACCGGTTTTTTATATTTAACGTTGAAAATGAAACACCACTTGTCATGTTCTACAATTGAATAAAAATGCAAAAAAGGGGTGACGGAACACGAAACCGAAAATTCTGACAGGCGCTTGCCAGGGTATTTCCGACCATAATGATCCCGCGTAATTAGAGTAATTCTAATTAAAAAATAGATAAATGATTAAAAATGGACGCATTGGCGTTGCCTATAGCGACAGTTTAATTTCTTAAAAAATTTAAAATCCTTAAATCAACAAATATAAATTAAATATACACTTTAAAATATAAAAATATCCCACCAATAACTAGAACGGTATTCAGAAGTCTATACATAGCGTTTTTTCTCTACTCTCATTTTGTCCTCTCTCATCTCTCACTCTCATTTTCGGTCACTGTTCCTAACTACTTCGAAAAAAAACAACAAATATGAACTTCGAACATAGGCAGCAGCAAAGCCATGACAAAATTTGGCTTGACTTCGGTGTTTGAAACTTTGCTAAAAAAGGCCTGTGAGATTTGTTTTTGTTTTTTCGAATGTTATTTTGTATTAGTTTTGTAAATTTCTATCAATTTGCAGAAAAAGGTTTTGCCACACCCACCTTTACGACCACAAGCCGCCAAAAACTGTCAGTGCTGAAATTTCTTCTTTGCACTTTTACAAGCTAATATCGGGTATCAAATAGTCGGGAGACTCGACTCTCTTGCTTTTGAGTTAAAAACTTCGACTGAGATTTCTTCGTTTTGCCCTTTAGTTAAGGTTACTAGTCGAAGAGCTAGGAATCTTTGTAGATGGATCTTTTTTTCATCGAATTCCGGTATGGTTGAACTTGTTTCTCTCATATATGACCTTTGGGCGCTTGCCAAATCTTCAGGGGGTAGCATTATTTTGTAGACCACACCAGAGAACTGCAAGATTGGCATTTTTTGCCACCCTTATCCACACTAAACAAATTTGAGTGTCGGGTGCCACTCACACCGGGTATTTACAAACACCCGCTCAAAATATTCGGGTGTCTGCAAGCACCCTGGTGTGCGAGTTATCCTCCGAGGTCCCGTAGTTATAGTCCGAGGTCCCTTGTATAATAATGATTTCCTGTAAAAATAAAGACTTCTCTCTTTCGCTACTCAAAATTTAATGCTACGAAACCCCTTACGTTGCGTTTTCGACCGGATGCCCTCCCAACGTTCTACAGCTGTGTCGCTGCCCGCCGGGGTTTTGGGGGAGGTGACGACCTGCTGAGGTCGGAACCGATATGAACGACGGCCATAAAGAAGGTATGGCGGGACTTGCGGGAACCGCCATTGGGGTAGTTGTGTATACTATCCTGTTTTTCTTCAAGGTCCAGGCGGCAATTGCTAGCATGGTAAGGCTTGCAATTAGGATATATATTGTTGTCAAGTGGTTTGCCGCTTTACTCCGCATGGTGCCGAGAACCCAGTTTCGCAGACGAATAGCTTGTTAATTCTAATACAATGACAAGAGACCTCGTGGTCTCTTGTGATCTCTTGCTCTATTAATGAATTTCTGATTTTATTTATTTCAAAATTGTTTAATATATATTTCGGAGTTATTTCAAGGCTAGCAAATAAAAGGCTTTTCCCAACGCTCGTTAGGCGTGCACACAGGAGATCCAAGTTTATGTTTATCCTATGTATGAGACTGTTCAGTTCTACGTCTCTGTGCTCCGTGTTAAGTTCTTTAAAAATCATATTTTGGTAAGAGTTCATTATTCGGTTCATTACTTCCTGATCTTTATTAATGTGAGCTGTTATTTGGCTGAACCTAATTATTGTCTCATTTTTAAATTCCCTCTTTTTTTCTGCGTCGATTTTTAGATTTGTGATTTGTGTATTTATTCTTTCTTTACTTTTGAGCCTAGGCCGTTAATTAGACCACCCCTAGTTCTGCTGCTGTTGTTGTTAGGTAGCAGCGAAGTTGACTTTTCTTTAATTAAGTGCAGTTTTTTGAGTAAAAGGGACTTGAGGTTTGTAGTCTTTGATTGGTTTGAGAGGTTCGCTAAGAGTTTGAGCAGGTTTTCAATGTATTGTTGAAAATGATACCACCGTTCTGGCGGTTCCCAGTTCGATTTTGACGATGGTTTGGTCTTTAGTTATCGGGTTAATTGTAATGTCATTGCCAATCTGTAAGAAATAGTCGGTAAGTGGTCCTAATTAGTCGGTGGTGGGGATATCTTCCTGATTTTCTGTTGATATATCTTTTGGTTCCTAATTGTGTGCAATGTCGCTGTCGCGTATTGTTTTGTGTTTAGCGAGGCGTTCTTTTACTTAAGTATCCGACTTGTCGGTCGAGGCTTCTAGTTGAAAACTTACACTGTCATCGATATTGTGAAGATTGGGTCGGGTCCCCTGTGGGGGTCCGTTACGCCGGTCCAGGGTTAGATGGTCCTGCTCTAAAATTGTCACGGCCCCTAGTGTCGTTGTTGCGGTTCGGCTCATGTCGGAAGGGATTGTTTCTTTGATCCGAATTCCACTGGAATGAATTCCTCCGGTTGTCTTGTCTGTAGTTATAGTTCCGCTCAGAGCGTCCGCTTGATCTGTTCTGGAACGCCCTGTTGCGGTCAAAGTTGGGACTATAATTATTGGTCTTGTTTCGTCCTTGTTGCATAAAGCTCTGTTCCATTTGGCACCATTCGGTGGCCTCTTCTATAGTCGATGGGTTTCTAGACCGAATGATTGTCCTAAGTGGGTCCCGGAGCCAAACTCAGAAGACGTTGAAATATGCCATCGTAGAGGGCCCTTTTTGAAGCTGCACTGACCCCTTGTTCTGAATCGGTGGCCAGTGCAAGAAACTCACTCCTGAGCATGGTAATTTCGTAGAACAGTTTCCCGAAAGAGAGACCGTTTGGCTAGTTTTGAATTTCAGAAATCAAGATTGGCTTCGTCTTTTTGCATGCGTACATGCGTTTCAGGTTATCCGTGATGCTGTCCTACTCTAGTTTCGTGTCCAACATGTTGGACATGTTGCCCGTAAGGCGTCTGATCCGTCACTGTGATGAGCATGATCACCTCCTCTACGCTTACGATACATTTTTGGAGGATCCCTAGAGTCCCCTCGAAGGTTGGCAATTGTTTGATAAAAGCCAATATATCCTTCGGGTTCAATATGGTGCTTATTGAGGTGTTCATGGACGTGTTCAGTACTAGCGTTGGCCATGTTGTTTGCAACATGGCGTTACCCGAATCCGTTTTTATTATTTCTTCTGCCTTTATTTCTGGTAATCTACTAATGTTCCTAAGACCTAGTCTGGACCTTGTCTTGTCAACGAGTGTTTTTTTTTTTGACATTTGTAAGATAGCTAACCGGAAAGACTTTTATTTGCCAGTGAGGATTATATATAATTTCCCGAGTTCGCGCAAGTAAAAGTGCTGTTTGTTGGTATGAGATTTGTTTATGGGTTTTTCTTTGTTTTTTAAGGAATTCCTCGTGATTTGCGCATTCGATTATATATTTACATATATGTGAGCTAAGTTGTTATGCTCAACTCGATATATTGTTATAAAGTATAAGTATATTGTTGGAAATGTAACAAGATTTTTCGGCTATTTCTGCATTCTTCACTTTTTCTGCTTTGGCGTCACTTCCCCGTCTCTGCTGATTCCTCCTTCTTCTCCTATGTCGCTTCCTCTTGCTTCCGCGTTGCCACCCCTTTTTTGCCCAGTGTCATAGCGCGTCATGTACTCTGCAGCTGCTGCTGTAATGTTAATGTTAAACTGCTTAATCCTCTGCTGCTTTTCTGCTAGTATTCTGCTGCTTTTCTGCTAACTTTCGTCTGACTTTTCTAATGCCTTTCTGCTGACTCTCTGCTGCTTCACCATCTTACATTCGGCCATTCCTGGTTACTCATCTGTCCCAGATGACCAAGCGTCATCATTGTCCTACACGTAACGCCACAACTTCATGTGATCACAGCTGGTGGTAGTGTTGGTGGGACCTTCTACGTCAGCTGCTTTTTGGACATCGTAACGACCATTTCTTTTGACTTTCGAAATTTCATACGGCCCCAAATATTCGGCAGCCAGTTTCTTTCCTGCTATAAACTGTGTCCTGCGAATAGCAACTAGGTCTCCAACTTGATAATTCACTTCTGGTTTTCGATTCGAATCAAAATTCTTCTTGTACGAAGCCTGTGCCCGCTGAATATTGGTCTTGGCCTCTTGTCTAAGCTGGTGGCGTTCCTCGTCGAACTTTGAATACATCTCCTCTTCTAAAAGATGTGTTATTCGATCGGTGGGCTTATTGTTCATTTTCACGTCAAAAATTAGCACAAATGGTGACTTCTTCGTTGACGCATGTACGTGGGAACTTACAGTTCGCTGCACCACTCACACTGCCTTAAACCACTTGCCTGGATCTTTTGATGAAAGCTTTGTTATTATTAATAAAACTGTGCGCTTCACCCTTTCGATCTGTCCGTTTTCTCGGGGAACTCCGGTTGTACTCCAAACATGGTCAATACCGTTTTCCTTCATATGATCTGCAAACAAGTTGGCCGTAAAGGCGGAGCCTCTGTCAGAAAAATGCGCACTGGGAAAAGCCATATCAACTTCGTGAATGAATCCACCATCGCAAATATTCATTTATATTGCTTTCCAGTTGCATCCATGGGACCAAGATGATCAACATCCAACGTATGAAGTGGCTGAGCACCTTTGTCGATACAATATATGGTAGAAGTCCTTCCTTTTCTCCTAGCTTCTTGTTAAAAATTATGCATCTTACGCAGTTGCTTATAACCTGCTGAACCTTTTGCTCTAGATGAGGAATCCAATAGGATTGCCGAACACCATGGACCGTTTTTTGAAGAGCAAAGTGACCTGCGTTGTGGGCGTCAACAATAACCTCTTTTTCCATCGCTGTTCATGCCGAACAGCTGAATCCGGTACCCCGCCAGCAGAGTATCGCTGTCGAATGTTCTTTTTGACCCGTTTCGGAAGTGGGGCACGAAGCCGCCATATTCATGTTGGAAAATGACTCGAAAAATAAACCCCGACCAGAGAAGGACGAAATCCAACACCAATTTTGTTTCATTCAATTCAATTCTGGGAATACTTGCGACACCGACTTTTCCGGCCCCCGACGTTTACAATTTGGTTCTTCGTCCGGGATCATCCAGCGCTTTGCCGAGATAAGTTCGGTGCCAAAATCCCCACCATATATGTATATACATACGCATATATATTGCTGCTGCTCACTATCAACTAGTGGCCACCTGCGCAATAATATATGTTATTGTGTATATGCTGTATGCATCCTTTCCCATTTATATTTCATCCAACCATCAACCAATCATCAACTTTCCAATTAAAACACCAAATAAAAACACAATTCGCCACACAAACTTTCACATACACATAAACATACAGACATTCCATGTATGTTGGCCGATCGATGAACATACATATGTCCATTGCATCTGCATACATTGCGTACATGGCACATACGCAACGTCGTACCAGGTCACAGGGTGTTTCATTAATCGCCAAAACATCCAAAAATATTCAAACAGACATTAATATTATCTAACATATGTACATACATATATAAATGTTATTGTTTATTTTCACATACACGAAAGCTTCCACACACACGACAAGCACAGACGATTTGTTGGACCGGCTGCAGCCAACACTAGCGACGGACACATCCACAAACACAACCTCCAGCGCAGTAAGAAAAAAAAAGAATAACAAAAAAACAAATTTAAAAGCAACCATCGGCGCTAATGTTTACATATTGCATACATATATATATGTACCAGCATATGTACGTATGTGTCAAGGTAGTAGGGATGTCGTGATATTAAAAAAATATCGTATCGATGATATTTTTTTATCAAAACAAAATGATGATAATATTTAAAATATCACAAAAAAATATCGATATATTGATATTTTTGATTGTTTTTTTTTTCAAATAAAAATTTTTTCCCCGCACAATAAAAATATTAGTTTCTTATTAACTTGATTTCCATATTTCATTTCATATTTTCATTTAAACTTATTTTATCATAACTTAAATTCATGGATTTCTTATACAGATCATAATAATAATAATACGGATAATTTTACA
Source organism: Drosophila santomea (assembly GCF_016746245.2). Classification (NCBI taxonomy): domain Eukaryota; kingdom Metazoa; phylum Arthropoda; class Insecta; order Diptera; family Drosophilidae; genus Drosophila; species Drosophila santomea. The sequence goes on from NW_025319013.1 coordinate 284,399, forward strand.
GATAATAATACATTTCATATGTTAATGCCAAAACTTAGAATTTAGAGATTTTAAAACACTCGTTCAGTAATGTGTTTGTTCGTCATCCGGCTTCGTGCGTCGCACACTACACATTTTATGGCGGACGCCAACCGCTCTGAAGGCACTGAGCTTCCCGGAGTTATTAAGTATCTAATGGCCAAGCGGTAAAGGCCCGGCATTGTTGCCTTGTGGCCTTTCCATACTTCGATTGGATTGCTTTCCCAAGCAGCTTGAGGAAAGCTAAAATGTAGTTTAAGCTCCTTGCTCTCCTTGTTCTGATCGTCCAACTCTTTTGCAATGGAGCTGTTATGGCAGCTCATGAAGTCCCCCAAATCCTGTCGACTTCAGAAATCTGTAAAAGTTTAAATAATTTGTATCTGTATTTATAATTTTATGCAAAATTTGAAATGTTATATATATATAAATATATATTATGTTAAACTGATTACATTTACAGGTTAATTAGTTATTTCTTATTAGTATTACTTATTATTATTATTACTAAGCAAAATTTTAGCTTGATGACATACCCGTCTTTCTTGGGCAGACATTGTGTTCTCATTATTAATTTCAAACACCGCCTCCTTCACCATCATTGGTGCTAGGTACATTTTCTTAAATCTAGGATCTAGAAACGAAGATTTGACCAAGATTTTGTTTTGGTGATACGACTGAAATCTTTTATTGGAAATCCGTACAAACGCCTCCTTGGCGCGCTTTCCGTCTTCTGTCTCCATGTTTAATTTTTGTATTTGATTCGATATCAAAGCTATCAAAGGAATTACCAAGCTAACAGTCACATACTGCTCACCACTTATTTGTTCCGTGGCTGCTTTAAATGGCTGAAGGAGACTACATAGGTCCATACATATAGTAATTTCTGATGAATACAACATTTCGGGAAGTCCCTTAGCGTGTTCAGATTTATTAATTAAAATTACTGCGACTTTGTTCGCTAGGTTGAGGAACGCTTGCATCATATCCAGACACGAGTTCCACCGGGTGTCTATGTTTTGGACTAGGGTTTTTATTTTCCCTTCCGGAGTGCCCTCATCCGCTTCCGCCGTTCTCAGTAGGTCCATCATGGCCGTGCTATGTTTAAAGTGCATCACGATTCGATAATTTTATCCAAAATATTGGGAAAGGACTGAATTTCCTTAATGGAATCATCCACAACTAAGTTAATTGCATGCGCGAAGCACGGCACATGCTTTCCATTCCCCAAGAAAAGTTTGGCAGCGCACTTCATATTATTGGCGCTGTCAGTAGTCAGAGTGGTACACTTAAAACGGTTAATACCGAACTCTGCGCAGGCCTCTTCCAATAAAGTGGTTATATAATCACTGGTATGCGACTATATTTAACACAAAAAGTATGTTATAAAATGTTTCTTGATAAATAAATAAGAAACAAGTAACATATCAACAGAGCACAAGACAAACACGACAGACAATGGACAACAAAACACAAAACACACGAAAAACACAAAATATTTAAATTTAAACAAACCTGATCCATTCTGGAAGCTATACGGCATATGGAATTCAGCGACTCTTCATGTAGAAAATGAGCTGTAATTGTGAGAAACGAGCGACTCGAGTTTGGGATCGTTACAGCGTCGCAGGTGAACGCTACGTCCTCCACAGAACTCAAAATCTCTGTTAGTGCTCCTACACATCCAGTGTATTTATCCTCAATCATTGTTGTGATCTGAAAATGGATTTAAATTTATGATGATCTATCATAATACATAAAATTTCTTTAATACTTGCCTTAGATCTGCATGGCATTTTATAATGCGGCACACATTTTTTCAGGAGCCCTTATAATCCTTCCTTCTCTACACACCGCACTGGCATGTTGTCTTTACAAATCATAAAAACGATTGCGTTTGTGATTTCTTTGGGTTTGAAACCATCATCTAAAATAAAAGTGAAGATACGTTTTTATTTTTAAATTATAAACAGGTTTAAAACACACTTATCTTTAAACGCCTCAGCAGTCTTAAACGACTCGGTTATCGTGAGGACATTTTCGAAGTTTGTTGACAGCTAAGAATAAAAATAAATTAATCTATGTTGTGAACAACGTGTATTTACGCGTTTGTTCTTCGATTTTCAGTAGAATCGTCGATTTTCAGTGTAATTTTGAACTTTCTGAAATCTGAACATACACACACATGCATACATATGCCATATGTACATACCTTCTTTTTCGCACATTTTACGAAAACATCGTAATGTTTATTTTTAAGGTGCGAGGACATGTTTGAAGTGTTTCCACTGGTTTTTATTATCCTTTCGCACAGTTTGCATTTTGCAGTCCCGTTTTTTATTTCAATGTAATTTGATTTTATATTCATTTTGTCACGTGCACGTGTACTCGGTAAAAGCGTCGCAATCAGAGTGACCGAAGGAAAAATATAAAAAAAAAATCAAAAAAAAATATCGCAATACCGATATTAGGGCAAAAAATATATCACGATATAAATATATCATTTTCAGAAAAAAATATCGATATATTGATATTTTGATATATTATCAACAACCCAACAAGGTAGCCACTCTAGGGCCATATGTGTGTTTATTTTTTGTTTCTTTAATACTTTTTTTTTTTGAACTCCGTTCTTGATTTTATTCTGATTCGCATATATCGTCTCAATAATTGGACAGGCGCCCTCATATCTTTCTTTTTCTCAAGTGATAACAACATTTATTCCGATTATTGTGTATTCCGCGCTTTATCCAGCGACCCCAGGTTTTATATAAAACGATAACATAATTTGTTACGATTACCACTTTTTTTTCAAGCGTAATTTTTTGATGTTGTCTCTCGCTTAATACAGCGACCCCGGTGTTTTTGTTCCGATTCTCACATCCTTTTCGCGCGTTGTCCTGCGCCCCCACACACTATGTATATAAATTGATGCGATAATTTGGTTCTTAAATTTCTTTTGTGCGCTTTTTCGAGCGACCCTGTATAACTCCAAATCACCAAACCTTAGCTTTCGATTATTTTGGGTGTCCGCTTTATCTAGCGACTCCAGTTTTTTTTTCCAAACACGAAACATTCCGATCGATCCAACTGGTCGCACGCTTATCCAGCGTCCCAATATATAAGTTGTTTTGATCTTGGTTGCACTCTTTATCCAGCGTCCCAATATATAAGTTGTTTTGAGCTTGGTTGCACGCTTATCCAGCGTCCCAATATATAAGTTGTTTTCGATCTTGGTTGCACCTTTTATCCAGCGTCCCAATATATAAGTTGTTTCGATCTTGGTTGCACCCTTTATCTAGCGTCCCAATATATAAGTTGTTTCGAGCTTGGTTGCACGCTTTATCCAGCGTCCCAATACAATAAGTTAAATCGATCCAATTGTTTGCACGCTTTATCCAGCGTCCCAAGTACATAAGTTGCTGCGTTTTTTCAATTGGTTGCACTCTTTATCCAGCGTCCCCGTATTTGTCCAAGTGGACAGACTGTTTCGCCCCAGCACGGTTTTCGGCTCCTCCGAGAACTTAATATGCCAATTGGCCACGGTGAGGAGGTAAAAACCCTTTTGACTGTTTCTAAAACGTCTCAACGAGTTAGAGCCAAGAGCGAGTCATCTGTGCCCTTCAAAAGCCCAAGTCCCACTAGAAGCAAAAGCCCATCGACAACTCCACGAAAATCCACGAGCACTTCGCTCTAAGTTCCACGGTCACCGAACACGAAACCGAATTCAGACTTCTCACCCCAAGTTACTAGAGCAACCGCAAAAATGGCGCAAGCTGAGGCAGACAGGGCCTTGATGAAATTCATGACCATAACCGATAGAGTAGGTCAGTTCGAGGCCAGAGTCAACACCCCAGCAGACACAAGTCCGTCAATCCACATAAGTAGGGTGCGACTCGAGCAGATCAGAGCCCTATGGGAAAAGGTGGAGAAGGAATACGAGGAGTGCTCCGAAGCTCTGTCCTGTCTGGGATCCACAGACACAATAACAGTCATGCAGTCCAAGTATGACTACTGTTATGCCGTTTATGAGCGGTGCGCAGCGAGCCTCAACAAGACCATTGAAGAAGGTTCACGCTCGCAACATTCCGTTCAGGCCACCTTTCCGGCGCCTCCTCAGGGAGGGTGTCGCTTACCCCCAATCGAGTGCGACAGTTTCAGTGGGGACTATGTTCACTGACCCACGTTTCGGAATCTTTTCTCAGCCATCTACATACACAACCCTCGGCTTTCAGAAGTTGAGAAATTGTTCCATCTCAATGCTAAAACTAGTGGTGAGGCTAAATCCATTGTGGCCTTATCACCCTTAACCAATGAGGGATTCGAATCAGCATGGAGAAACTTGCAGAATCGTTTCGAAAACAAGAGGCTGCTGGTCAACAGTCAGCTTAAGATTTTATTTAATTTACCTTCTGTTGCCCTTGAATGCGGCCAATCCTTGAAACAGTTAGAGAGCACTATTCAAGGTTGTTTAACAGCTTTAAAAATAGCAAAAATCGACACCTCTAACTGGAATTGCCTGCTCGTTTTTCTGTGCTCTGCCAAGTTGCCAAAGCTAACGCTGTCTCTCTGGGAACAATCCCTTATGAGTAAGACAGATATTCCATCCTGGGCTGAATTCCAGGCTTTCTTACAAGATCGTCATCGAACGCTCGAGGCGGTTGAAGATTTTAAGCCAAACGCTCAATCCAGAGCACTGCGGACTGACAATAGCTCGCGGGCGATCCAGACCTTTGAGAATAGAGTGACGGTAACTCCACAATCCTGTAAACTCTGTTCGCAAGAGAACCATCCTATCCGAGTATGTCCGTTATTCCTACGAATGTCAGTCGGAGAGCGGGAGAAGTATATAAAACAGCAGAAGTTGTGTTTAAACTGTTTTGCTAGAACGCATATGCTTAGGGATTGCACTAGCACACATAATTGCAATACTTGTAGAGGACGCCACAACACTCTCCTGCACCGAAACGGCACTCCACCAGACCAGTCAGCGGTCAATCTTGACCACCAGCCCCACGTATCCACATTTAACCACCAGCAAGATATACAGTCAACTCCATTAACGAATCAACCGAATGTGGAAACGTTTCTGGCTGTAAACACTCAAGGGGTCCTCCTGAGTACAGCTTTAAGATTTGCCATTTGGGCATCAAATACTCAGCACGGGCACTTATTGACTCGGGTTCTGAGGCAACCTTTATTTCAGAACGCTGGTTCAACTTGATTAAGTTGCCTTATGAATCCATCCATGCTCAAGTTTCAGGGCTCAACCTCACTGTTGCGGCTCAGCCCCGTAAGCGCTTTATACTCAGCAAAGGTTCTCCCGTCAAGCCCCACATCCAAATTAAAACTTCTGCATATGTACTACCACAACTGGCCGGGAGTCTCCCATCCTTTACTTTACCTGAAGACTCTTTGGACCATCTGCCTCCTTTGCAACTAGCAGACCCAACTTTCTACCGGAGTTCGCAGATCGACGTTCTGATTGGTGCCGATATCCTGGCATCGATCATTCTCAGCGGCTTCCATTCCAATATCTATGGCACGCTTCATGGCCAGGTGGCCATATTCGGATGGATTCTTTGCGGTCCGATCGCAACGAATCCCACAAGCAGAATATGCTCTTTTTCGTCCCGACTAGCTGTCACCGAGTCCAGACTGGACAACATTCTCACAAAATTTTGGGAGATGGACGATGTTCCAGTGAAGCTGGTTAGGGAATCCACCTCGATTTGCGAGGAAAACTTTGTCCAATCTACCAAAAGGAATGAGGATGGGAGGTATGTGGTTTCGTTGCCCTTTAAAGAGCCTAACAATATAAATCTTGGGCACTCCAGGTCGATCGCACTGGCTCACTTCCTCCGAAACGAGATTCGACTGAATAAAGACGTTTCGTCAAAAAAGCAGTACGACTCAGTCATTCAAGAGTATTTAGATTTAGTTCATATGCACCAAGTCTCTCCGAACGACTCTAATAATTTTTATTTGCCCCATCATGCTGTCTTCAAACCAGACAGCACCACAACGAAAGTTCGCGTTGTGTTTAATGCTTCCAATCCTTCATCAAACGGGAACAGCCTCAATGATATCCTTCATGCGGGCCCGTACTGCAGTCCGATCTGACTATCCAGATTCTAAAATGGCGTTTCTTCAAGTATGTTTTCAGTGCTGACATCACAAAAATGTACAGGCAAATTCGGGTAAATTCGGCCCATACGCGCTTTCAGAGAATCCTCTTTCGCAATAAGGACGAAGAGCTCTGTGACTATGAACTCGATACAGTCACCTTCGGCGTAAACTGTGCGCCTTTCCTAGCCATCCGCGTACTACAACAGTTGGCTCAGGATATCCAAGCCCAATATCCTTTGGCAAGTGACATCATCTCGAACTTCATGTACTCTCACACTAAGCGGTCGGCAGTTTTAGCCATCGAGGAGCTTCGGCTGGCTCTTGAGAGTGCTGGTTTTCCATTACGGAAGTGGACCTCGAACGAAGGAAAACTCCTACAAGAGGTTCCAAAGGAGCACTTGATTAGTGCAGAATTTCTTGAGCTTGAAGAGGCTAGTACGGCGAAAACTCTTGGGATCCGTTGGCAAGCTACATCTGATAGTTTTTTTTATTTTTATTCCAATGGTGATCCACCTCCAAACTGCTTACACAAAACGAGAGGTTTTATCTCAGATAGCCAAACTTTTCGACCCGGCAGGGTGGCTATCACCTTTCGTAGTCCGAGTCAAAATTTTAATGCAGAACATTTGGCTACGGGAGCTGGGCTGGGATCAGCCACTCCCCACGGATCTCGCGACCCAGTGGCGGGAGTTCCTAGAAGGGTATCCTGCCTTGAAGGAGATTCGTATCCCGAGATGGGTACGTTTCCATCCAGTCGCAAAACTCCAGTACCATGCGTTTTGCGACGCGTCACAGGATGGGGCTGCTATTTTCGTCCGAATCGAAACGAAGGAAGGCTGTTGAACCCATCTACTTACATCCAAAACGAGAGTCGCTCCTGTCAGATCCATCTCCATACCACGCTTGGAATTGTGCGGAGCATTGCTGCTCACGGAGCTGGCAGCTCTAGTAATTTCTGAAATGCCTCCTCATGACTATGAGACCTTTTACTGGACTGACTTTACGATCGTTCTTGCATGGCTGAGTAAGCAAGCGTGCACCTGGACAACCTTCGTTGCCAACATGGTGTACCGACGGAAGCAAGTGGGGACATGTACGATCCGAAGACAATCCAGCTGATCTGGCAAGCCGGGGCGTCTCACCCTGAGAGCTTAAGGACAGCGTACTGTAGTGGCGTGGGCCAGCTTGGTTGCACCTCAAACAGGAGCAGTGGTCGAGTGAGTTGTGGGTCCATCCGGAGACTGAGCTTGAGCAGCGCCCCGTCAAATGTCACACGGTAGCAGTGCCCTCAGCAGTTGAGATCCTCGAGAGGTTCTCAGCCTTTGACCGAGCTCTGCGGGTTCTTGCTTATGTGTTTCGTTTTGTGAAAAGTGGCCGGAGGAAAGGTGTAGCCTCATCGGTAGAACTCACTGCGGCGGAATTGTCGGAGGTGCGGGAGCCTTTAATTGTGCTCACTCAGAAGAATGAGTTTCCCGCCGAATATAAGGTTTTGAGCAACAAGCAACCAGTTCCACCCGCAAGCGCAATTTCTAACCTAAACCCCTTTCTCGACGGAAATGGTGTCTTGAGAGCAAGCGGCAGGTTACAAGCATCTGAAATGCTTAGTTATGATGAAAAACATCCGATCATCCTTCCTGCACGGTGTAGGTTCGCCGAACTTCAAGTCCTGTTTATAAATCGCATATTCTTGCATGGGGGGAATCAATTAATGATCCGACTGATTCGTTCCAAATTCTGGATTCCCAAGCTTAAAATGTTGGTGAACAAACAATACACTCGTGCCGAGTGTGTGTCATACACAAGAAGAGACTGCAGACGCAGTTGATGGGGAATTGGTCCCGTGCGAGGTCCACGTTCTCCAGACCGTTCACCCATACGGGAGTGGACTTCGAGTGTCGGTCGAGCCTGCAAAATCACAAAGGGGTACGTGTGCGTTTTTGTGTGTTTTACTACCCGGGCTATCCACCTCGAAGCGACCTCCGACTTGACTACAGAGAAATTCTTGGCCGCATTCTCCCGTTTTTTCGCTCGGCGTGGGTGTCCACAACACGTCTACTCTGACAACGGGAATACGTTTGTCGGAGCTTCCACGTCCTTATCAAAGGATTTCATTGAAGCTACCAGAACATTGGTTTTATCCCAACACAGTCTTCAGAATGTGTCCTGGCATTTCAAACCTCCTGGCGCACCTCATATGGGAGGGCTTTGGGAGGCAGGTGTGAAGAGCTTCAAGTCGCATTTTTACAAGCACACAGCCGCTGGGAAATACACGTTCGAGGAACTGACTACCCTCCTGGCGAAGATTGAGGCCTGTTTGAATTCCAGGCCCATCTCGTCAATGTCCGAAGATCCCACGGACCCTATCGCTCTTAGCCCTGGGCATTTTCTAATCGGTGGACCATTACTTGCGGTAGCAGAACCTGAGGTTAAAGAAGGTCCCAGCTCCATTATTAATCGGTGGTGGAGGTTGAAGGCCCTGAATCAGCAGTTCTGCCTGCGTTGGAAGGAGGAATACCTAAAGGAACTCCACAAAAGGAACACATGGAATGATTCGCCTCTCAATGGACAGCCCTAATGAGTCGAATGACTCCTCCATACTTAAAGTATCTGAAAACCTGCTACTGACGAGTCCTAAGTTTGTGTCGTCCTACGTCATGATCATCCGCATCCATCACATCTAATTTTCATTATTTGCCCATTTCTTATGTAGCCGCATATATAATGGCTCCAGCGATCTGCCACGATGTATACCGATGTCGAGTGTGCAGGGGTGTTCACCCACTGAAGAGCTGCCAGCGATTCCACCAACTGCCGGCTGTGAAGCGGCTCCAGGCAGTCTTGATTAACAAGTACTGCGCGAACTGTCTGGCCCAAGAGCATTCGGGTCGGTCGTGTCGCAGCAAAGCGAGGTGCCGTATCTGCCGAGAGGCCCACCACACTCTGCTGCATATCCGCGGTGAACAGCCAGGCTCTTCGAGGCCTCAACGGAAGCGCAAGCCACGAGCAGCGCCTCAGCCTCAACGGCGTCAGGAGGTGGTTTCGACCGGGTCACGACGCTTAACCTCGCCGATGGATAGTTCCCCACCCCGCAGCTCCTTGTCAACGCTGACTCGCGCGCCTAGCCTGGTGCGGACGAGCGTCAGCATCCTTCCGACCGCTGCCGTGCTCATTGGGTCCGAGCAGAAGATATTCGATGTACGAGTCTTGGTGGATCCGTGCTGCCCCGTGAGTCGCATCCACGTCTCGCTGGTGAAGGCCCTCAACTTGGCCGTCACGGGCGTGGGCAACGAACGGCTGTGCACCACCGAGATTCGCTCAAAAACGTCCCGGATGAGCAAACAGCTGCTGATGCTGGTGGACGAGCAGATGCAGAGCTGGACGCCGGCACAGCCCCTGGATCCGAAGGTGCAGGACATATTCCACAACATGACGCTAGCGGATGACCGGTGGTTCCACCCAGCGCTTGTCTCGGCTGTCCTTGGAGCAGACGTTTACGCCGACCTGATGCTGCCGGGTATCATCGCGAGCCAGGACGGCCTGCCCATGGCACAAAATTCCAAGCTGGGATGGATCCTTTCGGGACGCTGTTCTCTCTCCTAAATTTGCAAGTATTCCTCTTGCAAGGGGTTGGAGAATGTTCATGCCGAACAGCTGACTCCGGTACCCCGCCAGCAGAGTATCGCTGTTGGCGGAATGTTCTTTTTGACCCGTTTCATGATGGAAAATAACTCGAAAACTAAACCCCGACCAGAGAAGGACGAAATCCAACACCAATTTTGTTTCATTCAATTCAATTCTGGGAATACTTGCGACACCGACTTTTCCGGCCCCCGACGTTTACAATCGCTTTCGGAATTACAAGAAGATCACTGCCGTTCACCTCCTTCACCTCCACCTTTTATCTTATATCTCTCATAAGAACCTCTAGCGAGAATTTTCGTAATTGCTTTTATCATTTCATCTTTTCCATGCGCATTTTTAATACGCGCTGCGATTTCCATGGACGCGAGCATAACACGGTTGAGATATCGACTAAGGCAGTCAACGTGCTTTAATCGTTCACCTGGGCGATGTTCAACTGCAAACTCGAATTCCTGCAGATAAATAAACCACTGCGTTACTGCTCTTGGCACATCCGTCTTCTGTAAGGTTTGCTTGAATGCAGCGCAATCTTTTATTAATTTTAACGGTGTTCCCAGCAAATAGTGTCTGAATTTCTTAACCGCTAGATACACGGCTTTTGTTCGAGAATGTAACTGTGTTGGCGAGACTCAACTTCAGTTGTCTTCTTGCTCCAATACTGGATTGCGTGAAGTCTGCAATCCGACCATTGCATTAATACCGCTGCAAATGCGTCTTTCGATGCGTCCGTGTGTAACTCGGCTCCTTTGTCAGCGCATCCTTTAGCCTCTGGAATGCTTTCATCTGAGGCTCAGCCATTTCAAAACGAATATCTTTTCGCAGAAGATCCGTTAATGGACGTGCAATCTGTGAATAGTTAAACACAAATTTCCTGAAAAATCCGGTCAATCCCAAAAAGCTTGTACTGCTCTGACGTTCTTCGGCACCTCTTGCCCAGGCCACAAATTTCCGTTTTCGATGTTATGGCCCAAGAAGGAAATCTTTGTCTGCAAGAAGTGACATTTTCGCCACTTAGTCTTCAAACTAAACGCTCCTGCTGTTTTGAAAACTAGTGCCATCTTTTCCAAACAGTGCTCTGCAGTCTCGGCGTGAATTATTCAGGCATGCTCCGGTAATCGTAAGATTTTTTCGATTTAGATTTTTCGTACGATTTCGTTTTTAGGTGCTCTGGTTTTCGCAAAATTTTTGCTTGAGAAAATCTTGAGTTGCCACCTTTTTCACAGTTTTAATTCCGATGTTCGCAATTACTTTTTTACTGCACTTTGACCATTTAAGTAATTAAATTATCAGCATTATATTAGCATTATTTACAAAGAACACGTGTGGCCCTCCTTTTAATTAATAAATGAATTCTTTTATATTTTATAAGTGCTTTTATCTGCCTGTCCAAGAACAGTATGACAACCTTTGGGATAGCATTTGCGACGTACTTCGACCCCTTACCAAATCGTAAATTGTTGTTGCCGACGGCAACATTTTGTTTGTCAAATCTGTCAGTCACCGACTATCTCTCTTCGAGTGCGGACGTCTGTGTCTTTCCAATTGCAAGTGCTTTGCTTATCGCGAAATTACCATCGCCCAGCTTATCGCCTTTCCATTGATCTTCTTTTCACCGCGCGAATCCAAAAAAACACATTTTCTTTTTTTTTCAATAAATTTGTTAACCATGGCCCCCGGGCCACCCAATTTAGGGGATAATCGCTTTGCCAGCCTCAGCGTTAGCCCCAAAACTAAGAAAAAAAGACCATTTCAGAACATCCATCATCACATCCATCTCTAATCTTCGCGATGGTAACCTTCTCCTGCTGATCAACTCCAGGGAAATTAGTGACAAATTCACCAAAGTGACCTCTTTACCCGGCTTATGCGAAATCGAGTGCAAACTCCACAACACTCTTAACTTTGTCAAAGGCACCATTTATGCACCATGCCTTATTAACATTCCAGAAATTGTTGAGGAACTAAAATCTCAAAATGTACACAGCGTCTTTAAGTTCACCAAAATGATCGACGGCACTCCCAAACCATGTGGAAAAATCCTCGTAACGTTTGACCGTTACGCACACAGTTAAGGTTTCAGAATATATACCCAACCCGATGAGATGTAAGTCTTGTCAATTATTGGGCCACACATCAAAGCACTGCAAGAACTCAGTCACCTGTGTATCATGCAATCTCACCCCCCACCTTCCCGTGCCCTGCACTCGCATTTTCTGTGCAAACTGCGCCGTCGAACACCCAGCTTCCTCACCCGAATGTCCACAATATCAAACACAAAAACAACTTCACATCAAAACAAGCAAAAAATGCAGTTTCCGTGAAGCTCGTACGATCCTAAATCAACAGCGAAACACAACAACTAACTCCAAGACTACCGCCTTGACCGTCGCAAGCCAGAACCCAGCACCCGCTGTTCTTATCACAAAAACCCGAAACCCAGACACGATTACAAACACCGACTTGCCCACCAGCTCGGCAAAAGTACCAACTCCTCTCTCACCAACATATCCCACTTCTCGTGCCAACTCTTTGAATCTCGAAGAGAATCTTACTTCCACCAAGCAACTCTGCCAAAACTGTTTTCTCTTACTCTAGCCCAACTAGTAAACTGAAAATATGTATGGAACGATCTCGCTCCCTTAATGACCTCAAGATCCAACTCAAACGAATCAATTGCTTCACACACCTCAAACCTACAAACAATAATAAACACAACAGACTCAGACGACACTATGGATGATCCCGACTCTTAGTCTCGATCCTCTCACCCTTACTATCATATACACATACTCATACACACCACAAATAAACAACAATATAATCCAATAAAATTTAATCATGACAATTACTCGTACTATATTACAATGGAACATCCACGGTATTTTCAATAATTACAATGAACTAACACTACTTATAAAAGACCACGCTCCCGACATTGTATTTTTGCAGGAAACCAACCTTCCATGTAATTTTACAAATTTTATTACTATTGTTGATGCGTACATCCCGCCAAGTCAAACCTTTTCATCCTCTGAGTTATCAGAAATTCTACAAAATCTGAATGGATCCACCATACTCCTTGGTGACCTAAACTCATGGAGTCCTCTATGGGGCTCGCCGCGCACAAACTCAAGAGGTAAAAAAATCGAAAGCGTAATTCTAGAAAACAGCCTAATTGTCCTTAACGACGGGTCCCCGACTTACCTTTCAACTCACAACACTTTCACCGACATCGATATCACACTAATATCTCGACAGATAGCCCATAGGTGCAGCTGGTCTATATCAGATAACCTCCATGGAAGTGACCACTTTCCCATAACCATCCACATAAACACACCTACCCGCCCCGATAATATTCTACCCCTGCCTAAATGCAAGACAGACCTAGCAAACTGGGAACGCTTTAATAAAAATTGCGAAAAATCAGCAGCACATTGGACTGAGGGCTGCCTAAATCAGCAAGTCGCACAATTGACGAAAGTCATACGACCAGCTGCAAACTAAAGCATTCCCCAAACGAAAAGGGTGATCCCCAAAGCCAAAGTGCCATGGTGGAACGCTAAGCTTCAACAGCTTCGCGACCAAAAACAATGCTTGTTCTCGTCCTACAAAGCCAATATGAATGATATAAACCTCATCAGATACAAAAAAGCAAACGCTCTTTTTAAAAAAGCCGTACTTTCGGCCAAGCGTACCTCTCTTGAAAAATTTACTTCCAAAATCTCCCCAGTATCCTCCACAAAAAAAGTCTGGTCCGATATAAAACGCCTAGCCGGCATCCCTCCCACACCGTTCAAATATATAAAATCCAACTCAGGTACTCTAACTGGATCATTTAACATCGCCGAAGAGTTTGCCTTATCTTGGTCTGAATACTCTTCTGACCAAAGTTTTTCAACTGAGTTTATACGAGAAAAAAATCGGTATCTTTCAGAGCCCTATCTCATCGGTTCACTTTCCCCGTCGGCCACGCTTAGATTCCAATTTCACATTGCTTGAAATAGAAAATTCAGTAGCAAAAGCAAAAGAAAAAAGCCCTGGGGCCGACAGAATATCATACCCTATGCACAAAAACCTATCTCCCCACCTAAAAACAAAACTTCTGGATATATTTAATGAAATGCTAAACACTGGAAAATACCCACATACATGGAGATCAGCTACCATTATCCCTATCCCAAAACCAAACAAAGCTCCTTCCGATATTAACAGCTACCGTCCAATTTCCCTGTTATCCTGTCTAGGTAAAACCCTAGAGAAAATGATAGCACAAAGACTTATCTGGTTCATTAAACGCCACAGCCTTATTTCCCATAATCAAGTTGCTTTCAAAAGAAATCATAGCACGATGGACGCGTTATTGCGTATCCAACACTTCGAACGCTCTTTCGACCAAAAATCACGTCTCTATCTTGGCGACGGATTTTGAAAGAGCCTTCGATCGCGTGGGGATTCATGCCGTACTTTGTAGACTCGAGCGCTGGGGCATTGGTCCAAGGCTTTTTAACCTAATTAAAGCCTTCATGACCAATCGGTCCTTCAGGGTTCGAATAAACAATGTCACATCGAGCTCCCACATTTTACACAATGGAATTCCGCAAGGTTCGCCACTTTCTGTGGTTTTATTTATGATAGCAATTGAAGAAATAAATAACATTGTAACACGGCACAAAGATATTTACATCTCACTATACGCAGACGACGCCATCATCTTTACAAAAATAAAAAATATTAATGCAGTCAGAACAAAATTTTTAGAAATATTGCAAGAAATTAACTTGTGGGGAGCAACCTCTGGAGCCTCTCTTGCCATTGAAAAATGCCAAACATTACATATTTGTCGGAAACAACGTTGTAACCTTTCTGACATTAACTTTAATAGCCGCACAATCTAAAATTGACTACGGTCTGCCAATCTTCGGTTGGTGCGCTAAATCGCACTTAAAAAAGCTACAAGCCCCATATCACGGAGCTGTCCGTCGCGCCATTCACGCATTTCCCACATCGCCAGTAGCGTGCACATTGGCAGAATCCGGTCTTCCGAGTATCCAATCACGCGTAGAAGAAACTACATTGATGCTTATCCCGAAGCTGTACACCACGTCCAACTGCCTGCTAACCAAAGACTTCGGAGCCATTTTCAAACAAAAGAGGAATTTGAAGTGTATATCCACTCTATGACGTTGCGCCAACTACATTAAGGAACTTGACCTCCCCTTGCCTAAGCCCAGGAGGTCCTTCAAATCGCCAGCACATTGGGGTTCAAAACAGCCTAACATAAACCTTCAAATCTACAATGCTGCTAAAAAGGATACATGCCGCTTAGAATACCAACAACGTTTTTGGAGTGCTCAACAAGATCTTGGTGAGAAAAACTGGATTTACACCGATGGCTCTAAAGTCACCGACTCAACCACCTTTGCGGTTGTCGACTGCAACCGTAAAATAATTGCAGGAGGTAGACTCCCGTCATAAAACTCCATATTCACAGCCGAAGCCTTCGCCATTCTTAAAGCATGCCAATTCGCCTCCAAAAACGCTGGTAAGTCTGTTATCTGCACAGACAGCCTCTCCTCTCTTTCCGCTATACGCAACAGGAATCACAATGACCTCACAATACAAGAAGTCAGGCACATTCTAAGTTCTCATCCAACAAAAATCACCTTACTCTGGGTTCCCAGTCATCAAGGAATCCATGGAAATGAACTCGCTGACAAAGCCGCCCAAGAGATGAGACTTACACCGTCAATTCTCTTCACCCCGTTCAACTGCAAGGATATTCAAAGTCGAATACAGCTATACCTCAAAGAAAAAAAACTCTCCGAATGGGTGCTGTTCATGCACAGGTACCAGGTTATTAACCCAAATTGCATCATGTTTAAGCCACCACCGAACGTACATATACGGGAATGCGCGACCTTCATCCGCCTACGCATCGGGCACACACAATCCACACATCAACACATACTGACGAGAGCGGCGCAACCAACATGCCAACTTTGCGGGGACGATCTCACCGTTGACCATATTCTCGACGCCTGCAGTCGATTGCACTCAATTAGATCTGTATTATTTGGTACACATAGTCTTTCAAATTGTTTAAGTAACCCCTCTTGTGAAAATATCTCAAAAATTAACAAATTTGTCCAAAAAGCTCAGTTTATTATATAAAGAAATAAACCATAAGTTTCGAGGCAAAGGCCCCCGTAGCTAGTACTCATTAAATTTATTAGGTTTAGTATTGTATACTAGATTTAATTTTGTTAAATAAATAAATATTTTTTATAAAATAACTAAGTGGCAGAATGATTTTGTGGGGATGTGGAATTAGCATCAATAGACCACTGAGTTAACTATTTTTTTCCCTTAGTAAATAAGATCTGATTTGATATAAAAAAAGGCATTTGCGAGTTTCGAAATCCAAACGGCGATCTGTTGAATTCGTAGAGTCCTGATTTGGTGCTAAATTAAGTGTATTTCTTGCTCTCTTCTTCTAAAGCAACGTGAAAGAAGCCTTTCTCCAAATCCATCACGGTGAAATACTTCTCTTTTTGCAGTGTATCGAACTACGAGTATAGCTTCCCCGAGCAGATGGTAAATTGCAGTTGCGATCATGCACGCGCTGGTTCCGGCTACCAATTCTCGGTAGAGTAATTTTTTTTAATTTTTTATTTTTATTAAAAAGTTTGGATACATGTAAAATTAAATTATTGTACTGCTACCTTCAGGCAGCCTAAACAATTATATCTTTAAGGAATAGGACATAGTAATACTATTGTATTAGACATAAAGTTAACAATTTTTAAATTATATTCGATGATACATGTTTTATCTTTTTAAATATTTATTGACAACTAATACAAGGAATATTTATTACGACATGGTTCTAAAAGATAGATCCTGTGGGTTCGTAAGAGTAAAGGGGGGAATATTTGGCACCGCGACTGCTTGCTCGTCTCGTATCACACTCTTATTTATATCGCGTGCTCTTGAATTGATCTCCACAAAAAAACTACTAAAGGACTAACGGACGAAAGGACTAAGGACATAGCACACTCGTACGACAGCAGCTGTTAAGCTGTCGACGACCACCCTACCTTGACCACCACTAACCATTTGACATAACCGGTGATCCCTACAAGTATGCTACATTTTACACGACATACACCTTCCGACGACGCATGGCACCCCTAGAGAGATTTACTCGGATTTAAACATTTTACAGTTTAATTTTTAACATAAAATAAGCTTAAAACTTGACAAAACGTTGCTTGGAACAGGTTTAGACAACTTATCCTAAATGATTACCCTAAGAGACAAATTTCAAACATCTAGATTTAAATTGTTAAAAGAATTTTGGACTGTGGCGTTCATGTGGATATTATCGCAACAGATATGTAAAAATGTAAAGTTTTTTTACGCTAGGCAGGGCATTATGCGTAGGGTAGATAATTTAATTAAATTTTTTTAGTTTTTATTCTTTTACGATTTTGGAAAAAAAACGAAGATTGGGACAAGGGTAATTTTATACATGAGCAATTTTCATTTCAATTTTATATTTCTTTTTTTCCGAATTTATTATTGATAAACAATGGGTTAGGAAAAAAAAGTAGCGCCGCAGTAGCTAATTATTTGATTTTTTTCCGCCAGCTGCTTTCTCACTTATGTAAAACCATTTATATTACTCACTTTGGATTTCCCATGATGAAGCGCTTCAAGTGGTTGCCTGTGAAAGAGAAATCAGCTTACACCGCTTTTTAATTCTAAGAGAGCTATTTCTTTTTGATCTGCTCTTTTGAGCCGCTCTCCTACTGCAGTAGTCTCTCTTTTTTTTACTTCAATTTATTTTCTCACGCCAGTTTAGGCAGGCTTTTGCTTATGTGGGAAGAGGAAGGAAAATGGGATAAAGGGAGAAGGAAAGAAAAGAAAGGAATAGACCTACATGAATTCTATTTCTCTTACAAAATAACTTAAATAAGTTTCCTAACATAAGGCGGAATTTATTTTCCGATCGGAATAACTTTGCTGATCTGCTTGGCTGGTTGCCGATCTGCTTAACAAGCAGTCGGTAAGGTGTAAAGCGGTGAAGCGGTGTAAGGTAGAATATGTATAAAAGGAAGATAATGTAAATCTGGTAAATTCAATTAAATGTTTTGCGCTTAACGGTGGCGCTGCTGACTTATAAAATCCAGAAAAAGACCTCCTGGTAGGGCAATGCATCCCTCAATGGTCTCAGTGGCCTCACTGGTTAAATTTTGAAATAAAGTATTCCTAGGTGCCACCTGTAATTTTAGGCCCTTAACAAAGAATTTCTCAACCACAACACACGCACAAAACTTACCCTCTAGGGGTTGGCACTAATATTAACAAAATATAAATTGTTCACTGCTATTTCACTGGGTATTCTGCGTCTCGATCGAAATTTTGAGTTTTGGTTGAATTGTCAATTTCTCTTTTTTTGTAATTTTGAGAGAACACTATATTTTCTTTTTGGACAGACCGGACTTTCTTGCTCGCTGGCTTAAACTCAATTAATTCACAGTGGCTACCGCTTCGGGTCGGGACCCCGAGTCTGAACTCCAAAAATGCAGTTAGAGAAATGTTCTACATGACGGCCTAAGTTAACATTTTTCCCGACCTTAAGAATGGCCTAAATAAGTACCTACTTTTAGGCCAAGATCGAAGACAAGCTACCTTACAATTCCCCCTACCAAAATCTCACTTGGGGTAAGATATTGCCACAAGGAAGATTCAAGCTTGTCGGGCGGATACTTGCTATTGCCGCAGGTCTTTAGCGTGGTATTTGCCTACAACTTTCCCCTGGAGATCCTCGATCTCGTAATATGCCGCTCCTAGCTTCTTCCGAACTCTTGATTTTATAAAGACCGGAGCCAGTTTTGAGCTAAGCCCTTTGCAAAAATTGCTTTGCTGGAAGTTCCGTCGGTACACTTCCTGTCCAGGTCTCTACAATAGCTCTCGTTTTCTCGTAGGACCGTTCGTTCCTTTGCCTTTGGACGTCCATCGCCTCCTGGGCAGTACGCATGATTATGTCCCTCGAGTCGTCCTTATCAAACTGCACCGTTCTATCTTCCAGCAGTCCTAGTTCTCTAATAATTCTATACGACTTCCCGTCTACTATCATGTGCTGCCCAAACACCATTCTGTAGGGAGTGGTTTTTATGGCTGAGTGTAAACTCGATCTCAACGCGCAACAGATGCTACTGAGCTTACTATCCCAGTTCTTTTGGTTTGGGTCTATGTAAGCTTTAATAGCAGCTAGAACGGATCTGTTGACCCTTTCTGATGCGTTGGCTTGCGGTGCGTAAATAGCAGTATAAGAATACGCCACGCCATATTTCTCTAACAGGGAATTGAAAGCCACTGATTTAAATTGTACTCCATTGTCGGAAATGATTGTTTCCGGAACGCCAAAACAGTGGAAGATTTCCTTTTCCAGGAAGGGAAGGATAGCCTCCGTTGTGAACTTCTTTACTGCTTTAAAAAATGGAAATTTCGAAGCATGATCAACGACTATGAACAATCCTATATTCCCTTCTGAGCTACGCGGATATGGTCCTAAAAAATCGACATAAAGTCTTTGAAAAATCCTTTCTGAATGACCAGTATTTCCTAAGGGTGGCCTTAAGATCTGACTGGGGTGTTTGGTAATTTTACACACCTCACATTTGTTGACAAATTCCTTGACATCTGCTGCTAAATTTGGCCAATAAAAATATCTTCTTAGTTTTTCCAACATTTTAGCTACTCCGCAGTGTGCTGCCATGGAATCTTCATGAGCTCTTTTTAGCAAGTCGGGAACTAATTCTTTGGGAAGCCAAAGTTTCCAGCAAGACTCATCTCCAACCTTTTAGTCTAAATTCTTGACCCTCCACATATGCCCTAAATTTTTTACTGCCAACACGGCTGCCAAACACTGCTTTTCAGTCACCGTGTAATTTGATTGGCACCTGTTCAGCTTCCGAGACATAAAGGAGATCGGAACTTCGTTTCCTTCCGAGGTTTGCTGCATCAAGACTGCACCAACTCCTGTATTGCTTGCATTGCAATGAATGGAAAAAGGTGCGTCAAAATTCGGGCTGTGTAAGACTGGGGCAGTGCACATATTTTCCTCTAACCCCTCAAATGCTTCCTGAGCTTCCTTGGTCCAAACAAATCAATGTCTATTTTTAAGGGTATTTGTAATTGGGGAGGCTAGCGCGGCGAAGTTCTTTATGAACTTATTGTACCACGCAGTCTACCCTAAAAATCGAGGAACTTGCTTCATTAATCGCGGGCTTGGAAACTCGAGAATGGCGGACATTTTATCTGGGTCTGTCCCTACAGTTCCATTTCCAAGCACATGTCTCAGATATTTTACTTATATGATGCAAAAGTTGCTCTTCTCCACATTTATGGTTAGTTTGACTTTTTGAAGATGAGAGGCAACCTCCTGCAAAACTTCTTTATGTCTTTCGAACGTGTCTGAGACTATAAGTATTTCGTTCAGGTATACGAACACCTCGTTTCTCAAGTCTGCGGGTATAACCTTATTCATCAGCCTGCACATAGTCTGAGGAGAATTTGATAACCCAAAAGGCATAACCACAAGTTGGTAAAGGGGTCTGCCTGGCAATCTAAACGCTGTTTTGTCCTTGGAGCTTTGGTCTAGCAGGATCTGCCAGAATGCATCCTTAAGGCAGTAATGAATTCAGCTTTAGGGAGTCTACTCAATATTCCATTTACTAAGGGCATGGGGTATGCATCTTTTACCGTCACCTCATTTAACTTTCGGCTATCGATACAAAGCCTAACCTTTCCTGGTTTTTGCACGAGGACTACTGGGGAGGACCAAGCGCTGGATGACTCTTCAATGACCCCTAACATGAGCATCCTATCCAACTCGGCGTACATCAGTTTTTCTGTTGCAGGCGATACGGCATAGTGTCTTTGTTTTACTGGCTTTGCTTGAGCAACATCAATGGAGTGGGTGATCAATTGGGTCCTTCCTAATCCTTTTATCGCATACGACGGGAAAAGTTGAACAACCTTGAGCCAAAGGCTCTTCTAAGGCTGCCACTACTTCGTTGTTGCCACATAAAGCTTCGGGTAGGAGCTGAAAGTGTTTCCAAAAATCTATTCCTAAATAGAGATCCCCTGCTAATGATGGAACTACGTAGAAGGTAATTATTATGTTCTCGTTTCGGAAGGACACTTCAGTGGTTACTCGGCCGGTAATTTTTTGAGATTGTCCATCGGCTGTTCTAACATCTGCGGTAAATTTCTGGCAAAAAATATTTAGTCCTGGCAGCTCTGTGGCCACACTACCACCTATGCAGCTAACAGATGCCCCTGTATCTAATAAGCCCACTACTGTTTTTCCCAGCATTTGCACCTGAGCATACGGCCTATCGTCGCGAAGTTGCCCCACCATGGCTGAGAGAACCAGCTTCCGTTCTTCCTTTCTAAGTTTTTATCTTTTCTCCCTGCAAACTTTTGATCGGCTTGTATCTGTGTGATCGAGCATTTGATGGACCTGGTCCACCTCAAAGGTTGTAGATAAACTGCTACTTTTTTGGTTGAAATCGCTTAGTTGGTCATCGTCGCCTTCTTAATTCGGAAACTGTATCGGCACGCTCATATAAAATTTCGTGCTGAATTTCGGGTTGGAGATTGGCTCGTAAGGTTTCAACCATAGCTCATTCGGACATGGGCTGCGATAGTCTATCCGCAAGAGTTGCGATTACCCGGTAGAAATCATCAAATGATTCGTTTCCGCGTAGCTTTCTCCATCTCGGCCCTGATATTCCTGTCAGTTCGGTCGTCCTTAAATTGCCCTTTTAGTGCGGCGCATAACTCATACCAGCGCACAACGGTTACACTTTTGTGGTAACGCCAATACCACTCGCTCGCAATACCCTCGAATAACGTACTGGCATTTTGAGCCACGAGTTGAAGATTACTCTCCAATGCTTGACCGGCTAAAGCTTCGACTCAGTAAATAAAGTCCTCGACAGCCATTGGACCCTTTCCTGAGAAACGTAGTTTCCGGTTAAACATTATCTGAACTATCTTATCCGGTCTTAAGGAGGTTGCTGATGCAGGTGACTGGTTTACGCTTCGGGTTGGACCTACATTTGGTGTGCCTTGTGGAACTGCGTTAGCTCTGTCGTATATGGGGTCTAGCACTACTTGGTTAGACGAAAGGCATGATGCCTGAGCTTGAAAGCCCGCAGTGATCGCTGGGGTCAGGCTATTTGTGTGTTGGCCCAAAGCATCTGGAAAACACTTTGTTTGTTGGGCCAAGGCGGCCGTAATGGCTCCCGAGATAGCCGATCTTATGCTTTCAGCCATTACTGTCCAATGTTTGACCGGCTAAAGCTTCGACTTGGTAAATAAAGTCCTCGACAGCCATTGGACCCTTTCCTGAGAAACGTAGTTTCCGGTTAAACATTATCTGAACTATCTTATCCGGTCTTAAGGAGGTTGCTGATGCAGGTGACTGGTTTACGCTTCGGGTTGGACCTACATTTGGTGAGCCTTGTGGAACTGCGTTAGCTCTGTCGTATATGGGGTCTAGCACTACTTGGTTAGACGAAAGGCATGATGCCTGAGCTTGAAAGCCCGCAGTGATCGCTTGGGTCAGGCTATTTGTGTGTTGGCCCAACGCATCTGCAAAACACTTTGTTTGTTGGGCCAAGGCG
Organism: Drosophila santomea; assembly: GCF_016746245.2. Taxonomy (NCBI): domain Eukaryota; kingdom Metazoa; phylum Arthropoda; class Insecta; order Diptera; family Drosophilidae; genus Drosophila; species Drosophila santomea. The sequence goes on from NW_025319013.1 coordinate 306,889, forward strand.
GCCGTAATGGCTCCCGAGATAGCCGATCTTATGCTTTCAGCCATTGCTGTCTGAAAATCGATTGTGGGCTCAGTCGGTGGTGATGGCTGTCCGCAACTGGTGGTTAGAATTTGGCTAGGATAAGAAATAGTTCTAGCGCAGATGTGGTGCTGTGTGCTAGTGGCATCTCTAATAAACCTATGCTTTACACTGACCTATACTAAACACTCAAGAATATATAATAAAAAAAAATTGAGGACTATTAATAAAAAAAAATGATCCTATTAAATAAATAAATGAGAACACAAAAATAAGGTAAAACAAAATAAATAAGCAAATAAAAATCGGGTTGCCATGCAATCGTTTTCAGGTATCGTTGTGTAAAATTCCTTACTAATTTAAAACAGAAAATAATTAGAATGGAAGGTGAAGGATGTTGTCTTTAGGCATAGAAAACAAATATCTTGGCTCAACACAAGGCAAAAGGCAACAAGTGGTTCCTTGATTCTTTGAAATCCTAGTGAACTTTTCACTAGTCCTACATTTAACATCTTATGTACATTAATCTTTTGAATTTCATTAATAAATGACAAATTATACAAAACACAAAGGGCAAAAGACAACAATTGGCTTGTACAATTTATACACTTAATTTTTTTTTAAATTTTATACAAAAGATTAAAGAACAAAACAAAATTAAGAAGGAATAAAAATTACAAAATAAATTATTAAAACATTAAATGCACTAATTAAGACGCGGCGTTTAAGCTAAATAGCTAAAACTCTTCCAGCAGACAATAGGACAATTTAATATAATAATAATAATAAAACAATATGTGTTCTGATTCAGTAGCGGCGTAAGAGCCAAATGACCAGCTGCCTGATTTAAGAAATTTTCGGATTTCTTGATCGCGAATTTTTGTATGCTTTGACCACATACTTTTGTTGATGAACTTGTGGAGATCTTGGGGACGAACGTCTGATGTTATTGACGAATTAAAAAAATTTTTATTTTTGATCTGGCCTTGCCGGATCGATCTGTCACCATGACAGAATCGGGCCTCACACGTTTGGGCGCCGAAATAAGTTTATGATAAATAATAAGTATACTGTAGCGAACTACGAGTATAGCTTCCCCGAGCAGATGGTGAATTGCAGTTGGGCGATCATGCACGCGTTGGTTCCGGCTACCAATTCTCGGTAGAGTAAAGGGGGGGAATATTTGGCATCGCGACTGCTTGCTCGTCTCGTATCACACTCTTATTTATATCGCGTGCTTTTGAATTGATCTCCACAAAAAAAACTACTAAAGGACTAACGGACGACAGGATCAAGGACAAACAAGGACATAGCACACTCGTACGACAGCAGCTGTTAAGCTGTCGACGACCACCCTACCTTGACCACCACTAACCATTTGACATAACCGGTGATCCCTACAAGTATGCTACATTTTACACTACATCCACCTTCCGACGACGTATGACATGCAAGATATCGACATCATGCTTGCCACTGAAACTCACGTGCGAGAAGGACAGCGCATCTTTTTACCTGGTTACTCCACCCACCACGCCGCCCACCCCAGTGTAAACAGCAGAGGCGGTGCCACTGTCATAGTGCGATCCTCCTTGGAACATTGTCCCAAACCTCCAATCTCAACCAACGACCGGCAGGTAACGAGTGTGCAGCTACAGACTTCAGAGGGAAAGGTTACATTAGCTTCGGTGTATCTCCCATCCAATGAGCGTTTAATAAAAGCGCATATTGAAACCCTCTTTGTAACGCTAGGTGAAAAATTTATAGCAGGTGGAGACTACAATGCCAAACACGGTTGGTGGGGAAACTCAAAAGCCTGTGCAAGAGGCAAAATCATTCAGGAAGTAGTCGCGAACGGCCACTACCAAATTTTGGCAACAGGAGAGCCAACATTTTTCTCCCCCAACACACAGATAGCTCCATCTGCGATAGATTTTTTTGTAACCAAAGGCTACTCTATGAACAGATTTAACATCCGAACCTTTCACGATCTGACTTCAGACCACACCCCTCTCCCGGCTGATCTATATGCTTCGCCGCTGAAAAAGCCTGAACGCTGCCGTTTCCTAGCTCCTGGTACTAATGTAGAAGCTTTCAAGAATCACCTGTCTGAACTAATAGACTTAAACATGGAAATTCAAGGGACAGAAGGTATCGACAACGCCATTAACTTATTTATGGATAAACTGAAAGAAGCCGTAGCACGTGCGGCACCGAGTACTCCACGCAATGGCCAAGCCTTTATCCAGCCGCCCCTGCCTTCTGTAATAGTTGACCTCCTACCTCCTACGCCTTAAACGAAAAGTCAGAAAGGAATTTGCCAGAACAGGAGATGCTCGTATCCAAAAGATCTACAGAAGGCTTTCGAATCGGCTTCATAAAGTGCTACCCCACAGAAAACAGCACCAGATAGACAACCTTTTAGAGAACATGGGTACCGACTCCTCCTCAAAATTCTCTCTGTGGAAATTCACGAAAAGGTTTAAGTCGCAGGCTTCTCAAAAATCCGCTATAAGGAGCCCCTCTGGTGGCTGGTGCCGCACAACACAGGACAAAGCAGAAGTGTTTGCAAGCAACTTGGAACAAAGATTTAGGCCGCTCGCATTTGCCGATGCGAATCACTGTCGTCTGGTTGAGCAGTCTCTCGAAACGCCATTTCAAATGGCACTGCCCGCAGATCCTGTCACCCTCGACGAACTGGAACAACTTGTTTCCATGCTGAAGCCAAAAAAAGCCCCGGGATATGACCTTCTTGACAACAGGACGATTAAAATCCTACCAGATTAAGCTCTTCGGTTTCTGGTACTAATTTTTAACAGAGTTTTACTTGAGGGCTATTTCCCAAAAGTCTGGAAGGCTGCAAATATAATCCTGATACTGAAACCAGGGAGAAATCCGACAGAGGTAGACTCTTATAGGCCGACCAGCCTCCTCCCCTCGCTTGGTAAAATAATGGAAAGGGTTATTCTCAACAGAATGCGAGACATTGAGGCTGTATTATTGGCGATACCTGACTTCCAATTTGGATTCCGGACTCAGCATGGTACTCCATACTTCATGGAGTTGCTAGAAGCCCTAGAAAAGAAAGAGAATGCAGTAGCAGCTTTCCTGGACATTCAACAAGCCTTCGATAGAGTGTGGCATCCTGGACTCCTACATAAAGCTAAACAAATACTAACACCCAGCTATACCAGCTTATAATGAGTTTTTTGCTAGGACGAACATTTTGTGTGACGACCGATGGATGTACCTCTACCGTTAAAGCCATCGAAGCGGGAGTGCCTCAAGGAAGTGTGCTAGGCCCAACTTTATATTCTATCTTCTCCTCGGATATGCCCGCCCATACAGCAGTCACTGGACTAAATCGCAAAGATGTGCTGATTGCGACATATGCTGATTACACTGCAGTTCTGACAAAAAGTAAAAGCATTACCGAGGCCTCGGATGCACTGCAAGAGTAACTGGATGCATTTCAGAATTGGGATGAGATGTGGAACGTCTGCATCAACGCTGACAAATGTGCAAATGTTACTTTTACCAGCAGAACAAAAAGCTGCAGCGGCGTCTCACTTAAAGGAAGAGTGCTTGACCACAAATCATTCTACAAATACCTCGGAGTGATCTTGGATAGGAAATTACTATTTGGAAGGAATATTACGGCGATACAGAACGCTTTCAAGACCAAGGTCTCCAAAATGTCGTGGCTAATTGCTGCCCGCAACAAACTTTCCCTCGCCAACAAGGTCAGAATTTACAAGAGCATATTAGCTCCTGGCCTATTCTATGCCATGCAGGTGTACGGGATCGCTGCCAAATCGCACCTTAATAAAATTCGTGTCCTCCAGGCAAAAACGCTCAGGAAGACCACGGGCGCTCCTTGGTACATGAGGACCAGAGATATCAAACGAGATCTGAAGGTGCCAAAAATCGGAGACAGGATCCAGGAGCTAGCGAGGAAATATGACAATAGGCTAGAAGCTCATGTAATGGTCGGCATGGTAAGAGAAAAGAATTTGCAAATAGAAAAAAATATAAATGCAATGTTGGCCACTTACAACTGAGAACTTGACTCTAGGGATGGGTTAGTTCATTCAGTGGGTATGCTTTTAGGCTGTGGTCGATAACCTCAGTCTAATCAGCGATTAACATGTCCGAAAACGTTGCCCAACACTGAGAGCGTCTTCCAATTTTCCAATAGAAGCACAGCTATAATTATTGGAATTTGGTGGTATATAAATGCCCACGCGGCTACAGTCCCGCTCTTTTCGTAACCAGAAACATATCCCTGCTAAATCATTGTGCAAGTCCTCTTAATAGAGTTAAAGATTAAGCGCCACTACTTACTAGCGTCGTTTGATCGGTGACGTGATCTGATCACATACTGGAGGGAAAAACGAAACTGCCCCCAAAATTTTAAGTGACCACTGGGATCTTCGCGGTGGTTGCCTCGCCTTGGAGCGCCAACCACGTGATTCACATAACCCCCTCGGAGGTAATTCTCCCCAAGAGAATAGGTATGTCGTCGACTTGCACTAGTGCCTCAACTAAAACCCGCTCTGTTGGCAGTATCAAGTTTTCATCTGGCCACCGGGCCTCTGCAAATACTGGCCGCCCGGAGGGAGTCCTGACCACCAACTCCTGGCTACGGATAATTGAAGCAATTGTCTTTTTGGGAGCTACGCCAACGTCCCGAAGCCTTACCCTTCGATTAATCACTGATTGCACACCCCGACCTATCTATATATGTATAGATCGGTGCGCAGTAGAACAACTACAACTAACTTCGCACCGCAGGATGAGCTAAGCCGCACCAGTTACTTTTCCCAGTCAGGATCATGTATGGAAACCAAAACCTGGACCTTCAGCGGATAAGGGATTAGGATAAAAGTAGTGCAGGTTGCTAGACCATACAGAAGTCGACTTGCGAGAGGGTGTTTTATCGTAACCGCCGTCATGTAGCCCCGTAATTTTTATACTTCAATTAATCTCCGCTAGTAACCATCATTTCACCGCTAGAAGGCCTTTCAACGCTGGAACTGGACACATGTGAGTTCGTAAAGTAATTTCGTATTGTCGTAGCGTATGCCATACCTACATTCTTACAAGAACATTTCAAATGAATATAAAGATTAGGGGGTGACGGAAAAGAAAACAAAAAGTTTTATATCTACTAGAGAGCCCGTTACGAAAGGACATTTTTTTAAATTTTTTTTCCATAACGCGACCCCATATGGCCTAGCATCCTTATTAAAAAAAATATTTCTAACCTTATGCATAGTTCGTTTGATAGAAACCCCAACATTTAACCATGAACATTAAGATAAGGCATTACAAAATGAATTAAATGAAATACTTTTAGATCTAAGGAAATGTACTGAATGGAAATTTCGATAGTAGTTTAAGTAAATGAAGGAGATTTTTTTTAGTTTTCTTAATTTGTTTTGAGTAAGCGCTCAATGAAGTTGCATAAATGAATACTATTACTACATCTTATTTGTTCGGCCATCCAGCCTCTTTTGTAAATAAATTTATTATCTGAACTTAAAAAAATCATGAATTGCTAAACCTGTAATCATCCTGAGTTGACATGGCAGCTTAAATAAAATCGGAAGTCTCTATAGGGAATCTTCGAAGATGCTATCGCGAAGATTATGGTCGGGTTGGGTAGAGGTTCAAATTCCACCAAAGACCTTGCTACCGTTTAGTCTTGCTGTCGTCTGTAACATTTTTCTTTTTTTTCACTTTGCGAGTTCCGTTTTATTTTTTCACTTTTCTTCTTTTAGTATGGAATGTACAAGCCTAGTAACTTATAGTTTCCGTAGGAATCCTAACAATTAAAGTATGTGTGGACCGTTATGAAAGGCAATCCGACCCACCCCATCGCCGAAAGAGCTAAGGCACCAGAGGATTCCGCCCGCCATTATTCATAATCGAGTAGAAGAGTGAGAGCCCGAATCACCAGTGTTTGGGTACTGTTATACCCCTCGGCTTCTCATGCTTAAGTCAACCATTACATAACTTTTGGCGCCCAACGTGGGGCAGGCTACGGTACGATTACAACGTTCAGTGGTATAGATTTCCTAATCCAATTTATTGTCCTTAATGGGATTTCCCAAGGATACTGAAGTGTGGAAGTAGTTAGATCGGCGTGATCTTTCTATCGCATTTCAGAGGGAGAAGTGCGATCATTAATAAGGCCTACGACGTTGCTATTCGGACGCGGATATCAAACCGAGAAACCTGAAGTGTACACCAACCCATGAATTTAGCAAAACATCAGCTATTCGGAAATCTTGTGTCCCTAACTATCAATGCTCTTTTGTTCAGTGGTAGGAGTTTGTGTAGAATACCAATCGCTTATTTGCAAGCGAAAGGGACGAGCACTTAAAGATTATTGATGATTTGACTCTGATCGAATATCAATACTTAATGATCGCTCAGCTGGTAGAGTGTTGTTTCCACAGGCCGCTACTGCTGCAAATTCCTGAAAACACATCTGATAGCTCTGTGAGTTGCGAGTTGTCAGTAAAAATACGATCTAGAAGTATCTGTTGTCTGGAACTTGTGAGGATGCAGCTTAATGCTTCCACTTGCCGAACAGAAACCTGTAGAAAGTTAGTCAACGCACTCATTTCAATCGGGAAATCAAACTTTCAATAATCCAGTCCTCAACGCTAGTTATAGATACGGCAGGCTAATACAATTACCTCCATTTTATTGAGTTGCCATCAAATGTCAAATTCAGGATAAAAATCTAAAGGAAAAAAAATTAAGATAACCAGCAATGCCAGTAGTGAATACGCCTCCCAGAACTTCTTCGGAAGGTAATATAGAGAATAATTGCGCCCTTTGCTCAACGGTTATGGATAACACCAATCCTTGTTATCATTTAGCGTGCAAGCATGTCTTTCACAAAAATTGTGTAGAATTGTTAACCGAGAATTCGTGTTGTTATTCTTGTAATGCTCCGATTAATAAAAAAGAGATTAAAGTAGTGGTTGGAAATTGTTCGCCATTTCGAGCGCAACCATTGCCTGTGCCGACAGCGCCGGTTCAGCGTGGAGTAACTACTAGAAACTTAGCCAGAGCTCTAGCCCAGTTAGAAGAAGCTAATCCGGCCAACATACCGGAACCACTTCCTTTGAATACCAGTGGTGCTCCGTCTTCTGTATTGGATGCTAGTCAAAGTACCGAGCATCGTGAGGGTATTGCTAGACCCCCTCGTGGTAGGACCCGTTCGGGTAGACCAGTCAAAACCATCGACTCACGTCGAACTCAAGCGGTGGATTATAATACAATTCAAGATATGATAGAGCAAACCTTCCACCACCAAGCAACTCCCAAGGGCCGGAAATGACTCGGGAGCAAGCCTCTTTCAGTTCGTCCTCAATAAGTTCTCGGCAGACAGTCGACATCATGCAAAAATGGGGAGTACATTTTGATGGATCTACTGATGGGTTAGGCGTTGAAGAATTTATATATAGAATTAAAGCGCTCACAGACGAAACCTTGGGCAGTGACTTTACAAGTATGTGTAAGAACATGCATGTATTGTTCGCCGGTAAGGCTAGATCCTGGTATTGGAGATACCACAAGCAGGTAGATGGAATAGTTTGGTCTAACATTTGTGCGTCACTCCGTCAACAATATAAGGACTATCGATCAGATTTTATGAGCATGGAGTTGATAAGAGCACGAAAGCAAAAACACGGTGAACCTTTTTCCGCTTTCTATGAGGCAGTGGCTTCGTTAATTGATAAGGCATCGATAAAAATTGAAGAAGAGGAGTTTATTGAAATCTTAAAGAACAACCTGTTACCCGAGACTAGGCAAAAGTTGCTGTATCAGCCCGTGCATTCGGTGGGACACTTACGTCGCCTAGTTCAAATGAATGAAAACTTATCCCATGAAATCAGTTGCCGGACAGAACAAGTTAAGACAAAATCAATTCCAAATCGCCGACAGGTTTTTGCGTTAGAAGATAATAGTTCGGAGGTAGAAGAAATTTCTCCAACGGGTGCAGAAATTGCTACTTTACGTTGATCTACGGAAAAGCTAAAGTGTTGGAACTGCGAAGAAATAGGGCATATCTGGGAGAACTGCTTAGCAGATCGTCGAGTATTTTGCTACGGCTGTGGCAGGCCAGACACCTACAAGCCGCAATGTCAAAATTGCCTTCAAAAGCAATCGGAAAACCGACATACGGGAGCATTCAACAAGAACCGAATGCCCCCGAAAATTTAAATCAAAAGTCCACATTACATAAGCCAACGATGGCTAACTGCATTCCAATGCGATTGCGCCCATATGAAGAACGGGTCAAAAACTATGCTGAAGTAAGGAAGCGTCTATTTCAGGATATAAAGCCGCACCGCAATCGGCGCACACTTAGATTAAAGTCATTTTATGCCGAGGTTAGGAGAAATAAACAATTACAAATTTCCACTATCTTTAACAAATCGAGTGACTTGCGAAGCTATGCGGAAGTATCGTTCATGGGGTATACAGAACTTGGTCTGTTGGACACAGGAGCGAACATTAGTTGTCTTGGAGAAGAGCTAGCACAACAGGATTTTTCAAGTCATCCTCAATTTAAACCTATCAAATCGCGAGCTAAGACAGCAAGTGGCGAAAATCAAACCATAATAGGGTTCCTAGACATCGAACTAACCTATAATAAAGTTAGGAGACCCCTGCGTTTGTATATAATTCCCAGCATCAAACAAAGACTTATTCTTGGCCACGACTTTTGAAGAACTTTCCAAATTGCTCCAAATATTATATCATCCGTACACGTACCAATCGAAGACAATAAGTTGGCCGGGGAAAACATGTATCCCTTAACGTCGTCTGAAAGTCAGCGTCTAGCAGTAGTGAAGCAATTATTTCCAATAGCTTCAGAGAGATTAGGTCGCACCTCACTTATTGAACATTGCATTGACGTCGGAAATGCAAAGCCCGTTAAACAGAGGTTCTATCCAGTCAGTCCCGCAGTAGAGAAATTACTGTATGCAGAAATTGATCGAATGCTGCGATTAGATGTTATTGAGCCTTCTGTAAGCCCATGGAGTTCTCCAATGCGTCTGGTCGTCAAACCTAATAAAATTCGACTTTGCCTGGATGCACGCAGGCTTAACGATGCTACCAAGAAGGATGCTTATCCGTTGCCCAGCATTGACGGAATATTTTCCCGATTGCCCAAAGCTAACATCATATCTAAGCTCGATTTAAAAGATGCTTATTGGCAAATACAGCTCAGTGCTGAATCAAAACCTTTAACTGCATTCACGGTGCCAGGGCGACCGTTATACCAGTTTAAGGTTATGACATTCGGGATTTGTAATGCACCATCTACGATGTGTCGCTTAATGGATCCGATCATTCCAGCCGATCTGCGCTATTGTGTCTTTGGATACTTAGACGATCTTTGCGTTGTGTCCGAAGATTTTGAGTCTCACTCCGTAGTACTGATTCAATTGGCCGAGGAATTTCGCAAAGCCAATCTTACTCTTAACATGGACAAAAGCCAGTTTGGAGTAACAAGCATCAATTATTTGGGTTACGTTATTGGTAATGGAGGTATTTGTACGGACCCAGCTAAAATGTCGTGTATAGTAAATTGGCCAGCTCCCAAAAATCTGAAACAAGTAAGGGGATTTCTTGGAGTTTGTGGCTGGTAGCAGATGTGCTTTCTAAAAAGTTAAAATTTGCTTGGCCTCCAGAAGCTCAAGTAGCGATGGATAGACTAAAAATCATATTGACCTCTGCACCGGTTTTAACAAACCCAGACTTTGAGAAGAAGTTTTATCTTCACTGTGACGCCAGTGATTTCGGCATCGGTGCAGTGTTGGTTCAACTAGCGGAAGATAAAGCTGAAAAGCCCATTGCCTATATGTCAAAAAAATTAAGTCGATCACAACGTAATTATAGCGTCACCGAACGAGAATGTTTAGCAGTGGTATTAGCCATTGAAAAGTTTCGCTGCTACTTAGAACTGCAGGACTTTGAAGTAGTTACCGATCATTCTAGCTTATTATGGCTCATGAGGCAACAGAATGTAACAGGAAGACTGGCTAGGTGGATTTTTAGATTGCAACAGTTCAAATTTTCATTCTCGCATCGAAAAGGAAAAGATCATGTTGTCCCTGACGCTTTGTCTAGACTATTCGAGAACGAAATAAATGCATTAGACATGGCCCCTATAATCGACCTTAGCTCGGAAGCGTTTAACGAGGACACTTACACGACGCTAAAAACTAAATTTACGAATAGCGAAGAAAAATTTCCCGACATTAAAATAGTAGATAAATTTTTGTACATTCGTACAGAACACGCTGACCGAAATGAGTTTCACGACAAACAGTCCTGGAAACTCTGGGTTCCCGAAACGTTAAGACCGAAAGTGCTTCGACAGGCACACGATAGTCTTACGTCCTCCCATGCCGTAATGCAGAAGACCATCGCAAGGCTTCGCCGGAAGCTGTGGAATTCAATGCCTTTCTTACGGAATTAGGAGTAAACCACGTCTATACCGCATTATACTCACCACAAAGTAATGCGGCCGAAAGAGTAAATCGTTCTCTATTAGCTGCCATCCGCACTTACTTAAAAACCGACAAAACCGAGTGGGACAGAAACATCACTAGTATCTCATGTTCGTTAAGATCAGCGTTGCATTAATCGTTAGGATGTTCACCATACCGTGCGTTATACGGATTAGATATGATTACCCATGGATCTGATTATAAACTGCTAAAAAATTTATCCCTATTGGAAGAACCGATAACACCGATTTCCCGATCTGACAATTTAGCCATCATTCGAAAAGACATTCAGGCCAATATTCGTCGTGCCTATGATCGCAATGTGCGGCAATATAACCTACGCGCAAAACCCATTTCCTTTAAGGAAGGACAGGAAGTATTCCGTCGAAATTTTGCCCAAAGCAAATTCGCGCAGAATTTTAACTCGAAACTAGGCCCACAATTTGTAAAGTCCCGAATCAAGAAGAAACTAGGAAATTGTTATTACCAGCTTGAAAATTTACAAGGAAAAGAGGTAGGAACGTATCATGCAAGGGACATTCGAAGCTAATTCCCGCTAATATTGCATCTAACGAAGAAATATTATCGGGTGGTGTAATGGTCGGCATGGTAAGCGAAAAGAATTTGCAAATAGAAAAAAATATAAATGCAATGTTGGCCACTTACAACTGAGAACTTGACTCTAGGGATGGGTTAGTTCATTCAGTGGGTATGCTTTTAGGTTGTGGTCGATAACCTCAGTCTAATCAGCGATTAACATGTCCGAAAACGTTGCCCAACACTGAGAGCGTCTTCCAATTTTCCAATAGAAGCACAGCTATAATTATTGGAATTTGGTGGTATATAAATGCCCACGCGGCTACAGTCCCGCTCTTTTCGTAACCAGAAACATATCCCAGCTAAATCATTGTGCAAGTCCTCTTAATAGAGTTAAAGATTAAGCGCCACTACTTACTAGCGTCGTTTGATCGGTGACGTGATCTGATCACATACTGGAGGGAAAAACGAAACTGCCCCCAAAATTTTAAGTGACCACTGGGTTCTTCGCGGTGGTTGCCTCGCCTTGGAGCGCCAACCACGTGATTCACATAACCCCCTCGGAGGTAATTCTCCCCAAGAGAATAGGTATGTCGTCGACTTGCACTAGTGCCTCAACTAAAACCCGCTCTGTTGGCAGTATCAAGTTTTCATCTGGCCCGCGGGCCTCTGCAAATACTGGCCGCCCGGAGGGAGTCCTGACCACCAACTCCTGGCTACGGATAATTGAAGCAATTGTCTTTTTGGGAGCTACGCCAACGTCCCGAAGCCTTACCCTTCGATTAATCACTGATTGCACACCCCGACCTATCTATATATGTATAGATCGGTGCGCAGTAGAACAACTACAACTAACTTCGCACCGCAGGATGAGCTAAGCCGCACCAGTTACTTTTCCCAGTCAGGATCATGTATGGAAACCAAAACCTGGACCTTCAGCGGATAAGGGATTAGGATAAAAGTAGTGCAGGTTGCTAGACCATACAGAAGTCGACTTGCGAGAGGGTGTTTTATCGTAACCGCCGTCATGTAGCCCCGTAATTTTTATACTTCAATTAATCTCCGCTAGCATCCATCATTTCACCGCTGGAAGGCCTTTCAACGCTGGAACTGGACACATGTGAGTTCGTAAAGCTAAGAGTAATTTCGTATTGTCGTAGCGTATGCCATACCTACATTCTTACAAGAACATTTCAAATGAATATAAAGATTAGGGGGTGACGGAAAAGAAAACAAAAAGTTGTATATCTACTAGAGAGCCCGTTACGAAAGGACATTTTTAAAAATTTTTTTTCCATAACGCGACCCCATATGGCCTAGCATTCTTATTCAAAAAAATATTTCTAACCTTATGCATAGTTCGTTTGATAGAAACCCCAACATTTAACCATGAATATTAAGATAAGACATTACAAAATGAATTAAATGAAATACTTTTAGATCTAAGGAAATGTACTGAATGGAAATTTCGATAGTAGTTTAAGTAAATGAAGGAGATTTTTTTAGTTTTCTTAATTTGTTTTGAGTAAGCGCTCAATGAAGTTGCATAAATGAATACTATTACTACATCTTATTTGTTCGGCCATCCAGCCTCTTTTGTAAATAAATTTATTATCTGAACTTAAAAAAATCATGAATTGCTAAACCTGTAATCATCCTGAGTTGACATGGCAGCTTAAATAAAATCGGAAGTCTCTATAGGGAATCTTCGAAGATTCTATCGCGAAGATTATGGTCGGGTTGGGTAGAGGTTCAAATTCCACCAAAGACCTTGCTACCGTTTAGTCTTGCTGTCGTCTGTAACATTTTTCTTTTTTTTCACTTTGCGAGTTCCGTTTTATTTTTTCACTTTTCTTCTTTTAGTATGGAATGTACAAGCCTAGTAACTTATAGTTTCCGTAGGAATCCTAACAATTAAAGAATGTGTGGACCGTTATGAAAGGCAATCCGACCCACCCCATCGCCGAAAGAGCTAAGGCAACAGAGGATTCCGCCCGCCATTATTCATAATCGAGTAGAAGAGTGAGAGCCCGAATCACCAGTGTTTGGGTACTGTTATACCCCTCGGCTTCTCATGCTTAAGTCAACCCATACACTCATCCAAATAGCCTAGCGAGGCGACTAAGCATCGCAGCCCAAAGTCGGACAAGAAGAAGACTAAAACGCCACCATCCTCAAGACCTAATTAATCGGGACTTGACTTAAAGTTCTATTCTATTTTATTCGTTATAATCATCCATTTACTTTAAAAACTACCCAATCTCTGTAATCTATGTAAACAACTTAGATATTACGGAAAATTTGTTTAATGTATTTCCGATTAGATTAAGTGGCCCAATAAGGGTAATAGTACGCTAGTCCAATAAACAATTTCGTTGAAAGTTAAATGATTAACCTAAGATACAAATTTCAAACATCAAGATTTAAATTGTTAAAAGAATTTTTGGACTGTGGCGTTCATGTGGATATTATCGCAACAGATATGTAAAAATGTAAAGTTTTTTTTTTGTTTTAAAAAAAAATGAACATTTACGCTAGGTAGGGCATTATGGGTAGGGAAGATAATTAAATTAAATTTTTTTAGTTTTTATTCTTTTAAGATATTGGGAACTGAGCAACTTTCATTTCAATATTAGATTTCTTTTTTTTCGAATTTATTATTGATATACATTGGGTTAGGAAAAAAAAAGTAGCGCCGCAGTAGCTAATTATTTGATTTTTTTCCGCCAGCTGCTTTCTCACTTATGTAAAACCATTTATATTACTCACTTTGGATTTCCCATGATGAAGCGCTTCAAGTGGTTGCCTGTGAAAGAGAAATCAGCTTACACCGCTTTTTAATTCTAAGAGAGCTATTTCTTTTTGATCTGCTCCTTTGAACCGCTCTCCTACTGCGGTAGTCTCTCTTTTTTTTACTTCAATTTATTTTCTCACGCCAGTTTAGGCAGGCTTTTGCTTATGTGGGAAGAGGAAGGAAAATGGGATAAAGGGAGAAGGAAAGAAAAGAAAGGAATAGACCTACATGAATTCTATTTCTCTTACAAAATAACTTAAATAAGTTTCCTAACATAAGGCGGAATTTATTTTCCGATCGGAACTCAACTGCGACTTCAGATCTCTAGTAAGTACAATAAATGCCCTCTTAATGTCTAAAATCGACTACTGCCTACCGTTTTACGGGAATTGCCCAACCTCATACCTAAAAAAACTGAAAACGCTCTACCACGCTGCCTTAAGGTTCGCTTTTGGTGCCTTCCGCACCACACCTATTAATATTCTTCTCTTTGAAGCTGAAATTATGCCAATAGAGTTAAGACTTAGTCTGACATCTGCAAGAATATGTAAGTCGTTCCATTTTGCAAACAACACTCCTCTTCAAAGCGTCCTACAAAAAATTAAAAAATCTAGACGAAAACCCAGAATTCCTCCTTTAAAATCAGGAAAACAAAAAACTCCCCCATGGTCTTTTTCAAAAGACACAATAAACTTAACTTTACACTACACCTTAAAATCCTCCACCCCACCAGAAGTATTTCAAAGAAAGTTCCTCTCCCTCAAAGAACACTATAACACCTACACATTCATTTACACAGATGGATCGAAATCTACAAAAGGAGTCTCTTACAGCATTACGACTGACACACACGTTATCAAATCCACTCTCCTACCAGCACATAGCACTATATACACGGCAGAAGTGGCAGCCATTTATGCTGCCTGCCAATACGCGGAAAGCCAGAAGCAGAGATTTATTGTCTGCTCTGACTCGCTGTCATCACTACAATCAATAGGCAATATTAATAATCAAACTTTTTATACGTCCCAAATCAGGGACATCCTTAACCGATGCCAACCAAAAATAATATTATTGTGGATCCCAGGCCACACAAATATTACTGGGAACGACACGGCAGATTTAGCTGCTAGGGAAGCTCATATCTTCCCACAAATATTCGAAATCAATAAAAATTATAAAGATACACAAATATATATTAAAAACTTATTTAAAAAAGAATCCATATTAATATGGGAAAATACATCGGAACACTACAAATACATCAACCCCAACAAAACATCAATTAAAAACTATAATATTACTCCACAAGACAACATCAACCGCAAAGATATGGTGAAATTTATAAGACTAAGGTTCGGACACACCAAATACACAAAAGAACACTTATTTAACAAGCAACCTGCACCCCAATGTGGGCTCTGCAACGCCAGTATCACGATACGCCACATTTTTCTAGAGTGTCCTCTTTTTGAGGCGGAAAGAAAGAAGTTCCTACCAGCTAACCCAATTGATTCCCTATCCCCAAGTACCATGAATATCATCTCTTCCCTGAAATTCCTAAAGGCTACAAACTTATATCACTTAATGTAAAACATAGACAATACTTTTATTCTAACCAATATCTACTCATATTACTATTAAAACTCAATTTAATGTAAATCCAAGTATGTAAATATAGCTTAAGGCCTAGTAGCTATAGCTTAACAATCGGTTAGAGGTAATTTGTAATTGCCCCGGAACCAGAGTATAAATAAATAAATAAATAAAATTTTCCGATCGGAATAAGTTTGCTGATCTGCTTGGCTGGTTGCCGATCTGCTTAACAAGCAGTCGGTAAGGTGTAAAGCGGTGAAGCAGTGTAAGGTAGAATATGTATAAAAGGAAGATAATGTAAATCTGGTAAATTCAATTAAATGTTTTGCGCTTAACGGTGGCGCTGCTGACTTATGAAATCCAGAAAAAGACCTCCTGGTCGGGCAATACATCCCTCAATGGTCTCAGTGGCCTCACTGGTTAAATTTTGAAATAAAGTATTCCTAGGTGCCACCTGTAATTTTAGGCCCTTAACAAAGAATTTCTTAACCACAACACACGCACAAAACTTACCCTCTAGGGGTTGGCACTAATATTAACGAAATATAAATTGTTCACTGCTATTTCACTGGGTATTCTGCGTCTCGATCGAAATTTTGAGTTTTGGTTGAATTGTCAATTTCTCTTTTTTTGTAATTTTGAGAGAACACTATATTTTCTTTTTGGACAGACCGGACTTTCTTGCTCGCTGGCTTAAACTCAATTAATTCACAGTGGCTATCGCTTCGGGTTGGGACCCCGAGTCTGAACTCCAAAAATGCAGTTAGAGAAATGTTCTACATGACGGCCTAAGTTAACATTTTTCCCGACCTTAAGAATGGCCTAAATAAGTACCTACTTTTAGGCCAAGATCGAAGACAAGCTACCTTACAATTCCCCCTACCAAAATCTCACTTGGGGTAAGATATTGCCACAAGGAAGATTCAAGCTTGTCGGGCGGATACTTGCTATTGCCGCAGGTCTTTAGCGTGGTATTTGCCTACAACTTTCCCCTGGAGATCCTCGATCTCGTAATATGCCGCTCCTAGCTTCTTCCGAACTCTTGATTTTATAAAGACCGGAGCCAGTTTTGAGCTAAGCCCTTTGCAAAAATTGCTTTGCTGGAAGTTCCGTCGGTACACTTCCTGTCCAGGTCTCTACAATAGCTCTCGTTTTCTCGTAGGACCGTTCGTTCCTTTGCCTTTGGACGTCCATCGCCTCCTGGGCAGTACGCATGATTATGTCCCTCGAGTCGTCCTTATCAAACTGCACCGTTCTATCATCCAGCAGTCCTAGTTCTCTAATAATTCTATACGACTTCCCGTCTACTATCATGTGCTGCCCAAACACCATTCTGTAGGGAGTGGTTTTTATGGCTGAGTGTAAACTCGATCTCAACGCGCAACAGATGCTACTGAGCTTACTATCCCAGTTCTTTTGGTTTGGGTCTATGTAAGCTTTAATAGCAGCTAGAACGGATCTGTTGACCCTTTCTGATGCGTTGGCTTGCGGTGCGTAAATATCAGTATAAGAATACGCCACGCCATATTTCTCTAACGGGGAATTGAAAGCCACTGATTTAAATTGTACCCCATTGTCGGAAATGATTGTTTCCGGAACGCCAAAACAGTGGAAGATTTCCTTTTCCAGGAAGGGAAGGATAGCCTCCGTTGTGAACTTCTTTACTGCTTTAAAAAATGGAAATTTCGAAGCATGATCAACGACTATGAACAATCCTATATTCCCTTCTGAGCTACGCGGATATGGTCCTAAAAAATCGACATAAAGTCTTTGAAAAATCCTGTCTGAATGACCAGTATTTCCTAAGGGTGGCCTTAAGATCTGACTGGGGTGTTTGGTAATTTTACACACCTCACATTTGTTGACAAATTCCTTGACATCTGCTGCTTAATTTGGCCAATAAAAATATCTTCTTAGTTTTTCCAACATTTTAGCTACTCCGCAGTGGTCTGCCATGAGATCTTCATGAGCTCTTTTTAGCAAGATCGAAGACAAGCTACCTTACAGCAGTTTTCCGAGAACGTCGTCGATTACCGGGACGGGAAAACAGTCCCTCAACACCATCGAGTTCAGCTTCCGAAAATCAACGCATATGCGACGTGTGCCATCCTTCTTGATTACAAGAACCAGGCGACTAGCTAAGTTTGATGTAGACGGTCGTATAATTCCAGCAGCTAACCAATTCGCCAATCTGCTTTACAACATATTTTTCTTTGGCAATTGCGAATCTACTCGGGGGTTGACGAAATGGAATGATCTCGCCATCTGGAACAATTCGCAGCTTAACTGGGACCTCTGTAACCGAATCCGCTGCCTTACAGTTTTTGATCAGCATCGACACTTCTTTTGCGTACTGGGGAGGAACATCGATTTCATCATTTCATTTGCTCACAAGCTCTCTCTCCCAGCGGGCAAGAAAACCCTTCTGCCGACAATGAAAAGTTGAACTTCGAAACGAAATCGAATTTAAGATGAACTTTCTCAATATAGATACATCGGCTCCAGTATCCACCAGGCATTCAACTTCTACGTCGTTAAGAGTGGCCTTCTTCATGCGATTCGAACTTCGCACAACTTGAATACCAGCAGCTGATCCCGGACAATTTTAGTGTCCCTCTTTGTTGCAACTATAGCATTTCGTGGGAGCCTTGCAATCCTTACGCAAATGATCTGCGGATCCACAGTTAAAGCAATGATTCTTTCTATCGTTGAACTCGTGCTGCTTCTTCTGGCTTGGAGTCCAATTACCATCGCTTGACTGGAACGCCTTATTTCCCTTTTCGGCTACGCGTTTAAAAACCTCATACTGCTCCTGCAGCTCTCTAAAAGATTTGCAACTATAGAGAGTGTATTTAAAGTCGCTCCTCATTTTTAGGCCATCCACTATATAGCGTATTACCGAACGTGCGTCTATGCTGCCAAGTGCTGAAATCTTTCTCATCTGCAAGAGATACTCGTAAAATGATTCCTGCTTTCGCTTTTTTCGTTCACGAAGCTGCTCATGAACATCATAAACAAGTGTTTATCAGGGGTCTACATCAAGCAACGTTAAAGTAATAAAGTAACAATCCCCGCAAAAACCTTTTTTCAGTTTACAATAATATTTAATGCATTAAACAGCGGCAATTAGCGATTGAAGCCTGCTTAAATATGTTCTGTTGTATACATTAATGTTCACATATTTAAATGCGCGATGCATTAAACAGCGGCAATCAGCGATTGAAGCCTGCTTAAATATGTTTCGTTCATGTGGTATGCAATTGAACTGTGATAATTGGGTTTTAGTTTTTTTTGTTGTAGTTTTTTGTATATACATACATATGTATTAGTGTTCACATATTTAAATGCGCGATGCTTAAACAGCGGCAATCAGTGATTGAAGCCTGCTTAAATATGTTTCGTTCATGTGTTGTGCAAACTAATTGTGATATTCGAGATTTTTTTCATTTTTGTTGTTTTAAGTAACTTGGGTGTGAAATTTTTTTTCTTTGCGTACGGAATTGTTAATTTGAATAGTTTTATTACACTTGGAATTTATTAGTATTCCTGCGGTCTTCATTCCTTGTTAGTTATGGTCATGTCCTTGTCTTCTAGGTGTTTTTATGTTTATTCCATATGGTTCTTCTTTTTCGGTTGCGCCAGTTATCCTCCGAGGTCCTTGTATAACAATGATTTCCTGTAAAAATAAAGATTTTGATTTTACATGAAGCCTAACATTCGAGAGCTGTTCGCTACGTAACGCCTTACGTTGCGTTTTCGACCGGATGCCCCCCCTCCGTGGTCTGCTGATGTTCCATGGTTGTTTATGTTGAATCCTGACTATGCACTTCTGGGTCCTGGTTGAACGTTCTACGGCTTTGTCGCTGTCCGGGGGGTTTCGGGTGAGGTGACGACCTGGTAAAGTCGGCACCGAAAACTTGTGTGCACCCGAATCGATGCGGCACTCTACGTCGCGGGTGCCGATCACACTCGCCACTCATAACGAGGGATAAGAAGGCAAACAGGCAGAAAAAGGTAAGTGCCTAAAAAGGGATGAATGGCAAAACATTCATTTATGTCTCGGAAAATCCCGGATGTCTGGTACACACTCGAGTGTCTGTGGTAACAAGTTTACTGAAAAATAAAAATCTCGGAAAATCCCGGATGTCTGGTACACACTCGAGTGTCTGTGGTAACAAGTTTACTGAAAAACAAGAGAGAACGCTATAGTCGAGTTCCCCGACTATCTGATACCCGTTACTCAGCTAGTGTAAGTGCGAAGGACAGTTTTTGGCGGTTTGTGGGCGTTAGAGTGGGCGTGGACAAAAGTTTTTTGGCAAATAGATAGAAATTTACAAGACTAATACAAAAATGACAAAATATCAAAACATTTTTTAAAAGTGTGGGCGTGGCAGCTTTGGGCGGTTTGTGGTCGTTAGAGTGGGCGTGGCAAAAAGTTTTTTTGCAAATCGATAGAAATTTACAAGACCAATACAAAAATGAAAAAATATTAAAACATTTTTCAAAAATGTGGGCGTGGCAGTTTTTGGCGGTTTGTGGGCGTTAGAGTGGGCGTGGCAACCTGAATCGACAAACTTGCGCTGCGTCTATGTCTCAACTTTCTAGCTTTTGTAGTTCCTGAGATCTCGACGTTCATACGGACAGACGGACAGACAGACGGACGGACAGACGGACATGGCCAGATCGACTCGGCTACTGATCCTGATCAAGAATATATATACTTTATATGGTCGGAAACGCTTCCTTCTGCCTGTTACATACTTTTCAACGAATCTAGTATACCCTTTTACTCTACGAGTAACGGGTATAATAAAATACATTATGCCCAAAATCTGTAGATAGATTTTCACAGAAATTTCAACAACACGAAATAGACATTTCTTTTTTATATAATACTAGTGGGCCCTATGCGCTTCGCCGCATGCAGTCTTAAAATTCAATGAAATATTCATACAATTTGTTATATGAAAGTCATTTATTTTATTTGAAAATTGTTATTTTCAATCCAAAACATTTGGACAAACTATATTTTTCGTTTGTCCATTTGGAGCGAATACAAATAAAGAGTTTGGAATGCCAACTCTTGAACAGGCTACGTATAGCTGCCCATGAGAACAACACAGCTCTTCCAAATTCAACCCGCATACTTGAAGCATTTGTCCTTGTGCCTTATTGATGGACATGGCAAATGATAGACGGACTGGGAATTGCAGTCGCTTAAGTTCAAACGGCATGTCTGTTGGTATCAACGGAATACGCGGTATGAGCACCATTTCTCCTTTCGCTTTATCGTGGCTTCAATTAAATTCGTCATCAATTTTTTTACAACCAATCTTGTGCCATTGCACAATTTTGGTGCATTTAAATTCCGTAGTAAAATAATTGATGAGCCGATTTTTAAGTTCAAACAAGAGAGAACGCTATAGTCGAGTTCCCCGACTATCTGATACCCGTTACTCAGCTAGTAGAAGTGCAGGTTTGTGGGCGTTAGAGTGGGCGTGGCAAAAAGTTTTTTGGCAAATCGATAGAAATTTAGACGACTAATACAAAAATGAAAAAATATCAAAACATTTTTCAAAAGTGTGGGCGTGGCAGTATTGGGCGGTTTGTGGGCGTTAGAGTGGGCGTGGCAAAACGGTTTTTGGCAAATTGATAGAAATTTACAAGACCAATACAAAAATGAAAAAATATCAAAGCATTTTTCAAAAGTGTGGGCGTGGCAGTATTGGGCGGTTTGTGGGCGTTAGAGTGGGCGTGGCAACATGAATCGACAAACTTGCGCTGCGTCTATGTCTCTGGAGTCTGTATGCCCAATCTAAACTTTCTAGCTTTTGTAGTTCCTGAGATCTCAGCGTTCATACGGACGGACAGACAGACAGACGGACAGACGGACAGACGGACAGACGGACAGACAGACGGACGGACAGACGGACATGGCCAGATCGACTCGACTATTGATCCTGATCAAGAATATATATACTTTATATGGTCGGAAACGCTTCCTTCTGCCTGTTACATACTTTTCAACGAATCTAGTATACCCTTTTACTCTACGAGTAACGGGTATAAAAATGCGGTGACATACCAGGCGGTTCTAGGGAATTTAAAAATTCAACTGGATAATTCACTGCATCATCTTTATTCATTGCGCTATCAAAAGATTTATATGATGTCAGTGCGCCTGGCAATTTTTTCTTGAATATGAAAATTTATTTCGTTGACCGTTTTTTTACCCGTACCTCCAGGCGCATCCAAAAAATACAATTGCATAATGGTATCGTTGGTCGTTCAATTTGGGTAAATTCCAATTCACAAATGTTTGCAATTCATTGATATTGTATTGTTGTTCACGTTGCAATTCTCGATCAAACAAATCATGCGTTGGACGATTCGGTGAAGGCATACCTAATTGTCCTAATGCTTTATTTGCCATCGCAAGGCACATAAATTCAATCGATATCAATGCCTCGTTATACATTTCTAATGAGATCAGCAAATCGTGATTTCTGGTGTGATGACGTATTCGATTTAAAAAGTCTTCGGCCATTAAACCTTTATATTTATCCCAAAAATCAAGTAGATTCGATGGAAAGCATGTCGATAATATTATGGCATATAGCATACATATTTGATCTGGAGAAGAAGAAATCGATGCATCGTTAAGTGTCAAATCCCAATGTGCATAATTTTCCGACAAATGTAAGTGTTCACATGATTCGCGATATGTCTGACATAAATGACCATTAACTGTTCGCAAATGTTGAAACGAGCGTGGTCCTACAACGTTTACCAGCAACAGTCGCAAATAAAAGCACTCTGCGTTGTTTGGATGAACTGTGTACAACCTTCGCATAGTATCTTGCGTTACCATCATTCACTATTGCATCTCGCAAATGTTTATATTCTTCCGATCGTAAATTTGCTTGATTGAATCGAAGGTAACTCAGACGTTCTGTTTCTATTTTTGCGTACATGTCAACAGCGTATTGATTGAAAAGTTTGCCACATCTCAAAATGAAATTTTCTTCTTTGGGCGAATCATGAATCTGTACGAATAATAGTTCATCGCACTAACTTTTTTTTGAATGTCACGACCTGTTATGAATGCATTATCAAAAAATTAAAATGTCTTCTTGTTGTAAAATGAATGCATATTGAATTTATATTATACTCTACCGGTTTGTGGATCTATCATTGGTATATTGATATTATAGGCGTCATCACCTTTCCAGTAAAATAATGGATATTTTAATGCATCATAGCTGGGGTGAAGCTCTAAAACACGCTGTAATTGCTCATTTCTTCGATGTAGCACGATGTCGCGAGATTGAAACTGGTCCCCAACAATTACAATAGCTACATCATCGATTGTCAGTGCATTAAATCGTCTTGCATGCTCTCCGATGGGTGATCTATCGGCTTTTATGATGATTTTGTGGTTATCCGATGGCATACAATCGAGAGCGATTTTGAATAATCGAACTAATTCATTGTGTTGATAAAAAAATGTTTGATTTTCATTTCCAACGAAATAGATTTGTAAGAATGGATGGTCGGTATCAGGATATGGTAATAATGAGCCAGCGCGGTGGTAAATTTGACCCTGAATCTGTAATATGTGAGACGAAGAAGGAAGAAGAAGAAGTAGGAGAAAGAAGAAGGATCATCACCTTGAACGTCGGCATAAAATTGTCTCTTACAATTTTTGTCGCACCAAAAGAAGTCATTTGAAAATATGCATTGTATTCTTGAATATGAGACAAAAAATGTGTCGCCGTTGATACCATTCCAAAAATCAGCGAACGTAGTGGATCGGGTGGAGATTCAAATGTTGGCAGATGGAACATGCCATCTGTTTCATTTGGAAATTTGGCTGCACCACAATGTGCACATCTCACCGTCATTCCACCAATACAGCCATATGCACTGTATTCAATCGCACTATCGTAATTAAAAGCAGCAAGGAGCGTTTGCTGCAAAACACGAACTCCCGCTCGCATTGTCCGATTTCGAGGTGGCTGCCTATCAAGAGATCGATTAGGTGAGTTTCGATTTCGTGCATATCGATCTCTTCTATCTGCATTAATTTGTGCACGCTCTTCCTCACTTTACAATGTTCTATTCGACCTTAAAGTATAAGTATTACGTGTACGTCGACTGTTATTAGTACGCCTTGGTTGGGCATTTTATTTGCTGTATGATGAAATTTAAGGCACGACTAACACTATAAATATATATGATGCAAAATACTTACGTGGAATACGATTTCCAAATAAAATATCCAATTTGATTTCCAAAAGAACAAAATTGAATGAAATTGAATGGTACTATAGAACTATATAAAAGAACAATTAGGGGCGAGACAAAGTTTGCCTGGCCCGCGAAGAAATAAAACAACGCACTAACAACAACACATAGCGTAGAATTAAATAAAGCACGTGTTTATCAAATTTGTCCCATGAATTAAATAAAACGAAATGAGCAGAGAAGAATGACACCCTATGTCTTAGAATTGGCGCTGCATGTAAAAAACGGTTTTCCCGCTTTTCTTTTGACTTTTGCTCTTGTCCTAACGGAGCCCGAGACCTTTCCAACGAATGCAAAGCCGTTGAAATCGGCTCATTCGTTCTGGAGCTATAATCATTGGTGAAACTTGTTCTCAATTTTTATATATATAGATATTATTTGCTTTGTTAAAATTCATCTTCATTTCTAAGACAGTCTCGGCACCAATACAAATTTTACGAATACAGAAAAGTACCTGCGGTCGATCGTTGCTTGCGCGTCACTCACCCTAAACTTTATTGCACAGCAGGCAGCCGGGTGTTTACATAGAAGCCAAGCCTCGAAACTGTTTTTCAGAATGTGATCTTTCATTGAATATTATAGTGCCTTTATTTTGTAGCAGTTGCCAATCCGAGCTGCTAATGAGGTTGAATCTTGATCCTGAGTCAATAACTATGGGAATTTTCCAGCCTCCTACCCGGCAGTATATAAGCTCTTCTCCTCATCACTTGCTATTTTGAAACAGTTTGTGTTATCCTTTTCCAATTTGGGTTCTGTTGTCTCCCCCTCCACAGAACGAACATTCGTCTTACGTTTCTTAACATTTTCAAAATTAGACTGAGAGTTCCGTCTCTTAAGGATGGTTCTACACTTTCGCGAAAAATGATCAATTTTTGAACATTTGTTGCACTTTGCTTGCCTTGCTGGGCATGATGAGTCATAACTAGCGTGACCAAAACGTCCGCATCTTGAACATTAACCTTGTGGCTTTGCCTTCCGAGTAGAAATTTTTCAAATTGCGTCGACATTGGAATTCGACCCCATTACCTCAGACTGTTTATTAATCTGCTCTTCCACTTGGCAATTATTTCATCTAGTGAATATTCTTTGGCCAGAAGTTTTTTCTTTAACTCTATAGGGGCCCACGAGTCAATTATTTTATCTTTGAGGCAAATCTGCTCTATCTCGATTTTAGATTCTCCAAATGAGCATTTATACATTTGTTGGCGTAACCGCAAAAACAAATTTAGAAAAATCTTCATTTTCTAACGGAGCCAAGCTGCGAAATAAATGCCTCTCAAATGTAGAGTTTTGTTTAGGGGAGCTTGTCAATTAAAATCTGAAACACATCGATTCCCTCTGCTCCATCCACGATATCATCTGGCAAGGAAAACGCAACAGTCTGCAATTGCACTCGTCCAATATGTAACAGCTTAGACCTCTTTTGCCTTGGCGGTGTTACGTTCTCGACTTCGAGAAATATATTAAACGCTTTCTCTAGGCCTTCACATAAGAATGGTTTTAAATTGCGCTCAGCCATGTTTCATTTGCAATATAAAATTCAAAAGAAAATATATATATAATTACATTTCCCTTCTTCTGGTCCAGGCGGGGCTAGGAGATAGTTTTTGGGCATAAGCTGTCAACACTTATTATCTGCGTAACCGATCTCCTACCAGCGCGGTTAAGAATATGATCCCTATGGAAGCGTGGACTGGTTAGAAGCCTTGTGTGAAACATCTAAAAGTATTTGGATCTCTTGCAGTTGCTCTGGACAAGGGTCCGGGGAAGGGCAGCAAGTTTCAACCCAAGGGCAAAGAGTATATTATGGTTGGGTACTCTGTGGCAGCCAAAGGTTATCGATTGTATGACCCAGTAGCTCGACAACTGGTCGAGAAACGAGAAGTTTTGTTTGATGAACATCATGCTGTGGCACTCAAAGAGCTCTGCCAGCGAGATGGGTCCAAAGACGATAAAACAGTATCTGACATATCCGTCGATACTGGCAGCTCGGATGAGAGCATAGATCAGTATGAGAGTGCTGACGATATGGAGGAGCAGGTCGAAGAAGAGGCACGCAGAGGTCCTGGTCGCCCCAAGATTGTCCGGACTGGAAAACCTGCACGTCCAAAGAAACAATATAACATCTTGGGCGCTCTTGTTTCGGAAAATGTTCCGATCCCTTTGACTTGCAAAGAGGCGGTGGAAAGTTCGCATGCTATGGAATGGCGCGAAGCTATGGCTAAGGAATATGATTCCCTGGTTGCCAATCAAACTTGGCAGATTACTGATTTACCGAAGAATCATAGAGCAATTGGTTGCAAATAAGTTTTCAACGTGAAACGAGACGTGGGCAAATAGAACGTTTCAAAGCTCGTCTGGTAGCAAAGGGATGTTCGCAGCAGTTTGGCGTAGATTACCTGGAAATTTTTTTCGCCGGTATGCCGACTGGAGAGTGTGCGTTTGATGATAGCACTGGCGGCGGACCTTAAGCTATATCTTCATCAGATGGATGTATGCACAGCGTTTCTCAACAGTGATCTAAGAGAGACGGTTTACATGAAGCAGCCGGTGGGATATATTGACGAAAAGAATCCTGACAAGGTATTGGTGCTGAGGAAAGCAATATACGGCTTAAAGCAGTCAGGAAGGGCCTGGAACGAAAAGCTAAATGGCGTTTTGGTGGATATGGGATTTATTTCCTGCAACAACGAGCCATGTTTATACAAACAGAGCGGACAAGGTAACCTTTCACTAATTCTTGTATATGTTGACGATAAACTTATAGCTTGCCAGTCGCACGAGAATTTGTTGGAAATTAAAAACAGCATTTCACAATCGTTTGAGTGCGTTGACAAGGTCCGTTAAGCCATTTCCTGAGAATGGAAATCGAGCGAGAATGCGATCTTGGAGCCATTGCTTTAGGACACTCGCAATATATCAAGGATTTATTGCCAATCTATCTATCAATCTGTGGTGGGAGAGCTTTTGTGGCTAGCTCTGACAACAAGACCGGACATACTGCATTCGGTGTCCAAATTGGCTTAACGGAACCAAAATCCGCATGCTGAGCACATGGCTGGCATAAAGCACATACTAAGGTATCTCTCGTCCACGGTTGACATGAAATTACATTATCAGCAATGTGGTCAATCGTTCTGTGGATACGTGAACGCAGATTGGGCAGGTGATAGGCTTGACAAGAAGTCTAACACTGGCTACATCTACTTGTGTGCCGGTGGTCCAATTTCTTTGCGTTTAGAAAAGCAGCGAAGGCGTTAAGCAGTACCGAGGTGGAGTACATGGCACTTTCGGCGGCTTTTAAGGAGGCGATAATTTTGGAAATTGGCTGCGGAGACGACAACACCCCGATCGTCGTGTATGGCGATAATCTGAACGCGCAGGCGTTAACCAATAATCCTTTCAACCATTCCAGAACGAAGCATAAGTTATCATTTTGTTATACGTTATCATTTGGTTAGATATGTCGTAAAGGAAGGGAACGTTTTGTTAAAATATAAATGTACAACCGACATGATAGCAGATATTTTGACCAAAAACCTTCCGAAGACCAAACCAAATTGTTTACAGAAATGGTAAATTTGTATTAAATATAATTTGTAAACATGCATGCATTGAGGAAGGGTGTCTCTAACGAATCAGGAATAAGAAAATATGTATAACCATTTTGTCACATCTTTCATTCCTTACTCAGTAGCAAATAAAATTCCGCAGCAAACACACGGTGTTTTACTTAGCTATCTATCTATAATATATATATATATATAATATATATAATATATATCTATCTATAATACTATCTCTAATTTATTTTGTTTTCAATATATCACTAATAATATATATGTAAGGTATAAAAGCCTGTTTATTAATATAGTTAGAATTGTAGTAGTAGCTATAGACATAACTAATTGACATAACTTGATGACGATTGACCCTCCGACACACTAACTTCTATGCTCAGACTTGATCCCTCGACGACTTCTTTCACTACTCCACAACTTGAGTTTTTTTATACCCGTTACTCGTAGAGTAAAAGGGTATACTAGATTCGTTGAAAAGTATGTAACAGGCAGAAGGAAGCGTTTCCGACTATATAAAGTATATATACTCTTGATCAGGATCAATAACCGAGTCGATATGACCATGTCCGTCTGTCCGTCCGTCCGTCTGTCCGTCTGTCTGTCCGTCCGTATGAACGCTGAGATCTCAGAAACTACAAAAGCTAGAAAGTTGAGACTAAGCATACAAGCTCCAGAGACATAGACGCAGCGCAAGTTTATCGATTCATGTTGCCACGCCCACTCTAACGCCCACAAACCACCAAAAACTGCGACGCCCACACATTTGAAAAATGTTTTAATATTTTTTATTTTTGTATTAGTCTTGTAAACTTCTTTCGGTTTGCTAAAACACTTTTTGCCACGCCCACTCTCACGCCTACAAACCGTCCAAAGCTGCAACGCCCACACTTTTAAAAAATGTTTTAATATTTTTTCATTTTTGTATTAGTCTTGAAAATTTCTATCGATTTGCCAAAAAATTTTCTGCCACGTCCACTCTAACGCCTACAAACCGCCAAAAACTGTCAATGTTTAAGACTCTCCTTTGCACTTCCACTAGCTGAGTAACGGGTATCAGATAGTCGGGGAACTCGACTATAGCGTTCTCTTTTTTTTTTTTTACAATCCCAATTTGCTGATCTTCGTACGCCTTGCACTCGCTAGCTTTTTCTTGACGCTTTTTCTTTTTCTTCCTCTGTTCTCGTGATGTTACTCGTCTACTATCGCCTAGCAGGCACGTTGATAACTATCGATACACAACACTACTTTACATTCGGCCATCCTGATTTTCTGAGTCTGAACCAGAGGAGGCAGCATCTTTGTTTTCCACTACATATTTCCAAAGTTTCATGTTATCAACGCTGGTAGAAGTGAGAGCTGGTCCTTCGCCGAATGCCGCCTTCTTTACATCGTAACCCCAATTTCGCTTCACCTTGGTTACTGTGTATGGAGCGATAAACGAACTGGCCAACTTTTTCCCAGCCACAAATTGTGTTCGCTTAATAGCAACCAGATTACTTTCTTTGTAGAGCCTTTCCATGATTTGGTTCTTGTCGTAGTTCCTCTTGTAAGTTTTTTTGGCTTCTTGAATTTGTCTTCGTGCCTCCATTCTCATCTGGTTTCTTTCTTGATCGAAACCAGTGGCTATTTCTTCCTCCAAGATCGACAGCACACTATCGCTAACTTTGTTGTGCATCTGTACTCTAAATAGTAATTGAAACGGAGTCTTCTTTGTAGAGCTGTGGAACTTGCGCTACAAACTTGAACCACTTGGATGGGTCTTCAGCGGACAATTTAGCTATCATTACTACTATCGCTACTACGAAAATATCCAGCGAATAGCGACTCACACTGTCGACGTGTTTCATTTTATCTCCTGCACGGTGATCAACTTGCAATGTGAAATCTTCAAGATACAGAATCCATTCAGCTACTTCTCTGGGTACAACCTTCTTCTTAGCTGTCTAAGAAAACGCTGCGCAATCGGTGACCAGCTTAATCTTGACTCCCAGAAGGTAACGGCGGAACTTCTTGACAGATTAATACGCAGCTTTAACCTCTAGAATATAACTGTGGCGCTTTGAATCTGCTGCTGAAGTTTTTTTTCTCCAGTGTGAAATTAGATGAAGTTCGCCATCAAATCTCTGCATTATTACGCCGCCACACCCATTCATAGAAGCATCAGTATGTAGTTCGGTTGGTGCTTCCCTGTTATACAACTGCAGGACAGGTTCATTCGACAGTATATCCTTGCGCTCCTGGTTCCTGATTCATTGCGCTTATTTGTTCGGCCTCAAATATAAACTCGGTGTCTTTCTTTAACAAGTTTGTTAGCGGTCAGGATATTACTGCATACCCTCATACAAATTTTCGAAAAAAATACTGTCAATCCTAAGAACAATTGGACATCTTTAATGTTCTTGGGTCGGGCAAACTTCTGAACAGCCTGTGCTTTTTCCTGTGTGACTCAAAAAGCTGATCTTCTTTTCCAAGAAAGAAAATCCTCCAGGACTTTCTTTAACTTGACTATGCACTCCTTGTTTGTTTGAACGAATATGATTATATCGTCGACGTAAATCTGTGTCCAAGTTACGGGGTTTGGACTGTCACCCGCTCTCCGCTCCCTCTTACGCTCTCTCGCTCTTCACCAACGAGCAACAACGAGCCATGTTTATACAAACAGAGCGGACAAGGTAACCTTTCACTAATTCTTGTATATGTTGACGATAAACTTATAGCTTGCCAGTCGCACGAGAATTTGTTGGAAATTAAAAACAGCATTTCACAATCGTTTGAGTGCGTTGACAAGGTCCGTTAAGCCATTTCCTGAGAATGGAAATCGAGCGAGAATGCGATCTTGGAGCCATTGCTTTAGGACACTCGCAATATATCAATGATTTATTGCCAACCCATGGAAGCGCGAATCATGCAAGTTGGCAAAAACTCCCCTCGATGCAGGTTTCCAGATAGATTGCATCAGCGATAAGTGCAAAAAGGTGGATCCCATGGTCTATCAATCTGTGGTGGGAGAGCTTTTGTGGCTAGCTCTGACAACAAGACCGGACATACTGCATTCGGTGTCCAAATTGGCTCAACGGAACCAAAATCCGCATGCTGAGCACATGGCTGGCATAAAGCACATACTAAGGTATCTCTCGTCCACGGTTGACATGAAATTACATTATCAGCAATGTGGTCAATCGTTCTGTGGATACGTGAACGCAGATTGGGCAGGTGATAGGCTTGACAAGAAGTCTAACACTGGCTACATCTACTTGTGTGCCGGTGGTCCAATTTCTTTGCGTTTAGAAAAGCAGCGAAGGCGTTAAGCAGTACCGAGGTGGAGTACATGGCACTTTCGGCGGCTTTTAAGGAGGCGATAATTTCGGAAATTGGCTGCGGAGACGACAACACCCCGATCGTCGTGTATGGCGATAATCTGAACGCGCAGGCGTTAACCAATAATCCTTTCAACCATTCCAGAACGAAGCATAAGTTATCATTTTGTTATACGTTATCATTTTGTTAGAGATGTAAAGGAAGGGAACGTTTTGTTAAAATATAAATGTACAACCGACATGATAGCAGATATTTTGACCAAAAACCTTCCGAAGACCAAACCAAATTGTTTACAGAAATGCTAAATTTGTATTAAATATAATTTGTAAACATGCATGCATTGAGGAAGGGTGTAGAAATGCACGCTTGTATTTGTTACCGATCATAGCCTATAGATTTGTCCCTCTCTAACGAATCAGGAATAAAAAAATATGTATAACCATTTTGTCACATCTTTCATTCCTTACTCAGTCGCAAATAAAATTCCGCAGCAAACACATGGTGTTTTACTTAGCTCTCTTAGGATTCTGCCGTTTAATACTATCTCTAATTTATTTTGTTTTCAATATATCACTAATAATATATATGTAAGGTATAAAAGCCTGTTTATTAATATAGTTAGAATTGTAGTAGTAGCTATAGACATAACTAATTGACATAACTTGATGACGATTGACCCTCCGACACACTAACTTCTATGCTCGGACTTGATCCCTCCACGACTTCTTTCACTACTCCACAACTTGAGTTTTTTTATACCCGTTACTCGTAGAGTAAAAGAGTATACTAGATTCGTTGAAAAGTATGTAACAGGCAGAAGGAAGCGTTTCCGACTATATAAAGTATATATACTCTTGATCAGGATCAATAGCCGAGTCGATATGACCATGTCCGTCTGTCCGTCTGTCCGTCCGTCCGTCTGTCCGTCTGTCTGTCCGTCCGTATGAACGCTGAGATCTCAGAAACTACAAAAGCTCGAAAGTTGATACTAAGCATAAAAACTCCAGAGACATAGACGCAGCGCAAGTTTATCGATTCATGTTGCCACGCCCACTCTAACGCCCACAAACCACCAAAAACTGCGACGCCCACACGTTTGAAAAATGTTTTAATATTTTTTTATTTTTGTATTAGTCTTGTAAACTTTTATCGGTTTGCTAAAACACTTTTTGCCACGCCCACTCTCACGCCTACAAACCGTCCAAAAACTGTCAATGTTTAAGACTCTCCTTTGCACTTCCACTAGCTGAGTAACGGGTATCAGATAGTCGGGGAACTCGACTATAGCGTTCTCTCTTGTTTTTTTTACAATCCCAATTTGCTGATCTTCGTACGCCTTGCACTCGCTAGCTTTTTCTTGACGCTTTTTATTTTTCTTCCTCTGTTCTCTTGATGTTACTCGTCTACTATCGCCTAGCAGGCACGTTGATAACTATCGATACACAACACTACTTTACATTCGGCCATCCTGATTTTCTGAGTCTGAACCAGAGGAGGCAGCATCTTTGTTTTCCACTACATATTTCCAAAGTTTCATGTTATCAACGCTGGTAGAAGTGAGAGCTGGTCCTTCGCCGAATGCCGCCTTCTTTACATCGTAACCCCAATTTCGCTTCACCTTGGTTACTGTGTATGGACCGATAAACGAACTGGCCAACTTTTACCCAGCCACAAATTGTGTTCGCTTAATAGCAACCAGATTACCTTCTTTGTAGAGCCTTTCCATGATTTAGTTCTTGTCGTAGTTCCTCTTGTAAGTTTTTTGGGCTTCTTGAATTTGTCTTCGTGCCTCCATTCTCATCTGGTTTCTTCCTTGATCGAAACCAGTGGCTATTTCTTCCTCCAAGATCGACAGCACACTATCGCTAACTTTGTTGTGCATTTGTACTCTAAATAGTAATAGAAACGGAGTCTTCTTTGTAGAGCTGTGGAACTTGCGCTACAAACTTGAACCACTTGGATGGGTCTTCAGCGGACAATTTAGCTATCATTACTACTATCGCTACTACGAAAACATCCAGCGAATAGCGACTCACACTGTCGACGTGTTTCATTTTATCTCCTGCACGGTGATCAACTTGCAATGTGAAATCTTCAAGATACAGAATCCATTCAGCTACTTCTCTGGGTACAACCTTCTTCTTAGCTGTCTAAGAAAACGCTGCGCAATCGGTGACCAGCTTAATCTTGACTCCCAGAAGGTAACGGCGGAACTTCTTGACAGATTAATACGCAGCTTTAACCTCTAGAATATAACTGTGGCGCTTTGAATCTGCTGCTGAAGTTTTTTTTCTCCAGTGTGCAATTAGATGAAGTTCGCCATCGAATCTCTGCATTAATACGCCGCCACACCCATTCATAGAAGCATCAGTATGTAGTTCGGTTGGTGCTTCCCTGTTATACAACTGCAGGACAGGTTCATTCGACAGTATATCCTTGCGCTCCTGGTTCCTGATTCATTGCGCTTATTTGTTCGGCCTCAAATATAAACTCGGTGTCTTTCTTTAACAAGTTTGTTAGCGGTCAGGATATTACTGCACACCCTCATACAAATTTTTGAAAAAAATACTGTCAATCCTAAGAACAATTGGACATTTTTAATGTTCTTGGGTCGGGCAAACTTCTGAACAGCCTGTGCTTTTTCCTGTGTGACTCAAAAAGCTGATCTTCTTTTCCAAGAAAGAAAATCCTCCAGGACTTTCTTTAACTTGACTATGCACTCCTTGTTTGTTTGAACGAATATGATTATATCGTCGACGTAAATCTGTGTCCAAGTTACGGGGTTTGGACTGTCACCCGCTCTCCGCTCCCTCTTACGCTCTCTCGCTCTTCACCACAGAGTCTCCAAGGAGTCTCCGCTGCGCTTGGGAGAGCCTAGCTAATTAGAATAAGCTTCAGTGTAAAAACTATTACGAACGATTAAACATACGCCCGGTCGCGCCCGCGCAACTTAGAAAACTCAAGTGTTCGCCCTTTCGAGTGTTTTCTATTTCAGCCGATTTGGAAAATTCCAGGACAGCAACCCCCATCACACCCAACATTTTTGATCCATTCGAGCCAGATCACCTGGATTTTCAAGTTTGTTCACCAGCGAACAAATTACAAGATAAGTACGAAATTTCCATTCCTTTTAATTGCCGGTCTGCAGCAAAAGGTTTGAAAATCCAATTTCGTTCAATTTGCTGTAAGATTTATTGTCAAATCTAACGGATTTCTCCGAAAAAATGCAATTAAAGAAAAGCACTTCTTCATTCCCACGGGCGCCGCCATATTACCCACCGTTCTCCTTTCACCCTCATTCGTGAAAATTTCTAATTTCAATTCCTTGGGAATTCCTCAGTTATTCCTCGGGAATATGGAAAAATATGCAAGGGATTTTCCCCAGGAATTCCTGGACGATTCCAAGGGAATTCCTGGACGAATTCCCAAGGAATTCCTAGACAAATTCCCGAGGATTTCCTGGATGAATTCCCGAGGATTCCCTGGACGATTCCAGAGGAGTTCCTGGACAAATTCCCGAGGAATTCCTGGACGAATTCCCGAGGAATTCCTGGACGAATTCCCGAGGATTTCCTGGACGATTCCAGAGGAATTCCTGGACAAATTCCCGAGGAATTCCTGGACGAATTCCAGAGGAATTCCTGGACGAATTCCCGAGGAATCCCTGGACGAATTCCCGAGGATTTCCTGGACGATTCCAGAGGAATTCCTGGACGAATTCCAAGGAATATACCTGTAAATCCAGAAAAATCTCCCAAAAAATTAAAAAATTTATTTAAATTGTAAATTAAACTTGTTTTTTTTCCTTTATTTGACTAGTTTTTTCCTTTTTTTGTTTGCATTATTTTTAACACATGCCAGTGCGTGGGCTAAGGCCTTCTCTCCTGGCTGCTGGCCTTCTAATGTGCTTATGCTATCTGTAACGAAAAGTATTTAATATTATTAGATTATAGCAAAATAACAAATATACATACCAATCAGAACGGAAAAGAATTTGGGAAATGCTTTTAATGACTTTTTCCCGTTTAGGCCGTGTATGTTGTAGGCGCACAACAGCGTTTCTGACAATGCGCCCTTTATTGCCTTTGACAAATTGTTGCTTTTTAAAATTTTTGTTATTGCTTCCATCTGAAAGAAAAAAATAAAAACACAGAATGAATTTTACGATCACGTAGACCATATATACTTTACTTACGTAGCGTTCTTGGGACCCTGAGCTTATGTTCTGATCTAAAGCCACCAGGTCTTCCTCCGATGTGACTGGGAACGCCACATCCACATCCACATTCTTCGCCTTCCCCTTTACGAAAATCTCCAACAAGGCCGTCATCCTCGCAACCTTGTTCGTGGTCTCCGCAAGCTGCTTCGTGTTCTCCGCCAGCTGCTTCGTGTTCTCCGCCAGCTGCTTCGTGTTGGCCTCCAACACCAATGACCGAACCCTTTGGCTGATCTCGGCCATTTGGTCGTTTATTGTCGGGGGTTGCCGGGTTTCCATTACCAGATCATCCTCTATTAAATAGAAATTGTACTGATATAAAATTGACTGCAATAACATTTTATATGGTTCACTTACCCTCAAGGGAGAAAACAAATTGGGTGAGCCTTTGGCTAGTTGTCGGCTCTTCAGACATCTTAAAAGAACTAGAAAAAATGATATTGTATTTTATCTGTTTTTCTTGTTATACTTCAATTAAAAACCCTTTTTTTATTTTTCGGTCATCGAACCGAGGCAGGTGAATCTTCTAAAGATACCTAAAATGCCGTCGTTTAAGGTATGCCCGATTCATATTGAAAAATACGCCTACGGACTAAACACCTCCAAAATAAAATTAACAAAGGGAGAATGTAAACCCTACGAAAAATGTATATATGGAACTAGCACTATTTCGCTCTTATATGGCATCGCTACCGCTTTTCTAACCATATTAGTAACCTTAAATCTTTCTAAATCGAGTGCCATATTCCCACTTGCTAAGCAAATACCTAGAGCCAAAGACGATACAGGCGCATTATAAAAGCTACGAATATCTAAAAATCTCCTACCTATAATAAAAATACCTTCTGCGTCCTGTTCAAAAGAATCTACTTCAATCGGGATGTGTTCTAGTACATAACAATAACTATCTGGCCTTTTATTCCTAAGCGTACATCCCTTCAACTTCAAAACACTACCTTCTAAATTTACGGGATCATTGTCCACTCGAATCCCACTATCCTCAACAATCTTCCTATAAATTTGTTGTAATATTTGTGTCGGCTTTCGGACAAATCTCTTAAGAGTTTGTAAATAGTTCTCGAAATCGTAAGAAGAGCCTGAAACTGGATCTCCGATTTGCTTAATCGTCTCTTTTACATGAAGTAAACCGTGAACATTGTATGAAACACTACTTTCTCCATAAATAATTGGAAAATTGTTCACAAATAAATCCAACATTTGCTGGGCATTATTTATGTTCGACTCTCGTTGCAAGTGAGAGGAAAGCAGTCTGTAAGCACAGTGTAGCAGTGGTCATCATTAATTGTATCTTTATCTTTAAGCTCTGTGGCTTTCCAATGCGGCAATTCATCCAATGTTCTTGGTTTTCGAGCAAACTCTTGCGGGACGCAGCTCTTCATCGATAGCAAACATTGGGATATTAGCTGTTTCCTTGGTTTGGAAACCCTATATTCTAGCTCTATTTTATTTTCCACTATTCTTTTTAAAAATGTTCGCATGACACCCAAATCAATAAGGTGCATGCAATCTAAAGGGACTTGAGTTACCATTAGAACCCCAAGTTTTCTAAAGCGGACTGAACAGTTAAATATTCTACTTTATGGTGGTTACGATATGTCCTTTGCCTAAAGTTTTCATCTGTAATTAATTCACCACGTTCAGTGCTAAATATCAATACAGAATCTACTTTTCGTCCTACCTGGGTACATTTGCTGCAACCATGGCTAGACGTATGTCCAGGCGTGCCAGTAATAAATGCTCGAGCAGGATCATCACGAACTATGACTCTAATTTCCAAACCAATTTTTTTTATTAGAGATCAAACCATTTTTAATAATTTCGGAAGTTTCGGACACAAAATTAGATAAAAACCCTTCGCAATTAAATCCATGGGGCGGCCATGGATATTATTTATTCTTAGAAGAATGGGCCATAACTGTGCTCTAGAACTCTTAAAAATTGGAAGTCCGTCAATGTTTATATCAATGTTTATATCCGGCAATTGGGGTAACACTGATAGTTTATTTAATTGTTTTGCTAAACCGATATGTAAATAGGAGCCGCCCGCTACTTTACTTATATCGGGTTTATCAAAACAATTTAATTTATAAAAGGGCTTAATTTTTAACTTATGAGCATTTAAAATCTCAATAAGTTCTATGGCACATGTTCGTGTTGGCTTATGCTTTATGTTGGGTCAAAACCCAATTATAATCTTGTATATTTGAATTCCGCGCTTTTTGAATGATGTTAACATAACAGCTGTTGCGCTATGCTGCCAACTCGTACTAGCGAACGAGTGGCAGATAGAAATTAGAAAAAAGAGAGAATAGAACAAAAACAGATGAAAAATTGAAGTTGAAGATATAGCCACGAGGAGTTTAAGTGAGGAGAAATAATCAAGAATTGTCATTAAAATTTAACTATTAAACTAGCACCATCCGACTTATCATTTATACTCAAGAAAAAGCTCTTGTTTTTACATTTTGGCGACCGTGACAGGACTTGTGCTACGTTTTAGTTAATTTTGGTGATGATTGTGGTTACGTTCGCCCCCATTTTTACTTTGCTCTAAGTCTCGCACGCGCATTTACGACCTTTGCCCTGCCAAACTCTCGTACATTCGCGCATCGCGTTCGCTGCCGGTCTACCCAGCGTCCGCATAGGATTTTCGCTACTGCATTTGCGCACAACTACATGCAGCGCAGCTGCCGGCTATACTCAAGGGTCTTCCGCCGCATCATTGGACATCGTTGGACATCCTCCAAGTGTCATCGCCATAGTTGGAGTCGACATCTCGGTCCTCCATCTATACATATTGCCCCCAGGAGCACCCACATACATAACCTCATTCTGTCGCAACACTCTAGGTTGCACTCTAGGCTTGGCGAGCGAAAATTTTCCACTACATCTCGTCGTCTCGCTCGCTCTCACAGACCTTGTCAAGCAAGGAATTGCCAGATCGAAATTAAATAAAGTAAACAAACATCTGCAAAAATGTCTTCGCTGGAGCAACTTAAAGCTCAACGAACGAGTGCCCGAAAAAACATTACACGTATGAGCAAATCAGTGAAACCTGGTTTGAATTTATCTCCGTTGGAATTATCTTGCCGTTTGTCGATTTTGGAATCGTATTTTAAACTTGCTTTATCTACCCAGGAAGCCATAGAGCAGATGGAGCCAGCTGAGGCGCAGCGCAATACTCGCTTCGAAATAGAGGAACTGTTTATCCACGCCAAGGTTTGCGTTCAGGAGCAACTTGGACCAGACGCTAACAGCACCGGCATTCATGAATCTACGGTTAATTTTGGGCACACATCTGCAGTTAAGCTCCCGCGCTTATCATTGCCGACATTTGACGGCAAATACTGCGAGTACCAAAACTTTATCTTGTCGTTTAACCAAGTTATTGGCCACCAGCCATCCATGTCTAAGATCGAGAAGTTCAACCAGTTGTTAAACTGTCTTCGAGGACCAGCCCTTGAAACGGTTCGAGCTTTCCAGGTGACCGCAGACAACTACACAAAGGCTCTGGACCGCTTAAAGCAGCGCTATGACAACCCGACTCTCGTATTTTTGGATAACATATCGTCACTCTTCGCATTGCCAACTGTCGCCAAGTCAAATGGTCAGCAGTTGCGCAGCCTAATCGATAATGCATCCGCATTATACAACTCGTTGCGTTCGTTGAGCACCGAGCCACAGATTTGCGAGGCCATGCTCATCTCCATAGTTATGGGCAAAGTGGACCAGGAGACTAAGAGGAAGTGGAATGAGTCGCTGGACTACACTACGTTGCCTTCGTGGGACAAATGCGTTGGAGTCGTTGAACGTCATTGTCAATATTTGGAATCGGATAAGAAGCCTCCTGCTGAAGCCCCTATGAGTCAACCAGGTGGCCATAGGTCGCGCTCGCAGACGAATCAGGCAAGTCTGTCCTTCAATTGCACCACACAAACTTGTAACATCTGTTCACAGACAGACCGCAAGACCTTTAGATGGGGTAACGACATATGTCGTCGCGACATATCTCATCCGAAATTAAATCGACATACCTCTTAGCGGAGATATGTCGTTTTCAAAACGATCTCTCCTCCGATCTCAAAAAACTTCGGGAGCAGATATGTCGTTTTGAAAACGACACAACTCATCCAGCTTATTATCGGCGGAGATGTGTCGTTTTTGGAGATACATCATCTTAAAAACGACACAGCAGAAAAATTTCAGATAGATTGCGGATGAATAAAACGAATTGCTATTACATTGTTTAAATTTATTTAGTTATATATATATACATTTTTTATAGCCTCTTCGACTTCCTGTTGGCAGGTCGGGCATTTGGGATTAGTTTCAATTCCATTTTGTTCGTGGTTATCGAAAAGTTGGTCCCAGCATGTACTACATATGTTGACATGGTTACAGGGGCGAAGCATTACAGATTTCGGATTCATTAAGCATACATTACAAGGATTTTGTTGTATAAATAACGAATCCGAGAGTTGGCTTAAATTTGATGAACTTGATGACGATGATGTTGAAGAGTTTAGGTCGGAACACATTCCAGAAAAAAGATCTTGTTTTGAAAATGTTTCATTTAGACCGACAGTCCGTGCCAAGAACACCTGAATATCGATTTCGCCTTTCTCGAACATCTCCATACAGTTCATAATTTTTTGAGCACGGTCCTGCATAATACAAAATTAATGTTATAATATTTTTGTTTAATATTTAATTTATTTCTATATTTACTTACTCGAAGCTGCTTTGGTTGCGTCTGATTGCCTATACCACCGTTTTGAAAAAGCAGAGCGAACTCCCGACTTTTTTCATATTCGGCGTCTATGATGCATTCAACAAATTTAAAAAAGTGCCCTTTTGCTCGTATTTTGTTGCCCAAATTCAAATTGTATGCTTCAACAGAGCCTGTGGTCCGCGTCGAACGTTTAAAAACTGAAATATTTTTAGGTCCTTCCTACAAAAAAATAAACAAATAATAAATGATGAAAATATATCGAAAAATTAATACAGCAATAATTTTATTGTATTTTAAAATACCTTTATAAGCCACTGTTTTTTATAATATTTTAAAAAGGGCGAAAAGTTCTCCTTGCTTAGAGCAGCTGCTTGTATTTCGAGAAGATTAAATGCTTCGACAATTTTGGTATCCGGTAATAGCGGCAAGTACAAGAATTTCATAAATAGAAGATAAGCCGGTTTATTGCATTTAAGCATTTTTTCTAGACCATATGTTTTTCTTGCATTTCTCTTGCATGCTTGAGTAAAATGGAACCAGCAAGAATAAAAATTCATGGAAGGATGCAAGTTTTTTAAGGCGTTCCGCATTCGTAATTCGAACGTCGGCGAGTGCAGACGTGTTTCTTTCAAGCTACGAATAGCAAGTTCTAAAAACTACAACAGTATAGTGAAAGTTAAACACAAAGTGTAAAGTGCAGTTTGCACAACTAACAATTATTGACTATAGTAATTATTTACTAAAATAAATAATTATTCCATATTGTTCTGGTAATTGTTATATGTGGACTTAGAACAATGAATCAAAACGACATACGTTCTCAGCGACAATGTGAACAAGACGAGCGCCGGCTCTCTTTACAACGCAACAATGCATACTTTTCTTTCGTCTCACCGCAAATCGGTGATCGAGCACCCTCACCTTCAACTAACTCGAAACTTTTGCCCTCAGAGAACGACAGACCGCGTTCTTGCTCTCCCTCTCTGCCTGCTTCGGCTCACAAGTCGTGGAGCGAAGAGACCGCCTCTCCTACCCCGCTCCTCTCGCAGCGCCAAACGACCGTCCCGGGTAACTGTAACACTGCAATAACGAGTGCAGTGACCTCACTGGCAACTGTCACTGCTACCACAACAACAACTTCGTCAGCGGCCCAACTAATTATCGCTGTGCCAGCTGTAAATAATTCAGCAGCACTGACCGTTTGCAACAACAATAATGCACGCAAAGAAGAATCAAAACAAAAGCAGAAGTCGATTTCGACTGTGCAGACTGGCATGGATCGCTACATCCAAATCAAGAGAAAGCTCAGCCCTCAAAACAATAAGGCAGGTAATCAACCCAAAATCAATCGAACCAGCAACGGCAATGAAAACTCTGCAGTAAATAATTCAAACCGATATGCTATCTTGGCTGATTCTGCGACCGAACAACCCAACGAAAAAACGGTAGGGGAACCAAAAAAGACCAGGCCTCCACCAATTTTCATACGAGAACAAAGTACAAATGCACTTGTAAATAAACTCGTTGCTTTGATTGGTGACAGCAAATTCCACATTATCCCACTTAAAAAAGGAAATATTCATGAAATAAAACTACAGATCCAAACAGAAGCAGACCACCGTATAGTGACTAAATACCTAAATGATGCTGGTAAAAACTACTACACATACCAATTAAAAAGTTGCAAAGGGCTACAGATAGTACTTAAGGGCATTGAAGCAACAGTGACACCAGCTGAGATAATTGAGGCTCTGAAGGCCAAAAACTTTTCTGCAAAGACAGCTATTAATATTTTAAACAAAGACAAAGTTCCGCAGCCACTATTCAAAATAGAACTCGAACCAGAGCTCCAGGCACTAAAGAAAAACGAAGTGCACCCAATATACAACTTACAGTACTTGCTACATCGGAGGATCACCGTGGAGGAGCCGCACAAACGTATCAATCCAGTTCAATGTACTAATTGCCAAGAATACGGCCACACCAAGGCATACTGCACCCTTAAGACCGTATGTGTTGTCTGTAGCGAACCTCATACTACCGCAAACTGCCCCAAAAACAAGGACGATAAGTCTGTGAAGAAATGCAGTAACTGCGGGGAAAAACATACTGCAAACTACAGAGGCTGTGTGGTGTACAAAGAATTGAAGAGCCGCCTAAACAAACGTATTGCCACAGCACATACATACAACAAAGTCAATTTCTACTCTCCGCAACCGATTTTTCAACCACCCCTAACTGTCCCAAGCACTACTCCAACAATTTCTTTCGC
Organism: Drosophila santomea; assembly: GCF_016746245.2. Taxonomy (NCBI): domain Eukaryota; kingdom Metazoa; phylum Arthropoda; class Insecta; order Diptera; family Drosophilidae; genus Drosophila; species Drosophila santomea. The sequence goes on from NW_025319013.1 coordinate 348,825, forward strand.
TAGCGCCCTAAAATCCGGACTAGAAGTGCCCGCCCCACCGACAAGAACTGTTCATTCCGAACATACACCGACAAACATCCAACAAACACAACAAAGTGGCATCGAAGCTATGATGCTATCCCTACAGCAAAGCATGAAAGACTTTATGACGTTCATGCAAAATACTTTGCAAGAGCTCATGAAAAACCAAAATATCCTGATTCAACTTCTTGTATCTTCAAAATCCCCATAATGGCTTCCCTACGGATATCTCTGTGGAACGCAAATGGCGTTTCACGGCATACACAAGAGCTCACACAGTTCATTTACGAAAAAACATCGACGTAATGCTACTATCAGAAACGCACCTCACAAATAAAAACAATTTTCATATACCAGGATACTTGTTCTATGGTACAAATCATCCAGATGGTAAAGCTCATGGAGGCACTGGAATACTCATCAGAAATCGCATAAAACACCACCACTTAAACAATTTTGACAAAACTACTTACAATCTACGTCCATAGCCTTACAACTCAACAATGGTTCAACGACTCTAGCCGCAGTCTACTGCCCACCGCGCTTTCCAATCTCTGAGGATCAATTCATGGAATTCTTTAACACACTAGGTGACAGGTTCATCGCAGCGGGTGACTATAACGCCAAGCACACCCATTGGGGATCTCGACTTGTGACGCCAAAGGGTAAGCAATTGTACAATGCGCTTACGAAGCCAGAAAACAAGCTAGACTATGTATCCCCGGGTAAGCCTACATACTGGCCAGCAGACCCAAGAAAAATCCCAGACCTGATCGATTTTGCAATTACTAAACATGTCCCCGCAACATGGTCACCGCCGAAGCACTAGCAGATTTATCATCAGATCACTCACCTGTTTTTCTAAATATGCTAACTCGCCCCACATCGTCGACCCACCGTATAGACTCACAAATTTTAGAACAAACTGGCCAAGGTATCAAAAGTATGTCTGTTCACACATAGAACTAACGACGGCATTATCTACAAAGGAGGATATAGACAAGTCAACGGAAACTCTTGGAAACATTTTAGTTTCGGCTGCAAAGGCTTCAACCCCGCCAGTGACGTATGCAAAACCAAACTACATCAAAACTAATCGCGAAATCGAGCGGCTGGTATTAGATAAACGACGCCTACGAAGGGATTGGCAGTCTAATAGATCACCAATTACAAAGCACATGCTTAAGATAGCCACACGCAGGCTTACCAATGCTCTCAAACAAGAGGAAAAAAACAGCCAACGTTCATATATCGAGCAACTCTCTCCCACCAGCACTAAGTACCCTCTTTGGAGAGCTCACAGAAACCTAAAGACTCCAATAGCGCCAATTATGCCACTACGAAGTCCCTCTGGCACCTGGTTTCGAAGTGATGAAGAAAGAGCCAGTGCTTTCGCTGACCATTTACAAAATGTATTCCGACCAAATCCCTCTACCAACACATTTATTCTCCCTCCTTTAATAGCAGCCAATCTAGATCCTCAAGAACCCTTTGAATTCCGACCATGTGAACTAGCAAAGGTTATCAAAGAGCAACTGAACCCAAGAAAATCGCCTGGCTACGACCTAATAACTCCAAGAATGCTCATTGAACTCCCAAAGTGTGCTATTCTTCACATCTGCCTGTTGTTCAACGCAATCGCCAAGCTTGGATACTTCCCTCAAAAATGGAAAAAGTCGACCATAGTAATGATTCCAAAGCCAGGAAAAGATAAAACGCAGCCATCATCATATAGACCGATAAGCTTACTAACATGTCTTTCAAAGCTGTTTGAAAAAATGCTACTCCTTCGGATTAGCCCTCATCTTAGAATAAACAACACACTTCCAACACATCAATTTGGCTTTAGAGAAAAACATGGAACCATCGAACAGGTCAATCGAATCACGTCAGAAATTCGTACTGCTTTTGAACATCGAGAATACTGCACAGCCATTTTTCTAGACGTCGCGCAGGCATTTGACAGAGTGTGGCTCGATGGACTTTTGTTTAAAATAATCAAGCTGTTGCCCCAAAACACACATAAGCTACTGAAGTCATACCTATATAACAGAGTGTTTGCAATAAGATGCGATACAAGCACTTCACGCGATTGCGCAATCGAAGCTGGAGTGCCGCAAGGCAGTGTACTGGGTCCAATCTTATACACCCTGTATACAACCTCCACGTTCGCTGATGATACCGCGATACTCAGTCGCTCCAAATGCCCAATAAAAGCCACGGCACTCCTATCCCGACACTTAACATCTGTAGAACGATGGCTTGCCGACTGGAGAATTTCAATAAATGTTCAAAAATGCAAGCAGGTTACCTTTACCTTAAACAAACAAACATGCCCACCACTGGTCTTGAATAACATATGCATTCCACAAGCCGACGAGGTAACATATCTGGGTGTTCATCTGGACAGGCGGCTCACTTGGCGCAAACATATAGAAGCCAAATCGACACATCTTAAACTTAAAGCAAGGAACCTCCACTGGCTCATAAATGCTCGCTCTCCACTTAGTCTGGAGTTCAAAGCTCTTCTATACAACTCCGTCTTAAAACCTATCTGGACTTATGGCTCCGAGCTGTGGGGCAACGCATCCAGAAGTAACATAGACATTATTCAGCGAGCACAGTCAAGAATTCTGAGAATTATCACTGGAGCGCCGTGGTACCTTCGGAACGAAAACATACACAGAGACCTAAAAATCAAATTAGTAATCGAAGTAATAGCTGAGAAAAAAACGAAGTATAACGAAAAGCTGACCACCCATACAAATCCCCTCGCAAGAAAACTAATCCGAGTATGCAGTCAAAGCCGGCTGCACCGCAACGACCTCCCAGCCCAGCAATAAACTTATTAGGGCATTAATGAAAAAACTATCACTAAGTGAAAGTTAATTAAGTTAGATTAAGATTTGAACACTTATTGTTAGTCTCTTAACACAAAGGGAAGATTCAATAAATAATAAAAAAAAGCAAAAAAAAAAAAAAAAAAAAAAAAAAGGATGCAAGTTTTTTAAGGCGTTCCGCATCGCTGTTTCGTAGTCGGAAATAAATGATGCCCCTTTTAAGCAACAAATATTTGAATCTACATAGGTGAATAAATGCTGATAACAGAGCTCCGTTTTGCGCGTCATTAAGACAAATAAGAATGGGGTGATCTACATAATAATAAAAACAAATTAATTTTGACATTAAATTAAACTGAAGTAAAACACATACCTTCTGCATATGCTTAATGTCTCCAAACGGGCATACTTTGAATGTAGCATCAATTAAAAAATGCCGACTCTGCTCCTCAATATTTGCTTGCATCAAAGTAATGACCTTGTCCGACGAAAATATGCAATATGCAAATGATCCAGACGTGTAAAGTTTTTTAAAAAAAACATTCGGAGAACTTCCCTTGGTCATCCCAAAACGACTCATGATGTTTTCATCTTTAAATGCTTCAAGTACGTCCACTGCGGAAGTTGGAGATTTGGGTAGAAAGGGTTGCCTCTTTCTTTGCAGAGTGCGTTTGACAGTGTCGTAATTGACTTCGATCTCCGCTTGTCCTTCCGTTTTTCTAATTAGAGAACAAAAAAGGATTTGTATTATGAATGCACTTGTATTGTGTACTTTTCAAGAGTATTTACACACTCAACATAAAAAAATATATATCACAAAAATACCCTCTTGTTCGAAGAACCGTTAAGGCTGTACATGATAACCCAGCAAACAAAGAGCGGACATAATGCGGATGGATCCGAAAAATGTCCAATAAAGATATTAAAAACGGACGTAGAATCTGAGTTTCCACCTAATTATCGAAACCTGACCCGAAAACGGGCGCTACCGATCTCGGCGGAGACTGGTGGCGGTGGCCCGCTTTATATAGGGCTCTGGATGGCCTAGTGTGCCCGCTTATTTGTCGTTATTTTCGCCGCCTTAGTGTGCCCACTCCCTCGGTGGAACAGTGTGCCCACATCTGCTTGGCTCTGGCGCGTGCGCGCGTATTGTTTAAATTTGAAGTTTATTTTATGATTATGTTTGAAGTTCAGTTTATTTCATTACTTTAATTTACTTCAATATGTATTCATTTTACTCCATCATTTTACTTTTATATAAATTATAAATTATATATTATTATTATTATTATTAGTAACTATAATAAAAATAAATAATAACAATTTAAAGTAAAATAAATCATTGTTTTTTATATATATGTAAAAAAAAGAAATGAAATTATTATTATTATCTGAAACGAATTTATTCGAACACTTTTATAATATTATAAAAGTATCTCAAAAGATACCAAATACGTCCCGTGAATAATATTAAAAAAGTATCGCGAATGATACAAATCCGTTTCGTAAATAATATTATAGAAGTATCGCGAATGATATCGAAATCGGCCCGGTTTTGATACCGCAAAAGGTCCGCAAACTCAATAATTTTCGGGTTCCGAAAATGATAGCTTTTGCTGCCACAAAACCCCTGTCAGATGATTAACTTAAGTATCGTTCGCGGATCTGAAATCGGACGTTTTGTCCGCCTGAAGTCCGCAAAACTTTCGTTTTTAATATCATAAACGGAATTTTTTTCTGCTGGGATAACATCCAAAAGTTGGCGTGTATGTACATACATATGTATGTATTAGAGGTGGCCCGTGCACGAAACCTAGTCCCAAGAAAAAGACCGAGGCCTGTACGCCGCGCCCACCCCTAGTATGTATGTATTTACGGAAGCGCTAAAGTCTCATATACATAGAGCGCTAACGGTTCTTAGAACAACACAAAGAATTTACTTACTCAGCTAAAACATCATTAAAAACTTTTTTGGTGTCATTATTGGAGCTACTTTGACACTTTTTTTTAACTTCAGACAGCACTTCAATTTTCTGCATTTCCTGGCCCTGCGGACCATGAAAATGCTGCACTTGCTCCGTCTTCGAATAAACGCGAGTCTTATCCGCACTTAGATAAACCCGAGCTTTGCAGTCTTTGATACGACACACGTACGCGATGTCACCTTCTTTTAATTGTCTATTTTTAACATAGATCTGATTGTCATCTGGCGTATACAATAATGTGGAGCACCCGGCTCGCCTTCCCTCCTTAAATTCAAATTTAATATCCATTTCTTATTTTTTCCTTAAAAAGCGACTGAACACTGTGCCAAACCGAAATCAAATGGCTGTAGTCGCAAAGTAAAGAAGATCAGTGGCGCCAAGTCATACTGACGTTTACACAGAAAAAAATATTTGTATACAACTTCAAGTATTTATTAAGAATAATCTTATTTTTAAACCCACAACAGAATGCAACCTTTCGTTTTGAAAGCGTCATATCTCCTCCCGAAATTTTTTTGAGCTCGGAGGAGATATGTCGTTTTGAGTTCGGAGGAGATATGTCGTTTTGAAAGCGTCACATATCCTCTCGGAGAGGAGAGGAGATATGACGCTTTCAAAACGACATATCTCCTCCGAAATAAAGGCGACATAGCTCCTACACGAAAATGTACTGGGAGGAGATATGTCCCTTTAGATGCCCAGAACTAATCAATCTCGCCCTAGATAATCGCCTCAATGCAGTAAAGCGCCACAAGCTATGCATTAATTGCCTTGGCAGGGGTCATCTTGTAGCCAACTGCCCGTCGACGCGGAGGTGCCACTCATGTGCACTACCGCATCACTCGCTGCTTCATCGGCCATCGCCAGGATCGGCCGCAGCTCCCTTGCCACTCCCTCAAGCGGAGCCTGTACAAGTTTCGGACGCAGTCGCGCATACTCACACGGAGTCTCGTTCCGACTGTGTCATTCTGGCCACGGCACTGATTCTGGTCAAGGATGCATCTGGAAGCTACAAAATAGGAAGAGCGCTTCTGGATTCATGTTCTCAGGTGAATTTCATATCCGAGGAGTTTGCCCAAAGACTTCGACTGCCACGGAGCAAGCTCAACCTCGAGATTCGTGGCATTGGTGAGACACAAACGCGAATTAAACACTATGCAACCATTAATATCAAGTGGAGGCACAATGGATTCGAGTTGCTCCTTGATTTTTGCGTGACATCCCACATCGCCTATCATCCAGAATCGGAAATTGACATTTCTGCGTGGAACCTTCCGCAGCACTCATCTCTTGCTGACGAGAGCTTCAACAAGTCTCGTCGGATCGATCTGCTTTTGGGGACGGAAACCTTCTTCGATATATTGGCAATCGGCCAAGTTAAATTAGGAAAGGATCTGCCCGTACTACAAAAAACACTACTTGGATGGATAGTGTCTGGTCGATGTCGAGCTCATCCCAGAACACTCCATCAGTACTCATCTATCGCATTAACAGAAATTGACCAAAAAATGGAACGGCTATGGCGCATCGATCATGTGGAGCCTCCTGAGATCACACTTACGCCAGAGCAGCGAAACTGTGAGGAGTTCTACACCAAAACGGTACGACGTAATTCAGATGGTCGATTGGAAGTACGACTTCCATTTAAAGATGAACCTACCGTTCTCGGAGCCTCATTCGACATTGCCAAAAGGAGATTCCTCTCCCTCGAACGCAGCCTATGCAAAAGGGACACATGAGTCCCGTGAGCCATCCACAGTTAAACACTCCGCATTATTATATTCCGCACCACTGCGTGCTCAAGCCTAATAGCACATCAACAAAGCTCAGAGTGGTTTTTGACGCATCTTGCAAGACGACGTCCCAGAAATCGCTCAACGACATTCTGATGGTCGGACCGACCATTCAGCGAGATCTTTATACACTACTGCGTTTTCGGATACATCGCTATGCCATCACTGCTGATGTGGTCAAGATGTTCCGCCAAGTCAACATGTTTGCCGAGGATCGCAGATTCCAATACATTCTTTGGAGAACGTCGCCATCGCAACCATTGAGCACCTTCGAATTGAATACTGTAACTTATGGCACAGCGGCTGCACTGTATCTAGCCATACGCAGTTTGTCATATCTAGCCGACAAATTCATGGACAAATTGGAGATTGGAGCTAAATTGGAGCAGCTACATCAAATCAAAAGGGAAGTTACAGCGATTCTACAGGATGGCCAATTAGAACTCGCAAAATGGCATTCAAATCACTGCAAGTTTGTCGATAACGCTACAGTCAAACATTTGCAGTTGGACGACGAGATGCTAACCAGCACGCTTGGCCTAAAATGGGACCAAGTACGGGACACATTCATGTTCTCGTTCTCGCCAAGATTCGATTCGGACCACGTCACCAAGCGCTCGATTTTGTCCATAGCCTCTTCGCTGTTTGATCCGTTGGGATTAGTTACTCCCATCATCATAGTGGCAAAAATTATCCTCCAGGAGCTGTGGCTCCTAAAACTACATTGGAACGAGTCAGTACCCCAAGGCATTCATACAGCTTGGATGTCCCTGCTTGCATCGCTTTCGTCGTTGGAGTCTGTAGCAATACCACGATATTGCCTCCAATCAGCGATACATACCTTTCAAATACACGGCTTTTGTGACGCCTCCATTCGAGCGTATGGATGCTGCATCTACGCTCGCACAATCGGATCAGATGGGCTGACCAAGGTACAGCTAATCACATCGAAGTCCAGAGTTGCTCCCACCAAGAAGCTATCTCTGCCGAAATTGGAACTGTGGAGCACATTTGTTAGCACAGCTCTACAAAAAAATCATTAGAATCTTCGCTGACAGAAAGCCGACTTCGTTCTACATTGGAATCTCCAACACTCGGCCACCTTATCAACCTTTGTCGGCAATCGAATTGCCGAAATTCAAGAACTCACGTCAGATTGCCACTGGAGACATGTTCCTACTCACTGCAACCCGGCTGATATCTTGTCCAGGGGCTGCACTATCACCGAGTTGGAACAATCGATATGGTTCGAGGGACCAGAGTTCCTAGGCCAAGATCATCAACATTGGCCAAAGGACAGTCGAGACAACAGTGACATTGATATGGAAACTGTCCAACTGGAGAAGAGAAAATCAGCCTTTGCCGTACACACGACTAGTAATCAACTGCTTGAAGGAATCTACAAGATCAGTTCGCATCATCGCTGCCTACTAGTTATCGCTTGGATGTACAGATTTACTCAGCGCTGCCGTAAACTAACGCCATTCCAATCACCTTCGCCGACGCCAGCAGAACTGATGCGGGCGCTACATTGCATCGTCTGGAATATTCAAACTATTCACTTCGCTCAAGAGATGTCCTCGGTCCTGAAGGGCCATCCGATTCGCACTAACCTTAAAAATCCTAGTCTCTTCCTCCAGGTTACAGATGGCTTCCAAATGCTAAAGGTCGGAGGGCGCCTGGAGCTAGCAGACTACCCAGAAACCCAAAAGCATCCTGTGCTGCTCCCAGCTAAGGATCCATTTGTGTCACAGTTCGCTCGCCATCTTCATCTACAGAACTATCACGCCGGGCCACGGACGCTCGTCGCTTTAATTAGAAAACAGTTCTGGATAGTGAATGCAAGGGACTTGGCGCGACAAGTCGTTCGCTCATGTATACATTGTCGCCGCTATCGACCAACTCTCGAAAGGCAGCTAATGGGCCAACTGCCTAAAGAGCGGATCACACCATCTAGACCATTTTCAAGATGCGGAATAGACTTTTGCGGACCAATCAACGTCTATTTGCGCATCCGGGGTAAGCCGCCTACCAAGGCCTACCTAGCCGTCTTCGTTTGCTTTGCCACGAAGGCGATACATGTCGAAGTGGTATCGGATCTCACGACGGATAGCTTCATTGCATCACTAAAGCTCGAATCGTTGAAGCAGTTTCTGTTTAAAGACGAAACAACAAAAACAATCCACTATTTCTGTCGCTCAGAGTTCATTAACTTCCACTTTATTCCACCCAGGGCTCCACACTTCGGGGGCATATGGGAAGCTGCAGTAAAAAGTGTCAAGGGACTACTCAATCGCACTCTTCGAGACACCAGGTTAACCTTCGAGGAGTTAGCCACTGCAGCTGCTGACGTCGAGGCGATCCTGAACTCTCGCCCGTTAACGCCGCTCTCAGCAGACCCAAACGACCTGGCCGCTCTCACGCCTGGCCACTTCTTAGTGGGTGACGCACTCCGAGCACTACCGGAACTTCCACCAATCGACGACAACCTGGACAAGTTGGATCGATGGAAAAGGGTCAGCGCACTCAAACATCACATCTGGAGTCGCTGGAGCCACGAGTACATCAACGAGCTCCAAGTTCGCACAACCTGGACGAAGACTTCACCAAATTTGGCTGTCAACGACATGGTTATCGATCACGAGGATAATCTTCCCCCACAACGGTGGCTTCTTGGGCGCATAGTCAGCACGATCGCAGGAGTGGACAACATCGTGCGTGTAGCCGACGTACGCACTGCCAAGGGAATCATCCGCCGCCCTATACGGAAACTCGCCTTATTACCTGTCTCTTGAAAGTCAATCGCATACTTTCAAGGGGGCCGGTATGTTGGGTCAAAACCCAATTAGAATAATCTTGTATATTTGAATTCCGCGCTTTTTGAATGATGTTAACATAACAGCTGTTGCGCTAGGCTGCCAACTCGTACTAGCGAACGAGTGGCAGATAGGAATTAGAAAAAAGAGAGAATAGAACAAAAACAGATGAAAAATTGAAGTTGAAGATATAGCCACGAGGGGTTTAAGTGAGGAGAAATAATCAAGAATTGTCATTACATCCATTACATCCCATTACATCCTATACGGTCTTTTTCCGCTGCTTTATACCGTTCACGGCGGCAAGCTTAAATTTATTAAGTGCAGTCTAAGGAATCTGTCTACATTTTCAAAAGTGTGACCGGGCTCCAAAACCGCTTCCCTTCCATTTCGCATTTCTTCGATTATGCCCATCGGGGACGATAAGAAGAAATTGTCCGCTGACAAACCCAGGTCTATTTTTTCACCACAAGGGCCCAAGAGTCCAAGAATCCCAAGCATTTCGGTGAAAACGCCTGCGCAGATTTCCGACGACTTTGCTACTCCATCCAAAGCCACAGTACAGCGCTCAGCTAAAAATATGGCTGCTTCCGATCTAGCGCTAGCCAAATTCATTTCGGTTTCTGACCGCTTAAGCAAATTTGAGGCTCAGATTAACACTCCGGAATCCGCAGCTCCAACCGTCACGATGCTCAGCGTCCGTCGCGACCAAGTCCGAACCCTATGGGACAAGGTTGAAAAAGAATTCGACCTCTGCTCAGAGTGCCTTGTGTCAGCAGGCGAAGCGGCAGCAGGCAACATGCCTATTCTCAGGGCTAAATACAGTTATTGCTATTCAGTCTATGAAAGGTGTGTTACCCAGCTCGTTGATAAAATCGAGCAGGGCACGTCTCAGTCCATCCCAGCCGCGAACGCTGCGCCCCAGGCCTACATTTCCTCTGGCTGTCGGTTGCCTCCATGCGATACAGAAGTTTTCGCAGGCGACTATTTTCGCTGGCCGACTTTCCGGGATCTTTTCACAGCCATTTATATCAATAATCCACGGCTGACTCCGGTTGAAAAGTTATTCCATTTAAATGCCAAAACAAGTGGCGATCGTTTCGATTTCGCCTCTCACCAACGAGGGTTTCCGCTCTGCGTGGGAAAACCAAATAGAGCGTTTCGAAAATAAACGATTGTTGGTAAACAGTCAATTTAAAATACTGTTTAATGTGCAGTCGATACCACAGGAATCTGGGTTGGCCTTGAAGGTACTGCAAAGTACTGTTCAAGGTTGCTTAACTGCCTTAGAACTGTCAGGAATCAACACTGAGAACTGGGACTGCCTGCTGGTATATCTGTATTCATCCAAGCTCCCGAAGATAACTCTCTCCTTATGGGCAGAGCTGAACACAGAACTTCATCGAACCCTTGAGGCCATCGATGATGTGAGACCGTCCGTACCAAGTCAGACGCACTCCAAAGCGATGAACTCAAGTGGGCCCTCTAGAAAACTAAATTCCTATGAGACGAAAGTGGCTCCAAAATCGAAAAGTTGCCACTTGTGTAACAAGGAAAACCATCCTGTCCGTGTATGTCCGCGTTTTCTCCAAATGTCGGTTGACGACCGGTCAGCCTACATTAAACGGAAGCAGTTATTCTTAAACTGCACGCACAATTGTTTTACTTGCCGTGGCCGGCATCACACGTTGTTGCACCGAAAAAACCCCTTTTCCAGCAATTCAAGCCCTTCAAATCCTGCAAGGCCAATTTCCGCTAATCAGGCCAATTTCCTTCCAAATGAGCAATATTTCCCATCTTGGAACTAACTTTAAGGCACGCGCCCTGATCGACTCCGGATCAGAGGCAACATTCATAACCGAGCGACTGTTCAATCTAATTAGATTGCCATTCCAGGTGGTTCAAGCCCAAGTCTAAGGCTTAAACCAAACAGTAGCCGCTCAGTCCAAGAAGCTCTGCAGTTTCACCATCCGATCTCCGACTAGGCCCGCGTTGCAGTTGGAGACGACGGCCTATGTCCTCCCTCAACTAGCCGGAAATCTGCCTTCCTACCCAATTCCGCAAAATTTCCTTCGGGATCTTCCCGATTTTCCACTGGCGGATCCAAAATTCTATGAGAGCGCACAAATATATGTCCTTATTGGAGCCGACATTCTGCCTTCGGTGCTTCTGAGTGGAGCAAAAACCAACATCTGTGGCCTCTCTTGGGGCAAGAGACCATTTTCGGCTGGGTATTAACTGGGCCAGTGTCAGCCTCAGCACAAAGCAGAATTTCCTCCACTTCAAATTCTGAAGTGGCGCTATTTCCGATACGTGTTCAGCGCCGATATCGAAAAAGTGTATCGGCAGATCTGGGTAGATCCGAAACACACTCCATTCCAGCGAATACTTTTCCGTAACAATAGAGGGGAAATCAGAGATTTCAAATTGAAAACAGTAACCTTTGTAGTCAATTGCGCCTTTCCTGGCCATCCGAGTACTGCAGCAGCTAGCAGCTGACGTAGAACTCAGCCATCCAAAAGCTAGCAATATCATTCGAAATTTCATGTATGTGGATGATGTTCTAGAAGCTCCCGAAGATAACTCTGATGTTCTCCACGGAAGAAGCTCAGCTCATGGTGCAAGAGCTCCGAGACGCTCTGAATTCCGCCGGATTTCCATTGAGGAAATGGACCTCCAACCAAAAGGATGTTTTAGCGGTCATTCAGAGCAACCATCTATTAAATACTGATTTTCTCGAGATCGATGCAGAAATCACTGCCAAAACCCTCGGTATTCGCTGGAAGGCAACCTACGACGAATTCTTCTTCGTCCCGCCAGAGTTGGATATTGAAACGTCCTTTACAAAATGCCAAGTCCTGTCCCAAATTGCCAAATTGTTCGACCCTGCAGGCTGGTTAGCGCCGTTTATCGTTCGATCTAAAATTTTCATGCAGGAGATTTGGCTGCAGGAGCTTGGGTGGGACGAAAACATTCCAAGTTATTCGGTTTTAGAGCAGATACGCATTCCACGCTGGCTATCGTTTCATCCAGATTTCAAGGTCGAGCATCATGGCTTTTGCGATGCATCGCAATGTTCATCGCTTCATTCAGCGGTGCACGAAGCAGACATCTCAATCTGATGAGCATTTGCTGGCCTCTAAAATCGCCGCCGCCGAGCGGTTCCTAATTTCGAACACTCAGCGCAGAGAATGCCCTGTGAAATATCACTGCCTAAGTGAAAAGCGTCCAGTGCCAAGTTCAAGTGCCATCCTAAGCATGAACCCGTTTCTAGATCCGCAAGGACTGATCAGGGCGTGCGGCCGTGTGGCGGCTTCCGAAAGCCTTCAATACAACGAACGGCATCCAGTGATTCTTCCATATAACTGCCTGCTTTCTCGCCTCCTTGCGAATTTCACTCATCGCATAACTCTCCATGGTGGTAACCAGTTAATGGTGCGCCTCATCCGGTCGAAATACTGGATTCCGAGAATTAAGAACCTGATGAAAGCAGTAGTAAATTCGTACAAAGTATGTGTGATCCACAAAAAGCGGTTGCAAAGCCAACTGATGGGTGTCCTGCCCAAAGAAAGAGCATCGTTCTCCCGACCATTCACGTATACTGGCATGGATTACGCCGGTCCGTTCGATATAAAGAACTATACGGAAAGAGCATGTCTTATCACAAAGGGGTATGTGTTAGTTTTTGTTTGATTCTTCACCAAGGCCATCCATTTAGAGCCTACATCTGACTTAACGACCGAAAAGTTTCTTGCCGCTTTCGCTCGTTTTGTATCCAGAAGAGGGTGTCCACGTCAAGTCCAGTCAGACAATAGCAAAACCTTTGTTGGCGTTGCCACCCTGCTTTCCCGCGATTTCCTTCAGGCCGTAAAAGAGTCGGTGACGGATGCCTATAGTCATCAAGAGATGCAATGGCAATTTATTCCTCCGGGGCACCCCATATGGGAGGCCTTTGGGAAGCAGGCGTAAAAAGTTTTAAGACACTATTTTACAATTGCACTGCCACACGAAAATACACGTTCGAAGAGCTCTCCACGCTCATGGCAAAAATAGAAGCGTGCCTTAACTCCAGGCCGCTCTCTCCTATGTCTGAGGATCCGACAGATTTGCTGGCCCTGACGCCAGGTCATTTCCTTGTCGGGGGACCCCTTATATCCACGGTGGAACCCGAAGTAAAGGGAGGAAGGAAGTCCATTCTATATCGGTTGCAGCATTTGAAGGCTCTCCATCAGCAGTTACGAGTGCAATGGAAAGAAAAGTACCTCAAAGATCTCCATAAGCGCACTAAAAGGCAGGCCCCGACCAAAAATCTTTGAATCGATGACATGGTCGTCATCAAGGACGACAACTTACCCTCTAATGAGTGGCGGCTCGGCAGAATTGAGTCGTCTTTCCAGGAGCCGACGGCAACGTCTGTGGTTGTTAAACGTCCACTAGCAAAAGTGGTGCTTTTGCCGACGGAGTCGTCCTTAATTGTAGTTCACTAGCACTAATCATCCATTATCTTTCATTTCGTTTTCGATCTCCTTTCGACATTCAACTACCCGCAGCATGGCCCCTCGTCAACAAAACGCACGCAGTGCTCGTGCCTTGGAGGGCAGACGTACCCGAGGTATTCAATCCTACCGTTGCCGAGTCTGCCGTGGTATCCATCCTCTTCGGAAGTGCGCGAGATTCCTAAAGCTTAGCGCTGAAAAGCTTCTGCGAGCAGTCTTCATCAACAAATACTGCGCCAATTGCCTCGCTTAAGAGCATTCCAAAGGAGACTGCTGAAGCAGTGATCGTTGCAGGAAGTCCGACCGATCCCACCACACGCTGCTCCACATGCACTAGCAGGTAGGCTCATCGTCGCGATCGCGAGCGCGGTCTCGTCGCCAACCGGTGCCAACCCGTCAAGCCGCTTCGGCCTCGTCTCAGCGTTTCCGCCGGAAAAATCCGCCAACTCAGCGTAGAAGTTCACCGCCACAACGCCCGGAATCGACCACGCCAGGCCCATCGCTCTCGTGGCTGCTGCAACGCCACAGCGTGAACATCCTTCCGACAGCGCTGGTCAAGTTGGAGACCGGCACGAAGACCTTCGAGACCGCAGCACTCATCGATCCGTGCACCCCCATGAGCTGCATCGACGCTTCGTTGGCGTCAGCCTTTAAGTTAACGGTGTTGGCGACGAGAAGGTCTGTATGACGACGATTCGCTCCAGGGTCGACGCAGGAACAAAGCTGGAGGTCGTGCTCAAGATCGAACCCAGCGTGCGGATCTGCACACCTGTCCGGGCATTGAGCGACACAGTGGTGTCCAAGTTCCAGGACATCATGCTGGCTGATGACCAGTTTCATCGTCCTGCTACCGTCTTCATGGTCCTGGGAGCAGACATTTATCCACAGATCATCCAATCCGGATTCCTGACCTTCGACGAGGGAATGCCGGTCGCCCAGAAAATAGTTTTTGGGTGGATCGTGTCCGGTGCCTGCAGCATGCCGTAGTATGGGTATATTTGCAACTCCAGTGAATGCGTTTGCTACTGAATTTCAGTGAGCTTTCGAGTCGAAGGCTCTTCTATGGCTGCCACCACTTGGTTGTTGCCAACGAATGCTTCGGGTAGCAGCTTAAAGTGTTTCCACAAATCTATTCCTAAATAGAGATCCTCTGCTAAAGACGGAATTACGTAGGTAATCATTATATTCTAGTTTCGGAAGGACACTTCAGTGGTTACTCGGCCTCTTTGAGATTTTCCGTCGACTTTTCTGACATCTGCGGTAAATTTCTGTCATAAAATATTTAGTCCTGGCAGCTCTGTGGCCAGACTACCACCAACTAACTTACCTGCAGCTAACTTATGCCCCTGTATCTAATAAACCCACTACTGATTTTCCCAGCACTTGTACCTTATCATACGGCCTAACACCGTATGCGGATTCTGACTCGTTCTGACATTGAACCTCGCAAACCTGGATACCTAGCTTTGTAAAAATCCCTGAGTCATCCTTACGCTTTGCATTAAGATTTCCGGAGTCCTAATAAACCTTCTTAACTCGGAAACTGTATCGGCACGCTCATATAAAATTTCGTGCTGAATTTCGGGATGGAGATTGGCACGTAGTGTTTCAACCATAGCTTCTTCGGACATGGGCTGCGATAGTCTATCCGCCATAATTGCGATTACCCGGTAGAAATCATCGAATGATTCGTTTACGCGTTGCCTTCTCTGTTCTATCTGCGGCCTGATATTCCTGCCAGTTCTGTCGTCCTTAAATTGCCCTTTGAGTCCGATGCATAATTCATACCAGCGCACAACGGTTACGCTTTTGGGGTTTTGCCAATACCAATCGCTCGCAATATCCTCGAATAATGTACTGGTATTTTGACCTACTAGTTGAAGATGACCGTCCAATGTTTGACCGGCTAAAGCTTCGACTCTGTAAATAAAGTCTTCGACAGCCATTGGACCCTTTCCTGAGGAACGTAGTTTCCAGTTAAACATTATCTGAGCTATCTTATCCGGTCTTAAGGAGGTCATTGCTGATGCAGGTGATTGGTTTACACGTCGGTTTGGACCTACATTTGGTGAGCCACAAGTCTCATCAGCTAACTGCGTTAGCTCTGACGTTTCGGAGACTCCGATTGGGTCTGTGTTCGCTTCGGTCTAGATGTGAGTTGGCGCAAAGCGACCGCAAAGTATTTTGTTTGCTGGGCCGTAATGGCTTTCAAGAAAGCCATTGCTGTCTGAAAATAATGTGGACTATTACCAAAAAAAAATTATCATATTTAATAAATAAACGAGAACAAAAAATATGGTAAAAGAAAAAAAAATATACCAATAAAAATCGGGCTTTTAAGGTGCATACATGAGACTAATTGTAGCTTAAAAAAAGAGAGAACGCTATTGTCGAGTTTCCCGACTATCTGATACCCATTACTCAGCTAACGGAAGTGCGAAGGAGAGTCTTCAACACTGACAGTTTTTGGCGGTTTTTGGGAGTTAGAGTGGGCGAGGTAAAAAATTTTTGGCAAAACGACAGAAATTTACAAAACCAATACAAAAATGGAAAAATATCAAAACATTTTTCAAAAGTGTCGGCGTGGCAGTTTTGGGCGGTGTGTGGGCGTTAAAGTGGGCGTGGCAACATGAATCGATAAACTTGCGCTGCGTCTATGTCTTTGGGGTCTGTATGCTTAATCTCAACTTTCTAGCTTTTGTAGTTCCTGAGATCTCGACGTTCATACGGACGGACATGGCCAGATCGACTCGGCTATTGATCCTGATCAAGAATATATATACTTTATATGGTCGGAAATGCTTCCTTCTGCCTGTTACATACTTTTCAACGAATCTAGTATAGCCTTTTACACTACGAGTAACGGGTATAACAAATAGTACACAAAGATCGATTAAACATATTTTATTCGTAAATGACGCCATGATTTAAGACAAAAATCATTATAATAATGGAAAAACAAAATTTAAAATGCTAAAACTAAAACAAAATAAATATTATAAAAAAAAATACTAGAATAAAAGGAAAGTAAATATAGATTAGAAGTAGCATATAAAAGAGATAGAGCTAAAAACAAGAGAGAACGCAATAGTCGAGTTTCCCGACTATCTAATACCCGTTACTCAGCTAGTGGAAGTGCTAGTGGAAGTGGAGAGTCTTGTAAAACACCTTTGAGGTTCCTAAAGCTCAGCGCTGAAAAGCGTCTGCGAGCAGTCCTCATCAACAAATACTGCGCCAATTGCCTTGCTCACGAGCATTCTAAAGGAGACTGCCGAAGCGGTGATCGTTGCAGGAAGTCCGACCGATCCCACCACACGCAGCTCCACATGCACTAGCAGGTAGGCTCATCGTCGCGATCGCGAGCGCGGTCTCGTCGCCAACCGGTGCCAACCCGTCAAGCCGCTTCGGCCTCGTCTCAGCGTTTCCGCCGGAAAAATCCGCCAACTCAGCGTAGAAGTTCACCGCCACAACGCCCGGAATCGACCACGCCAGGCCCATCGCTCTCGTGGCTGCTGCAACGCCACAGCGTGAACATCCTTCCGACAGCGCTGGTCAAGTTGGAGACCGGCACGAAGACCTTCGAGACCGCAGCACTCATCGATCCGTGCACCCCCATGAGCTGCATCGACGCTTCGTTGGCGTCAGCCTTTAAGTTACCGGTGTTGGCGACGAGAAGGTCTGTATGACGACGATTCGCTCCAGGGTCGACGCAGGAACAAAGCTGGAGGTCGTGCTCAAGATCGAACCCAGTGTGCGGATCTGCACACCTGTCCGGGCATTGAGCGACACAGTGGTGTCCAAGTTCCAGGACATCATGCTGGCTGATGACCAGTTCCATCGGCCTGCTACCGTCTTCATGGTCCTGGGAGCAGACATTTATCCAAAGGTCATCCAATCCGGATTCCTGACCTTCGACGAGGGAATGCCGGTCGCCCAGAAAATAGTTTTTGGGTGGATCGTGTCCGGTGCCTGCAGCATGCCGTAGTATGGGTATATTTGCAACTCCAGTGAATGCAAGGGGGGCGGAATGTCCAAGTTACGCGGTTTGGACTGTCACCTACTTTCCGCTCCTTCTTACGCTCTCTCGCTCTTCACCACAGAGTCTCCAAGGAGTCTCCGCTGCGATCTCCTTGGTGATAAAAGCAGTGTAGCGACGGCTGAATTATCGGCTTAAACTGTATAGAAACGCTGAACCTCCTCAACTGAGTACCTAGCTTGGTTTCTAAACTTTTGAACCGAAGCCAGGCAATAGGAATCACCTTGAGATTCGAATCCTGAAGTAGACAAGAGACGAATAGAGTACTGACAATTCCGAAGTCGTGTGCACTTTTGATTGAATAGTTGCTCGCATCACAAGTCTTCCGCCAACAAGGATGGCTTTGACGGAGTTAAGTCTTCAATATCCCAAATCGCTTTACTAATGCGGTAAGTGTTTCGACATCAGAACAATCAGCAGGATCCTTCTAGTTACGATGATTATGGTTGCGATGGCTGAGAGCTCAAGCTTGAGTCACATGACGGAGTTTAAAATGAGGTGAAAGGTGCGGAAGGGTCATCATTCATATGCAATAATGAAACGCTGAAGTTATTTTCCGTCTCGACAATATTATTATTATTAGCTCATTATGTCCAGCGCTATCTGGTCGCGCTGACACCTTGGTTAAAGTGAACCGCTCCTCGTCCAATGTGACACGAAACTTGGATGCCAAGACAAAACCAGGGCGTCATCTTCAATATTCTTATCCGGAACAACAAATAATTTTTGTTCTACCTCCGCTTCATCGACGCACACGGCTCCCGTAAATGTACCCAGCGGCATTGTTTTTACATTTCCTAGACCTCGCAGTACTGTGAAACATTTTTCCAGTTTCACGTCGGTCAGTTTCTAAAAAGCTAAGTAACGATTGAGACATCCGCTCCAGTGTCCACCAGACAATTTATTTAAACTCCGCTTACGTTTATCGCTTTATGTCGTTTTGAAGACTGAATCACTTGCACAAATCTGGATACTTGTGGACACTCTCTTGCAATATGTCGCACGCCTTTACATTTAAAGCATTTTGTATCTGTCTTGCAATCGTTTCTCCAGTTCTCAACTGATCCGCAATTAAAGCAACAAGTATTTCGATGGCTGGCATTGTATGAGTTTTTTTTGCCCCCACAGTACGACTTGGCTTGATTGTTACGACATGCACTTGCGTTGGTATATTTCGAATTTCTCTTTTAGCGCGTGAAATTCTTTGCAGCTGTTAAATTTTAATTCACTTGGTATATCTAACTCGTCCACAGTGTATCCAATAAGGGACTCTTCGTCGATCGATCCCTGTGCTGCTGTTTTTCATAATCAAAATATACCCTTTGTTTAGCTATTGATCTTTTTTAATAGCTGTTGCGAAGAATAAATAGCCGAAGAAAGTTGTTTATTTTCCGATACTGTTTATTTTGCGAATTGTTTACGGCAGCTAGGGCCGACAAAGAGCTATATCTAATACACAAGTTGAGTCTTTGCCGAAAAACAAAGAAGTGACAATTGGCGGGACAGACAGCCGAAATGCAGCGCCCAAGCTTAACGAAGGTAGATAACAAAGAGAACAAGGAATGAGCGCCGTACAGATAAATGCGTGCGAGAACAGCGGTTTGCACTATGGGCATCGCAACTGCTACCACTGACTACTTCCGCTTACAATATTACGAATATGAGATTAGTCTACTGCACAGTTTTGGCGGCTACATGACCCAACACCCTTATCTTTCTTTCTTCTTTCGCTCTGCTAGTTTGGCATGTAAGTCAGCACTTCTGTACGCTTATATTCTCTAGTTAATACGTTTTTCAACTCCTCAAACGTATTGAAAACTTCCAAATCTAAGAATAGTTTTGCCAGCTTTGTTACCTTTCCACGTGCTTGTACGTATTATTATTGATTTCAAAATTATAGAACCACTTCTCCACAGAAATAGTCTCTCCGTCAGTCCGGAACCACATTCGATCGGGGAGTTCCTCCATACAATACACTGCAAATAGCTATCTTCTTGCGAGACCCTTACACATCGGTACATTTTACATATGTCTCCTGTAACGGCAACTGGGTGTGAGCGAAATCGAATTAGGATGTGAAATAGCTTGGGCTGGATGACCGGGCCGGCCATTAACACATCGTTAAGCGAGTAACCGGTGGAAGGGGCAGCTGATCCGTCAAAGACAACGCGAATCTTGGTGGTAGAGCTATCCTCCTTTATGACGCAGTGATAAAAAAGTGGTAAAAAGTATCGGCACGAGCTGACTTCGGAAGCCGGCACAGCCGACATATGTCCCAGATGACGATATTCCTTCATGAACGCCGCATATTTAACCCTCAAGCCAGGGTGCTTTGTAAGCTTCCTTTCCAGCGACAAGAATCTTCGCACAGCCTGAGGATGGGAATCTTCTAAAGAATCCAAATGAAGTTTTAGCGGCAAACGTACCGAGTAATCGCCAGCTTGCAATCGGGAGTAATTTTTAACAAAGTGGGCGTCGCAATCTAGCTCCTCCTTAGTGGCTTGAACTATTGGGCCGGGACAGTTTTCTACCTCCCAAAAGCGCTCCAGAAGTGAATCCAGTTCAACATCAATGCTGTTTTCCTCGCTGGCTGCAGAAGGAACGCGTGAAGCTATTAAGGCGCTACCGCAAGGGCGCGCGCAGTCTCCAGACACTACCCAGCCCAGACGAGTTTTTTGAAGCAGTGGCAGTCCTGGCAACAACTTTATCTGACCTACGCACAGCAGCTCATAAAACAGGCTAGCTCCTATTAACAGGTCAACACGCTGAGCTTTATGGAATTCCGGGTCGGCGAGCTGTAGGTTTTCTGGAATCTTCCAGTCCCCAATGTCTACATTAAAACTTGGCTGGCGATCCGTGATATTGGGAGCGATAACTGCTGTTATGCTCGTTGAGACATCCGAAGTGGCAGACCGCATCGCAATTCCTACCGAGAATCCATCAGTCGCGAAATTGGAATCCCCGATTCCAGTGACGGAGCCGGACGACCTCGACCTCTTAAGTTGCAGTTGATTTGCAAACCGAGAGGTGACCAAGTGCAGTTGAGAGCCAGAATCTAACAAGGCCCTGCAGGGAACGAACAGTCCCGACCGATTCTGCACTAGAACGGTTGCAGTGGCTAGCAGCACAAGGACACTACCGAGATCCTGGGCAATTAGAGTAGAAGAAGTCGAAAGCGGGTCGAAAGGCTCAGTGTGGGAGCTTGAAGACACCGGAACATGTGGCTGCGAGGAAAGCGGACCATCTAGATGGAGCAGCGTATGATGACTGATTCCACAGGTGCGGCAGCGGCTCGAGCTGCATTGCCGTAGCTGACGACCTGCCTTTAGGCAATTTAGGCAAAGGGCTAGTCTCTTTGCCTCGCGCAGACGATCTACTGGCGCTAAGTCTCTAAATTGCGGGCAATAATATATGGCATGCTCTGCACTATGGCAAAGCATGCAACCAAGAGAATTTTGGGTGGTAGCAACTAGCGTCGAACGATTTCTGCCCACCTGAACGCCTGGCGCATAGGTTGCCATGGCGCAATCCACGGCCTCCAAAGTCCTACATCGCTGCTCCAGGAATGCAGCCATCGATTCCCACTACGGAATAAGGTTGGCAAAGACCGGATCCTCCAAGCGCTCCTCCCACTTAGCTTGGCTCGCCGCATCCAGCTTTTGCAGCAGCACTTGCACTATGATACAGCCAGCGATTTGCTCAGTGGTGCCCAAACCCTTCAACGCACGAATGTGAGCGTTAAACTTGTCCGACAATTCCCGAAGCGATGCCACTGAACCATTCCGTACTACCTTTAAACCCAGAATCTCGGTGATGTGCGCCTAAAAAGCGAGACGCCGATTATCAAACCTTTTTTGAAGCAACTCTAAAGCCGCTTCGTAATTGCTGTTTGAGATCTCCAATGATCGGATAGTTTCCAGCGCTGAATCCTTCAAACATGACCGCAGATGTTGAAATTTCTCAATGTTGGAGAGGTCCGGATGGCTGTCGAATATGCTCGTGAACACGGAGTAAAAATCCGCCCAGTTTGCGTAGCCTCCGCCAAAGGTTGGCAGCTGCACAGGCGGCAAAGGCATCGGCCTCGGCCGCGGCTGCGTTTGATGACCACTACACTGGTGGGGCACAACACCTTCCGCAAACGTTGAGTGCGGCGCGAAATGCACATTGCGTTTGGCTATTTCCGCGCGCACACTAGCCTTGAATTCAACGATGAATTCATCGAAACTCTCGCTCATTTCACTGCCAATTTCGTCGAAATCCAATTCCTCAAGTTCTGTATGCAGAACATTGAAGGCACTTTGCAGCTTCGTCGTATCCGTTTAGCGTCTCATTAGACAACAACGTTTGTAGCCTCTGAAACCTGCTGAACAGAGCATTGGCTAAGCGCTTTAAAACGGTCACCCTGTTTTTGTCACTTTCAGCGGGCATAGCAACAAATCGCTTTTAATTCGGTTCAGCGGGAAGATGAGCACAAAATAAATGCCGAAAATGCAAGCGGAGTCAATGCACGTAACGATTTATGTAGCAATGTATGTATGTATATATGTAATGTTAGCTCGCTTAAAAACAGCCACTATCACCGAAATGTATTTATATTTATTTATATTTATTTATAAACGGGATAAGTGCATTAATTAATGCATGCAAATTAACACTATCACGTCGGGGTCACCAATGTTTAGCTATTGAGCTTTCAATAGCTGTTGCGAAGAATAAATAGCCGAAGAAAGTTGTTTATTTTCCGATACTGTTTATTTTGCGAATTGTTTACGGCAGCTAGGGCCGACAAAGAGCTATATCTAATGCCGAAAAACGAAGAAGTGACAATTGGCGGGACAGACAGCCGAAATGCAGCGCCCAAGCTTAACGTAGGTAGATAACAAAGAGAACAAGGAATGAGCGCCGTACAGATAAATGCGTGCGAAAACAGCGGATTACACTATGGGAATCGCAATTGCTACCTGCCAGGAATCAACTGCATGACTCTCGCCAAAGGCCATCTCATTGGGGGCAGATTCTCGTCCTTAACAAGAAAAACGTTGTCCACGGCTACGCCAGGCTTTGGGGTGCGCCACTTGGAGCGCTGCTGGAGCAACGTCAAGTACTCTTCCTTCCATCGCGACCAAAATATTTGCTGAAGAAAGGAGATGCGCTGCCAAGAGTCAAGCCGATTATAGTTTAGGCCCGTTATATCTGGCTCGTCAAACGACGAAGGCGGACCACCATTGAGAAAATGCGCCGGAGTGAGGACGTCCAGATCGGCAGGGTTCTCTGAAATGGGAACTAAAGGTCTGGAGTTAATAACTGCCGAGATGTGGCACACCAGCGTCCTCAGCTCGTCGAAGGTCAGAACCGCCGTACCCACAGCGCGGTAGAAATGATGTTTGGCCGTTTTCACCTCGCTTCCCAAAGTCCACCGAAATGGGGCGACCGTGGAGGATTGAACCGCCAGTCAATTGTCTCCGAAAGGCAAAAATTCTGAACGGAGCCTTGATGCTCGCTGCTGAGAAATAACCTTCGAAGTTCCAGAAGTTCATTTTTGGCGCCGACAAAGTTGGTGGCGTTGTCTGACCAAATTTGCTTCGGCTTCCGCCGGGTGCATATGAACGTCTTGAGTTTGCACAGAAACGCAACTGTCGACAGATCCTTGATCAGCTCCAGGTGCACTGCCTTGGTTGCAAAGCATATAAATACGCAGACGTAGCATTTAACCGCGGGCTTGTTGCGAGTATCCGACTTGTGAAAGAATGGTCCACAGAAGTCTATACCAGCAACCTCAAAAGCGTGAGATCCTTCCAAGCGCTCCTTGGGAAGGTCCGCCATTATGTGCTCTATCAGCCGCGGCTTAATCCGAAAACATCTGATGCATCTGTTCACGGCCTTGGTAACCGTCTTCCTCCCCCCAATAGGCCAATATTGGGATCGAATTGCACCCAGAAGAGCTCGAGGTCCAGCATGAAGATTGCTTTCATGGTAATGCGAAATAATTGCCAGAGTCACCGGATGGGACCTTGGTAGGATTTTTGGGTGGCGGCCATCAAAGTCCAATGACGAATTCCGGAGGCGACCGCCTACTCTAAGAAGTCCAAATTGATCTAGGAAAGCGAAAGCGAGGATATGGGACTAGATGAGGAAACTCTTCCCAGCGTTTTTAGGGACTGCATGTCCTCCCATAAATTCGCGCGCTACACCAAACGCATGATCATCTGAGTACCCTCTTGAATGTGTGCGACGGTGAGCCCAGGATGACGAATTCCACTACAAAATTTGTAAATGTATGCAAACACTCGTTGCAGTGAGGGGTAGGAATTTGCAAATTTGGAGCTAGCAATTACATCCACGTACGGCGACTTTGCGATGAACACACTTCGACGAAGCTCAAGCACCGGCTTGTCAGGACAAATAGCTGTTGGCCAATCTCTTTCAGGCTCCGTAAGATAGGCGGGTCCATGCGCCCAGAGTGACGATTCGCTAAGCTCAGACGGCAGGGATCCTCTGGATAAGATGTCAGCCGGATTTAACGCTGTTGAAACATAACGCCAAGCCGTGACATCTGTAAGCTCCTGAATGGCAGCAACCTTATTGGCCACAGATATGTTGAACCTGGCGGGCTCATCTCGGATCCAGGAAAGTGCCACCGTAGAGTCGCACCAACAATAGTAGCGTCCTTTAAATACTTTCAAGCCAACTATTTCCCTCATGATTTTAGCCAGAAGATCCGCACCACAAAGCTCCAGCTTTGGTACTGTAATGGTCTTCAACGGAGCTATGCGCGACTTCGAACAAAGCAAAAGGCTAAAACTTTGATTCCCTTTAGAAACCACATAAACGCAGGCTCCATAGGCACCAATGCTTGCATCACAAAAACCATGCACCTCAAGACCAGACTCTGCGCTAAACACGAACCGAGGGAAACTAACATGAGTTATTATTTCAAAACTGCGGCATATATCAAGCCATTTCGTGTTATGAGTTTCCGGGAGGCTTTCATCCCAGGACAGTTTTTCCTTGCAGAGCTGCTGCAAAAAGATTTTACACCTTGTGATTACCGGACCGACCAGGCCGAGAGGATCGTAAAACTTAGCAATCGCAGACAAAACAGAGCGCCTGCAGGGTCTCAATGGCGACTGAAAGGCAGAGAACGAAAACAATAGCTGGTCGGAGGCGGGATCCCAAGCGAGACCAAAAGTTTTGGTGAAATCGCTACCATCTTCAAACTTCATGAATGACTCCTTGTCCTCGGCGGGCACAATCTCCAGCAGAAGCGGAATGTTAGAGCACCATTTCCTTAGCTTGAGCTTGCCCTTCGCAAGAATGCCAGCCGTCTGCTGCATTATGCTGATAGCATCCTTTACCGTGCCGGAGCCGGAGATAAGATCATCCACGTGAAAATCGCGCCGAAGGATTTCTGATCCAATGGGAAACGATGCCTGCTCATCGATTGACAACTGCTGCATAGCCCTCACGGACAAGAAGGAGGCTGGTTTGGTGCCGTAGGTAACTGTGTCGAGTTTGTATACTTGAAGGTCATCGATCGGGGAGTTCCTCCATACAATACACTGCAAATAGCTATCTTCTTGCGAGACCCTTACACATCGGTACATTTTACATATGTCTCCTGTAACGGCAACTGGGTGTGAGCGAAATCGAATTAGGATGTGAAATAGCTTGGGCTGGATGACCGGGCCGGCCATTAACACATCGTTAAGCGAGTAACCGGTGGAAGGGGCAGCTGATCCGTCAAAGACAACGCGAATCTTGGTGGTAGAGCTATCCTTCTTTATGACGCAGTGATAAAAAAGTGGTAAAAAGTATCGGCACGAGCTGACTTCGGAAGCCGGCACAGCCGACATATGTCCCAGCTGACGATATTCCTTCATGAACGCCGCATATTTAACCCTCAAGCCAGGGTGCTTTGTAAGCTTCCTTTCCAGCGACAAGAATCTCCGCACAGCCTGAGGATGGGAATCTTCTAAAGAATCCAAATGAAGTTTTAGCGGCAAACGTACCGAGTAATCGCCAGCTTGCAATCGGGAGTAATTTTTAACGAAGTGGGCGTCGCAATCTAGCTCCTCCTTAGTGGCTTGAACTATTGGGCCGGGACAGTTTTCTACCTCCCAAAAGCGCTCCAGAAGTGAATCCAGTTCAATCAATGCTGTTTTCCTCGCTGCCTGCAGAAGGAACGCGTGAAGCTATTAAGGCGCTACCGCAAGGGCGCGCGCAGTCTCCAGACACTACCCAGCCCAGACGAGTTTTTTGAAGCAGTGGCAGTCCTGGCAACAACTTTATCTGACCTACGCACAGCAGCTCATAAAACAGGCTAGCTCCTATTAACAGGTCAACACGCTGAGCTTTATGGAATTCCGGGTCGGCGAGCTGCAGGTTTTCTGGAATCTTCCAGTCCCCAATGTCTACATTAAAACTTGGCTGGCGATCCGTGATATTGGGAGCGATAACTGCTGTTATGCTCGTTGAGAAATCCGAAGTGGCAGACCGCATCGCAATTCCTACCGAGAATCCATCAGTCGCGAAATTGGAATCCCCGATTCCAGTGACGGAGCCGGACGACCTCGACCTCTTAAGTTGCAGTTGATTTGCAAACCGAGAGGTGACCAAGTGCAGTTGAGAGCCAGAATCTAACAAGGCCCTGCAGGGAACGAACAGTCCCGACCGATTCTGCACTAGAACGGTTGCAGTGGCTAGCAGCACAAGGACACTACCGAGATCCTGGGCAATTAGAGTAGAAGAAGTCGAAAGCGGGTCGAAAGGCTCAGTGTGGGAGCTTGAAGACACCGGAACATGTGGCTGCGAGGAAAGCGGACCATCTAGATGGAGCAGCGTATGATGACTGATTCCACAGGTGCGGCAGCGGCTCGAGCTGCATTGCCGTAGCTGACGACCTGCCTTTAGGCAATTTAGGCAAAGGGCTAGTCTCTTTGCCTCGCGCAGACGATCTACTGGCGCTAAGTCTCTAAATTGCGGGCAATAATATATGGCATGCTCTGCACTATGGCAAAGCATGCAACCAAGAGAATTTTGGGTGGTAGCAACTAGCGTCGAACGATTTCTGCCCACCTGAACGCCTGGCGCATAGGTTGCCATGGCGCAATCCACGGCCTCCAAAGTCCTACATCGCTGCTCCAGGAATGCAGCCATCGATTCCCACTACGGAATAAGGTTGGCAAAGACCGGATCCTCCAAGCGCTCCTCCCACTTAGCTTGGCTCGCCGCATCCAGCTTTTGCAGCAGCACTTGCACTATGATACAGCCAGCGATTTGCTCAGTGGTGCCCAAACCCTTCAACGCACGAATGTGAGCGTTAAACTTGTCCGACAATTCCCGAAGCGATGCCACTGAACCATTCCGTACTACCTTTAAACCCAGAATCTCGGTGATGTGCGCCTAAAAAGCGAGACGCCGATTATCAAACCTTTTTTGAAGCAACTCTAAAGCCGCTTCGTAATTGCTGTTTGAGATCTCCAATGATCGGATAGTTTCCAGCGCTGAATCCTTCAAACATGACCGCAGATGTTGAAATTTCTCAATGTTGGAGAGGTCCGGATGGCTGTCGAATATGCTCGTGAACACGGAGTAAAAATCCGCCCAGTTTGCGTAGCCTCCGCCAAAGGTTGGCAGCTGCACAGGCGGCAAAGGCATCGGCCTCGGCCGCGGCTGCGTTTGATGACCACTACACTGGTGGGGCACAACACCTTCCGCAAACGTTGAGTGCGGCGCGAAATGCACATTGCGTTTGGCTATTTCCGCGCGCACACTAGCCTTGAATTCAACGATGAATTCATCGAAACTCTCGCTCATTTCACTGCCAATTTCGTCGAAATCCAATTCCTCAAGTTCTGTATGCAGAACATTGAAGGCACTTTGCAGCTTCGTCGTATCCGTTTAGCGTCTCATTAGACAACAACGTTTGTAGCCTCTGAAACCTGCTGAACAGAGCATTGGCTAAGCGCTTTAAAACGGTCACCCTGTTTTTGTCACTTTCAGCGGGCATAGCAACAAATCGCTTTTAATTCGGTTCAGCGGGAAGATGAGCACAAAATAAATGCCGAAAATGCAAGCGGAGTCAATGCACGTAACGATTTATGTAGCAATGTATGTATGTATATATGTAATGTTAGCTCGCTTAAAAACAGCCACTATCACCGAAATGTATTTATATTTATTTATATTTATTTATAAACGGGATAAGTGCATTAATTAATGCATGCAAATTAACACTATCACGTCGGGGTCACCAATGTTTAGCTATTGAGCTTTCAATAGCTGTTGCGAAGAATAAATAGCCGAAGAAAGTTGTTTATTTTCCGATACTGTTTATTTTGCGAATTGTTTACGGCAGCTAGGGCCGACAAAGAGCTATATCTAATGCCGAAAAACGAAGAAGTGACAATTGGCGGGACAGACAGCCGAAATGCAGCGCCCAAGCTTAACGTAGGTAGATAACAAAGAGAACAAGGAATGAGCGCCGTACAGATAAATGCGTGCAAGAACAGCGGTTTGCACTATGGGCATCGCAACTGCTACCACTGACTACTTCGGCTTACAATATTACCAATATGAGATTAGTCTACTGCACAGTTTTGGCGGCTGCATGACCCAACACCCTTATCTTTCTTTCTTCTTTCGCTCTGCTAGTTTGGCATGTAAGTCAGCACTTCTGTACGCTTATATTCTCTAGTTAATACGTTTTTCAACTCCTCAAACGTATTGAAAACTTCCAAATCTAAGAATAGTTTTGCCAGCTTTGTTACCTTTCCACGTGCTTGTACGTATTATTATTGATTTCAAAATTATAGAACCACTTCTCCACAGAAATAGTCTCTCCGTCAGTCCGGAACCACATTCGCAAAATTTTAAGCTAAAATTGTTCTTTTATTCCGCTCTCTGTCAGTGGCTTCGTCCACTTTTCGTAACACTTTCAGCCTTAGTAATTATTTGTTGAAGACTTTCGTCACTCATTTCTTCTTCAGTTTGTATTTCCACTTTACTTCTTTTCTGTAGATTCTCCCCTTTCCCAAATTCCCTTTCGTAGCGCGTTTGCAATCGCTCATTCTTCTTCACTCATGTACTCGCTGTCTTCTGACGACGTACTAACGCTTTGAATTTCACCACGAATCGCAATAGCTTATGTTTCCAACTAATTTGACCGGATCGGGCCTCAGATGTAAGGCTTCAGGCAGGGTCGAGCCCCCAAATGTAAGGCATTAAAGCCTGTTTATTAATATAGTTAGAATTGTAGTAGTAGCTATACCCTTAACTACTTGACGACTTGATGACGATTGACCCTCCGACACACCAACTTCTATGCACGGACTTGATCCCTCGACGACTTCTTTCACTACTCCAGAACTTTATTTTTGTATTTTATACTTTGCTTTTATTTATTGAATCTTCTTGTATAAAAACTAACAATAGGTTTAAAAATCTGAACTATAAAAGTTCTTGTTTATGTGAGGGGCCACTGTATGGCCTTTGCGCCAGAGCTTTCGCTCTCTTCCGCGCTCGCCCCTTTTACTCCAAGCGCACCCGATCACCCAAACCCGCTTTAGCGATGTAAAGCGGGTAACAGCGCCGAATAAAACGCACTTATGGCCACGACGCCCCCGCTTGCTGTTCTTCTTATTCGGTGGTCCCCTTTTCGATCTATTCGTTTGCGCCGTAGGAATTTGTCCCAATTTCGACAGTCAGCTCAACACATCTTGGAGGACGAGCCCCCCAAAAGACATTGGTCCTTCAAACCAGAATATTCTTCTGCCAGCAGTTCCCGGCTATTTGTTCCGCCAAGATAAGTATTTGTATGTGAATCGGGGACTCGTCTGTAACGCGCCACAGTTCTGTGTTGGCTAATCTGTTTAGCCAGAATACCCCACATATGACTCTCAGGCATTTGTTGCTGAAAGCCGGTAGCTTCTGCGTTATTTTCTTCGTGGCGAGCCATGTCTCACTTCCGTATAGCAGTATGGATTTCACACACGCATTGTAGATCCTGAGCTTTGTTCGTCAGCTGATTTGTCGGTCTCTCCATATGCGGTATAATCTCCCATATGCTGAGCGGGCTTTCCCAAGACGGCTGGAGACATCATCATCCACTCCACCACTGCTGGATATAATGGTGCCAAGGTATGGGAAACTGGTAATGAACTCGATTGGGTTCCCATTTATGTTGATGTTTCCTTGGCTGGAGTGGTTGAAGCGCATAGCTTTTGTTTTCGCTATGTTTATCTCGAGCCTTACGCTGCTGGCTATCCTGACGAGGTCGTCACTTTTCCTTTGTATGTCGTCGAGTCTCTGCGATATGAGACAGATGTCGTCTGCGTAGTCCAAGTCCCCAAGGTGTCTGGTGAGGTTCCACGTAATTCCGCGCTTGGAAGAACATACTTCGCTCATTAACTCGTCGACTACGATGTTAAAGAGGAGTGGTGACAGCGGGCATCCTTGCCGAATTCCGGTGTTTGTCTGGAAAGGTGCACTAGTTTTTCCATTGTGCAGTACCGCCAGGCTGGCATCGTCATACATCGATTTGATGATGGCGATGAGATTTGCAGGTACTCCTTTTCTTGCAAGTGTTCGCCATATTGCTGCTCTTTCAACTGAGTCGAACGCCTTCTTGAAGTCGATGAACAGGAGGTAAAGCGGGGCTTTCCATTCCACAGCTTGCTCGGTTATTATGCATAGTATATTTGCCTGGTCTACGCAACTCCTGTGGGGTCTGAAGCCTGCCTGTTCGTCTCGGATTAATGGCTCAATTTTTTCCTGGAGGCGTTCGTTCAGAGCTAAGTAAGTAGCTAAGATCTTGTAGCTGGTGCTGAGCAGTGTTATCCCTCTCCAGTTGTTGCAGTCACTAAGGTCGCCTTTTTTGGGAAGCTTCACAATGATTCCGCTTTTCCAGGAGGCTGGCACCGTCTCGCCTTCCCATATGCGTGAGAAATGTGGATGCAATATTTCAGCCATCAGTTGGGTGTCAACTTGAAGCAATTCAGCTGGTATGTTGTCTTCGCCAGCTGCCCTGTTGTGCTTCGGCTTCTTTATTGCATTCACGATTTCTCTTACATTCGGGGGTGCAGAGGGTGCAACACTCCTGTACTCTATGGCCACGTTTGGTGATGTGGTGTGGCTAATTCCCATGAAGTGTTGGCGCCATCTTCGGAGGTTACCTTCTAGATCTCTGACTGGTTTGTTCTGTTTGTGATGGGTTACTGTGAACCGTGCAATATGCTGGTATAGCGAGCGCATGTTGTTCTCGCCGGCTGCTCGTTCTGCGTCTGCCGCAAGTCTATCCAGCTGTGCTATTTTATATGTATGTATGTAACATATATGTTCATATGTTCATACATCATACATATTCACTTATGTTCATATACATCATACATAGTTACATACATAGTTGTCATCCCATACATCCCGTATGTACAAACATATTGTCACAATTATATGTCAACACAATTCTAACTCCGCGAATTTGCAAAGTAAAAAGTGAAATTGTGTGGTGAGAAAAGGCATAATTAATATTGGCCAACTTCTGTGCACTGTCTTTGGGAATTTCCTTGTTCGCCGGACAGTCCGCGGCGTTTGCGACATTTTTTTTCTCATCTGGGTGTGTGTCATTTTTTCGCAACATAATTTTTCCGTCCTTTTACAGACATTAAATACAGTCCACTTCTCGATGCTTTACTGTGCCCATAAATTTGCATGCATGCCCATATTCCGTATACGTTTATTATCTGCCTATTTTTCCAGGAACTACTTTTCTGCTAATAAATTATTAATTTAGGAATTAATATATTTAATAAATTACAAAAAATATAATAAATTATTAAACAACGAAATAATATAAAAGAGAGACAAAAACGACATCATTATTACAAATCCATAGGGGCGGGACCGAGATCGTTTTTTTGTCCAGTTTCGAGTTAACCGCTGCAGAGGCCGCTATGTTGTTGTTGTTTGTTCTCCCTCAATCTGCCGTCCCTTACGCACTCACTGCTTGACGACGGCATAACACCCAAGGTTTTAATTCCACCGTTCCGGCTTCGCAATTATTTAGTTTGAGAATAGGTGAATTTTTGCGATTACTATTTTTTGAATTAGTAATTAATTATTTTCGAATTACGAGACAAGATCAACCCTTTGTGGACCTAATTTGGTTTTCTGACCGAACAGAATATAAAAAAACTCCACGTCCGAGCAACGAAATATTAATATTTGTTTTCACATATTCATGTCCGACGACATCGAGATCTCGGATCTTCTTGGCAAATCGGACGCTAGTGGAAATGGCGAGATGTCTTCTGGTTCAGGCGGGGCTAGGAGTTTTTGGGCAGAAGCTGTCAACAGTTCGGTTTATCGGCGTAACCGATCTCCTAACAGCGCGGTTAAGAGTATGACCCCTATGGAAGGGTGGACTGGTAAGAAGCGTTGTGTGAAACATCTAAAAGTATTTGGATCTCTTGCAGTTGCTCTGGACAAGGGTCCGAGGAAGGGCAGCAAGTTTCAACCCAAGGGCAAAGAGTATATTATGGTTGGGTACTCTGTGGTTGGGTTATCGGCTGTATGACCCAGCAGCTCGACAACTGGTCGAGAAATGAGATGTTTTGTTTGATGAACATCATGCTGTGGCATCCAAAGAAGATGTGTTGATCAACCTGGAGGAACTCGAAGAACCCTGCCAGCGAGATGGGGCCAAAGACGATAAAACCGTATCTGACATATCCGTCGATACTGGCAGCTCGGATGAGAGCATAGATCAGTATGAGAGTGCTGACGATATGGAGGAGCAGGTCGAAGAAGAGGCACGCAGAGGTCCTGGTCGCCCCAAGATTGTCCGGACTGGAAAACCTGCACGTCCAAAGAAACAATATAACATCTTGGGCGCTCTTGTTTCGGAAAATGTTCCGATCCCTTTGACTTGCAAAGAGGCGGTGGAAAGTTCGCATGCTATGGAATGGCGCGAAGCTATGGCTAAGGAATATGATTCCCTGGTTGCCAATCAAACTTGGCAGATTACTGATTTACCGAAGAATCAGAGAGCAATTGGTTGCAAATGGGTTTTCAACGTGAAACGAGATATGGATGGGAAAATATAACGTTTCAAGGCTCTTCTGGTAGCAAAGGGATGTTCCCAGCAATTTGGCGTTGATTACCTGGAAATTTTTTCGCCGGTATGCCGACTGGAGAGTGTGCGTTTGATGATAGCACTGGCGGCGGACCTTAAGCTATATCTTCATCAGATGGATGTATGCACAGCGTTTCTCAACAGTGATCTAAGAGAGACGGTTTACATGAAGCAGCCGGTGGGATATATTGACGAAAAGAATCCTGACAAGGTATTGGTGCTGAGGAAAGCAATATACGGCTTAAAGCAGTCAGGAAGGGCCTGGAACGAAAAGCTAAATGGCGTTTTGGTGGATATGGGATTTATTTCCTGCAACAACGAGCCATGTTTATACAAACAGAGCGGACAAGGTAACCTTTCACTAATTCTTGTATATGTTGACGATAAAGTTATAGCTTGCCAATCGCACGAGAATTTGTTGGAAATTAAAAACAGCATTTCACAATCGTTTGAGGGCGTTGACAAGGTCCGTTAAGCCATTTCCTGAGATTGGAAATCGAGCGAGAATGCGATCTTGGAGCGATTGCTTTAGGACATTCGCAATATATCAAGGATTTATTGCCAACCCATGGAAGCGCGAATCATGCAAGTTGGCCAAAACTCCCCTCGATGCAGGTTTCCAGATAGATTGCATCAGCGATAAATGCAAAAAGGTGGATCCCATGGTCTATCAATCTGTGGTGGGAGAGCTTTTGTGGCTAGCTCTGACAACAAGACCGGACATACTGCATTCGGTGTCCAAATTGGCTCAACGGAACCAAAATCCGCATGCTGAGCACATGGCTGGCATAAAGCACATACTAAGGTATCTCTCGTCCACGGTTGACATGAAATTACATTATCAGCAATGTGGTCAATCGTTCTGGCTGGACAAGAAGTCTAACACTGGCTACATCTACTTGTGTGCCGGTGGTACAATTTCTTAGCGCATAGAAAAGCAGCGAAGGCGTTAAGCAGTACCGAGGTGGAGTACATGACACTTTCGGCGGCCTTTTAGGAGGCGATAATTTTGGAAATTGGATGCGGAGACGACAACACCCCGATCGTCGTGTATGGCGATAATGTGAGCGTGCAGGCGTTAACCAATAATCCTTTTAACCATTCCAGAACGAAGCATATTGATATACGTTATCATTTTGTTAGAGATGTCGTAAAGGAAGGGAACGTTTTGTTAAAATATAAATGTACAACCGACATGATAGCAGATATTTTGACCTAAAACCTTCCGAAGACCAAACCAAATTGCTTACAGAAATGCTAAATTTGTATTAAATATAATTTGTAAACATGCATGCATTAAGGAAGGGTGTAGAAATGCACGCTTGTATTCGTTACCGATCATAGCCTATAGATTTGTCCCTCTTTAACGAATCAGGAATAAGAAAATATGTATAACCACTTTGTCACTTTTTTCATTCCTTACTCAGTCGCAAATAAAATTCCGCAGCAAACACACGGTGTTTTACTTAGCTCTCTTAGGATTCTGCCGTTTAATACTATCTCTAATTTATTTTGTTTTCAATATATCACTAATAATATATATGTAAGGTATAAAAGCCTATTTATTAATATAGTTAGAATTGTAGTAGTAGCTATAGACATAACTAATTGACGACTTGATGACGATTGACCCTCCGACACACTAACTTCTATGCTCGGACTTGATTCACTACTCCACAACTTGAGTCTTTTTTTGTTTACAATCACAATTTGCTGATCTTCGTACGCCCTGCACTCGCTAGCTTTTTCTTGACGCTTTTTCTTTTTCTTCCTTTGTTACTCGTCTACTATCGCCTAGCAGGCACGTTGATAACTATCGATACACAACACTACTTTACATTCGGCCATCCTGATTTTCTGAGTCTGAACCAGAGGACGCAGCATCTTTGTTTTCCACCAAATATTTCCAAAGTTTCAGGTTATCAACGCTGGTAGAAGTGAGAGCTGGTCCTTCGCCGAATGCCGCCTTCTTTACATCGTAACCCCAATTTCGCTTCACCTTGGTTACTGTGTATGGACCGATAAACGAACTGGCCAACTTTTACCCAGCCACAAATTGTGTTCGCTTAATAGCAACCAGATTACCTTCTCTGTAGAGCCTTTCCATGATTGCGTTCTTGTCGTAGTTCCTCTTGTAAGTTTTTTGGGCTTCTTGAATTTGTCTTCGTGCCTCCATTCTCATCTGGTTTCTTTCTTGATCGAAACCAGTGGCTATTTCTTCCTCCAAGATCGACAGCACACTATCGCTAACTTTGTTGTGCATTTGTACTCTAAATAGTAATTGAAACGGAGTCTTCTTTGTAGAGCTGTGGAACTTGCGCTACAAACTTGAACCACTTGGATGGGTCTTCAGCGGACAATTTAGCTATCATTACTACTATCGCTACTACGAAAACATCCAGCGAATAGCGACTCAGACTGTCGACGTGTTTCATTTTATCTCCTGCACGGTGCTCAACTTGCAATGTGAAATCTTCAAGATACAGAATCCATTCAGCTACTTGTCTGGGTACAACCTTCTTCTTCACTGTCTGAGAAAACACTGCTCAATCGGTGACCAGCTTAATCCTGACTCCCAATAGGTAACGGCGGAACTTCTTAATACGCAGCTTCTTAATACGCAGCTTTAACCTCTAGAATATAACTGTGGCGCTTTGACTCTGCTTGGGAAGTTTTCTTTCTCCAGCCACACCCATTCATAAAAGCATCAGTATGTAGTTCGGTTGGTGCTTCCCTGTTATACAACTGCAGGACAGGTTCATTCGACAGGATATCCTTGCGCTCCTGGTTCCTGATTCATTGCGCTTATTTGTTCGGCCTCAAATATAAACTCGGTGTCTTTCTTTAACAAGTTTGTTAGCGGTCAGGATATTACTGCATACCCTCATACAAATTTTCGAAAAAAAATCCTGTCAATCCTAAGAACAATTGACATCTTTAATGTTCTTGGGCAGGGCAAACTTCTGAACAGCCTGTGCTTTTTTCTTTCCTGTCAGATTTTTCCGTCCTGAACTGTGTGACTCAAAAAGCTGATCTTCTTTTCCAAGAAAGAAAATTTATTCCATTTAATGCGCATTCCATATTAAGCTGCCTCCTCCAGGACTATCTTTAACTTGACTATGCACTCCTTGTTTGTTTGAGCGAATATGATTATACCGTCGACGTAAATCTGCATCACATCTTTTTGTATCAAGTTGACAAAACGGTTAAGCACGGTAGGGGAGTTGCAAAATCCAAATAGTGATTTGCAGAACTCCTTGGTGATAAACGCAGTGTAGCGACGACTAGACTCTTTGGCTGAATTATCGGCTTAAGCTGTATAGAAACCTCCTCAACTGAGTACCTAGCTTGGTTTCTAAACTTTTGAACCGAAGCCAGGCAATAGGAATCACCTTGAGATTCAAATCCTGAAGTAGACAAGAGACGAATAGAGTACTGACAATTCCCAAGTCGTGTGCACTTTTGATTGAATAGTTGCTCGCATCACAAGTCTTCCGCCAACAAGGATGGCTTTGACGGAGTTAAGTCTTCAATATCCCAAATCGCTTTACTAATGCGGTAAGTGTTTCGACATCAGAACAATCAGCAGGATCCTTCTAGTTGCGATGATTATGGTTGCGATGGCTGAGAGCTCAAGCTTGCGTCACATGACGGATTTTAAAATGAGGTGAAAGGTGCGGAAGGGTCATCATTCATATGCAATAATGAAACGCTGAAGTTATTTTCCGTCTCGACAATATTATTATTATTAGCTCATTATGTCCAGCGCTGTCTGGTCGCGCTGACACCTTGGTTAAAGTGAACCGCTCCTCGTCCAATGTGACACGAAACTTGGATGCCAAGACAAAACCAGGGCGTCATCTTCAATATTCTTATCCGGAACAACAAATAATTTTTGTTCTACCTCCGCTTCATCGACGCACACGGCTCCCGTAAATGTACCCAGCGGCATTATTTTTACATTTCCTAGACCTCGCAGTACTGTGAAACATTTTTCCAGTTTCACGTCGGTCAGTTTCTAAAAAGCTAAGTAACGATTGAGACATCCGCTCCAGTGTCCACCAGACAATTTATTTAAACTCCGCTTACGTTTATCGCTTTATGTCGTTTTGAAGACTGAATCACTTGCACAAATCTGGATACTTGTGGACACTCTCTTGCAATATGTCGCACGCCTTTACATTTAAAGCATTTTGTATCTGTCTTGCAATCGTTTCTCCAGTTCTCAACTGATCCGCAATTAAAGCAACAAGTATTTCAATGGCTGGCATTGTATGAGTTTTTTTTGCCCCCACAGTACGACTTGGCTTGATTGTTACGACATGCACTTGCGTTGGTATATTTCGAATTTCTCTTTTAGCGCGTGAAATTCTTTGCAGCTGTTAAATTTTAATTCACTTGGTATATCTAACTCGTCCACAGTGTATCCAATAAGGGACTCTTCGTCGATCGATCCCTGTGCTGCTGTTTTTCATAATCAAAATATGCTCGTGGAAGCCCTTTGTTTAGCTATTGAGCTTTTTTAATAGCTGTTGCGAAGAATAAATAGCCGAAGAAAGTTGTTTATTTTCCGATACTGTTTATTTTGCGAATTGTTTACGGCAGCTAGGGCCGACAAAGAGCTATATCTAATACACAAGTTGAGTCTTTGCCGAAAAACAAAGAAGTGACAATTGGCGGGACAGACAGCCGAAATGCAGCGCCCAAGCTTAACGAAGGTAGATAACAAAGAGAACAAGGAATGAGCGCCGTACAGATAAATGCGTGCGAGAACAGCGGTTTGCACTATGGGCATCGCAACTGCTACCACTGACTACTTCCGCTTACAATATTACGAATATGAGATTAGTCTACTGCACAGTTTTGGCGGCTACATGACCCAACACCCTTATCTTTCTTTCTTCTTTCGCTCTGCTAGTTTGGCATGTAAGTCAGCACTTCTGTACGCTTATATTCTCTAGTTAATACGTTTTTCAACTCCTCAAACGTATTGAAAACTTCCAAATCTAAGAATAGTTTTGCCAGCTTTGTTACCTTTCCACGTGCTTGTACGTATTATTATTGATTTCAAAATTATAGAACCACTTCTCCACAGAAATAGTCTCTCCGTCAGTCCGGAACCACATTCGATCGGGGAGTTCCTCCATACAATACACTGCAAATAGCTATCTTCTTGCGAGACCCTTACACATCGGTACATTTTACATATGTCTCCTGTAACGGCAACTGGGTGTGAGCGAAATCGAATTAGGATGTGAAATAGCTTGGGCTGGATGACCGGGCCGGCCATTAACACATCGTTAAGCGAGTAACCGGTGGAAGGGGCAGCTGATCCGTCAAAGACAACGCGAATCTTGGTGGTAGAGCTATCCTCCTTTATGACGCAGTGATAAAAAAGTGGTAAAAAGTATCGGCACGAGCTGACTTCGGAAGCCGGCACAGCCGACATATGTCCCAGATGACGATATTCCTTCATGAACGCCGCATATTTAACCCTCAAGCCAGGGTGCTTTGTAAGCTTCCTTTCCAGCGACAAGAATCTTCGCACAGCCTGAGGATGGGAATCTTCTAAAGAATCCAAATGAAGTTTTAGCGGCAAACGTACCGAGTAATCGCCAGCTTGCAATCGGGAGTAATTTTTAACAAAGTGGGCGTCGCAATCTAGCTCCTCCTTAGTGGCTTGAACTATTGGGCCGGGACAGTTTTCTACCTCCCAAAAGCGCTCCAGAAGTGAATCCAGTTCAACATCAATGCTGTTTTCCTCGCTGGCTGCAGAAGGAACGCGTGAAGCTATTAAGGCGCTACCGCAAGGGCGCGCGCAGTCTCCAGACACTACCCAGCCCAGACGAGTTTTTTGAAGCAGTGGCAGTCCTGGCAACAACTTTATCTGACCTACGCACAGCAGCTCATAAAACAGGCTAGCTCCTATTAACAGGTCAACACGCTGAGCTTTATGGAATTCCGGGTCGGCGAGCTGTAGGTTTTCTGGAATCTTCCAGTCCCCAATGTCTACATTAAAACTTGGCTGGCGATCCGTGATATTGGGAGCGATAACTGCTGTTATGCTCGTTGAGACATCCGAAGTGGCAGACCGCATCGCAATTCCTACCGAGAATCCATCAGTCGCGAAATTGGAATCCCCGATTCCAGTGACGGAGCCGGACGACCTCGACCTCTTAAGTTGCAGTTGATTTGCAAACCGAGAGGTGACCAAGTGCAGTTGAGAGCCAGAATCTAACAAGGCCCTGCAGGGAACGAACAGTCCCGACCGATTCTGCACTAGAACGGTTGCAGTGGCTAGCAGCACAAGGACACTACCGAGATCCTGGGCAATTAGAGTAGAAGAAGTCGAAAGCGGGTCGAAAGGCTCAGTGTGGGAGCTTGAAGACACCGGAACATGTGGCTGCGAGGAAAGCGGACCATCTAGATGGAGCAGCGTATGATGACTGATTCCACAGGTGCGGCAGCGGCTCGAGCTGCATTGCCGTAGCTGACGACCTGCCTTTAGGCAATTTAGGCAAAGGGCTAGTCTCTTTGCCTCGCGCAGACGATCTACTGGCGCTAAGTCTCTAAATTGCGGGCAATAATATATGGCATGCTCTGCACTATGGCAAAGCATGCAACCAAGAGAATTTTGGGTGGTAGCAACTAGCGTCGAACGATTTCTGCCCACCTGAACGCCTGGCGCATAGGTTGCCATGGCGCAATCCACGGCCTCCAAAGTCCTACATCGCTGCTCCAGGAATGCAGCCATCGATTCCCACTACGGAATAAGGTTGGCAAAGACCGGATCCTCCAAGCGCTCCTCCCACTTAGCTTGGCTCGCCGCATCCAGCTTTTGCAGCAGCACTTGCACTATGATGCAGCCAGCGATTTGCTCAGTGGTGCCCAAACCCTTCAACGCACGAATGTGAGCGTTAAACTTGTCCGACAATTCCCGAAGCGATGCCACTGAACCATTCCGTACTACCTTTAAACCCAGAATCTCGGTGATGTGCGCCTAAAAAGCGAGACGCCGATTATCAAACCTTTTTTGAAGCAACTCTAAAGCCGCTTCGTAATTGCTGTTTGAGATCTCCAATGATCGGATAGTTTCCAGCGCTGAATCCTTCAAACATGACCGCAGATGTTGAAATTTCTCAATGTTGGAGAGGTCCGGATGGCTGTCGAATATGCTCGTGAACACGGAGTAAAAATCCGCCCAGTTTGCGTAGCCTCCGCCAAAGGTTGGCAGCTGCACAGGCGGCAAAGGCATCGGCCTCGGCCGCGGCTGCGTTTGATGACCACTACACTGGTGGGGCACAACACCTTCCGCAAACGTTGAGTGCGGCGCGAAATGCACATTGCGTTTGGCTATTTCCGCGCGCACACTAGCCTTGAATTCAACGATGAATTCATCGAAACTCTCGCTCATTTCACTGCCAATTTCGTCGAAATCCAATTCTTCAAGTTCTGTATGCAGAACATTGAAGGCACTTTGCAGCTTCGTCGTATCCGTTTAGCGTCTCATTAGACAACAACGTTTGTAGCCTCTGAAACCTGCTGAACAGAGCATTGGCTAAGCGCTTTAAAACGGTCACCCTGTTTTTGTCACTTTCAGCGGGCATAGCAACAAATCGCTTTTAATTCGGTTCAGCGGGAAGATGAGCACAAAATAAATGCCGAAAATGCAAGCGGAGTCAATGCACGTAACGATTTATGTAGCAATGTATGTATGTATATATGTAATGTTAGCTCGCTTAAAAACAGCCACTATCACCGAAATGTATTTATATTTATTTATATTTATTTATAAACGGGATAAGTGCATTAATTAATGCATGCAAATTAACACTATCACGTCGGGGTCACCAATGTTTAGCTATTGAGCTTTCAATAGCTGTTGCGAAGAATAAATAGCCGAAGAAATTTGTTTATTTTCCGATACTGTTTATTTTGCGAATTGTTTACGGCAGCTAGGGCCGACAAAGAGCTATATCTAATGCACAAGTTGAGTCTTTGCCGAAAAACGAAGAAGTGACAATTGGCGGGACAGACAGCCGAAATGCAGCGCCCAGATAACAAAGAGAACAAGGAATGAGCGCCGTACAGATAAATGCGTGCGAGAACAGCGGTTTGCACTATGGGCATCGCAACTGCTACCACTGACTACTTCGACTTACAATATAACGAATATGAGATTAGTCTACTGCACAGTTTTGGCGGCTGCATGACCCAACACCCTTATCTTTCTTTCTTCTTTCGCTCTGCTAGTTTGGCATGTAAGTCAGCACTTCTGTACGCTTATATTCTCTAGTTAATACGTTTTTCAACTCCTCAAACGTATTGAAAACTTCCAAATCTAAGAACAGTTTTGCCAGATTTGTTACCTTTCCACGTGCTTGTACGTATTATTATTGATCGCTCAAGCCATACGCCTCTGTATTTTGTTCAAAATTATAGAACCACTTCTCCACAGAAATAGTGTCTCCGTCAGTCCAGAACCACATTCGCAAAATTTTAAGCTAAAATTGTTCTTTTATTCCGCTTTCTGTCAGTGGCTTCGTCCACTTTTCGTAACACTTTCAGCGTTAGTAATTATTTGTTGAAGACTTTCGTCACTCATTTCTTCTTCAGTTTGTATTTCCACTTTACTTCTTTTCTGTAGATTCTCCCCTTTCCCAAATTCCCTTTCGTAGCGCGTTTGCAATCGCTCATTCTTCTTCACTCATGTACTCGCTGTCTTCTGACGACGTACTAACGCTTTGAATTTCACCACGAATCGCAATAGCTTATGTTTCCAACTAATTTGACCGGATCGGGCCTCAGATGTAAGGCTTCAGGCCGGGTCGAGCCCCCAAATGTAAGGCATTAAACCCTGTTTATTAATATAGTTAGAATTGTACCCTTAACTACTTGACGACTTGATGACGATTGACCCTCCGACACACCAACTTCTATGCACGGACTTGATCCCTCGACGACTTCTTTCAC
The DNA here is from genome assembly GCF_016746245.2 of Drosophila santomea. Lineage (NCBI taxonomy): Eukaryota > Metazoa > Arthropoda > Insecta > Diptera > Drosophilidae > Drosophila > Drosophila santomea. The sequence continues at coordinate 390,915 of NW_025319013.1, forward strand.
TACTCCAGAACTTTATTTTTTTATTTTATACTTTGCTTTTATTTATTGAATCTTCTTGTATAATAACTAACAATAAGTTTAAAAATCTGAACTATAAAAGTTCTTGTTTATGTGAGGGGCCACTGTATGGCCTTTGCGCCAGAGCTTTCGCTCTCTTACGCGCTCGCCCCTCTTACGCACTTACGCTCTCGCTCTTATCCGAGCTCACGCTATGCAAGCGCATCCGATCACCCAAACCCGCTTTAGCGATGTAAAGCGGGTTACAGCGCCGCTCTAGATTTAAGCTACAATTAGTCTTATGTATGCACCCGAATAAAACGCACTTATGCCCACGACGCTCCCGCTTGCTGTTTTTCTTATTCGGTGGTCCCCTTTTCGATCTAATCATTTGCGCCGTAGGAATTTGTCCCAATTTCGACAGTCAGCTCAACACATCTTGGAGGACGAGCCCCTCAAAAGACATTGGTCCTTCAAAGCAGGATATTCTTCTGCCATCAGTTCCCGGCTATATGTTCCGCCAATATAGGTACGAGCATTCTTAAATTTTTTCACTGCCGGTCTTCAGCAGAGCTCCGAACATTCAATCTCGGTCGCACTGTTGTAAGACTATTTTCCGTGTCAATTCCACATCCGTGAATTATCCGACACAACGGCAGGTGAGAAACTCCGTTTTCCTCATCGTTTGACATTTTCCTTTTCATGTCGTCTTGGCTTTGTTCCATTCTTTTTCTGTACATCAACGAGCAAACGGTCATATATGTATGTATGTAACATATATGGTCATATGTTCTTACATTATACATATCCACTTATGTTCATATACATCATACATAGTTACATACATAGTCAACCCATACATCGTATATGTACATACTCGTATGTACAAACATATGCACACAATTATTTGTCAACGCAATTCTAACTCCGCTAATTTGCAAAGTTAAAAGTGAAATTGTGATATTTATACCCGTTTCTCGTAGAGTAAAAGGGTATACTAGATTCGTTGAAAAGTATGTAACAGGCAGAAGGAAGCGTTTCCGACCATATAAAGTAAATATATTCTTGATCAGGATCAATAGCCGAGTCGATCTGGCCATGTCCGTCTGTCCGTCCGTCTGTCCGTCCGTCTGTCCGTCTGTCTGTCCGTATGAACGTCGAGATCTCAGGAACTACATAGTTGAGATTAAGCATACAGACTCCCAAGACATAGAAGCAGCGCAAGTTTGTCGATTCATGTTGCCACGCCCACTCTAACGCCCACAAACCGCCCAAAACTGCCACGCCCACACTGTTAAAAGATGTTTTAATATTTTTTAATTTTTGTATTGGTCTTCTAAATTTTTATCGATTTGCCCAAAAAACTTTTTGCCACGCCCACTCTAACGCCCACAAACCGCCCAAAGCTGCCACGCCCACACTTTTGAAAAATGTTTTGATATTTTTTCATTTTTATGTTGGTCTTTTAAATTTCTATCGATTTGCCAAAAAACTTTTTGCCACGCCCACCCTAACGCCCACAAATTGCCAAAAACTGTCAGTGTTTAAGACTCTCCTTCGCAGTTCCACCAGCTGAGTAACGGGTATCAGATAGTCGGGGAACTCGACTATAGCGTTCTCTCTTGTTTTTTTCTCATCTTGGTGTGTGCCGTTTTTTCGCAACATAATTTTTCTGTCCTTTTACAGACATTAAATACAGTCCACTTCTCGATGTTTTAAGCTTCTAGCTTCAAAGCGAACGGTCGTGTTTTTTTTCTGCGTTCCGAATTTATTTTTGTTTTGCTAAATCCTGCGGTGGAATTTAACAAATTCTTTAATAATTCAATTTCGTAATCCGTACTAGTTAAAGTTCCCTTCGTTTCGCGAGTGAATCTTTTGTGATAAGTGCATTATTTTAATAAATTAATTCAATCTGTTCTCTTTCTGTCTCTGCGTTTTGTTTACTCTTTCTTCGTGCGTTGTCGTAGTGCTGTTTGGTGTTGTTTTTGTACATAACTGCACGGTGCACCCGCTCTCTCGCTCTCCCACACAAAATCCTAAAGTGCAGACTGCGCTCTTGCGGTACATTTTCTGATTTTGTCTTTTGGTACAGTGGTCAAAACCCAATTAAACATGGAAACCAATGTTGTCTGCTTCCATAACAAATGCCGTCAGGAAATAAAGCCTGAGCAGTCAAAAATGACCTGTTGGCTATGTGATAGAATGGTGCACACTAAGTGCGCTGGTTTTAACGGCCGAACAAGTGATGACCTAGCTAAAGGCCCTAATCTAAAATACTGTTGTGATACTTGCCTAGGAGTTGCGAATGAAATGCAGCTCTTTATGCGCCAAACTAAAGGTGGCTTGAAAGGACTGATCAGCAGTTTTGGCTTGGCTAGAGATAGTTTTCGTCGAGCTGATGATCTTCTTTCTGCGCTTGATTCACAATTTAATAGCCTCAAACTATTAAAAGAATCTCCAAAGCGCAAGAAAGCCGCTGGTGGTAGGCTGCCTAAGGGGAATGCCCCGCAACCTTCGGCAAGTGATCAACAGGACTCCACAGCTGATCAGTTGACGATCGCAGCAAACCCTCAAATGTTTCTTAGATCGTCAGCTAAAAAAGATTCGGTGCAATCCGACCAATCGGTTGTGGAGGGAGTCCAGCCTGGAATTGCTACAGATTCCGATTTGTCCACACTGGTTTCTCAACCGGTGATTCCACCCGTCCCGAATTGTTTACCACCACAAACAAATATTGAGTCCGGACTACCGGCTCGAGTTGGCACTTCAGAAATACAACCTGCAGAGCCAAAACCCCTCTCGGTGGTTCCACTAAAGAAACAAATTTTTGTTTCTCGGCTTTCCCCTGATCAAACTGTAGTGGCGACTGAAGAGCCGCTAAATAAATTTTAGATAAACAATAAAAGATATAAACATTTTCTGCCTAGAAGTATGCACTAAATTATGTGATACTCTGAGCCTGGCTTTACGCGACGGGAATAACGTCGATGCATTTCAGTAAAAGCTTTACGTAGTTTAAGCTGAGCTTTAATGCACATGCATTTCTGCCAGAACAGAGTTTTGGACACAAATACCAGATAGCTCATGGATGCGCCAGGGAAGATCTGGAAAGCTTTAGTCTGATTAGGAAATTTTTATGCTGTGGCAGAGAAAAATTGCTAAGCGACTCCATCCGTTTCCGTGCTAAATTCTATTCCTTTTGAGATCCGGTAGAGTGCAAATCGTTGCAGTTGCCGATAAGATATATAATAATCACATAGTGCCAGTGTCCACGCGGATTGTGAAAATCTGGTGGCGGAAAAAAAAAGTATTCGGCGAAAGCTTAACCAAACTCAAGTGAGTAAAGCCGTTTTCATTAGCATACAGATGCATAACCTTTTGTTGCCCAGGTCACGGAAAGAGTTTCCACGGAGGCAACCAGGCGGCGGACTGACAGCCAGTGCCATAGGCCCGTCTGGAAAACCCTTATATTTCATCGGGGCTCAACCAGCGGAACTAGCCCAGCAAGCCGAGTTTGCGTCCTGTCCCGAGGAGCACCCTGGGAGGGGCAGGATGGACTACTAAGGGAGCAGCAGTAAAAGCAGTAGGAGAATGATCGGCAAATAACCTCAAGTGCAGTTTAATTGGCCAACAGCGCACATGCGCAATAGCCTACAGTGGCCAGCTTTGGCGTTTTATGGAACATTTAATTGAAATTGGCAGTGCCAAAAGTGACCCAATAATTTTGACCCCAGTTGACCCCAGAAAGTGAACCTAACCCCAAGGGGTAGTGTAGATCCGAGCATCCGATGTCCGACTATAAATTTTCTTGTGCATTAAATCAAAAACCATTAAATGGGTTTTAACCCAGTTCTGCCGAGTTATAATTTCTTGCCATTTTCTCCACAAATTGGTTATAACCTTTATCGAGTTACCTAACTTTTACGACACTCATATGAAATGTTTTGTGAATTTGATTCTGGTAAAAGAAGCCATGAATAGTTAATGAAAAACCTCTGAAAAATTAGAATACACTTATTTTTATAATTAAAGTAAAGTTAGTAAAAATCTAAGAAAATTTCTCTTGTTGCGAAGTGAAACGAATTGTGTAGAAGAATACCTTTTTGACTCTTTTGTTTAAACTAATGCCTTAAAACCCCAAAGAGGCCTGCCAAAGCCATACAATTTTCAGCACACCTTCGAGGGAGATCGATCTTTCGCCGATGGATAAGATGCGTGAGTTGATATAACCTTGACCATAGGTTGGGTGGGCTTAAAGCGAGCACAACAACATCCGTGTCTTCGCAAATGATAGTTTTCTCTCTGTACTTTCCTCTATCTTTCTTCCTTTCTTCTAACTTTCCCTTTCAAGAATTTATTGGTTTATTTTTCTTCCGGTTTAGTTCTAGCTCCTATGTTTTTGTCTCGAGAACGCTCAATTCTTGTCTTTATTAATAGCAAGATCACCACTCCCAAAGCCGACAAGCTAGAGCCGGAATCTAAAGCGTGCCCCTCAGAGTTTTTATTAGGATTCCCACATCTTCCGCGGGAGCATGGCTCCGATGATCCCTTGAAACCTTACGACCGTCATTAAATTAAACATTAAATTTAATAAACATAAAGTACTTAAGACTAACATCGTATATAGGTAGTTTAATTATATGCCTAGATAGTTATAAGAATGTATCGCATGATTTAATAATATGTAGTATAGAATGTGGTGATTTAGATATAATTGTTAACTTTGATAAGAATTAAATGAATAAGAAATAGTTTCGATTATCTAATTTAATTCATTGGTAGACCACTTCTCGATTGTGAACTTTCTTTTAATTAATGGTTTTCCAGACGGAAAATTCCGACCTTTGGCACTGGCTGCCAGTACGCCGCCTGGTTGCCTCCGTTGACACTCTTTCCGTGACTTGAGTTTGGTTAAGCTTTTGCCGAAAACTTTTCCCAGCAAACAGATTTTCACAATCCGCGTGGACACTGGCACTATGGGATTATTCTGGCTCTTATCAGCAACTGCAACGATGTGCACTCTACCGGATCTCAAAAGGGAAAGAATTTAGCACAGAAACGGATGGAGTCGCTTTGCAATTTTTCTCTGCCACAGCATAAAAATTTCCTAATCAGAATAAAGCTTTCCAGATCTTCCCTGGCGCATCCATGAGCTATCTGGTATTTTGGTCCCAAACTCTGTTCTGGCAGAAATGAAGCTAGCTAATTAAAAAATGCATGTGCATTAAAGCTCGGCATAAACTACGTAAAGCTTTTACCGAAATGACTCGACGTTATTCCCGTCGCGTAAAGCTAGGCTAATTTAGTGCATACTTCTAGGCAGAAAATGTTTATATCTTTTATTGTTTATCTATAATTTATTTAGCGGCTCTTCAGTAGCCTCTACACATTCGATCCTATGACGCATGTAAAAGAAAACGAATTATGCTTAGACACGTTGGATTACGACCCCTAAAAAAATGTACCCCGGCAACAATAATAGATTTCATTTTTAATCAGGTATTTTACGTATGTAGGTGTTCCCGAAACGTTAGTGAGCGACAATGGAGCCCTATGTAAAATTCAACGCCTTTCACCACGTATATACCATTTATACTCACGATGTGGCCGAAAGAGTTAACCTTTCCTATTAGCTGCTATCCGAACTTACTTAAATTTCGATCAAACAGTGGGACAGGAGCATTACTAATATTTCATGTTCGTTAAAAACTGCTTTGCATCAATCGGTAGGATGTTCCTCATACCGTGCTTTATTCGGATTGGATTTAATTACTCATGGACCAGACTATAAACTGCTGAAGAATTTATCCCTATTGAAAGAAACGATAGTACCTATTTCCTGATCGAATAATTTAGCCCTTATTCGAAATGACATTCAGGCCAATATTCGTCGTGCCCACGATCGCAACATTTGGCAATATAACCTGAGAACGAAACCCATTTCTTTTAAGGAAGGACAGGAAGTAATCCGTCGCGCAGAATTTGAATTAGGCCTATAATTTTGAAAATACTTGAGCTTGAGAATTTACAGGGAAAAGAGGTAGAAACGTATCACGCGAAGGACATTCGAAGCTTATTCTCGCTAATACGAAGAAATATTATCGGGTGGTGAAATAGTTGGCATAGTAAGCTACAGAAACATGCAGATAGAACAACTTGTACATCCGTTTTGGGGAAACTTAATGTTGCCCAGGTACAAACGACAACTTAGCTCTAGGTATGATTTAGGTCAATATGTGGGGATACTTTTAACCCCAATTTATTCATTGGCTTACATTCCCAGACACGTTGTCCAAGCGGGACAACAACAAAAACATTATTATTGATTGATTGATATTTTGTCCAAAGTTTCGATTTAACCGCTGCAGAGGCCGCGGTGTTGTTGCTGTTTGTTCTCCTTCTCTCTTGCGTCTCTTACGCATACACTTCTTTGCCGACAGACAAGATTTTAATTCCACCGTTTCGGCTTCGCAATTATTAAGTTGCAGAATAAGCGATAAATATTTTCTGAATTATTAATTAATTATTTTCGGATTACGGAAAAAGATCAACCTTTCGTGACCCAACAAAATATAACAAAGCTTAACGTCCGAGCAAGAAAATATTTATATTTGTATTCACATATTGATAACCGACGACATCGAGATCTCGGATCTTCCGTTGTCTTCTGTTCTGTTGTCTATTCCTCATAGGGCATCATCCGCCCTCAGCAGCAGTCGCCCGTTGAAGTTTTCTAACCGAATTTTCTTCGGTGGCGCCCCGAGCCCACGCAACTTTTGCCAATTTCAGATCCGCACATTTATTCGTGTGCCACACAGGTTGTGTCATCGTCGTTCGCCGCCGGACGGGCGCGAAACATAGTGGTAGTGTAACCATCAGCCGGAAAGTATTTTTTGCCTGTTGTTTTGTTGGAGTCAAGTTATTTGCGGGCAAGCGTTTCTTTGACTTATTCCGCCGTTCTAAAATAACGCAGTTTTTTCAACCGGTTTCAGCGGCCGCATGCCGTTTGGCTGTTCACGTAATTCTTTCGGCGACAACAAACTTGTCGCGCCATGAGCATTAACTTGACCGTCTGGGCGCTTCTTCCGAGGCACCCGTTGCTCAAGTCAGGTGACAAGCTCTGATCAGCAGAAGTCGATTCTGAGAATGCCCACGGGAGGCGACAAGAAGCCGCTGTCCTCATTAACGTGTGCCATCTGGGGTGCAACTTCCAAGCGCGAGCCCTGATTGACCCTGGGTCCAAAGCAACCTTCATTACAGAACGGCTGTTCGACTTAATCAGACTCCCGTTTAAGACTATCCAGGCCAAAGTGTCCGGCCTAAACCAGAACGTGACCGGTCACGTCACTAAGGTGTGTCATTTTTCGATTCGATCGCCTTCCAGACCTGGGATACAGTTACAGTTCATCATTATATTCTAGTTTCGGAAGGACACTTCAGTGGTTACTCGGCTTTTTGAGATTTTCCGTCGACTTTTCTGACATCTGCGGTAAATTTCTGTCATAAAATATTTAGTCCTGGCAGCTCTGTGGCCAGACTACCACCAACTAACTTACCTGCAGCTAACTTATGCCCCTGTATCTAATAAACCCACTACTAATTTTCCCAGCACTTGTACCTTATCATACGGCCTAACACCGTATGCGGATTCTGACTCGTACTGACATTGAACCTCGCAAACCTGGATACCTAGCTTTGTGAAAATCCCTGAGTCATCCTTACGCTTTGCATTAAGATTTCCGGAGTCCTAATAAACCTTCTTAACTCGGAAACTGTATCGGCACGCTCATATAAAATTTCGTGCTGAATTTCGGGATGGAGATTGGCACGTAGTGTTTCAACCATAGCTTCTTCGGACATGGGCTGCGATAGTCTATCCGCCATAGTTGCGATTACCCGGTATAAATCATCGAATGATTCGTTTACGCGTTGCCTTCTCTGTTCTATCTGCGCCCTGATATTCCTGCCAGTTCTGTCGTCCTTAAATTGTCCTTTGAGTCCGATGCATAATTCATACCAGCGCACAACGGTTACGCTTTTGGGGTTTTGCCAATACCAATCGCTCGCAATATCCTCGAATAATGTACTGGTATTTTGAGCTACTAGTTGAAAATGACCGTCCAATGTTTGACCGGCTAAAGCTTCGACTCTGTAAATAAAGTCTTCGACAGCCATTGGACCCTTTCCTGAGGAACGTAGTTTCCAGTTAAACATTATCTGAGCTATCTTATCCGGTCTTAAGGAGGTCATTGCTGATGCAGGTGATTGGTTTACACGTCGGTTTGGACCTACATTTGGTGAGCCACAAGTCTCATCAGCTAACTGCGTTAGCTCTGACGTTTCGGAGACTCCGATTGGGTCTGTGTTCGCTTCGGTCTAGATGTGAGTTGGCGCAAAGCGACCGCAAAGTATTTTGTTTGCTGGGCCGTAATGGCTTTCAAGAAAGCCATTGCTGTCTGAAAATAATGTGGACTATTACCAAAAAAAAATTATCATATTTAATAAATAAACGAGAACAAAAATATGGTAAAAGAAAAAAAAATATACCAATAAAAATCGGGCTTTTAAGGTGCATACATGAGACTAATTGTAGCTTAAAAAAAGAGAGAACGCTATTGTCGAGTTTCCCGACTATCTGATACCCATTACTCAGCTAACGGAAGTGCGAAGGAGAGTCTTCAACACTGACAGTTTTTGGCGGTTTTTGGGAGTTAGAGTGGGCGAGGTAAAAAATTTTTGGCAAAACGATAGAAATTTACAAAACCAATACAAAAATGGAAAAATATCAAAACATTTTTCAAAAGTGTCGGCGTGGCAGTTTTGGGCGGTGTGTGGGCGTTAAAGTGGGCGTGGCAACATGAATCGATAAACTTGCGCTGCGTCTATGTCTTTGGGGTCTGTATGCTTAATCTCAACTTTCTAGCTTTTGTAGTTCCTGAGATCTCGACGTTCATACGGACGGACATGGCCAGATCGACTCGGCTATTGATCCTGATCAAGAATATATATACTTTATATGGTCGGAAATGCTTCCTTCTGCCTGTTACATACTTTTCAACGAATCTAGTATAGCCTTTTACACTACGAGTAACGGGTATAACAAATAGTACACAAAGATCGATTAAACATATTTTATTCGTAAATGACGCCATGATTTAAGACAAAAATCATTATAATAATGGAAAAACAAAATTTAAAATGCTAAAACTAAAACAAAATAAATATTATAAAAAAAAATACTAGAATAAAAGGAAAGTAAATATAGATTAGAAGTAGCATATAAAAGAGATAGAGCTAAAAACAAGAGAGAACGCAATAGTCGAGTTTCCCGACTATCTAATACCCGTTACTCAGCTAGTGGAAGTGCTAGTGGAAGTGGAGAGTCTTGTAAAACACCTTTGAGGTTCCTAAAGCTCAGCGCTGAAAAGCGTCTGCGAGCAGTCCTCATCAACAAATACTGCGCCAATTGCCTTGCTCACGAGCATTCTAAAGGAGACTGCCGAAGCGGTGATCGTTGCAGGAAGTCCGACCGATCCCACCACACGCAGCTCCACATGCACTAGCAGGTAGGCTCATCGTCGCGATCGCGAGCGCGGTCTCGTCGCCAACCGGTGCCAACCCGTCAAGCCGCTTCGGCCTCGTCTCAGCGTTTCCGCCGGAAAAATCCGCCCACTCAGCGTAGAAGTTCACCGCCACAACGCCCGGAATCGACCACGCCAGGCCCATCGCTCTCGTGGCTGCTGCAACGCCACAGCGTGAACATCCTTCCGACAGCGCTGGTCAAGTTGGAGACCGGCACGAAGACCTTCGAGACCGCAGCACTCATCGATCCGTGCACCCCCATGAGCTGCATCGACGCTTCGTTGGCGTCAGCCTTTAAGTTACCGGTGTTGGCGACGAGAAGGTCTGTATGACGACGATTCGCTCCAGGGTCGACGCAGGAACAAAGCTGGAGGTCGTGCTCAAGATCGAACCCAGTGTGCGGATCTGCACACCTGTCCGGGCATTGAGCGACACAGTGGTGTCCAAGTTCCAGGACATCATGCTGGCTGATGACCAGTTCCATCGGCCTGCTACCGTCTTCATGGTCCTGGGAGCAGACATTTATCCAAAGGTCATCCAATCCGGATTCCTGACCTTCGACGAGGGAATGCCGGTCGCCCAGAAAATAGTTTTTGGGTGGATCGTGTCCGGTGCCTGCAGCATGCCGTAGTATGGGTATATTTGCAACTCCAGTGAATGCAAGGGGGGCGGAATGTCCAAGTTACGCGGTTTGGACTGTCACCTACTTTCCGCTCCTTCTTACGCTCTCTCGCTCTTCACCACAGAGTCTCCAAGGAGTCTCCGCTGCGATCTCCTTGGTGATAAAAGCAGTGTAGCGACGGCTGAATTATCGGCTTAAACTGTATAGAAACGCTGAACCTCCTCAACTGAGTACCTAGCTTGGTTTCTAAACTTTTGAACCGAAGCCAGGCAATAGGAATCACCTTGAGATTCAAATCCTTAAGTAGACAAGAGACGAATAGAGTACTGACAATTCCCAAGTCGTGTGCACTTTTGATTGAATAGTTGCTCGCATCACAAGTCTTCCGCCAACAAGGATGGCTTTGACGGAGTTAAGTCTTCAATATCCCAAATCGCTTTACTAATGCGGTAAGTGTTTCGACATCAGAACAATCAGCAGGATCCTTCTAGTTGCGATGATTATGGTTGCGATGGCTGAGAGCTCAAGCTTGCGTCACATGACGGAGTTTAAAATGAGGTGAAACGTGCGGAAGGGTCATCATTCATATGCAATAATGAAACGCTGAAGTTATTTTCCGTCTCGACAATATTATTATTATTAGCTCATTATGTCCAGCGCTGTCTGGTCGCGCTGACACCTTGGTTAAAGTGAACCGCTCCTCGTCCAATGTGACACGAAACTTGGATGCCAAGACAAAACCAGGGCGTCATCTTCAATATTCTTATCCGGAACAACAAATAATTTTTGTTCTACCTCCGGTTCATCGACGCACACGGCTCCCGTAAATGTACCCAGCGGCATTATTTTTACATTTCCTAGACCTCGCAGTACTGTGAAACATTTTTCCAGTTTCACGTCGGTCAGTTTTTAAAAAGCTAAGTAACGATTGAGACATCCGCTCCAGTGTCGACCAGACAATTTATTTAAACTCCGCTTACGTTTATCGCTTTATGTCGTTTTGAAGACTGAATCACTTGCACAAATCTGGATACTTGTGGACACTCTCTTGCAATATGTCCCACGCCTTCACATTTAAAGCATTTTGTATCTGTCTTGCAATCGTTTCTCAAGTTCTCAACTGATCCGCAATTAAAGCAACAAGTATTTCGATGGCTGGCAATGTATGAGTTTTTTTTGCCCCCACAGTACGACTTGGCTTGATTGTTACGACATGCACTTGCGTTGGTATATTTCGAATTTCTCTTTTAGCGCGTGAAATTCTTTGCAGCTGTTAAATTTTAATTCACTTGGTATATCTAACTCGTCCACAGTGTATCCAATAAGGGACTCTTCGTCGATCGATCCCTGTGCTGCTGTTTTTCATAATCAAAATATACTCGTGGAAGCCCTTTGTTTAGCTATTGATCTTTTTTAATAGCTGTTGCGAAGAATAAATAGCCGAAGAAAGTTGTTTATTTTCCGATACTGTTTATTTTGCGAATTGTTTACGGCAGCTAGGGCCGACAAAGAGCTATATCTAATGCCGAAAAACAAAGAAGTGACAATTGGCGGGACAGACAGCCGAAATGCAGCGCCCAAGCTTAACGTAGGTAGATAACAAAGAGAACAAGGAATGAGCGCCGTACAGATAAATGCGTGCGAAAACAGCGGATTACACTATGGGAATCGCAATTGCTACCTGCCAGGAATCAACTGCATGACTCTCGCCAAAGGCCATCTCATTGGGGGCAGATTCTCGTCCTTAACAAGAAAAACGTTGTCCACGGCTACGCCAGGCTTTGGGGTGCGCCACTTGGAGCGCTGCTGGAGCAACGTCAAGTACTCTTCCTTCCATCGCGACCAAAATATTTGCTGAAGAAAGGAGATGCGCTGCCAAGAGTCAAGCCGATTATAGTTTAGGCCCGTTATATCTGGCTCGTCAAACGACGAAGGCGGACCACCATTGAGAAAATGCGCCGGAGTGAGGACGTCCAGATCGGCAGGGTTCTCTGAAATGGGAACTAAAGGTCTGGAGTTAATAACTGCCGAGATGTGGCACACCAGCGTCCTCAGCTCGTCGAAGGTCAGAACCGCCGTACCCACAGCGCGGTAGAAATGATGTTTGGCCGTTTTCACCTCGCTTCCCAAAGTCCACCGAAATGGGGCGACCGTGGAGGATTGAACCGCCAGTCAATCGTCTCCGAAAGGCAAAAATTCTGAACGGAGCCTTGATGCTCGCTGCTGAGAAATAACCTTCGAAGTTCCAGAAGTTCATTTTTGGCGCCGACAAAGTTGGTGGCGTTGTCTGACCAAATTTGCTTCGGCTTCCGCCGGGTGCATATGAACGTCTTGAGTTTGCACAGAAACGCAACTGTCGACAGATCCTTGATCAGCTCCAGGTGCACTGCCTTGGTTGCAAAGCATATAAATACGCAGACGTAGCATTTAACCGCGGGCTTGTTGCGAGTATCCGACTTGTGAAAGAATGGTCCACAGAAGTCTATACCAGCAACCTCAAAAGCGTGAGATCCTTCCAAGCGCTCCTTGGGAAGGTCCGCCATTATGTGCTCTATCAGCCGCGGCTTAATCCGAAAACATCTGATGCATCTGTTCACGGCCTTGGTAACCGTCTTCCTCCCCCCAATAGGCCAATATTGGGATCGAATTGCACCCAGAAGAGCTCGAGGTCCAGCATGAAGATTGCTTTCATGGTAATGCGAAATAATTGCCAGAGTCACCGGATGGGACCTTGGTAGGATTTTTGGGTGGCGGCCATCAAAGTCCAATGACGAATTCCGGAGGCGACCGCCTACTCTAAGAAGTCCAAATTGATCTAGGAAAGCGAAAGCGAGGATATGGGACTAGATGAGGAAACTCTTCCCAGCGTTTTTAGGGACTGCATGTCCTCCCATAAATTCGCGCGCTACACCAAACGCATGATCATCTGAGTACCCTCTTGAATGTGTGCGACGGTGAGCCCAGGATGACGAATTCCACTACAAAATTTGTAAATGTATGCAAACACTCGTTGCAGTGAGGGGTAGGAATTTGCAAATTTGGAGCTAGCAATTACATCCACGTACGGCGACTTTGCGATGAACACACTTCGACGAAGCTCAAGCACCGGCTTGTCAGGACAAACAGCTGTTGGCCAATCTCTTTCAGGCTCCGTAAGATAGGCGGGTCCATGCGCCAAGAGTGACGATTCGCTAAGCTCAGACGGCAGGGATCCTCTGGATAAGATGTCAGCCGGATTTAACGCTGTTGAAACATAACGCCAAGCCGTGACATCTGTAAGCTCCTGAATGGCAGCAACCCTATTTGCCACAAATATGTTGAACCTGGCGGGCTCATCTCGGATCCAGGAAAGTGCCACCGTAGAGTCGCACCAACAATAGTAGCGTCCTTTAAATACTTTCAAGCCAACTATTTCCCTCATGATTTTAGCCAGAAGATCCGCACCACAAAGCTCCAGCTTTGGTACTGTAATGGTCTTCAACGGAGCTATGCGCGACTTCGAACAAAGCAAAAGGCTAAAACTTTGATTCCCTTTAGAAACCACATAAACGCAGGCTCCATAGGCACCAATGCTTGCATCACAAAAACCATGCACCTCAAGACCAGACTCTGCGCTAAACACGAACCGAGGGAAACTAACATGACTTATTATTTCAAAACTGCGGCATATATCAAGCCATTTCGTGTTATGAGTTTCCGGGAGGCTTTCATCCCAGGACAGTTTTTCCTTGCAGAGCTGCTGCAAAAAGATTTTACACCTTGTGATTACCGGACCGACCAGGCCGAGAGGATCGTAAAACTTAGCAATCGCAGACAAAACAGAGCGCCTGCAGGGTCTCAATGGCGACTGAAAGGCAGAGAACGAAAACAATAGCTGGTCGGAGGCGGGATCCCAAGCGAGACCAAAAGTTTTGGTGAAATCGCTACCATCTTCAAACTTCATGAATGACTCCTTGTCCTCGGCGGGCACAATCTCCAGCAGAAGCGGAATGTTAGAGCACCATTTCCTTAGCTTGAGCTTGCCCTTCGCAAGAATGCCAGCCGTCTGCTGCATTATGCTGATAGCATCCTTTACCGTGCCGGAGCCGGAGATAAGATCATCCACGTGAAAATCGCGCCGAAGGATTTCTGATCCAATGGGAAACGATGCCTGCTCATCGATTGACAACTGCTGCATAGCCCTCACGGACAAGAAGGAGGCTGGTTTGGTGCCGTAGGTAACTGTGTCGAGTTTGTATACTTGAAGGTCATCGATCGGGGAGTTCCTCCATACAATACACTGCAAATAGCTATCTTCTTGCGAGACCCTTACACATCGGTACATTTTACATATGTCTCCTGTAACGGCAACTGGGTGTGAGCGAAATCGAATTAGGATGTGAAATAGCTTGGGCTGGATGACCGGGCCGGCCATTAACACATCGTTAAGCGAGTAACCGGTGGAAGGGGCAGCTGATCCGTCAAAGACAACGCGAATCTTGGTGGTAGAGCTATCCTCCTTTATGACGCAGTGATAAAAAAGTGGTAAAAAGTATCGGCACGAGCTGACTTCGGAAGCCGGCACAGCCGACATATGTCCCAGATGACGATATTCCTTCATGAACGCCGCATATTTAACCCTCAAGCCAGGGTGCTTTGTAAGCTTCCTTTCCAGCGACAAGAATCTTCGCACAGCCTGAGGATGGGAATCTTCTAAAGAATCCAAATGAAGTTTTAGCGGCAAACGTACCGAGTAATCGCCAGCTTGCAATCGGGAGTAATTTTTAACAAAGTGGGCGTCGCAATCTAGCTCCTCCTTAGTGGCTTGAACTATTGGGCCGGGACAGTTTTCTACCTCCCAAAAGCGCTCCAGAAGTGAATCCAGTTCAACATCAATGCTGTTTTCCTCGCTGGCTGCAGAAGGAACGCGTGAAGCTATTAAGGCGCTACCGCAAGGGCGCGCGCAGTCTCCAGACACTACCCAGCCCAGACGAGTTTTTTGAAGCAGTGGCAGTCCTGGCAACAACTTTATCTGACCTACGCACAGCAGCTCATAAAACAGGCTAGCTCCTATTAACAGGTCAACACGCTGAGCTTTATGGAATTCCGGGTCGGCGAGCTGTAGGTTTTCTGGAATCTTCCAGTCCCCAATGTCTACATTAAAACTTGGCTGGCGATCCGTGATATTGGGAGCGATAACTGCTGTTATGCTCGTTGAGACATCCGAAGTGGCAGACCGCATCGCAATTCCTACCGAGAATCCATCAGTCGCGAAATTGGAATCCCCGATTCCAGTGACGGAGCCGGACGACCTCGACCTCTTAAGTTGCAGTTGATTTGCAAACCGAGAGGTGACCAAGTGCAGTTGAGAGCCAGAATCTAACAAGGCCCTGCAGGGAACGAACAGTCCCGACCGATTCTGCACTAGAACGGTTGCAGTGGCTAGCAGCACAAGGACACTACCGAGATCCTGGGCAATTAGAGTAGAAGAAGTCGAAAGCGGGTCGAAAGGCTCAGTGTGGGAGCTTGAAGACACCGGAACATGTGGCTGCGAGGAAAGCGGACCATCTAGATGGAGCAGCGTATGATGACTGATTCCACAAGTGCGGCAGCGGCTCGAGCTGCATTGCCGTAGCTGACGACCTGCCTTTAGGCAATTTAGGCAAAGGGCTAGTCTCTTTGCCTCGCGCAGACGATCTACTGGCGCTAAGTCTCTAAATTGCGGGCAATAATATATGGCATGCTCTGCACTATGGCAAAGCATGCAACCAAGAGAATTTTGGGTGGTAGCAACTAGCGTCGAACGATTTCTGCCCACCTGAACGCCTGGCGCATAGGTTGCCATGGCGCAATCCACGGCCTCCAAAGTCCTACATCGCTGCTCCAGGAATGCAGCCATCGATTCCCACTACGGAATAAGGTTGGCAAAGACCGGATCCTCCAAGCGCTCCTCCCACTTAGCTTGGCTCGCCGCATCCAGCTTTTGCAGCAGCACTTGCACTATGATGCAGCCAGCGATTTGCTCAGTGGTGCCCAAACCCTTCAACGCACGAATGTGAGCGTTAAACTTGTCCGACAATTCCCGAAGCGATGCCACTGAACCATTCCGTACTACCTTTAAACCCAGAATCTCGGTGATGTGCGCCTAAAAAGCGAGACGCCGATTATCAAACCTTTTTGAAGCAACTCTAAAGCCGCTTCGTAATTGCTGTTTGAGATCTCCAATGATCGGATAGTTTCCAGCGCTGAATCCTTCAAACATGACCGCAGATGTTGAAATTTCTCAATGTTGGAGAGGTCCGGATGGCTGTCGAATATGCTCGTGAACACGGAGTAAAAATCCGCCCAGTTTGCGTAGCCTCCGCCAAAGGTTGGCAGCTGCACAGGCGGCAAAGGCATCGGCCTCGGCCGCGGCTGCGTTTGATGACCACTACACTGGTGGGGCACAACACCTTCCGCAAACGTTGAGTGCGGCGCGAAATGCACATTGCGTTTGGCTATTTCCGCGCGCACACTAGCCTTGAATTCAACGATGAATTCATCGAAACTCTCGCTCATTTCACTGCCAATTTCGTCGAAATCCAATTCTTCAAGTTCTGTATGCAGAACATTGAAGGCACTTTGCAGCTTCGTCGTATCCGTTTAGCGTCTCATTAGACAACAACGTTTGTAGCCTCTGAAACCTGCTGAACAGAGCATTGGCTAAGCGCTTTAAAACGGTCACCCTGTTTTTGTCACTTTCAGCGGGCATAGCAACAAATCGCTTTTAATTCGGTTCAGCGGGAAGATGAGCACAAAATAAATGCCGAAAATGCAAGCGGAGTCAATGCACGTAACGATTTATGTAGCAATGTATGTATGTATATATGTAATGTTAGCTCGCTTAAAAACAGCCACTATCACCGAAATGTATTTATATTTATTTATATTTATTTATAAACGGGATAAGTGCATTAATTAATGCATGCAAATTAACACTATCACGTCGGGGTCACCAATGTTTAGCTATTGAGCTTTCAATAGCTGTTGCGAAGAATAAATAGCCGAAGAAATTTGTTTATTTTCCGATACTGTTTATTTTGCGAATTGTTTACGGCAGCTAGGGCCGACAAAGAGCTATATCTAATGCACAAGTTGAGTCTTTGCCGAAAAACGAAGAAGTGACAATTGGCGGGACAGACAGCCGAAATGCAGCGCCCAAGCTTAACGTAGGTAGATAACAAAGAGAACAAGGAATGAGCGCCGTACAGATAAATGCGTGCGAGAACAGCGGTTTGCACTATGGGCATCGCAACTGCTACCACTGCCTACTTCCGCTTACAATATTACGAATATGAGATTAGTCTACTGCACAGTTTTGGCGGCTACATGACCCAACACCCTTATCTTTCTTTCTTCTTTCGCTCTGCTAGTTTGGCATGTAAGTCAGCACTTCTGTACGCTTATATTCTCTAGTTAATACGTTTTTCAACTCCTCAAACGTATTGAAAACTTCCAAATCTAAGAATAGTTTTGCCAGCTTTGTTACCTTTCCACGTGCTTGTACGTATTATTATTGATTTCAAAATTATAGAACCACTTCTCCACAGAAATAGTCTCTCCGTCAGTCCGGAACCACATTCGCAAAATTTTAAGCTAAAATTGTTCTTTTATTCCGCTCTCTGTCAGTGGCTTCGTCCACTTTTCGTAACACTTTCAGCCTTAGTAATTATTTGTTGAAGACTTTCGTCACTCATTTCTTCTTCAGTTTGTATTTCCACTTTACTTCTTTTCTGTAGATTCTCCCCTTTCCCAAATTCCCTTTCGTAGCGCGTTTGCAATCGCTCATTCTTCTTCACTCATGTACTCGCTGTCTTCTGACGACGTACTAACGCTTTGAATTTCACCAACTAATTTTGACCGGATCGGGCCTCAGATGTAAGGCTTCAGGCCGGGTCGAGCCCCCAAATGTAAGGCATTAAAGCCTGTTTATTAATATAGTTAGAATTGTAGTAGTAGCTATACCCTTAACTACTTGACGACTTGATGACGATTGACCCCCCGACACACCAACTTCTATGCACGGACTTGATCCCTCGACGACTTCTTTCACTACTCCAGAACTTTATTTTTGTATTTTATACTTTGCTTTTATTTATTGAATCTTCTTGTATAAAAACTAACAATAGGTTTAAAAATCTGAACTATAAAAGTTCTTGTTTATGTGAGGGGCCACTGTATGGCCTTTGCGCCAGAGCTTTCGCTCTCTTCCGCGCTCGCCCCTTTTACTCCAAGCGCACCCGATCACCCAAACCCGCTTTAGCGATGTAAAGCGGGTAACAGCGCCGAATAAAACGCACTTATGGCCACGACGCCCCCGCTTGCTGTTCTTCTTATTCGGTGGTCCCCTTTTCGATCTATTCGTTTGCGCCGTAGGAATTTGTCCCAATTTCGACAGTCAGCTCAACACATCTTGGAGGACGAGCCCCCCAAAAGACATTGGTCCTTCAAACCAGAATATTCTTCTGCCAGCAGTTCCCGGCTATTGGTTCCGCCAAGATAAGTACGAGCATTCTTAAATTTTCTCACTGCCGGTCTTCAGCAGAGCTCCGAACATTCAATTTCGGTCGCACTGTTGTAAGACTATGTTCCGTGTCAATTCCACATCCGTGAATTTTCCGACACAACGGCAGGTGAGAAACTCAGTTTTCCTCATCGTTCGACATTTTCCTTTTCATACCGTCTTGGCTTTGTTCCATTCTTTTTCTGCACATCAACGAGCAAACGGTCATATATGTATGTTTTTTTTCTTTAATTCCTTTTATTCCTCTCGGGAACTTAGGGCTTCTACGAAAGCTTTCCATCTAACTCTATTTTGAGCTGTCTGTTTTGCACTTGCCCATGTGGTGTTTATTTGGGCTAGTTCTTGGTGAGCGGTTCTTCTCCAGGTTGCTCTTGGCCTTCCAACTCGCCTGCTTCCTTGGGGGTTCCAGTCTAGTGCCATCCTCACTATGCTACTCGGGTTTCTTCTGAGAGCGTGCCCTATCCACATCCATTTTTTCTTCCTTATTTGTATGTGAATCGGGGACTCGTCTGTAACGCGCCACAGTTCTGTGTTGGCTAATCTGTTTGGCCAGAATACCCCACATATGACTCTCAGTTATTTGTTGCTGAAAGCCGGTAGCTTCTGCGTTATTTTCTTCGTGGCGAGCCATGTCTCACTTCCGTATAGCAGTATGGATTTCACACACGCATTGTAGATCCTGAGCTTTGTTCGTCAGCTGATTTGTCGGTCTCTCCATATGCGGTATAATCTCCCATATGCTGAGCGGGCTTTCCCAAGACGGCTGGAGACATCATCATCCACTCTACCACTGCTGGATATAATGGTGCCAAGGTATGGGAAACTGGTAATGAACTCGATTGGGTTCCCATTTATGTTGATGTTTCCTTGGCTGGAGTGGTTGAAGCGCATAGCTTTTGTTTTCGCTATGTTTATCTCGAGCCTTACGCTGCTGGCTATCCTGACGAGGTCGTCACTTTTCCTTTGTATGTCGTCGAGTCTCTGCGATATGAGACAGATGTCGTCTGCGTAGTCCAAGTCCCCAAGGTGTCTGGTGAGGTTCCACGTAATTCCGCGCTTGGAAGAGCATACTTCGCTCATTAACTCGTCGACTACGATGTTAAAGAGGAGTGGTGACAGCGGGCATCCTTGCCGAATTCCGGTGTTTGTCTGGAAAGGTGCACTAGTTTTTCCATTGTGCAGTACCGCCAGGTTGGCATCGTCATACATCGATTTGATGATGGCGATGAGATTTGCAGGTACTCCTTTTCTTGCAAGTGTTCGCCATATTGCTGCTCTTTCAACTGAGTCGAACACCTTCTTGAAGTCGATGAACAGGAGGTAAAGCGGGGCTTTCCATTCCACAGCTTGCTCGGTTATTATGCATAGTATATTTGCCTGGTCTACGCAACTCCTGTGGGGTCTGAAGCCTGCCTGTTCGTCTCGGATTAATGGCTCAATTTTTTCCTGGAGGCGTTCGTTCAGAGCTAAGTAAGTAGCTAAGATCTTGTAGCTGGTGTTGAGCAGTGTTATCCCTCTCCAGTTGTTGCAGTCACTAAGGTCGCCTTTTTTGGGAAGCTTCACAATGATTCCGCTTTTCCAGGAGGCTGGCACCGTCTCGCCTTCCCATATGCGTGAGAAATGTGGATGCAATATTTCAGCCATCAGTTGGGTGTCAACTTGAAGCAATTCAGCTGGTATGTTGTCTTCGCCAGCTGCCCTGTTGTGCTTCGGCTTCTTTATTGCATTCACGATTTCTCTTACATTCGGGGGTGCAGAGGGTATCCTGCTACTCTCACTTGGCGGCACAACACTCCTGTAGTCTATGGCCACGTTTGGTGATGTGGTGTGGCTAATTCCCATGAAGTGTTGGCGCCATCTTCGGATTTGTGCGTCATCATTGGATAGGAGGTTACCTTCTAGATCTCTGACTGGTTTGTTCTGTTTGTGATGGGTTACTGTGAACCGTCCAATATGCTGGTATAGCGAGCGCATGTTGTTCTCGCCGGCTGCTCGTTCTGCGTCTGCCGCAAGTCTATCCAGCTGTGCTTTTTTATATGTATGTATGTAACATATATGTTCATATGTTCATACATCATACATATTCACTTATGTTCATATACATCATACCTATGTATGATGTTCCTTGTTCGCCGGACAGTCCGCGGCGTTTGCGACATTTTTTTTCTCATCTGGGTGTGTGTCATTTTTTCGCAACATAATTTTTCCGTCCTTTTACAGACATTAAATACACTTCTCTATGCTTTACTGTGCCCATAAATTTGCATGCATGCCCATATTCCGTATACGTATATTATCTGCCTATTTTTCCAGGAACTACTTTTCTGCTAATAAATTATTAATTTAGGAATTAATATATTTAATAAATTACAAAAAAATATAATAAATTATTAAACAACGAAATAATATAAAAGAGAGACAAAAACCACATCATTATTACAAATCCATAGGGGCGGGACCGAGATCGTTTTTTTGTCCAGTTTCGAGTTAACCGCTGCAGAGGCCGCTATGTTGTTGTTGTTTGTTCTCCCTCAATCTGCCGTCCCTTACGCACTCACTGCTTGACGACGGCATAACACCCAAGGTTTTAATTCCACCGTTCCGGCTTCGCAATTATTTAGTTTGAGAATAGGTGAATTTTTGCGATTACTATTTTTTGAATTAGTAATTAATTATTTTCGAATTACGAGACAAGATCAACCCTTTGTGGACCTAATTTGGTTTTCTGACCGAACAGAATATAAAAAAACTCCACGTCCGAGCAACGAAATATTAATATTTGTTTTCACATATTCATGTCCGACGACATCGAGATCTCGGATCTTCTTGGCAAATCGGACGCTAGTGGAAATGGCGAGATGTCTTCTGGTTCAGGCGGGGCTAGGAGTTTTTGGGCAGAAGCTGTCAACAGTTCGGTTTATCGGCGTAACCGATCTCCTACCAGCGCGGTTAAGAGTATGACCCCTATGGAAGGGTGGACTGGTAAGAAGCGTTGTGTGAAACATCTAAAAGTATTTGGATCTCTTGCAGTTGCTCTGGACAAGGGTCCGAGGAAGGGCAGCAAGTTTCAACCCAAGGGCAAAGAGTATATTATGGTTGGGTACTCTGTGGTTGGGTTATCGGCTGTATGACCCAGCAGCTCGACAACTGGTAGAGAAACGAGATGTTTTGTTTGATGAACATCATGCTGTGGCATCCAAAGAAGATGTGTTGATCAACCTGGAGGAACTCGAAGAACCCTGCCAGCGAGATGGGGCCAAAGACGATGAAACCGTATCTGACATATCCGTCGATACTGGCAGCTCGGATGAGAGCATAGATCAGTATGAGAGTGCTGACGATATGGAGGAGCAGGTCGAAGAAGAGGCACGCAGAGGTCCTGGTCGCCCCAAGATTGTCCGGACTGGAAAACCTGCACGTCCAAAGAAACAATATAACATCTTGGGCGCTCTTGTTTCGGAAAATGTTCCGATCCCTTTGACTTGCAAAGAGGCGGTGGAAAGTTCGCATGCTATGGAATGGCGCGAAGCTATGGCTAAGGAATATGATTCCCTGGTTGCCAATCAAACTTGGCAGATTACTGATTTACCGAAGAATCAGAGAGCAATTGGTTGCAAATGGGTTTTCAACGTGAAACGAGATATGGATGGGAAAATAGAACGTTTCAAGGCTCTTCTGGTAGCAAAGGGATGTTCCCAGCAATTTGGCGTTGATTACCTGGAAATTTTTTCGCCGGTATGCCGACTGGAGAGTGTGCGTTTGATGATAGCACTGGCGGCGGACCTTAAGCTATATCTTCATCAGATGGATGTATGCACGGCGTTTCTCAACAGTGATCTAAGGGAGACGGTTTACATGAAGCAGCCGGAGGGATATATTGACGAGAAGAATCCTGACAAGGTATTGGTGCTGAGGAAAGCAATATACGGCTTAAAGCAGTCAGGAAGGGCCTGGAACGAAAAGCTAAATGGCGTTTTGGTGGATATGGGATTTATTTCCTGCAACAACGAGCCATTTTTATACAAACAGAGCGGACAAGGTAACCTTTCACTAATTCTTGTATATGTTGACGATAAAGTTATAGCTTGCCAATCGCACGAGAATTTGTTGGAAATTAAAAACAGCATTTCACAATCGTTTGAGGGCGTTGACAAGGTCCGTTAAGCCATTTCCTGAGAATGGAAATCGAGCGAGAATGCGATCTTGGAGCGATTGCTTTAGGACATTCGCAATATATCAAGGATTTATTGCCAACCCATGGAAGCGCGAATCATGCAAGTTGGCCAAAACTCCCCTCGATGCAGGTTTCCAGATAGATTGCATCAGCGATAAATGCAAAAAGGTGGATCCCATGGTCTATCAATCTGTGGTGGGAGAGCTTTTGTGGCTAGCTCTGACAACAAGACCGGACATACTGCATTCGGTGTCCAAATTGGCTCAACGGAACCAAAATCCGCATGCTGAGCACATGGCTGGCATAAAGCACATACTAAGGTATCTCTCGTCCACGGTTGACATGAAATTACATTATCAGCAATGTGGTCAATCGTTCTGGCTGGACAAGAAGTCTAACACTGGCTACATCTACTTGTGTGCCGGTGGTACAATTTCTTAGCGCATAGAAAAGCAGCGAAGGCGTTAAGCAGTACCGAGGTGGAGTACATGACACTTTCGGCGGCCTTTTAGGAGGCGATAATTTTGGAAATTGGATGCGGAGACGACAACACCCCGATCGTCGTGTATGGCGATAATGTGAGCGTGCAGGCGTTAACCAATAATCCTTTTAACCATTCCAGAACGAAGCATATTGATATACGTTATCATTTTGTTAGAGATGTCGTAAAGGAAGGGAACGTTTTGTTAAAATATAAATGTACAACCGACATGATAGCAGATATTTTGACCTAAAACCTTCCGAAGACCAAACCAAATTGCTTACAGAAATGCTAAATTTGTATTAAATATAATTTGTAAACATGCATGCATTAAGGAAGGGTGTAGAAATGCACGCTTGTATTCGTTACCGATCATAGCCTATAGATTTGTCCCTCTTTAACGAATCAGGAATAAGAAAATATGTATAACCACTTTGTCACTTTTTTCATTCCTTACTCAGTCGCAAATAAAATTCCGCAGCAAACACACGGTGTTTTACTTAGCTCTCTTAGGATTCTGCCGTTTAATACTATCTCTAATTTATTTTGTTTTCAATATATCACTAATAATATATATGTAAGGTATAAAAGCCTATTTATTAATATAGTTAGAATTGTAGTAGTAGCTATAGACATAACTAATTGACGACTTGATGACGATTGACCCTCCGACACACTAACTTCTATGCTCGGACTTGATTCACTACTCCACAACTTGAGTCTTTTTTTGTTTACAATCACAATTTGCTGATCTTCGTACGCCCTGCACTCGCTAGCTTTTTCTTGACGCTTTTTCTTTTTCTTCCTTTGTTACTCGTCTACTATCGCCTAGCAGGCACGTTGATAACTATCGATACACAACACTACTTTACATTCGGCCATCCTGATTTTCTGAGTCTGAACCAGAGGACGCAGCATCTTTGTTTTCCACCAAATATTTCCAAAGTTTCAGGTTATCAACGCTGGTAGAAGTGAGAGCTGGTCCTTCGCCGAATGCCGCCTTCTTTACATCGTAACCCCAATTTCGCTTCACCTTGGTTACTGTGTATGGACCGATAAACGATCCCAGCCACAAATTGTGTTCGCTTAATAGCAACCAGATTACCTTCTTTGTAGAGCCTTTCCATGATTGCGTTCTTGTCGTAGTTCCTCTTGTAAGTTTTTTGGGCTTCTTGAATTTGTCTTCGTGCCTCCATTCTCATCTGGTTTCTTTCTTGATCGAAACCAGTGGCTATTTCTTCCTCCAAGATCGACAGCACACTATCGCTAACTTTGTTGTGCATTTGTACTCTAAATAGTAATTGAAACGGAGTCTTCTTTGTAGAGCTGTGGAACTTGCGCTACAAACTTGAACCACTTGGATGGGTCTTCAGCGGACAATTTAGCTATCATTACTACTATCGCTACTACGAAAACATCCAGCGAATAGCGACTCAGACTGTCGACGTGTTTCATTTTATCTCCTGCACGGTGCTCAACTTGCAATGTGAAATCTTCAAGATACAGAATCCATTCAGCTACTTGTCTGGGTACAACCTTCTTCTTCACTGTCTGAGAAAACACTGCTCAATCGGTGACCAGCTTAATCCTGACTCCCAATAGGTAACGGCGGAACTTCTTAATACGCAGCTTCTTAATACGCAGCTTTAACCTCTAGAATATAACTGTGGCGCTTTGACTCTGCTTGGGAAGTTTTCTTTCTCCAGCCACACCCATTCATAAAAGCATCAGTATGTAGTTCGGTTGGTGCTTCCCTGTTATACAACTGCAGGACAGGTTCATTCGACAGGATATCCTTGCGCTCCTGGTTCCTGATTCATTGCGCTTATTTGTTCGGCCTCAAATATAAACTCGGTGTCTTTCTTTAACAAGTTTGTTAGCGGTCAGGATATTACTGCATACCCTCATACAAATTTTCGAAAAAAAATCCTGTCAATCCTAAGAACAATTGACATCTTTAATGTTCTTGGGCAGGGCAAACTTCTGAACAGCCTGTGCTTTTTTCTTTCCTGTCAGATTTTTCCGTCCTGAACTGTGTGACTCAAAAAGCTGATCTTCTTTTCCAAGAAAGAAAATTTATTCCATTTAATGCGCATTCCATATTAAGCTGCCTCCTCCAGGACTATCTTTAACTTTACTATGCACTCCTTGTTTGTTTGAGCGAATATGATTATACCGTCGACGTAAATCTGCATCACATCTTTTTGTATCAAGTTGACAAAACGGTTAAGCACGGTAGGGGAGTTGCAAAATCCAAATAGTGATTTGCAGAACTCCTTGGTGATAAACGCAGTGTAGCGACGACTAGACTCTTTGGCTGAATTATCGGCTTAAGCTGTATAGAAACCTCCTCAACTGAGTACCTAGCTTGGTTTCTAAACTTTTGAACCGAAGCCAGGCAATAGGAATCACCTTGAGATTCAAATCCTGAAGTAGACAAGAGACGAATAGAGTACTGACAATTCCCAAGTCGTGTGCACTTTTGATTGAATAGTTGCTCGCATCGCAAGTCTTCCGCCAACAAGGATGGCTTTGACGGAGTTAAGTCTTCAATATCCCAAATCGCTTTACTAATGCGGTAAGTGTTTCGACATCAGAACAATCAGCAGGATCCTTCTAGTTGCGATGATTATGGTTGCGATGGCTGAGAGCTCAAGCTTGCGTCACATGACGGATTTTAAAATGAGGTGAAAGGTGCGGAAGGGTCATCATTCATATGCAATAATGAAACGCTGAAGTTATTTTCCGTCTCGACAATATTATTATTATTAGCTCATTATGTCCAGCGCTGTCTGGTCGCGCTGACACCTTGGTTAAAGTGAACCGCTCCTCGTCCAATGTGACACGAAACTTGGATGCCAAGACAAAACCAGGGCGTCATCTTCAATATTCTTATCCGGAACAACAAATAATTTTTGTTCTACCTCCGCTTCATCGACGCACACGGCTCCCGTAAATGTACCCAGCGGCATTATTTTTACATTTCCTAGACCTCGCAGTACTGTGAAACATTTTTCCAGTTTCACGTCGGTCAGTTTCTAAAAAGCTAAGTAACGATTGAGACATCCGCTCCAGTGTCCACCAGACAATTTATTTAAACTCCGCTTACGTTTATCGCTTTATGTCGTTTTGAAGACTGAATCACTTGCACAAATCTGGATACTTGTGGACACTCTCTTGCAATATGTCGCACGCCTTTACATTTAAAGCATTTTGTATCTGTCTTGCAATCGTTTCTCCAGTTCTCAACTGATCCGCAATTAAAGCAACAAGTATTTCAATGGCTGGCATTGTATGAGTTTTTTTTGCCCCCACAGTACGACTTGGCTTGATTGTTACGACATGCACTTGCGTTGGTATATTTCGAATTTCTCTTTTAGCGCGTGAAATTCTTTGCAGCTGTTAAATTTTAATTCACTTGGTATATCTAACTCGTCCACAGTGTATCCAATAAGGGACTCTTCGTCGATCGATCCCTGTGCTGCTGTTTTTCATAATCAAAATATACTCGTGGAAGCCCTTTGTTTAGCTATTGAGCTTTTTTAATAGCTGTTGCGAAGAATAAATAGCCGAAGAAAGTTGTTTATTTGCCGATACTGTTTATTTTGCGAATTGTTTACGGCAGCTAGGGCCGACAAAGAGCTATATCTAATACACAAGTTGAGTCTTTGCCGAAAAACAAAGAAGTGACAATTGGCGGGACAGACAGCCGAAATGCAGCGCCCAAGCTTAACGAAGGTAGATAACAAAGAGAACAAGGAATGAGCGCCGTACAGATAAATGCGTGCGAGAACAGCGGTTTGCACTATGGGCATCGCAACTGCTACCACTGACTACTTCGACTTACAATATAACGAATATGAGATTAGTCTACTGCACAGTTTTGGCGGCTGCATGACCCAACACCCTTATCTTTCTTTCTTCTTTCGCTCTGCTAGTTTGGCATGTAAGTCAGCACTTCTGTACGCTTATATTCTCTAGTTAATACGTTTTTCAACTCCTCAAACGTATTGAAAACTTCCAAATTTAAGAACAGTTTTGCCAGATTTGTTACCTTTCCACGTGCTTGTACGTATTATTATTGATCGCTCAAGCCATACGCCTCTGTATTTTGTTCAAAATTATAGAACCACTTCTCCACAGAAATAGTCTCTCCGTCAGTCCAGAACCACATTCGCAAAATTTTAAGCTAAAATTGTTCTTTTATTCCGCTCTCTGTCAGTGGCTTCGTCCACTTTTCGTAACACTTTCAGCCTTAGTAATTATTTGTTGAAGACTTTCGTCACTCATTTCTTCTTCAGTTTGTATTTCCACTTTACTTCTTTTCTGTAGATTCTCCCCTTTCCCAAATTCCCTTTCGTAGCGCGTTTGCAATCGCTCATTCTTCTTCACTCATGTACTCGCTGAATCGCAATAGCTTATGTTTCCAACTAATTCGACCGGATCGGGCCTCAGATGTAAGGCTTCAGGCCGGGTCGAGCCCCCAAATGTAAGGCATTAAAGCCTGTTTATTAATATAGTTAGAATTGTAGTAGTAGCTATACCCTTAACTACTTGACGACTTGATGACGATTGACCCTCCGACACACCAACTTCTATGCACGGACTTGATCCATCGACGACTTCTTTCACTACTCCAGAACTTTATTTTTTTATTTTATACTTTGCTTTTATTTATTGAATCTTCTTGTATAATAACTAACAATAAGTTTAAAAATCTGAACTATAAAAGTTCTTGTTTATGTGAGGGGCCACTGTATGGCCTTTGCGCCAGAGCTTTCGCTCTCTTACGCGCTCGCCCCTCTTACGCACTTACGCTCTCGCTCTTATCCGAGCTCGCGCTATCCAAGCGCATCCGATCACCCAAACCCGCTTTAGCGATGTAAAGCGGGTTACAGCGCCGCTCTAGATTTAAGCTACAATTAGTCTTATGTATGCACCCGAATAAAACGCACTTATACCCACGACGCCCCCGCTTGCTGTTTTTCTTATTCGGTGGTCCCCTTTTCGATCTAATCGTTTGCGCCGTAGGAATTTGTCCCAATTTCGACAGTTAGCTCAACACATCTTGGAGGACGAGCCCCTCAAAAGACATTGGTCCTTCAAAGCAGGATATTCTTCTGCCATCATTTCCCGGCTCTTTGTTCCGCCAAGATAGGTACGAGCATTCTTAAATTTTTTCACTGCCGGTCTTCAGCAGAGCTCCGAACATTCAATCTCGGTCGCACTGTTGTAAGACTATTTTCCGTGTCAATTCCACATCCGTGAATTATCCGACACAACGGCAGGTGAGAAACTCCGTTTTCCTCATCGTTTGACATTTTCCTTTTCATGTCGTCTTGGCTTTGTTCCATTCTTTTTCTGTACATCAACGAGCAAACGGTCATATATGTATGTATGTAACATATATGGTCATATGTTCATACATCATACATATCCACTTATGTTCATATACATCATACATAGTTACATACATAGTCAACCCATACATCCCGTATGTACAAACATATGCACACAATTATTTGTCAACGCAATTCTAACTCCGCTAATTTGCAAAGTTAAAAGTGAAATTGTGATATTTATACCCGTTACTCGTAGAGTAAAAGGGTATACTAGATTCGTTGAAAAGTATGTAACAGGCAGAAGGAAGCGTTTCCGACCATATAAAGTATATATATTCTTGATCAGGATCAATAGCCGAGTCGATCTGGCCATGTCCGTCTGTCCGTCCGTCTGTCCGTCTGTCTGTCCGTATGAACGTCGAGATCTCAGGAACTACATAAGCTAGAAAGTTGAGATTAAGCATACAGACTCCCAAGACATAGAAGCAGCGCAAGTTTGTCGATTCATGTTGCCACGCCCACTCTAACGCCCACAAACCGCCCAAAGCTGCCACGCCCACACTTTTGAAAAATGTTTTGATATTTTTTCATTTTTGTATTAGCCTTGTAAATTTCTATCGATTTGCAAAAAAACTTTTTGCCACGCCCACCCTAACGCCCACAAATTGCCAAAAACTGTCAGTGTTTAAGACTCTCCTTCGCAGTTCCACCAGCTGAGTAACGGGTATCAGATAGTCGGGGAACTCGACTATAGCGTTCTCTCTTGTTTTTTTTCTCATCTTGGTGTGTGCCGTTTTTTCGCAACATAATTTTTCTGTCCTTTTACAGACATTAAATACAGTCCACTTCTCGATGTTTTAAGCTTCTAGCTTCAAAGCGAACGGTCGTGTTTTTTTTCTGCGTTCCGAATTTATTTTTGTTTTGCTAAATCCTGCGGTGTACGAGAATTTAACAAATTCTTTAATAATTCAATTTCGTAATCCGTACTAGTTAAAGTTCCCTTCGTTTCGCGAGTGAATCTTTTGTGATAAGTGCATTATTTTAATAAATTAATTCAATCTGTTCTCTTTCTGTCTCTGTGTTTTGTTTATTTTTTCTTCGTGCGTTGTCGTAGTGCTGTTTGGTGTTGTTTTTGTACATAACTGCACGGTGCACCCGCTCTCTCGCTCTCCCACACAAAATCCTAAAGTGCAGACTGCGCTCTTGCGGTACATTTTCTGATTTTGTCTTTTGGTACAGTGGTCAAAACCCAATTAAACATGGAAACCAATGTTGTCTGCTTCCATAACAAATGCCGTCAGGAAATAAAGCCTGAGCAGTCAAAAATGACCTGTTGGCTATGTGATAGAATGGTGCACACTAAGTGCGCTGGTTTTAACGGCCGAACAAGTGATGACCTAGCTAAAGGCCCTAATCTAAAATACTGTTGTGATACTTGCCTAGGAGTTGCGAATGAAATGCAGCTCTTTATGCGCCAAACTAAAGGTGGCTTGAAAGGACTGATCAGCAGTTTTGGCTTGGCTAGAGATAGTTTTCGTCGAGCTGATGATCTTCTTTCTGCGCTTGATTCACAATTTAATAGCCTCAAACTATTAAAAGAATCTCCAAAGCGCAAGAAAGCCGCTGGTGGTAGGCTGCCTAAGGGGAATGCCCCGCAACCTTCGGCAAGTGATCAACAGGACTCCACAGCTGATCATATGACGATCGCAGCAAACCCTCAAATGTTTCTTAGATCGGCAGCTAAAAAAGATTCGGTGCAATCCGACCAATCGGTTGTGGAGGGAGTCCAGCCTGGGATTGCTACAGATTCCGATTTGTCCACACTGGTTTCTCAACCGGTGATTCCACCCGTCCCGAATTGTTTACCACCACAAAGAAATATTGAGTCCGGACTACCGGCTCAAGTTGGCACTTCAGAAATACAACCTGCAGAGTCAAAACCCCTCTCGATGGTTCCACTAAAGAAACAAATTTTTGTTTCTCGGCTTTCCCCTGATCAAACTGTAGTGGCGACTGAAGAGCCGCTAAATAAATTTTAGATAAACAATAAAAGATATAAACATTTTCTGCCTAGAAGTATGCACTAAATTATGTGATACTCTGAGCCTGGCTTTACGCGACGGGAATAACGTCGATGCATTTCAGTAAAAGCTTTACGTAGTTTAAGCTGAGCTTTAATGCACATGCATTTCTGCCAGAACAGAGTTTTGGACACAAATACCAGATAGCTCATGGATGCGCCAGGGAAGATCTGGAAAGCTTTAGTCTGATTAGGAAATTTTTATGCTGTGGCAGAGAAAAATTGCTAAGCGACTCCATCCGTTTCCGTGCTAAATTCTATTCCTTTTGAGATCCGGTAGAGTGCAAATCGTTGCAGTTGCCGATAAGATATATAATAATCACATAGTGCCAGTGTCCACGCGGATTGTGAAAATCTGGTGGCGGAAAAAAAAAGTATTCGGCGAAAGCTTAACCAAACTCAAGTGAGTAAAGCCGTTTTCATTAGCATACAGATGCATAACCTTTTGTTGCCCAGGTCACGGAAAGAGTGTCCACGGAGGCAACCAGGCGGCGGACTGACAGCCAGTGCCATAGGCCCGTCTGGAAAACCCTTATATTTCATCGGGGCTCAACCAGCGGATCTAGCCCAGCAAGCCGAGTTTGCGTCCTGTCCCGAGGAGCACCCTGGGAGGGGCAGGATGGACTACTAAGGGAGCAGCAGTAAAAGCAGTAGGAGAATGATCGGCAAATAACCTCAAGTGCAGTTTAATTGGCCAACAGCGCGCATGCGCAATAGCCTACAGTGGCCAGCTTTGGCGTTTTATGGAACATTTAATTGAAATTGGCAGTGCCAAAAGTGACCCAATAATTTTGACCCCAGTTGACCCCCAGTTGACCCCAGAAAGTGAACCTAACCCCAAGGGGTAGTGTAGATCCGAGCATCCGATGTCCGACTATAAATTTTCTTGTGCATTAAATCAAAAACCATTAAATGGGTTTTAACCCAGTTCTGCCATATTAAAATTTCTTGCCATTTTCTCCACAAATTGGTTATAACCTTTATCGAGTTACCTAACTTTTACGACACTCATATGAAATGTTTTGTGAATTTGATTCTGGTAAAAGAAGCCATGAATAGTTAATGAAAAACCTCTGAAAAATTAGAATACACTTATTTTTATAATTTAAGTAAAGTTAGTAAAAATCTAAGAAAATTTCTCTTGTTGCGAAGTGAAACGAATTGTGTAGAAGAATGCCTTTTTGACTCTTTTGTTTAAACTAATGCCTTAAAACCTCAAAGAGGCCTGCCAAAGCCATACAATTTTCAGCACACCTTCGAGGGAGATCGATCTTTCGCCGATGGATAAGATGCGTGAGATGATATAACCTTGTTTTAAGTGCTAACCCAAAACTTAAGAGAAATTTAATAAATGGCAATGATATAAAAGAAGTTGAGAAACGAATTAAATGCCGCATCAACTGAAATTTGGCTATCGCTGTAATAAATTAAATTTTTTTATAATTTTGTCGTGAATTATAATGAAGTTTAATTGAATTTAATTAAAAGAAATTTCACAATGGAGTTAAACGAGAAGTTGTCTACCAATGAATTAAATTAGATAATCGAAACTATTTCTTATTAATTTAATTCTTATCACAATTAACATTTATATCTAAATCCCCACATTTTTACTACATATTATTAAATCATGCGATACATAAATATTCTTATAACTATCTAAGCTTATTATCAAACTACCTATATGCGATGTTAGTCTTAATTACTTTATGTTTATTAAATTTAATGTTTAACGAAATCATGAGCAACTAAACATTTCCTCTACCGACTCTACTGATGACTCCACGGTCGTAAGGTTTCAAGGGATCATCGGAGCCATGCTCCTGCGGAAGAAGATCATAGGTTGGATGGGCCTCAAGCGAGCACAACAACATCCGTGTCTTCGCAAATGATAGTTTCCTCTCTGGCTTTTCCTCTGTCTTTCGTCCTTTCTTCTAACTTTCATTTTCTAGAATTTATTTATTTATTTTTCTTCCGGTTTAGTTCTAGCTCCAAATTTTTTGTCGCAAGCACGCTCAATTCTTGTCTTTATTAATAGTGATGTGTAGTCCGTGTCCGAGATCTGGGTGAGCAAGACCACCACCCCCAAAGCCGAAGAGCTAGAGCCGGAATCTAAAGCGTGCCCCGCAGCTCATATCCTCGAAAGCCTGCCTAACGCGAAGAGTTATATTACCTT
Source organism: Drosophila santomea (assembly GCF_016746245.2). Lineage (NCBI taxonomy): Eukaryota > Metazoa > Arthropoda > Insecta > Diptera > Drosophilidae > Drosophila > Drosophila santomea. The sequence goes on from NW_025319013.1 coordinate 423,911, forward strand.
CTTGTATTGAGAACAGTGGCGCACTACGTTACACACTACAAAACATCATCTGATGTACTGTCTTATATACAAGACAAAACAAAAGCCGACAACATAAAAGTGGAATAATTTAACTTTTCTTATGCTAGGGACATCTCATCTGTCAAGATAACTGTCCCAAATGAGCTTTTCTCAACCATATGTTCTGGTGATTTTTGGCCGGAAAGTATGATTGTGAAAGAGTTTGAAGCTAAGATTAAAAATAGAAAAAAAGGGCCCGTGGGAATTAAACTTCCCACAAGTGGCCAGATCACTGCCCCATCCTCCTCTACTACTTCTACTTCTTTATCTTCAAAAAACTAAAATCTAGTCTCACTATCTGTTTTCAAAATGTAAGAGGCTTGTGTAGTAAGCTTACTAATTTGTATTCTAATAGCCTTTCCTTTGCATCCCATATAATTGAGTTTACAGAGACTTGGTTAAAACCGGAGATACTTAACTCCGAAGTTTTCCCAGGTATGTACACAGTATACAGGCATGATCGTCCCTCCAGGCGGGGAGGGGGAGTCCTAATTGCTGTTAGGTCTACCCTCACGTCAAAGGAGGTACTTTTTGATGAGTTCCGTAACTTAGAACTCTTATGCGTAAAGCTGTCATTTTCTGATAGCTATGTTTATATTACGTGCTCGTACATTCCGCCGTCTTCTGAATTTCCTGAATATATTAACCATTTGTCCGCTATCCAATCCGTTTCAAACAGACTGTCCGATAGGGACCAACTAGTTGTTCTAGGTGACTTTAATATACCAGGCACTAACGCTCAGTGTTATAAGAATTATTTAAACCGTTGTAAGTTCCAGTTCGCACAGGATCCCAAATAATTTTGTAATTTCGTTAACACTAAGCGCAAAACAACCAGTTACCCTTCCTCGCTATTTTTTGAAAATACTCCGGTAACATCGGATCAGGAAATAACCGATCTATTTGCCAAGTTTTTTCAAACTACATATTCTACGTTACATCATTCCGAACGGCCTTACTCTTAGGCGGTATCAAAGTCAAATTAAATATTCTGTATGATCTTCAGCGAGTTAAGCCTGTCTATTCGCCAGGTCCCGACGGAATTCCTGGCTGTGTGCTTAGATTCGGTGTGGAAGCCTTGTGCAAGCCTCTACTAAAACTGTTTAACTTATCTCTGGAATCTACACAGTTCCCCCAAATATGGAAGGAGTCCTTTGTGATCCCTCTCCATAAAAAAGGTAGCAAATCGGATGCAAGCAATTACAGAGGAATCTCCAAATTGTCTGCTATCCCTAAGCTTTTTGAAAACGTTATCACTCCTCATTTGCAGCACCTTTGTAGGTCAATTATATCACCATGTCAGCATAGGTTCATGAAAAGCAGATCAACAAATTCTAACCTTCTGGAGCTAACTTCCTTCGTAGTACAGGGCTTCAAAAATAATCTTCAAACAGATGTCATTTATACAGATTTTAGTAAAGCATTGGACTCCGTTAATCATTCACTTTTAATAAAAAAACTTGATTTATTAGGTTTCCCTGTTGATCTCCTAAATTGGATTCTAAGTTATCTAATTGGCAGGACGCAACGGGTCCTCTTTAAAAATTCTCTTTCTTGTATTCTCCGAGTCACATCCGGCGTCCCACAAGGGAGCCACCTAGGTCCGCTCCTTTTTACCTTATTTATTAACGACCTTTCCTTAATAATAAATCATTCGCGTGTACTAATGTACGCTGATGATGTAAAATTATGCTTGCAATATAAGGACATTTCTCGCCATTTGGACTCGGATTTCTAGATTGCTTTCAAACCTGGTGCCGTGATAACATATTAAACTTAAATGACTCTAAGTGTAAAGTTATGACCTTTTATCGTGCCAACTCAATGCATGCAACTTACACTTTAAGAGGGTGCTCTTTGGACAGAATAACAAATGTTGATGATCTTGGTGTTCTTCTGGACCCTAAACTTAAATTTTCAGACCATATTTCGTCTATTGTCAATAAGGCCAGGGGTGTGCTTGGTTTTTTAAAACGGTGGTCAAAGGAATTTGATGATCCTTACATGACCAAAACCTTATTTATTTCTCTAGTCCGTCCGATCCTCGAGTATGGATCACCTGTTTGGAGTCCCCAATATGAAGTTTACTCAGACCGCATCGAATCGGTTCAAAAGAACTTCTTACTTTTTGCCTTACGGCGCCTTAATTGGGATGCAAACCTTAGATTACCTCCTTATTCAAGTAGATTAATGTTAATTAACTTATCCTCCTTAGCTAACCATAGAACGATGCTTGGAACAGTCTTTATTTTTAACCTTATTCGTGGTGAAGTTGATAGTCCCGACTTGGTTAGTCGGCTAAACTTCAGTGATCCAAGCAGATTTACTAGAAATTACGTATTTCTAATTTTAAATCATTGTAGATCTAACTATGAGTTGCATGATCCCTACAGAGTATTATGTACTGACTATAATAGATTCTATCCTATTATCTCTAATTCTGACTCTCTGCCGTTTTTAAAGCGATCAATACTAACGTACTTATCGAATTCTTATCTCGTTCGGTTGGGCGGGAGGTGTAGCCGTGGAACTCGCGCGTTAAAAAAAAAAAAAAAAAAAAAAATTACTGTGCCCATACATTTGCATGCATGCCCATATTCCGTATACGTATATTATCTGCCTTTTTTCCAGGAACTACTTTTCTGCTAATAAATTATTAATTTACGAATTTATATATTTAATAAATTACAAAAAAATATAATAAGTTATTAAATAACGAAATAATATATATACGAACTAAAAGCGAAACAAAAACAACTACATTATTACAAATCCATAAGGGAGGAACCGCGATTGTTCTTTTGTCCTGTTTCGAGATAACCGTTGCAGAGGCCGCGATGTTGTTGTTGTTTGTTCTCCCTCTATCTTCCGTCCCTTACGCACTCACTGCTTGCCGACGGCATAACAGCCAAGGTTTTAATTCCACCGTTCCGACTTCGCAATTATTTAGTTTGAGAATAGGTGAATTTTTGCGATTACTATTTTCTGAATTAGTAATTAATTATTTTCGAATTACGAGACAAGATCTGACCCAACAGAATATAAGAAAGCTCAACGTCCGAGCAACGAAATATTAATATTTGTTTTCACATATTCATGTCCGACGACATCGAGATCTCGGATCTTCTTGCCTACACGCCCGTTTCCAATTCTGTTGTCCATTTCGCAAAGGGCACCATCCGCCCGCGCAACTTTCGCCAGTTCCGGATCCGCTCCGGAGCCTAAATGTGCGTCGCGGCTTCGTGTGCCACACAGACCGTGTCATCGTCATTCGCCGCCGGCGAGTATATTTTCTTGCCCGTTGGTTTGTTGGAGTCAAGTTATTTGCGGGCAAGCGTTTTCTAAACCCTTTTTTTTTGCATTTTCCGCCGTTCTTAAATAACACAATTGTTTCTACCGGCTTCTGCTTCCGCGTGCTATTTGGCAGTTCACATAGCTCGTCGCCGAAAGAAGAGACGACAAGCTTGTCGCGCCAAGAGCATTAGTGTGACCGTCTGGCCGCTTCTTCCAAGGCACCCGTTGCTCAAGTCAGGTGACAAGCCCTGATCAGCAGAAGTCGATTCTGGCAATGCCCACGGGAGGCGACAAGAAGCCGCATCCGATCCCATCGATCCGCTTGGACAGGTCCCAATCCGCATCTCCGGCCGGCTCCGTTAAAGCCAAAGGCTACAATTCAACGGGCAAAAAGTAACGAATTCGTCAATACCTCCCCCGGTCCCTCATCAAGGTTGACTCGATCGCTAAAATGGCGCAAAGTTCGGTAGATGTCGCCCTAAAAAGGTTCATTCAGGTGACAACCCCTGATCAGCAGAAGTCGATTATGGGAATACCCACGGGAGGCGACAAGAAGCCGAAACTATCCCTTCGATCCACTTGGACAGGTCCCAATCCGCATCTCCGGCCGGCTCCGTTACAGCCAAAGGCTACCATTCAACGGGCAAATTGACGAATTCGTCAATACCTCCCCAGGTCCCTCATCAAGGTGGACTCGATCCGTCGCTAAAATGGCGCAAAGTTCAGTAGATGTCGCCCTAAAAAGATTCATTGCCACGACGGACCGAGTTAGCTTATTCGAAGCTAACCTCCACACTCCGGGCGCCTCGGAACCTGAGAGATTTTCGCGGCAAACGTGCCGAGTCCATCTTTACGAAATTAGGGCCTTTTGGGAAAATGTGAAGAAGGGCTATGATAGGTGCTCCGATCTCCTTTCCGTGTACGCCGAGGATCCCGACACCTTCACAGTGTTGGAATCCAAATACAGCTTCTGTTATTCCGTCTATTCGAGGTATGTTGCCAATGTTCAAGAGATAATAGAAAAGGCGACAGTCCAGTCCACTCAGGCTTCCGTCAGTGTTCCCACACCTTCGACGACAGGGTGTCGTCTACCGCCAGTGGACATCGAAGTTTTCGCTGGTGATTATCTTCGGTGGCCCACATTCCGAGACCTTTTCACCACGATATAAATCCAGAATCCCCATCTCATACCGGCGGAAAGAATTTAGCACAGAAACGGATGGAGTCGCTTTGCAATTTTTCTCTGCCACAGCATAAAAATTTCCTAATCAGAATAAAGCTTTCCAGATCTTCCCTGGCGCATCCATGAGCTATCTGGTATTTTGGTCCCAAACTCTGTTCTGGCAGAAATGAAGCTAGCTAATTAAAAAATGCATGTGCATTAAAGCTCGGCATAAACTACGTAAAGCTTTTACCGAAATGACTCGACGTTATTCCCGTCGCGTAAAGCTAGGCTAATTTAGTGCATACTTCTAGGCAGAAAATGTTTATATCTTTTATTGTTTATCTATAATTTATTTAGCGGCTCTTCAGTAGCCTCTACACATTCGATGTAAGAAAACGAATTTTGCTTAGACACGATGGATTACGACCCCTTAAAAAATGTACCCCGGCAACAATAATAGATTTCATTTTTAATCAGGTATTTTACGTATGTAGGTGTTCCCGAAACGTTAGTGAGCGACAATGGAGCCCTATGTAAAATTCAACGCCTTTCACCACGTATATACCATTTATACTCACGATGTGGCCGAAAGAGTTAACCTTTCCTATTAGCTGCTATCCGAACTTACTTAAATTTCGATCAAACAGTGGGACAGGAGCATTACTAATATTTCATGTTCGTTAAAAACTGCTTTGCATCAATCGGTAGGATTTAATTACTCATGGACTAGACTATAAACTGCTGAAGAATTTATCCCTATTGGAAGAAACGATAGTACCTATTTCCTGATCGAATAATTTAGCCCTTATTCGAAATGACATTCAGGCCAATATTCGTCGTGCCCACGATCGCAACATTTGGCAATATAACCTGAGAACGAAACCCATTTCTTTTAAGGAAGGACAGGAAGTAATCCGTCGCGCAGAATTTGAATTAGGCCTATAATTTTGCAAATACTTGAGCTTGAGAATTTACAGGGAAAAGAGGTAGAAACGTATCACGCGAAGGACATTCGAAGCAAATTCTCGCTAATACGAAGAAATATTATCGGGTGGTGAAATAGTTGGCATAGTAAGCTACAGAAACATGCAGATAGAACAACTTGTACATCCGTTTTGGGGAAACTTAATGTTGCCCAGGTACAAACGACAACTTAGCTCTAGGTATGATTTAGGTCAATATGTGGGGATACTTTTAACCCCAATTTATTCATTGGCTTACATTCCCGGACACGTTGTCCAAGCGGGACAACAACAAAAACATTATTATTGATTGATTGATATTTTGTCCAAAGTTTCGATTTAACCGCTGCAGAGGCCGCGGTGTTGTTGCTGTTTGTTCTCCTTCTCTCTTGCGTCTCTTACGCATACACTTCTTTGCCGACGGCATAACAGACAAGATTTTAATTCCACCGTTTCGGCTTCGCAATTATTAAGTTGCAGAATAAGCGATAAATATTTTCTGAATTATTAATTAATTATTTTCGGATTACGGAAAAAGATCAACCTTTCGTGACCCAACAAAATATAACAAAGCTTAACGTCCGAGCAAGAAAATATTTATATTTGTATTCACATATTGATAACCGACGACATCGAGATCTCGGATCTTCCTGCCTACATTCCGTTTCCAATTCTGTTGTCTATTCCTCATAGGGCATCATCCGCCCTCAGCAGCAGTCGCCCGTTGAAGTTTTCTAACCGAATTTTCTTCGGTGGCGCCCCGAGCCCACGCAACTTTTGCCAATTTCAGATCCGCTCCGGAGTAGCGGCGCACATTTATTCGTGTGCCACACAGGTTGTGTCATCGTCGTTCGCCGCCGGACGGGCGCGAAACATAGTGGTAGTGTAACCATCAGCCGGAAAGTATTTTTTGCCTGTTGGTTTGTTGGAGTCAAGTTATTTGCGGGCAAGCGTTTCTTTGACTTATTCCGCCGTTCTAAAATAACGCAGTTTTTTCAACCGGGTTCAGCGGCCGCATGCCGTTTGTCTGTTCACGTAATTCTTTCGGCGACAACAAACTTGTCGCGCCATGAGCATTAACTTGACCGTCTGGGCGCTTCTTCCGAGGCACCCGTTGCTCAAGTCAGGTGACAAGCTCTGATCAGCAGAAGTCGATTCTGAGAATGCCCACGGGAGGCGACAAGAAGCCGCTGTCCTCATTAACGTGTGCCATCTGGGGTGCAACTTCCAAGCGCGAGCCCTGATTGACCCTGGGTCCAAAGCAACCTTCATTACAGAACGGCTGTTCGACTTAATCAGACTCCCGTTTAAGACTATCCAGGCCAAAGTGTCCGGCCTAAACCAGAACGTGACCGGTCACGTCACTAAGGTGTGTCATTTTTCGATTCGATCGCCTTCCAGACCTGGGATACAGTTAGAGACCGCAGCCTATGTTCTTCCGCACCTGGCCGGAAATCTGCCCTCGTATCCAATTCCACAAGATCTTCTTAAGGATCTTTCGGACATCCCCCTTGCGGACCCCAAGTTCTTTGAGAGCTCCCAGATTGATGTTCTGATAGCCTTGCCGTATGCAGTGGGATCCACCCGTTACGGAAATGCCGCCGATTTCTCGGCTTGAGTGCCGAGAAGCGGCTACGGGCTGTACTCGCCAATTGGTACTGCCCCCGCTGTCTGGCCCACGAACACTCCAACGGAACCTGTCGGCGAGGGGACTGCCGCAAAACGTGCGGGCAGGATCATCACACGCTACTGCACCTCTTCGAGCGCCAGTCGCGTCAGGAGGCGCGAGTTATGATGTATCCGCGGGGAATACGGGAGTTGCTGAATTTATTGGAATGGTTGCCCACCAAAATAAATAGACCGTCTCGGTTGCTTTTCAAAATCAGAATGAATTATGCTTCTTTATTTGGTTCTTTAGAATGCAATGTGTTAGCCCTAAACTGCTGACTGGCTGTAAAGTGGAATTGGAGCGGATGCGACCGGCAACTTTGTTGGTGTGGTGTTTGTTGGTCTGGTGTTTGTTGATTCGGCACTCCGGGTCATCCGATCCGACGACTCTGCATTCCAAGTGGGTCGTCCAACTTATTCTCCGGGTCTCTCGCTCTCCGGTTGTCGAGGCGGCTTTGGTGGGGGACCGCCGAGGGTAGCTTCTGAGGCGGCAACTCCTCCCCCTCCAGTCTGAACTACCGACCATAGCGGGGCTATTGATGCTATAGTAGCCGCTGGAGCGATGGTGGGTGTGAAGGTGCTAAGGGGTGTGGTACTCGGCGAGAATATCTTTGTCTTCTTGGGGAACCAGGTCATGGTGAGTATCAACACCATTAATACCCCGAGCATCGTGTATGTCGTGGTATTGTGGATTGTGGTTCCCCACTGTATCCTGTTGATTTGGATCTTGGTTTCCAGATCCTCCATTTTTAGCTCGTGGATTCCCAGTTCTTGGGTCGTCTTGTTTTTCCTTATCTTTTGTATGTGGGGTATGTCCAGTTTCAAGCTGGCTGTACCCAGTCTCTCCGCTGCTTCGTACTGCACGTTTTTTATCAGCGTCTTGCAGTGGTTGAATCTGATCAGTACCGATCCATTTATTGTTTTCTCAAATCCGCAGTCCGTATGTACCTTGATGTTCTCCCCGTTGAAGATGGCGATGTTACCGTCCTCCGGTTCGAATATTGTTGTGATGAATCCAATGTCTTTTGTCGTGCACTCCGCCTCCTTTCCACTCAACAACCTAGTTATACATTTCTCATTATCCTGACTTACACTTTTATCATATTTACATATAAAAATGTTTCTTAAAAATAGACATTTGTTCTTATAATAATGAATTTCATTCCCATGAATCGCCACATAATTTGGAGTTATCACAAATTCTGTGTTATTCATGGGGAGTGGAATTAATCTTGTTAGAGAGAAAATTTCTTTCTTGAATAAAGGTAACCTAATTAAAAATAATATATCTGTATTGTTCATTATCGCATTTAATTCTAAAAATTCATACATATGTTCGTCCGATACTAATTGTATTTCCTGTCTTTCCAATTCTTTAACGCATCTATCTGTTTCCTGTTTGTTGAATAAGAATTTTGAAATTATTCCTAGCTTTGCCAGTAATAAACTTTCTGCGACGTCGTTTAAGTTTATCCCTAGTATATCTATCGTGAGGGAGATTCTATTTATGTATTCTAATCTGTAAATTCTCCTGTCTTCTTCTACCAATGACTTACTAACGCCATTGTTGTAATTATTAATGAACGTATTTACCCTACTCTGCTCTTCATTAATATATTTAGTTAAATTCCTGAACATTACATTGATTTTGTTACCTGTTCTTTCTTGTGCATTTATATTTTCCCTCAAGTTTTCTTCCTCTTCTCTCATTTTTCTTATCTCCTCTTCTAGCTTTTCTGCGTCGTTCGCATCCAAGTTTCCTGTTATTGCCTTGACTACTGACCCTAATCCGTTGATCAGTCCCCTCGCTCTCCTGTGTCTGGGCCATATGCTCTCTAGCCTATTTCGTGTCATCTGTAGTTTATTTTGTAATGACTTAACTAGGTCCCTAGTTTCGGGCTCGTCAACTATCTCTTTGAGTATTATTTCTATTCTTTCTATTATTTGTTTATATTCTTGTAGCCTCACGATGTGCACCAAGGTTTTGTGTGTTTGAATTATTCTCGCCGCTCCCATTTGTATTTGGGCTAGCGGTTCATTTCCCTTCAAGTTTATTACCTCGAACTTGCTCTCCTCGGCCATGGTATTTGACCACCTGTAAGTAATATTATTGGTTGGGCTTGTTAATTCTTTTGATCTTTTCTTTATGGATTTTCTGTGGTTTAGTAGATGTTATGGTTAGAACATTATCCACCATCACCTTGTGCTTTGAGAATCTAGGGGTGAGCTTATCCCTTCTATTCTCTTTCCTAAATATCGTGTTCCCTACCTGTACCGGTTCTGGTTCTTGCCTATCTGTATTTGCAACCTCAATTCTTCTGATTTTTCGGTTCTCTACCCTTTCTTTTATTTTGGGGTAGATTTCGGACTGGAATGCATTGATTTTCTGTAAGTAGTCGTGTTCATTGGTGAATGACACTTTCGTCAGAAAATCATGCGTTCTGCCAGTAAATAATTCTTGAGGCGTCAGCTTTGTTGCTGAGTGGATGGCGTTGTTGTATGTTATAAATGCCTCACTCAGTATTTCGTCATGTCTAATCTCCAATTTCTTTTCTTTCTTGCTTTCTACGATTAATCGGTAAATTTCCGTAATCGTAGAGTGTAACCTTTCGACCGTAGAGTTGCTTGAAGACTGCTGAAAGGATGTTGTATGCAGTTCAAACTCGTACTGCCTACAAAAATCCTTAAAGAGATTCGATGAGAACTCCACTCCCTGATCGCAAACAACCTTTTTAGGTATTCCGAACAGAGCCATGAAGTTCTTCATCGCTTCAACGATGTTGATACTCTCCTTGGCCGTGATAGTTATCCCCCATGCATATCTTGAAAATTTGTCAATAATCGTGAAGATGTTCTTCTTATTGACAAAGTACAAGTCAATATGCATTATTTCCATGGGTCTTTCTGGGGTTTCGGTTACGCTATACTTGATTTTTTGGGGTCTTCTATCGTACTTTTGGATCTGACAACTGTCGCAGTTGTTGATAGTCTGCGTTATTGTTTGCCTCATCTGAGGGAAAAAGATTTTTCTTTTCAGATGTGCTAATGTTTCCTCTATTCCCCTGTGATTACTTTTGAAATGGTAATCCTTAACTACTTCTTCTTGTTGCTTATATAACCTTATTGCTCTATATAACTTGCTAAAGGCGAAATATTTGTTGTATACCTCTTGAATGGTTACTACCAGTTCTTCCGGTATAAGCAACGCCACTGTTCTTTTTGGCTTTAATATTTCGTTTCGTCATTGAATGTATTCTCTGACCATATTATTCTTATCTTGTTTCTGAATGGGACTTGTTTTGTTATTTTGGCTATTTTCCCTTTTTCTAAAACCACCTGTATGTTGAATTCATTTAGTGGTTTTTCGGAAATTGGGAATCCTAGCTGTAGGTCCTCTTTTGCGGAGTGTATGGTCTCTCCGTTGGTTGCTACTTCTGAGGCGTTTTCGACGACGTTAAGCTCCGGTTGAACTCTGCTTAACGCGTCCGCCACTACATTCAAAGAGCCTTTTTTGTACGTTATTTCGTAATCGTACTCTAACATTTGAAGCCTCCACCTCACCAGTTTAGAGTCGGGCTCTTTTATACTCTTTAGCCATGTTAGTGGCCTGTGATCTGTGACTATCTTGAACTTGGTGCCAAACAAGTAGTGTCTGAAATGTTTTATTGCCCAAATGATGGCAAGCATTTCGTTTTCTATGGTGGCATAATTTGTTTCGGACGTTGACAATGTCCTACTTTCATATGCTATTGGTCTGTCCGATCCCAGGTTTCCCTGCGATAGGACTGCTCCAATAGCATAATTGCTGGCATCAGTAGTCAGGATGAATGGTTTCTCAAAGTCAGGGAATTGTAATATCGGGTCGTTGCATAGAAGTGTTTTGCACTTCATCTATTTGTACTGCCTTTTTCCCTTTAAGTTGTTTTGTCAAGGGCTTTGTTATGGCAGCGAAGTCTTTAATAAACTTCCTGTAGTAACCCAATAATCCTAGGAAGGATTTTATCTGTTTCCTCGTCCTCGGAATTGTGAATTTCCTAATTGATTCGATTTTTCCGGGATTCGGTTTTATTCCCTGTGGGGTCACTACGTGTCCTAAATATTCGACCTCCGTCTTCAGGAATTCTGTCTTATCCAATTGTAATTTAAAGTTTGCTTCTATAAGCTTCTTGAAAATCTTTTCCAGGTCTGTAATGTGTTCTTGCAAGGATGGCGAAAACACCATAATATCATCCATGTATACGAGGCAACATTTGCCCAACCACTCCCCGAAGATATTGTTCATTAACCTCTGAAAGGTTGCGGGGGCGTTGTTTAAGCCAAACGGCATTCGCACATACTCAAAGTGTCCTCCCTCTGCGGAGAAGGCCGTCTTTGGTATGTCAGCTTCCTGAACCTCGATTTGGTGGTATCCGCTAGCTAAGTCTAGCGTCGAGAAATATTTGGCTCTGCCTAATCGTCGCTACGTCGCTTATAATTGGTAACGGATATCTGTCCTTTATCAATTTTTCGTTCAGTTTTCTATAGTCTACTACCATTCGCCATTTTCTCTCGCCTGAGGCATCCTTCTTTTTCGGCACTAGCCACACCGGTGCACTCCAGGGCGAATGGCTGTGTCTAATTATTTTCTGATCCAGCAGCTTCTCTAACTGCTTTCTGACCTCCTGTCTTTCTTTAAACGCGTATCTGTATGGCCTAGTATAGATGGGGATATCGTCCTTTGTTCTTATCTGGTGCTTGACCGCGTTTGTAAAGGATAGGTTATCTCCTTCTTCATGGAATATCTTTGGGTGTTTCCTACAAATTCTGTATAGTTCCCTGAGCTCTTCCTTGTTCAGATGTCCTGTTCTTATTTTGTCGAATGGGACGCTACCGCCGCTGTACCTTGTTCCTTCTATGTTATTTAGTTCAAAATGCTGGGTGGCTTTATATTCCACCACGTGTATCGGCTCTTCTAAAAACAATTCTTGGTCCTCTTCTGCATAGTTTGTTACTTCCACCAGACTTTGTCATGACACTGCTCTGTAAATGCCTTCAGAAAACTCTAGGTCTTCTTTTATTATAGTTCTATTTAATAAAAACTCTCCATCCTGTAATTGTACCGGAATAGATATAACTTTTTTCGACTCGGCTTCTATTGTATACAGTTCCGACGGTCTATATGACGCAAAATGAATTTTCTGTTTCATATTTGCTACTTTCAACCAACCGTCCTGTATATCAATAATCGCCTTTAGTTGTTGTAGTACGTCTATTCCGATCAACCCTTCGAAAAACGGATGAAATGTGAAAAGAAGCATTCTTATTTTACTCCCTCCTCCTAGTTCCGCAAACATCGGTAACAATGCGTCTCTCTCGATTTCATGCGTCTGCGTGATGGTCTTAATAGCTATCGGGTCTTTTAGTTTTCTTATGTACTGTGGTTGCGCTAACTCGGGGCGAATAAATGAAAATGTGGATCCTGTATCGATAAGCAATTTTATATATTTTTGTGGTGTAATTTTAATCAACAAATAAGGCAGTGTCGAGTGACCCTTCCTCGTCCCTAAGTATCCTGTTGGTTGTTTGAGGCTGCTTGTGGAAAATTTGGGCCCTCCTCTTGAATGTTGTGGAGTTGCCCCCCGACCGAAGATCTGTTGTCGTTCTTATCAGAAGTGTTGGTTGAATGGTATGACCGTCTTGAATTGTTGGAGTTGTATGATTGTCTTGATTGCCCAGAACTGTTTGAATTTCTGCACATCCTTGATTGTCTACTGCCTTCTGCTTTGGCTGGTGACTCAATCGCTAACTGCCCCCTGCCGTTGTTATTGTTATAACCATTATTGTAACTATTATTGTTATAACCCTTGTTATACCTGTTCCACTGCCTGTCTCGGTTTGTATAGCTTCGGTTCCATCTAGAATTCCCGTTTTGATGGTTGCGGTATGGCCCCTGGTACCCTGAGGACTCTCCCTGGTTGAAGTTGTCTACCTTGAATGGGTTGCCCATCATCGGGTATGGAAGCCCGAATCCCGGCCATCCATTAAAGTTTGGCATGCCGAAAGGCATTGGAAACGAAGGCTGGTTATTACCCCACTGATAGTGTGTCCAGGCGGTTGTTTCTCTGTGACTTCCTTGTAGTTGAGGTTAGTCTCTCTCCTGTCCCTGACTCGGAGTTTCTTTAGTGCTTTTGTCTACCGACTCCGTTGACCCTTGTGGTTTTGGTTCCGGTTCGGTTTCTTCTAGAGCTCCTAAATTCTTTTCCCTGCAAGCTATCTCGTAGGCTTTTGCTATTTTCGGGACTCCCATGTTCCTAATAGTTACCCCAATCGACCCTTTCAAGGCGGAGACGAAGGCGTTTAATGCCATTTCTTCGTACCATTTGCTCTTTTCTCCCTTCAACAGTATGTTGCTTTCGCTTGACTTGGCTAAGCTCATCAATGCCTTCTTCAAGGTCATAGCGGCTCTAATTCTAACTTCTTCTCCTTTATGTGCGTTAACTCCATTATCAGGTCCTGTTCTGATCTCTTGTCCTTGAAATGGGTTTTCAGAATCCTTTTAATTTGGTCCCAATTCAGTTCCGACTCATCTAGATCTAAGACTCTATCTGCCGCTCCTACTATCTTACTCCTAATTGCTCGGAGTGCTATGACTCCTATATTGGATCTCTCCTCTCCTTTAATTAGACCCAATATTTGCTCAACTGCTGCTATAAATCCATCTAGCTTCCCTCCTTCACCGTCATACTTGGGAATGATCTCTACCAGATCTACTATCTTGATGGCTTCTAATACGCTTGTCGTTGCCATACCTGTTTCTTGGACTGACATTCCTATCTCACGTGTATATTCTGTGTAATAATGTCGTTTCTTATCACTATTAGAGAGATGTGTTTAATTCTAAATGGTAGGTTGTTGTACTTAATTCGATCTTATAAGTTAGTAAGCAGTGTTAAGATAATCTGTGTAGCTCGTTAAGTGTGGTTGAGTGTGAGTTAATCCTCGAGTTTCCGTGTGTGGAATGGAGTCTGGAATTAATCATAATGAGTAACTTTGACATTCAAAATTTTCCTTAGCAAAATGAGGTTTCGTAATACTTGTCGCCTTTCGTTGTATGCATCTTACCTCGCATCAACACCTCGCATGCTGAAGCTAGCCCCTTAGCTGTGCGATACAGCTTTGGAACCAAATGCGGACAGTCATTGCTCGGTGTCCCCTCTAACTTGTAATATTGTGTGCGATCTACGCCAACCATCCCTACGCTAGGCGACCGCCCTGTGCGTTACAGTGCGCCGTCTAATACATGTGGATGGCCACGACGTTAGTTAATTATAATATTTTATTTTTCTCATTTTCCGGGCCCTCGGTGTTTTTCTTAATCCGTCCCTGTACTTGTGTGCAAGGTTCGATGTTGTGACTCTGTGCGAGAACGTTCGACCGAACCTCATGCCACGACCACGGCAATAGTTGTCGACGGTTCGACGCGTCGACGAGGTCGAGCGAACGAACGTCGGCCGCTGCCATGCCGAACGACACGGTCGATCGCAGTTGGAGTTCGCAGTCTCGTTGGGGGCTTGCCATCGAACCGCGTCCGATCGAACCTAATGGCGGCACACCCGGCTCGATCAACCTACCGACCGTCAGCAAACGGCGGTGGTTGTCGCCGGTTCGATGTGCCGAAGAAGGTCGAGCGAACGAACGTCAGCCGATGACACGGTTGGTCGCAGTTGGGGTTCGCGGTCTCGTTGGGAAACCGCCATCGATCCACGACCGATCGTTCGACGTGCCGACCCAACTTCTTTGTGCTCACTATTTTCTTTGCCACTGTCACTTTGATTTAATTTTATTTAAATTGTCCATTTCGACCTGCACCCAACTCTGGCAATTATTTATGTGTTTCGTTTCTTTGCTAACCGTTAGTTTCTATTTTCACTTTTGTTTTCTTTCTCATGCCATTGTTTTACAATTATTTGCGACGTTTCTTATCGGCACCTCCATTCCACTCACTTCACTCTACTCACTTTGCTGCTTACATCAATAGTATGGTTAATGCCATCTTTAACATCCTTGGTTTGTATAATTCCTTAGTTCTCCTCGGTCTTCACGAGTCCCTCGATGACTCGTCCTTCGGCCTGAGGTGTACCGACTGCGCCAGTTATGATGTATCCGCGGGAAATACGGGAGTTGCTGAATTTATTGGAATGGTTGCCCACCAAAATAAATAGACCGTCTCGGTTGCTTTTCAAAATCAGAATGAATTATGCTTCTTTATATGGTTCTTTAGAATGCAATGTGTTAGCCCTAAACTGCTGACTGGCTGTAAAGTGAAATTGGAGTGGGTCGTCCAACTTATTCTCCGGGTCTCTCGCTCTCCGGTTGTCGAGGCGGCTTTGGTGGGGGCTTCTGAGGCGGTATGGTGCTATGGTGCGGATTAATACCGGGACTCAGGTCTTCGACACGGCTGCGCTCATCGACCCGTGCACTGATACGAGCTGCATCGAGGCGTCGCTGGCGACAGCGTTCATACTGCCAACGACCACGCCACTACTGCCACTTACGCTCTCGCTCTCATCCGAGCTCGCGCTCTGCAAGCGCACCCGATCACCCAAATCCGCTTTAGCGATGTAAAGCGGGTAAGAGTGCCGCTCTAGTTTTAAGCTACAATTAGTCTTATGTATGCACCCGAATAAAACGCATTTATGCCCACGACACCCCCGCTTGCTGTTCTTTTTCTTCGGTGGTCACCTTTTCGATCTATTCGTTTGCGCCGTGGGAATTTTTCCCAATTTCGACAATCAGCTCAACACATCTTAGAGGACGAGCCCCCATACAGACAGTTCTGAACAGTTGTATTATTTTTCCAACTGTTCTTTGATTAGACGGCCCTACGAATTTCTTCGGAGAAGAACCAGAGTTGATAAGCCAGTGTAAGTTGTTGGCTTTGAGATTAAGTTGCGTTTTTTTGGCTTCAATGTGCCTGCGCCATGTGAGTCTTCTGTCAAGGTGTACTCCTTGGTACACTACCTCATCTGCTTTCGGGAGTGGTATGTTGTTCAACAAGAGCGGTGGGCAGTCTTGTCTGTTTAGCTTAAACGTCACGTGCTTGCATTTTTGCTCGTTTAATTATATATTCGCCAGTCAGAGAGCCACTTCTCAACGTCGATGAGGTGCATTGCCAGCTGTGCTGTAGCAAATGTGCTGTGTCAGCAAATGTGGATACCGTTAAGCGACTATTTGTAGGGATGTCGGCTGTATAGATGAGGTATAAGGTTGGCCCAAGAACGCTGCCTTGGGGGACTCCAGCCTCAATTGTATGATCAGTGGAAGTGGCAGTGTTGCACCGCACTGCAAACTTTCTGTCATAGAGGTAAGACTTTAGAAGTTTGTGTGTGCTTTCGGGTAGGGCTGTTTTAATTTTAAACATTAAGCCGTCGAGCCAGATTCTGGTAAATGCTTGGGATACGTCTAAGAATACTGCTGTACAGTATTCGCGATGTTCAAATGCAGTTCTTATTTCCGTTGTAATACGATTCACCTGTTCAATGGTTCCGTGGCTTTCGCGGAATCCAAATTGATGGGCTGGGATTATGTTGTGGTATCTTAGATGTAGATTAAGTCGGATCAGCAGGCATTTTTCGAATAGTTTCGAAATGCATGAGAGTAGACTTATTGGTCTGTAAGATGAAGGGACTGTGTGGTCCTTACCAGGCTTTGGAATCATTATGATAATCGACCTCTTCCATCGTTGTGGAAAGTAACCAAGTTTGGTAATGGCATTAAAGAGCTTGGTTATGTAGCGAACTGCAGAGTGTGGCAGCTGGATGATCAATTCCGGTGTTATAAGGTCGCAGCCGACGGATTTTTTCGGGCTGAGATTGTCTTTGATAATTTTAGTTACTTCTTTAGGACGAAACACAATTGGGGTGTGTTGCTGGTGGCAGTTTACGGGTGAGGACGGTAGCGCGAATGTGCTAGTAGCCTGGTTTGGCGTGAACACATTTTGTAGGTGAGCGGCAAATGTGGTGGCTCTGTCTGCATCACTACGGTCCCAGCCGCCTGCGGAATTCCTTATCGGCAAAACGGTTTCAGTCGGTGGGCGAAGAGTTGAGTGGGCTCGCCACAGTGACTTTTGTTTTGTGACTGTTGGTGAGAGTTGCTCTATGTATCGGCGCTGATCGTCTTCCTCCTCTTGTTTCAGAGCGTTGGCCAGTTTCCGTGTGGCTACTTTTAGCTTTTGTTTTGCAGTTGGGGATCTGGAAGATTGCCATTCTCTGCGTCAGCGTGGTAATATTCGATTCGATTCGCGTCGGGGTAAGACGTATTTTCATCGAGCTCTGTTCAAAATCAATTTATTTAAGTGAAGTGAATAAATAAAACAAAATAAATTACAAATATCAGCGAAAAGACGCTATTAGCAATGTTAAATTGCAAATCTATAATATTTGTTGTGTGTGGAAACATTAAATTAAAACAAAAGCTAATTTAAATAGACAACAAACAAATCGACAGTTCCAAAATGAGCCAACGCGAATTGCGCGCTCAGCGGCAAAAAGAGCAAGACGAGCGCCAGCTCTCTCTCCAACGAAACAATGCCTACTTCACCTTCGTGTCTGACGCCCGTGAGTGCCAAACAACCCATCGAGTCAATGACCTAGCACCTGCAGAAAGCAAACGATCGCGGTCCTGCTCACCAATGCTTATGACTGCACAATGTGAACCCGAACGCATTGAGAGCGTCTCTCTCGCGCTCTCTTCATTGCAAACGGTGCCAAGCTCTGTAGCTACCAGCACAGTAACTCCGATATCTACTGCAACTGCACCTATAGCAACAACAACAACATCAACACTATGCTCAGTACCGAGAGTTGTGTACATTTCTGCTGAAACAACAACAACCAAAGCAAGTGCACTCTCTCCGACTCTAGAAAACAAAAGCGGACAAGAACCAAAACAAAACACAAAACTGTTTCAAACAGGGCTGGATCGCTACATTCAAATAAAGCGAAAGCTAAGCCCACAACACAAACAGACTGGCAATCAGCCGAAAATAAATCGCACCAACGTTGACAACTCAACTTCAAATAGGTTTGCACTACTGGATGACTGCGAAGTGCATCCAATGAAAGAACAGGAGCAGAAGAAGACTAAGCCGCCTCCAATATTTATACGAGAGAAAACCTCAAGCGCACTGGTTAACAAACTAGCTACGATCATCGGAGAAAACAGGTTCCACGTTATACCTCTTACCAAGGGAAACATACATGAAACGAAAGTGCAGACTCCGGATGAGTCTAGCCATCAATCAGTGACCAAGTACCTGGATGAAGCTGGAAAGAGTTACTATACCTACCAGCTTAAAAGTGCCAAAGGATTGCAGGTCGTCATTAAAGGAATTGAATCATCAGTGACCCCATCCGAAATTATCGAGGCACTAAAGGAGAAAAACTTTAAGGCAAAAACGGTGATCAACATTCTTAACAGGAAGAAAGAGCCGCAGCCACTCTTCAAAGTCGAACTGGAGCCATCGAGTCAAAAAATCAGCAAAAATGAAGTACATCCTATTTATAAACTCCAGTTTCTACTGCACCGGAGAATAACCGTCGAAGAGCCACACAAGCGAAAGCAGCCTGTGCAGTGCACTAACTGCCAAGAATATGGCCACACCAAAGCGTACTGCACCCTAAAATCTATCTGCGTTATTTGCAGCGATGCTCACAGTACCGCAAACTGTCCCAAGAACAAGGACGACAGCTCAATTAAATTATGCAGCAACTGTGGCGAAAACCACACTGCCAACTGGCGAGGATGCATTGTTTACAAGGAACTTAAGTGTCGCCTAAACAAACGAGTGACTTCAGTTCGTGATCGTACCACACCAGCAATTCACAAAGCAATGGAACCGAGTACAACTAACATCCCTCTGTCTACCAGCTACCGAACAGCGCCAAATATTTCCTTTGCAAGTGCACTAAAATCAGGGATCCAAACACCAGCAGCGGACACCCCCATTCATCAAACAAACACTCACGATAACATGCAACAGCAGCCAATTGGCGTTGAAGCGATTATGCTTTCGATGCAGCAAAGCATGAAAGACTTTATGGCCTTCATGCAAACAACTATGCAAGAGCTTATGAGGAACCAAAACATCCTTATTCAAATGCTCGTTTCCTCTAAAACAGTATAATGACTCCCCTAATAATAGCAACCTGGAACGCTAATGGCGTTTCGCGGCACAAGCTAGAACTTGCTCAGTTCTTAGCCGACAGAAACATTGATGTTATGCTACTCTCAGAGACTCACCTCACTGAAAAGTACAATTTTCAAATACCAGGATACAAATTTTACTTTACGAATCACCCGGATGGCAAGGCCCATGGAGGCACTGGCATACTAATACGATCGCGAATCAAACACCACTTTGTTAGTAATTGGCAAGAAGATTGCCTACAATCTACCTCTATAAGCCTCCAAGGCTATAACGGTGCTCTCACTCTGGCTGCTGTCTATTGCCCACCCCGCTTCACACTATCAGAGGACAAATTCACAACACTCTTCGACTCGCTCGGTGAAAGGTTTGTTGCAGCTGGTGATTGGAATGCCAAGCACATGTACTGGGGATCTCGGATAGCGACCCCTAAAGGAAAACAGCTATACAACGCAATTATCAAACCGCAAAACAAGCTTAATTATGTTTCTCCGGGTACGCCTACATACTGGCCAGCAGATCCTAAAAAGCTTCCAGACTTGATTGACTTTGCCATCACCAAAAGGATATCCCAATCAATGATTACAGCTGAGGCACTTTCAGAACTTTCATCTGATCACTGCCCGGTGCTCTTTAATCTTTTGTACCAACTGCAACACATCGAGCGGCCGTATAGACTCACAAGCAACAGGACCAACTGGGAGAGGTACAAAAAATATGTTTGTTCACATACCGACTTCTCTAGCTCATTGGAAACCGAGCAAGACATCGATCAGTTTGCTGGTAGCCTAGAATCAACACTAGTCGCAGCAGCAAAAGCGTCAACTCCACAAGATACCAACGGATGCAGTAAAAAGTTCAACATGACAAGTCGAGATACCGAACTCCTTGTGCTTGAAAAACGACGACTTCGAAGGGAGTGGCAGGAGCACAGATCACCTGGCGCAAAGATTAGACTAAAAGCAGCTTCTCGCAGACTTACTAAAGCGCTTAAGAAAAAGAAGCGGACGCACAACTGCGTTACATCGAGAACCTCACGCCCACCAGCACAAAAAACTCATTGTGGAAAGCCCACAGGAATCTGCAGGCACCAGCAGAAACTGTCGTACCCCTCCGTAACTCTACCGGAAACTGGTCTCGTAGTGACATGGACAGAGCAAGAGTCTTCGCTGATCATCTCAAAAAGGTATTTCAACCCAATCCAGCCACTAACTCATTTACTCTCCCACCCTTAACTGCATCTGAATTAGCACCACAAGATCCCATAGAATTTCGGCCAAGCGAAATAACGAAAGTCATTAGAGACCAACTGAAGACTGGAAAATCGCCTGGCTTCGATTTAATAACACCGAAAATGATCATCGAGCTTCCAATGTGTGCAGTTCTACAAATCTGCCTACTCTTCAACGCTATTACCAAAATTGGATACTTTCCTCAAAAGTGGAAGAAATCAGTTATAGTTATGATCCCTAAGCCTGGGAAAGACAAAACACAGCCATCATCATACAGGCCAATAAGCCTACTTACTTGTCTCTCCAAGTTATTTGAAAAAGTACTGCTGCTACGAATCAGTCCCCACCTTAAAACACACGACACACTACCATCGCACCAATTTGGTTTTCGGGCAAAACATGGAACTGTTGAGCAGGTTAACCGCATCACAACGGAAATTCGCACTGCTTTTGAGCATCGTGAATATTGTACAGCTTTATTCTTAGACGTTGCACAAGCATTCGATAGAGTATGGTTGGATGGACTTATGTTTAAAATAACCAAACTGCTGCCTCAAAACTTACATAAGCTTCTAAAGTCTTACTTATACAAAAGAGTGTTCGCGGTTAGATGTAGTTCAAGCACTTCAAGCGATTGTACTATAGAAGCTGGAGTGCCCCAAGGAAGTGTATTAGGTCCAATTCTATACACCCTATACACAGCGGACATCCCAACAGACTACCAGCTAACAATATCCACATTCGCTGATGACACTGCAATACTGAGTCGATCCAGATGCCCAGTAAAAGCTACGATGCAACTAGCACGCTATTTAACATGTGTAGAGAATTGGCTTGCAAATTGGCGCATACGAGTAAACGAACAAAAATGCAAACAAGTTACGTTTACCCTTAACAAACAAAGCTGTCCGCCCTTGGTTATGAACCACACGCGCATCCCACAAGCCGATGACGTAACATACTTAGGTATTCATCTGGACAAGCGGCTCACCTGGCGGAAACACATAGAGGCCAAGACGACGCACCTGAGACTAAAAGCAAAGGATCTACACTGGCTTATAAACGTTCGGTCTCCCCTGAGCCTGGAGTACAAAGTCCTTTTGTATAACTCCGTTCTTAAACCCATATGGACCTATGGCTCCGAGCTATGGGGCAATGCATCGAGAAGCAACATCGACATCATTCAGCGAGCACAGTCTAGGATTCTGAGAATCATAACCGGAGCTCCATGGTATCTTCGGAACGAGAATATACACAAAGACCTAAAAATAAAACTTGTCATTGAGACAATAACAGAGAGAAAAGTTAAATACAAGGAAAAACTAGGCTCACATCCAAATCCCCTTGCAAGGAAACTTCTTCGAGTATGCAGCCAAAGTCGACTGCACCGCAACGATCAACCAGCCCAGCTTTAAATTTGTTAGGCCACATAGCACAAATCATCTCATAAAATGATAATTAGCTAGCTTAGAATAAGATTTGAAAACTTATTGTTAGTCTCTTAAGTAAAAGGGAAGATTCAATAAATAAGAAAAAGAAGGAAAAAAAAAAAAAGCGTGGTAATATGTGGACGAGTTGCTCGATTTGTACGTTGGTCTCTTTTGAATTAATTGTAATATTTGTTATTTTGGGTGTTGCAGTAAGAGCTGCTGCAGTAAGGATGGATTGCAATGCACATGTGCAGCTCTCTATATCAGATTCAGTATTGAGCTTTGGGCTTAGCTCAATGTGTGAACTTATATATATTTTATACCTTAGCCAGTTTGTTTTGTAAGAAGTCAATCTGTATGGTGGCATCACGTTTTCTGCGTACCGGCGGAGGTGAATTAGTACAGGCGAGTGATCAGATGACAGATCCGGCAGACATTCAGCTTTAACCAAACTGCGGGAAATAGTTTTCGTAACTACGAAGTCGATCAGGTCAGGCAGCTTATTGAGGTCTGATGGCCAGTATGTAGGACTCCCGGGGGAAACATGGTCAAGTTTATTAGTGGCTTTTATTATGGTCTTATAAAGCTGTTTTCCTTTTGGGTTCACAAGTCGCGATCCCCAGTGTGTATGTTTAGCGTTGTAGTCGCCTGCTGCAATGAAGTGCTTGGAAGAAATCCAGGAATTGAGCTTTAAATACTGTGAAACGGGGGGGCAGTATACGGCCGCTAGTGTGAGGAGAGTGTTGTCCTCCAGCTGAATGTTGATAGATGTGGCCTTAAGATGATTTTCCGCAAATTATTTGTAAAAGTGGTGCTTCATACGGTTCCTTAGGAGTATGGCGGTGCCACCGTGTGCTTTTCCGACGGGATGATTTGTACCATAGAAATGGTAGTCTCTTATTTGAAAATTGTATTTGCTTGTGAGATGAGTTTCCGAAAGAAGCATTACGTCGATGTGCTTCTCATGTAGGAATTGAGCTAGCTCAAGTTTGCGCTGGTTATGGTTTTGCTGTGTGTCTAATTTTGTGTGCACTTCATGTGCGGTTCGAGAATTCGGGTTGGAAGCGTCATACCGGATTTTAAAACGTTTGCAAATGTTATTTTGTTAGTGTTGGATGTAGGCCAGGGAGCGAAACTTGCTGCTTTCGAGAAATGTACTTCAGGATTTGTTCCTGATGGTGTCAGCGTAGCTGTTCCTTTGTGTGTCCGCGCCGTGTTCATTCTTTTGTGAAGACGGATTTTCAGCTCTTTGTAGATTGGACAGCCTCTGTAGTTTGCTGTGTGATTGCCCCCACAGTTATTGCATTTTTTCTCGCATCCATTTTCTTTGTTAGTTTGACAGTGTTTGGAGTCGTGGAGATCTCCACAGACTACGCACACCGGGCGAAGTGTACAATACGACTTCGTGTGGCCATACTCTTGGCAGTTTGTACATTGTACAGGAGCGTTACATTTGTGCGGCTCTTCTACTGTGATCCTACGGTGCAGAAGGAGCTGGAGTTTGTAAATTGGGTGAACCTCGTTTTTTCTAGGAGGCTTGTTTTCTGGTTCAAGCTCAATCTTGAAGAGTGGTTGGGGCTGCCTGTTTCCGTTTTTGATATTGAACACGGTTTTGGCGTAAAATCCCTTTTCCTTTAGCGCCTCAGTTATCTCTTCGGGCGTAACATCAGACTCAATGCCCTTCAGTAATACTTGCAGGCCCTTGCTGCTTTTAAGCTGGTAGGTGTAGAAGCCTATTTTTTGTTCGGTAAGATAGTTTGTGACTTTTCTGAAGTTGTCCTCCGTTTTCGTTTGAAGTTTGATTTCATGGATAGTACCTCTTACGAGGGGAATTATATGAAAACTATCTTTTCCAATAAGGCCAATCAAAGCATTTACAAAACCGCTTGTGCTCTTCTCGCGGATGTATATTGGCGGAGGCTTTGTTTTCTTCGGTTCGGTATCAACGGATCCCAGCGGCACGTCCTCAGCGGTATCTGCCAGCAAGGCAAATTTCAACACTGGTTGTTATTTGGCACTTGTGGGCGTGGCAAACAAATGTTTTGGCAAATCGATAGAAATTTACAAGGCTAATAAAAAAATGAAAAAATATCAAAACATTTTTAAAAAGTGTAGGCGTGGCAGTTTTGGGCGGTTTAGTTTTTGGGCATTAGAGTGGGCGTGCCAAAACCTTATTCTGCAAATCGATAGAAATTTACAAAACTAATACAAAAATGAAAATATATCAAAACATTTTTTAAAAGTGTCGGCGTGGCAGTTAGTGGGCGGGGCAAAATGAATCGACAAACTTGCGCTGCGTCTATGGCACTGAAGTCTACATGCTGAATCTCAACTTTTTAGCATTTATAGTTTCTGAGATCTGGTCGTTCATACGGACGGATAGATAGAAGGACGGACGGACGGACATACGGACGGACAGGCAGACCGGCGAACAGACGGGCATGGCCAAATCTTTTCAACAAATCTAGAATACCCATTTACTCTACGAGTAACGGGTATAAAAATTCCTAGTAGCAGAATGGTAATTCGATTTCTTCTTCCACTTTATTAATGACATTAGCAGTGGAATGACTGTCTTAGTGCCTATTATTCCCATTTTGGGAATAATTTCTTTTTTTCTATTATCCCTCATTATCTGTTCTATGAATTTCTTTTTGTTTTACATAATCCTGCCTACATATTTGTAAACTTTACATGTCTACAAGATTAAAATATTATCAATAATACAATGTTTTGTTTACAGATTTTCATTATATTATAGATATTTAAAAAACATGTCCTGTCCAGGCATGCTGTCCTTTTGGTCCAGACGTTGCAGTAGTGAGCTCGTGGTGAGCAGCCTGCTATTGTTGTAGACTTCTCCAATCGTTGACGTAGTGTGCAGACTGCACACCACGGTATTGTTGTTTATGCTTCTGGGCATCTTAAAACGATAGACGGTGCCGGTGTTGAATGATGCACAGGTCTGTTGTACGGTGCAACTCTTTCACGTGTATTAACAGTGTGGGCTCTATGGTCCGTGGCAGTCAGGTCGACACTGCTTACTGTATTTTGGTAGAGTGGCTCTGGGTGGTGGATTAACTTTTTTATATTAGTTTTCGGTAATGATTTTATTTCTGAGTGAGTTAGACACGGTTCCAACGCTTTTGATAAATACTTCCGCAAGAAGTCGAGCTCCCATTGCAACTTTGGGAAAGTTGACCATGCAGGTGATGGCGTTCGAGTATATAGTAGCCATTTTGGATGGGCTATTCTCGATTTTATTGTATTTTGTCGCCAATATATACATCCACGCTGCTTCATTATGTTGTCTGCCTTATCGTTTGTAGTTTTGCCTTCAGTTGAACCGTATGTGCATCTTTGAACTCTGTCCTTGGAACCACTCACAAGTCGGTGCAGATTATGGTTGGTACTGTCTTATGGTACCTCCACAACCATTCTGCTGAAACTAGCTTCGGTGTTTAGATTAACGGATTGATTTAGGGAAATTTCTGGGGGAACTAGCTCTCTTCTGTTTTTCCGCTTGTCCGACTCTATAGAGACATTCTTCGGAAGCCTGCCTCAATTGCCCTTGAAATATGTTGTGTTTGCCTGTCAGACATGTCGGTTATTGCTTCCGACTGCCAACGTGCAGCGGAACACACAGCATCTTTATAGCCAGAACTAGTTTATCTATATTTGGTTTATTATGGTATTTGCTTCTAACTGTTTACATTTTGTAAACCTGATAGTTTTCCTGCCAGGCTATTGTATACCGGTTCTGTTAATTCAATAAGACCTTTACTGACGCGACACACCTTGCGGTTTATGGTTTTTTGTTAGCAGCTGTGCTGTATACTCAATGGGAATAGTACAAATATAGCAATGTACAGTCTAGCTAACTTAGTTATTTTGAAACTAATCGTATTCAATAGCTAAATTAATAAAGAGGTACAAGTGTATAACCGAAAATCCCCCATTTCGATTTTACCATTTATAATATAAATAGCCTTAGTCTTTTTAATTGGTCGATACGTGATTAATTAAAATCATTTGCTAATCTAAACTCTCAGAGACTAGTGTTTAGCTATTGAGCTTTTTCAATAGCTGTTGCGGGAAATAAGTAGCCGAAGAACGTTTTAGTACAGTTTATTTTGTTAATTATATTGGCAGCTAGGGCCGACCAAGAGCTATAACGAATGCACAAGTTAAGTCTTCTCCGAAAAACGAAGAAGTGATACTGGCGGGACAGACAGCCGAATGCTGCGCCCAAGCTTAATGTAGGTAGATAACAAGAGACGAAGGAATGAGTGCCGTACAGATAAATTCATGCGAGAATAGCGGTTTGTATTATGGGCATCGCAACTGCTACTACTGCACAGTGGTGCATGAGCCAACAACTAGGCTTGAATATGTATACTTATCCAGAACCATGGCTTGAAAATCTTTTAAAAGATACTTTCGTCCACCTTATCAATTTGAAATAGCTTTTTCCCCTTTCAATCACAAGAGAAATTATAAAAACTATTTGAGAAAAGAGTGTTCGTGAGGGACTAGTGGTATTGAGATTACACAAAAATAATTATCTCTTAGATTGCCAAAGTTGTTACCTGTTGTTGTTTTTTTTCCCCTTGTCTTTAGAATAAATTTCAGCGCGTATATATCTTAGCGCTTAACTCATTTCTGAAAATAGAAATAAAATAAATTCTGTTTTTTTTTTTTGTTGATCGGAGATATCGATGTGGTTGGGTTGCGAGCTGAGCGCCAAGTAGATTGAGTTACGGTTAAGGCTGTTTCCGAAGGCCATACTAGTTTAAAGTATCATTGTGGCATCGGAAAAAGAGATATCATCCCTGATATCAAAGGCGAGCCCCTACTAATTTTAAGTCATAGACAAGACTATTGGTTAATAAATTTTAAGAATTTCTACTTTTTGAATTTCTTTTATTATTCCTAAAGAATCCGTATGATGTTTTTTACACTTTTAATTGGAGATGGTCCTAACTTTGATAGTAAGCAATACATATTATATAGTAGTATAAAACATTTTTAAATCTGAGGACAAACCCTAATTAACTTTGCGCCTGCTTAACTAGTCACTGTATGAGAATTGACTAGCGCTTCTACAAACCCCACCGAATAAGTTCACGCTTAGGAGAAAAATTAAAGCCTACAAAGCGGGATCCACGCTGGGAGCTATAATTTCTTGACCCTGGACGAATGATACCTCACGGCTTCTAAAAGTTTTCAGTTCTCCGATGCTGTTTCTCATGTTCACTGCCCTTTTATTTCGTGACCAAATCAAAACTATCATCTCTGGAAGCGACGTGAACGGTTTACAAGCATACCGAGGTTGCGTAGGAGAATATACCATGAACCATTGGTAACCATGTGTTATCAGAAGGTCAACCTATAGGGCGAAGTGTTAACAGCCGTATGGAAACTAGATCGCAGCGAACAGCAAATCTTGCTCAAATGCTCATCTCCGTTTGTCTGATTGGGATGTATATACGACTTAATTTCAGCGATCACAGCCTTTTTTACTCTTTCCAACGGATTTCCTTAAGGTACACAAATGGCCGTATAAGAGTGACGTATGTTATATTTTTTTAAAGACGACTTAAAGCATGGGATTTTAACAGTGTGGTAAATCTTTTTCAACGTATTTTAAAATTCCACCAGCAGTAAACTTTTTGATAGGCTTTACAAAGGAAAATGTAGTAAAGTGATCCAGCACTGCAAAAACTACTATATGGCCAGACCGAAAACGTGGGTATGAACCAAGGACGTCGACATAAAGATTTTTTGAAAAATTTCACCTGTTTTTCTAAGATTCGGTTTAAGACTATAATTGGGGGGCTGTGAGCATTTGCATATCTCAAATTCAGCAGCCTTAACGTCTGCAACTAGATTGGGCCAGAAGAAGTATCTACGTACTCGTTCTAGGTTCTTATTTATACCACAGTGAAAAGCAAAGGAATGATCATGCGATATTTGTAGTACCATGGGAACCAATTCTTTTGGTTCAATGAGTACGGCCTGTGATCTTCGCCGCTGGTGTTGTTGTCCCAAAAAAGGCAGGATGTAGACATCCATCTGCTGCGGCCCCGTGCTTGTGGAATAGGGTGTGGTGGATGCCTCCACACTTCTTGCAACACTCCTGGCTGCGGCAGTCTCCTCCTGAGTGTTGATGGGCGGGGCAGTTCAAGCAGTACTTTTTAATAGGGCTCAGTTTGCGGAACCTCTTGCACTTCCGAACAGGATGGATTCCCGGGCAGACTCGGCGGCGGTAGGATTGAATAACTCGAGTTTGTCTGCGCTCCAAGGTCAGGGTGGCACGAGGACAAGGAGCCATTCTAGGAAGTTTTGTCTGTCAAAATGCGGCTGACTTTTGGAAATGGCACTAGGACGCCCTCTGCCAGCTGTTGTATAACTCAAATAGCGAGGAACAGGGCGCAGTTGACCCCGAAGTTAACTGTTTGCAAGTCTTCATTGTTTCGGAACAGAATTTAAGGGGGTATTCTTTGGATCGACCCAGATCTGACGATACATTTTTGTAATGTCTGCACAGGAGACGTATTAAAAATATCGCCACTTCAGGATCTGGAGCTTTAGATCGGATTGTAGGACTGAACCAACATGAAGGATATCATCTAAGCTGATTCCATTTGACGACGGATCATTTTTTTATATGACAACTGTCATATTGCTCTTTTAGGGGAAAGTCTCCTTTTAAACGATTCTCGATTCTAAGAAACTGAGCTAACGCAATGGAACTCAAATATCCTAAATAGGATCCGGAATTTTCGGGGTCACAGAACGGGAGCGTCACCACGTACCTCCCGCTTGCGTCTTTCTTCGTAGCTTGGATGAAGTTCCTTTCGCAGCAGAAATCAGAATCCTTTACCATCTTGACTGGTAGATCCTCCAGTGAAGGTTGCGACCCGTTTTGGATTACCATTGGAAATCGGCCCCGTTAGCACCCACCCGATAATAGTTTCTTGACCCAGGTGCGAGTCGGAAATATTTTGTCGGGTACCACCAATCATGATGGACGGTAAATTGTCATCCCTGATCAATATAACAATTTGAGAGCTCTCAAAGGTAGGATCTGCCCAGCGGAGAGCGGGCGAAATGACACAGCTTCGAAGACTTCGCGGAGACAACATGATTTAGCCCGGAGACTTGGGTCTGGGAACTGAACGTCGCCTCGGATCCAGTCAATTAAGGCTCGTGTTCGGTAGTTCGTCCCCAAATGACACACGTCAATGATTGCCGTGCTCAGTAGAACGGCTGAAGTGCCGGAAGCGAAATAGGTTTGCACCGCTAAAGTGCTTGCCGATGCATTTCTGCTGGAGGGTCTCGAAGGACGAGATTTCTGTATAGGGGGCAACCAGGTTGGGGAACTCGCATTTGGGGGGCTGCGATGCAGAATCGTAAGAAGCCTTCCCTACAGGTAAAACAACTGTGTGTGCTCGTGCAGTCACGTAACTGATTGCCTCTCGCTAATCAATTTAGGCAGAGCTTCTTCTTTTCGATGTAACCGGAACGCGCATCAACTGACATTTGAAGAAAGCGTGGGCATAATATTACCGGATAGTTCCCTTGAAGCATAAGTCACACCCTTTCTGAGTATTACTGACTTTTATATCGAAGGATTGGAGTTTTTTTTTAAATTTTGGTTTTGGAACCGATCTTGAAGCGCTTCCCACGCCGAAGTGAACCCCACATTCGTATGAGGGGATTTGAATATGATGGCTTTTGCCTCGCCGCTTGTTTTCGTGAGGAGATGAAACAGCTTCTCGGCCGGTGTCAGCCTGGGCTTGTTAATATAAGCTGCCGTGAATAGGTACCGGAAAGTGGGCCGTCGGAGGTAGTCGCCATCAAAGCCCTGCGTGCTTGCGCGACTTGAGGCGTTGCTATGTCAATAGTTTCGCCAATTTGCGCTGCGCATGACTCGTATAATGAGTAGCCGTAGTCAGATTAGGCAATGAGGTCCGACGATGTTTCGTACTCATTCCACTTTGTCTTATAGGGCTCGCACTTGTTGCAGACGGACTTGCAACGTATGTAGGGACGGAGAAGATTGATCAGGAGTGTTGATCTTGGCTTCGAAGAGGCTTATGCGATCGCTGACGGCAATGAATTTGTGGAACGCTGCGCCTGCGGCCGATGGCTGTTCTGAGGATTCCATCTTTTTGCTGCTAGATCTAGTTAACCTTAGGAATTCCGTCTCAACTGCAGAGGGATTTTCGGGTTAATTTGCTAGTGAAGACCCGCTTGACGCTTTCGCCAATGGTCGGTGTTTTGTAGGGGGGTGATCGTCCTCCAAAATAAGGGGCAGGCTGTTGGCAAATATATGAATTCCCACTGCGCAGAGCAAAGTCCGAAAAAACACCACCCAGGGGTCGAAGAAGAAGAACGAAGAAGTGGGGGTGTATTGCATAAGAGTTCTGCTTTATTCGGCTGCATAAATAAGACTAAAAGTTCAAGCTTAAGCTAGAGCCGCGCTCCCACCCGCTTTATTTCGCTAAAGCGGGCTCGGGAGATCGACGGCGGCCGACCGCGAAGCTTAGAGCGCGCGAGCTTGGGGGAGAGCGAAAGCGTAAGTACGGAAAAGAGGTGCGAGAGCGAAAGCTCTGTACGCAGAGGCGATACAGTGGCCTCTCACATTAACATTCCGAGGGGCGAAGAACGTCTGAAGAGTTCCGCGGACTGTGGTAACCGCTTCTCGGCACTCAAGCGAAGAAATCGGCGTCATTTCCATAACGGATGGATCCCACTGCAGACTGGTTGGTACCGCGAGTACATCTGCTCTCCAGTGCGGTAGCGCTGCGCGGACGTGGAGACATCGTGCTGAAATATGACTGGAGGAATACGAAGGAGAGTGAAGAGGAAATCAGTACTGGATTGGACTAACTTCAAATACGCACATAGACGAGGAACATTGGAGTGGTTACTGGTTATTGAGGGCAGCCGTCTGCTTCTGCTGAGCCCCCATGCAGTGCAGATGTCGACCACACGGACTCGGCCGTCGGAAAATGGAAACACCCCGTCAATTCGGCCTAATCGCCACTCATTGGACGGAAGGTTGTCTTCCTTGACAACCACCATATCCGCGACACAGTGATCTCTAGTAGGGACTCGCCACTTGTTTCGCTTATGGAGTTCATTAAGGTAAGCCTTCAGGAGTTGCCAGCGGTTTACGATGAAACCCTTTATCACTTGTTCAACCATTGCGAGAAGGGGCACTCCAACAAGAAAGTGTCCAGGCGTAAGTACCAACAGATCCGCGGGGTCTTCGGACATTGGCGCGAGCGGACGCGAATTCAAGCACGCTTCGATCCTAGCTAAATGCGTGGACAGCTCTTAGAATGTGTCTTTTGAACTTGAAGGGGGCATCCTCTTCGGGATTATAATGAATTATATTGTATGAATACATATATTGTATATAGTACGGCTGTTGCTTGTTTTCGGTTACAGCCTCGGCTGGGGAGGGAATCGGGGTTTCGTGCACTATGCTGCGCTCTGCGCTCAGCTCGCCGGTATTGGGGTCGGGGTCGAATTCCCCAAAACGGAATAAACGATAGCAGAGAATGAGGGGATCGCGTTGGGAAGTGATCGAGATGGTAGTGATCACTCCTTCCTCTATACCCTCCCTTCCTTTGGAAATGTGTGGAACCTGGTGTACATTTCCCCTAGATTAAATCAATTCACCGCATTAATCTTGATATTTCATTGGCATTATGTAATAGGACAGATTATTATTTATTTACAAAATCATATTATAAGTTTCAAATTAATATAGCTCACAAAACCAAAAATATTCATATTCATCTTGTTTCGTTCCCTAGGCAGAATTTTTAGACTTTAGTATATACATGGTTTGTTTTTATTTATTATGTTATCGTTTTAGGTTTTACTTTCAGTGCAACAGAAAATTTTAAGTATCGATCATCTTATTCTTCCTAAGATATTCCAACTTTTACTCTAGAAATTTTAATTTAATTATGTATTTATTACCTCATGGTTGTCGCCAAGAAGCTCGTTGGGCCCAATGAACTGCTACATGGCTGTAAATTAGGGGTTTATACAGTGTGGATATGAGTGTATGTGTCTAGGTGTATGTATGTAGAAAATTAAAAGATAATATTTAAGTAGAACTACTAAGTAAGAGTAATTGTCACCATTGCTAGAGTAGAATTAAATTAATATTTATATATCTATATGTAATCAATCATAATTTATAAGCTAATCTTCAATATTTCTATTCCATTATTGTTCGCCTATTTTTCTTCCATTCTTGTTCAATGATTCTTCTTCAATTGCTTTTAATCTTCATAATCAATTAGTTCTTTCAATTTCCTTCATGCATTATTTTGCTTCAATTTCAGTTTCTTTTCAATTCGTACTCCAAATATTCTTGTCCGCTTAAACTAATTTCAATATGTACATATATATATGTATATATGTTACTCTACATTTCTAAGGCATGTCTAGAATTAAGTTAAATCTAATATTTAGCAAAAATATTCTGAATTAAGGTTTATTGTTTTCTTATACGCCCGTAGGCAGCAGCAACATCACTGGTTCGTTTCGTTTCAATATTTTCACTTTATTTCTTGGCTCCTTGGTCGGAGTGCATGAGGCACCCTATATCAGCGATAAATTCATGCTCACGGCGAATTTTCTCTACTTTTCTGTCATCTACTCTACTATATCTAATTCCTCCACGTGTTCTGGCTTCCTTGTCCTTGTCTCTTTCGTCTCTAATTCGCAGATCAAGCCTTCGCGCCAGGTACGATCGCAAGGAAAATAAATCTTGGCAACTTGCGGTCTCTGTAGGTAACATCTATGCATAAATATGTGTATGCATATGTGTGTAGCGAATGCACTAATACCAGCGCACCCGCGCCACTATGTACATATGTATACCGCGTGGCTTGCCTGCACATAGGCGTGTAACTTTGCCGGCCAACAGTACCTCAATTCTGTAAAGAACTCGTGGTCAGTTTCTGCACAAAGTAACGGTGTTCCGTGTTCTTATTTACCTGCCTTTACAAATGCAATGTACACTTCTTACAATTTTTAGGAATCGAAGAGTGGCGATTTATGCACTACGGTTTCTTACCCTTTCTTTTATTTAAAGACCGCACGTGTTTTCACTTCACTTTAGTGGCCTAATCTTTTCAGAGCGTCTGTCGTCTCAGAGTAGAAAAATCGGAATGATCGCGTGTTCGCTGTACTCTTTGCAAAGGCGACGAGCCAAGCGACCTTTGCAGGCTATGAGAGCGACGGCTAAAGTGCAAAAGGGACAACTAGAACTTTTGGCTTCTGTCTCACAGAATTTTTTTGCGAGCTTACAATTAACCCACGTATACCGAAAAGTGGTATTGGCTGAGGGTTTACACATGATAATAATTTATGTATTTCTGATTTCTGGTACACTGGCCACTACAGGTTACAAAACGGGCGAAAGCAGCAAGAAATTTCTCAGTCGTGAGATCGGACGTCGGCTCAAAATGGATAGCATTGGTGGAGAAGCACACAAATACCAATATAATGTTCGCAAGGATCCCAAAGAAGGTTCAGTATTTTTAGAGTCAGAGCGTCTGCTCAGTTAGAGTTACTTTATTCGAATGTTTCTTATGCGCTCAACTTTATTATATACATATAGTTCCATATACATATACATATGTATGCAGAAGGCATGCATATGTCATGTATGGTCTGACCACTTGAGCTGCAAAGTGCATGCTCAGCATTCCCACGCTCCGCGATCGGCTTATGTATAAGCGTTAGATCATATTACTTGAGCGCTGGAACATTTGTGTAATTGTTGGTAGTCTTTTGGGTACTTGAACGTTATGTTTATTATGACAAAGTGTCACAATGTTTTGAAGATAAGTTGTACCCATTAATTTAGTATATTTATAGGTTAGATATGTTACACCTCCCTTTTAAAAGAAATGACGTAATACATGTAGTCATTTAGTTCTCAATATTAATATTTTTAAAAATTAATTCAAATTTTTTTTTTTTAATGATATTGATTTTTTTAATAATTTTGTCTCAAAGCATTTTTGTGTAATGACAGAATAATACAGAAATTTATGTTGAAATACGTTATTTTTTTTTGTTTTATGTTTAACTTTCTTAGAAGAAAAAAGAATTTTTTTTTTTGTTTTGCTTTTTTTTTTTGTGGTTGAGAAGACCTTTTCTTAAGTGAAATGAAACGTTTTATTGATTATATATTTTTAGTCTATCCTTATGTACGAGGGTCGTTTGATAAGTCCGTGACTTTTTGAATAAAATATATTTTTTTCGTCAAAGAAGCGTTTTATTTCTCAACATAATCTCCTTTTAGCTCTATACATTTAGTCCAGCGTTTTTCCAATTTTTTTATTCCTTCCAAATAATAGGTTTTCTCAAGGCCCTCAAAATAGTCGTTTGTTTCTGTGATGACCTCTTCATTTGACCCGAATCTCTTACCGCCGAGCCATTTCTTCATGTTTGGAAACAAAAAATAGTCACAGGGGGCTAAATCTGGAGAATATGCTGGATGGGGTAGCAGTTCGTAGCCCAATTTATGAAATTTTGCCATGCTGACTACACACGTGTGCACCCGTGCATTGTCCTGATGGAACAGCACTTTTTTTTTCGCCAAATGCGGTCGTTTCTGCTTCAAATCAATATCGAATCTGTCCAAAAGCTCTGAATAATATTCGCCGGTGATCGTTTTACCCTTTTCAAGGTAATCGATGTGAATGATACCTTGTGCATCCCAAAAAACTGTGGCCATGACCTTGTTGGCCGACAGACCCACCTTGGCCTTCTTTGGTGCACGTTCACCCGGAGAAACCCACTGTCTTGATTGTTCTTTGGTCTCTGGTGTGGTGTGGTGGATCCATGTTTCGTCTACGGTAACGAAACGGCGCAAAAATTCGTTTGGATTGCGGTTGAACATAGCCAAACACTCCTTTGAAATGGTCACACGGTTGCGCTTATGGTCGTGTGTGAGCAATCGCGGCACCCATCGCGCGGAAAGCTTTTTCATGTCCAAATATTCATGTAAAATGTGATGTACCCGTTCAGTTGAGATGCCTACAGCCTCAGCTACCTCACGCACTTTCATTCTCCGATCATCCAATATCATTCCATGGATTTTGTCGACGATTTCTGGCATGACGACCTCTTTTGGGCGACCTGAACGTTCGGCATCACTTGTACTGGTACGACCACAACGGAACTCAGTAAACCATTTCTTAACCATTGAAATTGATGGTGCAGAGTCCCCATAATATTTATCAAGTCTTTCCTTGGTTTCGGTGATGGATTTTTTACGCAAAAAATAATGCTTAATTAGCACACGAAATTCACTTTTTTCCATTTTCGTTAAAATTCACGAGATCGTCTGCTTTCAATGCCTATAAAACGCAAACCAAAAAACGCAGCTTTCTCAAAATTTTACAGTCAGCTGTTAATCGATAACTGCTGACAGGAGCAGTGTTGTATTTAGAGCAGGTGCGCGGCAAATACAAAAAGTCACGGACTTATCAAACGACCCTCGTACTTTTTGTTTCTTTTTCTTTGTATCTCTAATTACTATGTTATCTCTGTCTTCTATGGTTTCTACAGTATAAGGTCCTAAATATACTGGATCTAACTTATGACCCGTTTCGTTCCTTAGTATAACTTTATCTCCTATTTTTAATTGAAAATCTGAAGTTTTCTTATCATAAAGTTGTTTTCTATGAGACTTATCTTTTCCTAACATAAGTCTAGCTCTTTTATATGCAATTTCTAATCTAACTTTTATTTCCTTAGAGCAATCTTCTACATTATACAGTGGTTCTATTCTGTTTTATTAAAATTTGCGAACTGCCTTGGTAATCTTCCAAAGACTAGTTCATATGGACAGTAATCATGCATGACTGATGGTGTTGTGTTGAAACAATATGTAAAATGTTGTATCCAAACGTCCCAATCAGTTTTATCTGCAGAGATGTATGAACGAATGTATTCATTGAATGTTCTATGACTTGGTTCTATTGTCCCTAAAGTTAGGTGATGATATGCGGTAGATGT
Source organism: Drosophila santomea (assembly GCF_016746245.2). NCBI lineage: Eukaryota > Metazoa > Arthropoda > Insecta > Diptera > Drosophilidae > Drosophila > Drosophila santomea. Next base: position 459,973 of record NW_025319013.1, read on the forward strand.
TAGGTTTTCTATCTTCATGTATTTGCACATATCTAAAATTACTTTATTTTTATACTCGGTACCCATGTCCGAAATGAACGTCTTCATTGGACCGTACTTAAGTATAAAATTTTCGAATATACCTCTTGCGACAGTATTTGCGCTTTTGTTTGCAACCGGTATGGTTACTAGATACTTCGTTAAATCACATATAAGTGTGACGATGTATTCGATGCCATATTCTGATTTCGGTAGTGGGCCTACTGTGTCCACTATCACTATATCAAAAGCATTTGTTGGGGTTTCTGTGTGAGCCATTGGGGTCTTTGTATGTGTCGTTGTTTTCGACATTTGGCATTTATGACATCTACGTATGTACTCTTTTATATGACGAGTCATATTTTTCCAACAATAGTGTCTTTATATTTTCGCTAGTGTTCTTGTAATGCCTGCATGACCTCCTTGAATTGGATCGTCATGATATTTAGACAGTATTGATTGTATCTCTTTTTCAGTTTTTATAATGGTCACCGGCTGGAGTAGCGCTACTCTTAATGATTTTAATTTTATATTGCCCGTATTTTTGAAATTATCTATTGAAATGGTTTCAAAGATTTGTTCACTCGGTGCCAATTTGAGTTGGCTGATTTTTAGTATACCGGCTTGCATTTCAAGCCTTTGGAAGAACTGACCTAAATCAAAAATTCCATTGGTATATAAATCGTCAACATCAATTCTTGCAATAACTTTATTTCCTGGTTTTAGTAAACAAATAGATTCAGCTATTCGCAAGGTCACTACTTTTCGTACTTCATCATTTGTTATGACTTCGTGTACGTTGGGCTTAGATACATTTTGGATACTTTGCCTAGGCAATAGTTCCTTATTTGTTACTGTACAGTTTTTATCTTGTCTACTTTGTTGCCTGGTAGTGACTTTCAGGACTTTATGTTGCATGTTTTTGAGTTCTGTTATATTTATACGCAAAAGTGCGTCTGCTACAAAATTATCTTTCCCCTTTTGGTATTCTACAGTGAAGTCGTATTCTTCAAGCTCTAACCGTATGCGAGTTAATTAAGAACTGGGATTAGTCATAGAAAATAGGTACGTTAAAGGTCTGTGGTCCGTTTTAATGGTGAAATGTTTGCCATTAATATATGGTCTAAAATGGGTAATTGCCCAATGAATTGCCGCTAGTTCTTGTTCCGTTGTACTCTTATTGCTTTCTCCTTTTGTAAATTAATTTTGTAAAATTAGCTATTGGGAGCTGAATCCCGTTACGGTTCTGAGTTAGAACTGCTCTGCAAGATTGTTTACTAGCATCCGTTATAATGCAAAATTCTTTGCGAAAATCAGGATATTGTAATTCTTGACCATTCAAAAGGGACATTCTTTTTACATAATCTAGTTATGTGCCGTGAATAGTCGGCGAAGTTCCTTATAAATCGACGATAATAGTTGCAGAATGCTACAAATCGTCTTGCGCTGTCCGCATCATGAGGGACAGGATAATTTTTGATGACGTCATATTTCTTGTCATCTTGCAATACTCCTTTGTCTGTGCATTTGTGACCTAGGAATGTCACTTCGTGCATGAAAAATGAACATTTTTCTGGATGCAACTTTAGGTTATATTTCCTACATACATTAAAAACGTCAGTTAAGTTTTTAATCATGTGTTTTTCTGAACATCCTATCACCATTAAGTCATCCATATAAAGGAATGCCTGAGAGGGTTCTAATCCCGAGAATGATATAGTCATCATCCTCTGAAATGAATTTGGTCCTTTTTTGAGACCAAATGGTAATCGCGTGAAGCGATATGAGCCATTGCTCGTTGAAAAAGATGTTATATTCCTTGAGTTTTCCTCAAGTTCTGTTATACTCGGATACAGACGGTTCGACGATTTTGTCGCTAATTAATTTCCCTACTTGTTTTTTAATTTTTTCTTCAATATGGCTATGCGGGCTTCTGTAGTTTTTTATATAAATGGGTTCATCATATTTAAGTCTTAATGGCCTATGTCTTAAGGCCTTGGCCTATGCCTTCGATGTTTATTATTTTTTCTGTTTGAATTTGGAAGTTATCAGAATTTACCTTCAGAAGTGAGATATCTGCACCAGTATCAATGAGAAATGTTAGTTTATTTTCAGTTGAATGATTATGGAAAGTTACGAATATATTAAGACTATAATTGATGGAATGAACTTTAACATTTATTTGTTGTTGTTTCCTAAAGGGTTCTGTGAGTTTTCCGATGTATTTTGCGTGATTCTCACATTACTATTATTATTATTATTACCCTGGTAGTAGTTTCCGCGGCCTCTCCCTTGGTTTTGGCCTCTTGGTCTGGGTTGAATTCAACCAATTGACTTAGACTTTCAGGTACATCTATCAGAATATGCCTTCTTTTTCTGATCTTCTTTTATTTAATCTTGTGTTTAGGGATTTTATAACCCTCAAACATTTGTTATTATGTTCAGATGTGAGTCTATTTGCATATTTATTTACTAATGTAACTATATTATTATATTATCCTACAACTATCTCTATATGATTTTTCAAAGTTTCGGATTTTATTACTGCATCTCTATTGATACATTTATAAGACTTATCAAACCTGTAGCAAAATTCGTCTATTTGTATCGCTATTTCGCTCCATTCCATTCTTGTCGTAAAAACTGTATTTTACTGTACTACTGTACTGTATTTTTTTTTTAAATCTGGTCTAAACGATTTGCCCTATTAATATAACGTTTTTTGATGATTTTGTTATGCTTAACATAAATTGTAAGCAGAAATTGTAGAATTAGCACTATTGTAATGATCAGCAATAAGATCCACAAGGCATTTATATCGTCTGTGTGATCTATAATTTGTATGTTATTAACTACGTTGGCAGTATTGTCTTTTGCCTCACTAGAATCACTAAACCATCCCATTTTTTAGTTTATATTCAATGAAACGTTTTTTGAAGGAAAAAGTGAGATTTTCTTTAATGAGTTTTCCTCATAATTATTATATTATTTTCTTCTTCTCGAAAATCAAAAATAAAAATGTTTACGTTTAAGAATTAAAATTTGTTATATTTTGTCATTTTTTAAAAAAAGTTTGCAGACGTGGAAATATTAGTTGTTAATAAATGTGGTTGGCTGACATATTTGTTTACAATAATAAAAACAAGAGAGAACGCTATAGTCGAGTTCCCCGACTATCTGATACCCGTTACTCAGCTAGTAAAAGTGCGAAGGAGAGTCTTCAACACTGACAGTTTTTGGCGGTTTGTGGGCGTTAGAGTGGGCGTGTCAAAAAGTTTTTTTTGCAAATCGTTAGAAATTTACAAGACTAATACAAAAATGAAAAAATATCAAAACATTTTTCAAAAGTGTGGGCGTGGCAGCTTTGGGCGGTTTGTGGGCGTTAGAGTGGGCGTGGCAAAAAGTTTTTTGGCAAATCGATAGCAATTTACAAGATTAATACAAAAATGAAAAAATATCAAAACATTTTTGAAAAGTGTGGGCGTGGCAGATTTGGGCGGTTTGTGGGCGTTAGAGTGGGCGTGGCAAAAAGTTTTTTTGCAAATCGATAGAAATTTACAAGACTAATACAAAAATGAAAAAATATGAAAACATTTTTCCAATGTGTGGGCGTGGCAGATTTGGGCGGTTTGTGGGCGTTAGAGTGGGCGTGGCAAAAAGTTTTTTGGCAAATCGATAGCAATTTACAAGATTAATACAAAAATGAAAAAATATCAAAACATTTTTGAAAAGTGTGGGCGTGGCAGATTTGGGCGGTTTGTGGGCGTTAGAGTGGGCGTGGCAAAAAGTTTTTTTGCAAATCGATAGAAATTTACAAGACTAATACAAAAATGAAAAAATATCAAAACATTTTTCAAAAGTGTGGGCGTGGCAGATTTGGGCGGTTTGTGGGCGTTAGAGTGGGCGTGGCAAAAAGTTTTTTTGCAAATCGATAGAAATTTACAAGACTAATACAAAAATGAAAAAATATCAAAACATTTTTCAAAAGTGTGGGCGTGGCAGATTTGGGCGGTTTGTGGGCGTTAGAGTGGGCGTGGCAGCATGAATCAATAAACTTGCGCTGCGTCTATGTCTCTGGAGTCTGTATGCTTAATCTCAACTTTCTAGCTTTTGTAGTTCCTGAGATCACAGCGTTCATACGGACGGACAGACAGACAGACGGACAGACGGACAGACGGACAGACAGACGGACGGACAGACGGACATGGCCAGATCGACTCGGCTATTGATCCTGATCAAGAATATATATACTTTATATGGTCGGAAACGCTTCCTTCTGCCTGTTACATACTTTTCAACGAATCTAGTATACCCTTTTACTCTACGAGTAACGGGTATAAAAATTGTCCAACCGCATTGTTAGTAAAAAGCCTAACAGATATTAGTGTTTTTCAAGCAGCGGTTTCCCGCATCGGCTTGGAATTAGAAATTAAAACTAAGGCAAATTGGGTCATTGGCATTTATTTATGCAGCCCGTTTGCGTTGTTTAGCACCTTGCGAAAGCTTGTTTTCAATGTTTTCCAGACGCTCTTTGTAGCGTTGCCGGGATGTCTCGTCTCTGGCCAACTGGGTCATATTCTTGACCAGTCGGCGTTGTTGTAGTAGCTTTACCCTTTTTCCGGAGCGTTTGTGCTTCTTTGGTTCCTTCCTTTCCTGCCTTTCACGGTACTCAGCGTGGTCCATCTGCCGGGTTTTGCTGCAGAGCTTCTTCTAACGTTGGCAAGTCCCTTTGTATCGTGGGCTGCGCGTTCAAAAATTGTGCCTCCTCTGCCATCAATTGTTGCGTGTTGTTGTTATTATTTTTTCACAAATTTTATCGGTGATTTGGTTGGCAAGGTGGCAAGGCATTTGTTGTCAGGCGAAGGAGAGACAGTCTCATGTCCTGATGTCCTGAGGTTCTAAAGTCCTGACGTCCTGAGGTCCTGACGTCCTGTCACGGTCGCCTTATAATGTTCGCAAGGATCCCAAAGAAGGTTCAGTATTTTTAGAGTCAGAGCGTCTGCTCAGTTGGAGTTACTTTATTCGAATGTTTCTTATGCGCTCAACTTGGGCTGAGCTGACCCGTATATATAGTACTTATTATTATATACATATAGTTCCATATACATATACATATGTATGCAGAAGGCATGCATATGTCATGTATGGTCTGACCACTTGAGCTGCAAAGTGCACGCGATCGGCTTATGTATAAGCGTTAGATCATATTACTTGAGCGCTGGAACACTTGTGAAATTGTTGGTGGTCTTTTGGGTACTTGAACGTTATGTTTATTATGACAAAGTGTCACAATGTTTTGAAGATAAGTTGTACCCATTAATTTAGTATATTTATAGGGTAGATATGTTACACCAACACATAGTCTTTTGTAATCAGGCTCCTCCGAAGTATTTTTTGTTGTCGAAGGTTCCGGCATAGTCCATACCGGTATAGGTGAAGGGACGCGAGAAAGACGCCCATTCCTTGGGTAACCTTTCCAAGAGATGAGTCTACAACTTATTTTTGTGAATGACGCATATCTTGCACGAATTGATAACGGACCTTACCAAATTCCTCACCCTCGGAATCCAAAATTTGGAACGGAGCAGACGGATCATCAATTGATTACCGCCGTGCGACGTTATGCGATGAGTAAAAAGGACAAGGAGTCGAGACAAATGGCAGCTCTACGGACGGATTGCCGGATGCCGTTCGGAGGCCTATTCTTCGGAAGAATAGCGTTGGCTATCTCGGACAACAGAACGGCTCCGCACAACTCTAGCCGCGGGAGCGACACCGTCTTGAGGCGCCATACGCCTTTTGCGTATGTAGAATTCTTGAGGGAGGACATCGACCCAGCCTAGATCCTGGAGCCAAAAGTCCTGCATAAACATCTTTGCTCAGACAATGAAAGGGCCATCCGGATGGATCGAGCAACTTGGCAATTTGGGAAAGGACTTGACGTTTCGAGAACGACGACCGCGACGATCCCACGCTGAGAGTTTTGGCGGTGCTCTCTGCGTCAATTTCGAGAGAATCAGCCGAGAAACATAGGATGTCTGCCAAAAACTCCTTTCTATTGGAAGTCCACTTCCTAAGTGGGAACCCCGCTGAACCCAGGCCCCTGGAGCTCTCGGATGGCTGCTTGTGCCTCCGTTTTTTAGTCTGCCCCAGCGAGCATGTCGTCAACGCACATGAAATGTCGGATAATCTGACTCGCCTGTGGATACCTCGACCCCTCGTCTTCGGCGAGCTGTTGTAGGATCCGTATCGCCAGGAATGGAGCACAATTGATCCCGAAGGTGACCGCCTTCAGTTCGTAGTCGCGGATTTCCCCAACGGTATTTCGAAACAGAATGGAGAGGAGTATGCTTGTGGTCTACCCAAATCTGCCGGTACATCTTCTCGATGTCGGCATTAAAGACGAACTTAAAGTATCGCCACTTTAGGATTTTAATAGTTAGGTCGGACTGTAAGACCAGGCCCGCGTAAAGTATGTCATTCAAACTGGTCCCGTTTGCGGAAGGGCTAGAAGCATTATAAACTACCCGTACTTTAGTGGTTGTACTTTCGGGCTTGAGAACGGCATGATGTGGAAGATAATACTTGGCGGAACTGCTCGTCGAAGAAACCTCGGCCATGTGACCTAAGTCAAGGTATTCTTGGATCACAGCGTCATACTGGGCTTTAAGTAAGGGATTCCTTTTAGCCGTTGCTCGTTGCGGAGGAACTGAGCTAGAGCAAAGGATCGTGATGATGCTAGCTCGGAACCCTTATGCTCGGGGTCACGTAAGGGGAGCGTCACAACATACTTGCCACGACGGTCGCTTCTGGTGGTTTCCGGTGGTGATTGTGTTCGCAAAACGAATTAGACTCCGAGACGGTCTGTGTGGGCACTTTCTCCACCTCCCAGAACTTGGTGAGGAGCTGGTCCAGCGAGTCCTCTAGGGTGCAGGTAACTCGCGTGGAGAAGGGGACACCCTCCGGGGGTCTGCTAAATGGACTGGGCCTGTCAACACCCAACCAAAAATGGTTTCCTGCTCCTATTAGGACATCAATCTGGGAGCTCTCAAAGAATTTGGGGTCCGCAAGGGGGATGTCCGGAAGATCCTTAAGAAGATCTTGTGGAATTGGATACGAGGGCAGATTTCCGACCAGGTGCGGAAGAACATAGGCTGCGGTCTCTACCTGTATCCCAGGTCCGGAAGGCGATCGAATTGAAAAATTACACACCTTAGTGAGTTGACCGGTCACGGTTTGGTTTAGGCCAGACACTTGTGCCTGGTTAGCCTTGAAAGGAAGTCTGATTAAGTTGAACAGCCGTTCTGTAATGAAGGTTGCTTCGGACCCAGGGTCAATCAGGGCTCGCGCTTGGAAGTTGAACCCCAAATGGGCAGTGCCCAGTAGAACGGCTTTTGAACCGGAAGCGAAGCATACTTGCACATCTGAGGAATTCTCTGAGGCGCCAGTGCCTTCTGGAATAAGTGCGGGCCGAGTCCTGGCTGTCGCAGTTGAACTTGGAGAGGTTGCAAATGGATTACCGAGGTGCAGGAGGGTGTGATGCCGGCTGTGGCATGTGAAGCAGCTGTGGGCACTAGTGCAATCCCGCTGCTTGATGTAGTTGGAGCGATCATTCACATCCATTTCGAGGAACCGTGGACATAAGCGAATAGGGTGGTTCTCCCTGGAACAGAGATCACACCCCTTGGGGGCGGAAGCCACCCTGGTCTCGTATGAGTTGAGCCTGCGCGGTGGGGCGGAAATTGTCCCGAAACGATAGGCCGGACGTCGTCGACGGCCTCCAGAGTACGATGGCGCTTAGTCAGGAACGCATCCATCTCATCCCAAGTTGGAATTTCGGCCTTTTTGTGGATTGATTGCTCCCACAAGAACAGTGTGGTTTTAGGAAGTTTTGCGGACACCATAAACACCAAGAGGCAATTCAAGGGTGTCAAACAGCTTTGAATTGTGCTCTGTAAGTCTCTTAAGGCGGGCCCGGACTCTAGGTGGACAGTTGAGAGGCTGTGTAAAATTTTCAAGTGGCTGTTAACCAGCAAGCATCTATTTTCGTGGCGATTCGTAAGCCCTAGCCACGCTGAACTAAGCCCTTCATTCGTCACCGGTGCTTTCGACACAATCACGTGTGCATCGCCACTCGTCTTGGCAAGCAGGTGAAACAACCTTTCCACCGGTGTGAGACGGGGATTCGGGATATATATCGCGGTGAAAAGGTCTCGGAATGTGGGCCACCAAAGATAATCACCAGCGAAAACTTCGGTGTCCACTGGAGGTAGACGACATCCTGTCGTCGAAGGTGTGGGAACACTGACGGAAGCCTGAGTGGACTGGACTGCCGCCTTTTCTATTATTTATTATATTATATTATTATATTATTCTATTTCTTTAAGATTGGCAACACACCAAGAAATAGGCCGAATATCAGTAGCTGTATTTGGATTCCAGCACTGTGAAGGTGTCGGGATCCTCGGCGTACACGGAAAGGAGATCGGAGCAGCTAGCCGTTTTTCACATTTTCCTATAAGGCCCTAATTTCGTCCAGATGGACTCGGCACGTTTGCCGCGAAAATCTCTCAGGTTCCGAGGCGCCCGAAGTGTGGAGGTTAGCTTCGAATAAGCTAACTCGGTCCGTCGGGGCAATGAACCTTTTTAGGGCGACATCTACCGAACTTTGCGCCATTTTAGCGATCGAGTCAACCTTGATGAGGGACCGGGTGAAGTATTGACGAATTCGTCAATTTGCCCGTTGAATGGTAGCCTTTGGCTTTAACCGAGCCGGCCGGAGATGCGGATTGGGACCTGTCCAAGTGGATCGAAGGTATAGTATGCGGCTTCTTGTCGCCTCCCGTGGGTATTCCCAGAATCGACTTCTGCTGATCAGGGGTTGTCACCTGAATGAACCTTTTTAGGGCGACATCTACCGAACTTTGCGCCATTTTAGCGATCGAGTCTACCTTGATGAGGGACCGGGGGAGGTATTGACGAATTCGTCAATTTGCCCGTTGAATGGTAGCCTTTGGCTGTAACGGAGCCGGCCGGAGATGCGGATTGGGACCTGTCCAAGTGGATCGAAGGGATAGTTGCGGCTTCTTGTCGCCTCCCGTGGGTATTCCCAGAATCGACTTCTGCTGATCAGGGGTTGTCACCTGAATGAACCTTTTTGGGGCGACATCTACCGAACTTTGCGCCATTTTAGCGATCGAGTCAACCTTGATGAGGGACCGGGGGAGGTATTGACGAATTCGTTACTTTTTGCCCGTTGAATTGTAGCCTTTGGCTTTAACGGAGCCGGCCGGAGATGCGGATTGGGACCTGTCCAAGTGGATCGAAGGGATTATATGCGGCTTCTTGTTGCCTCCCGTGGGTATTCCCAGAATCGACTTCTGCTGATCAAGGCTTTTCACCTGACTTGGGCAACGGGTGCTTTGGAAGAAGACGGTCACACTGAGGCTCTTGGCGCGACAAGCTTGTCGTCGCCGATAGAAGAGACGAGCTACGTGAACTGCCAAATAGCACGCGGAAGCTGAAGCCGGTTGAAGCAATTGCGTTATTTAAGAACGGCGGAAATACAAAAAAAAAAAAAATGGTTTAGAAAACGCTTGCCCGCAAATAACTTGACTCCTACAAATCAACGGGCAAGAAAATAAACTCGCCGGCGGCGAACGACGATGACACGGCCTGTGTGGCACACGAAGCCGCGGCGCACATTAAGGCTCCGGAGCGGATCCGAAACTGGCGAAAGTTGCGCGGGCGGATGGTGTCCTATGCGGAATGGACAACAGATTTGGGAACGAAAAGTAGGCAAGACGATCCGAGATCTTGATGCCGTCGGATTTAAATATGTGAATAGAAATATTAATATTTCGTTGCTCGGACGTTGAGCTTTCTTATGTTTTGTTGGGTCAGAAAACAAAATTAGGTCCACCTTGGCTGTTATGCCGTCGGCAAGCAGTGTATGCGTAAGGGACGCCAGAGAGAGGGAGAACAAACAGAAACAATACCGCGGTGAAGCGTCGATAAGTGGACTGTATTTGAACGTATTGAATGTCTGGCGCACACCAAAATAAGAAAAAAAAAAATATCGCAGCCACGGCGAACTGTCCGTCGAACAAGAAAATTACCGAACACAGTGCACACCAGTTGGCCGATATTACTTATGCCTTCTTCCTCACCACACAATTTCACTTTTCACTTTTCGAACGGCGAAAGAACGGCAGCGAGCATAGAATCGAAGCGGAGACGGATCGAAAAGAAAAATGTTGATCGATGAGGTGAACTGAAGTGAATTTCACAATTGCCTTCACGGATGTGGACCTGACACGGAAAATAGTCTTACAGCAGTGCGACCGAAATTGAATGTTCGGAGCTCTTCTGAAGACCGGCAGTGAGAAAATTGAAGAAGGCTCGTACTAATCTTGGCCGAGCAAATGGCCGGGAACTGCTGGCAGAAGGAAAGAATATCCTTATCTGGCTTAAAGGTCCAATGTTTTGTAGTGGGACGATCGTCCTCCAAAATAAGCCACAGGCTGTTGGTAAATAGATTAGTTCCAACGGCCCAGAGCAAAGTCCAAAAAAAACCACCCAGGGGTCGAAGAAGAAGAACGAAGAAGTGGGAGAGTTTGGATAAGAGTTCTGCTTTATTCGGCTGCATACATGAGACTAAAAGTTCAAGCTTAAGCAAGAGCCGCGCACCTACCCGCTTTACTTCGCTAAAGCGGGCTCGGGAGATCGACGGCGGCCGACCGCGAAGCTAGGAGCGCGCGAGCTCGGGAGAAATCGAAAGCGTAAGTGCGGAAAAGAGAGGCGAGCGCGGACGAGAGCGAAAGCGCTGTGCGCAGAGGCGATACAGTGGCCCCTCACATAAACAGTCAGGAAGTGACAATTTCTGGAGTTGTCTTTGAACAGCTCGATGGAAGGTTTCTTCCTTTCGGAGTGGATATTGCGGCTCTGCCTTTTGGACTAGCGGGCTTGGGTGCTGGCTTAGCGCGATCGGGTAGCGGAGAGTGTGGGTTTAGTTTTGGTTCATTTCCTGACGCAGATGTATTTTTATCCCCGTTACTTGTAGAGTAAAAGGGTATACTAGATTCGTTGAAAAATATGTAACAGGCAGAAGGAAGTGTTTCCGACCATTCTTGATCAGGATCAATAGCCCGGTCGAAATGGCCATGTCCGTCTGTCCGTATGAACGTCGAGATCTCAGGAACTACAAAAACTAGAAAGTTGAGACATAGACGCAGCGCAAGTTAGTCGATTCACGCCCACTCTAACGCCCACAAACCGCCCACAACTGTCACGCGCACACTTTTAAAAAATGTTTTGAAATTTTCTCATTTTTGTATTAGTTTTGAACATATCTATTGATTTATCAAAAGAATTATTGCCACGCCCACTCTAACGCCCACAAACCACCCAAAGCTGCCATGCCCACACTTTTGAAAAACGTTATGATATTTTTTCATTTTTGTATTAGTCTAATAAATTTCTATCGATTTGCCAAAAACCTTTTTGCCACGCCCATTCTAAAGCCCAAAGCTGCCATGCCCACACATTTGAAAAATGTTTTGATATTTTTTCATATTTGTATTAGTCTTGAAAATTTCTATCAATTTGCATAAAAACTTTATGCCACGCCCACACTAACGCCCACAAACCGCAAAAACTGTCAATGTTGAAGACTCTCTTTCGCACTTTCACTAGCTGAGTAACAGGTATCATATAGTCGGGGAACTCGACTATAGCGTTCTCCCTTGTTTTTGTCTCCTTCTATCGGCATACTCAGTTATGAAAGGAGGAAAAAGAAGGCAAGGAGGACTGCACGGCGCAAACCAAATTGGAAGAGAGAAGTGGAAAAGAAAGACCAAACAACCCGGCTCTGGATTGGCAAAAGACTCGTCTATTAAGACCCCTATTAATAGCATAATTATTTGAATTCAAATTTAGGAACACTCGAAAACTCATGAAATACTACTGCGAAACACAAATAAAACAAAACAAACACACCAAATTTCCTAGCCAGAAAAGCTGATAACTCCGAAGGGAAATATTAAATAATAATCGGAAATTATGTAGGTTGGTTGGATGGATTTTATCTTTAGGAACCGAAAAAAAAATTATCACCAATTCGGGGAGAAAACCGCCAAATATTCAAAAAAAAAAGCCAAATAATAGCTTAAACAACTTTTATAAATTTGGCGTTAATTAAAAAATTATTATTTGGATAGGTTTTACATTATTTTGTTTTCGGAATTGTTGTAATTTATTTTTATTTTTTGAGTTTCGTGTGGAGGGTTTCGTCTCCTCGGCACTGTGTCCCCGTTCTTTGTCAGTGCAGTCTGTATGTGTCTGTGCCGATATGCGATATACCTATGTAAATCACGTACGTATCAGAGGTCTGCACGAGTGTACTCAAAATTTTCGGTTATTTGAGTACTCACAAGCCTCGCAACTCGCAATTCGGCGTGCCGAAATGGTTTCAAATGTGAAACCATTGCGCATTGGTTAGCGTTGTTTTCGTTGTATGCGAAATGAGTGAAATTCAATCCAAAGCGAAATGGATAGAATGAGTGACTGCAGAGTAAATGTTTAGAGTACTTGGATAAAATTTTGGCAATTTCGTGGCTTGCATAGGCAATGATGAGAATGAAAAGCAGAGAACGTAATTTCTTAGTAAATTGCGTACATACATATACGTACATATGCGTACGTACAACACAATATATGTATGTATGTAGATGGAAAATAAAATCGTACTTATCTTGATTTTATCCGCAAATGGCACCGGTGGATCAGGATAGATCCGGTGCGAAGGAACATGAAATGAAGGGGGCGGATAATTTCTATTAGTACGTCCTGTGATCGTCGTCCCTTCGGTGCTGGTGTTGTCATAAAAAACACTTCACTTTATGGTCTTTCGTGGGTCGAACTAATTATAACTTTAAATCTAACATAAAAGTGCCGCGGGACCGCAGAGAGGTGAATTTGCCGACTGGAAGTAAAGAGAGCGAGAAAAGAGCGGAGCGGAAGCTCGTGCGCAAGCCGCTCATACTGCCGGTCAGAAGTTCGCGCCCTTCTGGAGTGGACATCTTCAAAGCCATATCAGCTGCGTGTTCCATCCTGCGATACAAAAGACCGTCCATACGTCTGGAAGCAAAGACTGATACTGTTGAACTTTTAATTTTAATTCCTCAGAAACATTGCTTTTAAAGTGGTCTGATTGAAGGTCAATAAACCAATCTAAATGGGTTTAATTTTAAAACTAAGCCCCTGAAGCTTGTGAGCCAGACATGAGCCATTTTAATGACGCATGGTTGGTGACTACAGTGAATTTATGGCCTTCCACGTGCGCTCGAAATTTCTTTATAGACATAATTCTTTTTTCGTGACGGAGTAATATCCTTGCCATTGAGTCAACTTTCGAGCCATAAAGGAAATTGGCACTTCGTCTCCTATAGTACTTCAGTAATTGTGACTGGCGTCACAGTATTTTTATACCCGTTACTCGTAGAGTAAAAGGGTATACTAGTAAGTAAAAGGGTATGCCACGCCCACACTTTTGAAAAATGTTTTGAATTTTTTTCATTTTTGTATTAGTCTTGTAATGTTCTATCGATTTACCAAAAAACTTTTTTCCAAGCCCACTCTAACGCCCCCAAACCGCCCAAAGCTGCTACGCCCACACTTTTGAAAAATGTTTTGATATTTTGTCATTTTTATATTGGTCTTGTAAATTTCTATCGATTTGCCAAAAAACATTCTGCCACGCCCACTATAACGCCTACAAACCGCCAAAAACTGCGTTTAAGACTCTCCTTCTCTCTTCCACTAGCTGAGTAACGGGTATCAGATAGTCGGGGAACTCGACTATAGCGTTCTCTCTTGTTTTTTTTTCGCGTGAGTCCCACGGCCACACTTTCCGCCCAACCGACCGAGGGTAGCCGTGTATCGTACTGATCGAATCGCGGGAAGATAGACGCGATATAGAAAACAGTAAAGGACGAGGAAAAATATAAATGTATAATTAAATAATCGCAATACTCATATGTAAAAAAATTATAATTTTATTTTACTGAATGATTACAATATTTATAGTTGAGTAGAACACCGACCGATTATAATTAGCCCTCAAACTGAACTCTGATAATTACTCAGATTTGATTGACGTTCAAGCCTCGGTTTCGAGTTTTTCTGATATGGACTTTAGACTTTAGGGTTCTGATCAAATGAAGAGAGAGAGCTTTGGAGTTGCAGACTTTAATTGTCTTTACATTTCTCTTGGATTCAAGTGTATTCGCTCGTAGATTCTTATAATTTTGTTTATTGAAATCTAATACTTCTGTTTTTCAGGATTGCGAGTCCGAGCTTTGAACGTGACGATGATGCGAGGGCTTAAGCAAGGAATGTTTACCATAAACTAGGCAACAGATGTTTAGTCTACCAGTGAGTGACTTATCTGGTATCTAGTATCTATTGGGTACATCCAGAGTAATGTAGGGTGTGTTTGGGTGTACATGTTGTATGCGTATTATTGTGTAGGCATGTGCTTAAGTCTTAAGGACTTATGTATATGTCACTCCCCAAATCATTGAATTTGGCCTGTCCTCAGGTCGTTAAATTTGGATATATCATAATATTGTTTTCTGGTTGAATATTTTCCTTGACATTAGTTTCAAGGTTCGGATGTTCTTCTTTTTGTTTGCAATATTTACAATAATTTTCTTAGGTATATTTTTAAACTTATATGCTAAATACAGAGCCAAACTAATTATCATGATGACAAAAGTTGTAATGCATATCAATTGGAAAAAGCTGTAGTGTTTTACATGGCATTTTTTTCATTTCTCTTGTTTGTAAGTGATTATTGGTTCCAGACGTGTAACATTGTTGGTGATATAAATCGTTTGCGTAAGATCTGCTTGATTATTAGAAAAAAAGAATTCATCTATTTGCATGGTACAATTTTTTATTTTAATGGTGTTGTTTCCTGATATTAATATTTTGTTTGTACAATCTTGGTTGACAACTGTTTCAGGAATATTCCACGTTAAATATATAATTTATATTTATATAATTTATTTGGAAATTTCTATGGGCTTTAATGTATTTGCATTGAGTTTCTTGTTTAATAAGTCCAACAATACATTTGTCGAATTTTAATTTATCTGCATCTTTATGAAATACTTGGTTATTAAATATATAAAATTTATCGAATATTTGCTCGTTTTAAATATTGTTATATTCATCTGGGTACGGAACTATTTGAAATATCGGAACTTTAGTGACCTCGCTAGGAACGTGGGATATAATCAAAATTTCGTTCGTGTCTGTCTTGAGCCAAGTTGATGTTTTTATCTTAAGTATTTTCTCCGAATTTACGTGTTTTAGTAATTTTGGATTAAAGATTCCTAATGTGGTTGATTGCATACCTAACTCGATATCTGCTGTAGGTTGAATATCAATACCGCTATTTGTTGGTTCTGTTATTATACCCGTTACTCGTAGAGTAAAAGGGTATACTAGATTCGTTGAAAAGTATGTAACAGGCAGAAGGAAGCGTTTCCGACCATATAAAGTTTATATATTCTTGATCAGGATCAATAGCCGAGTCGATTTGGCCATGTCCGTCTGTCCGTCCGTCTGTCCGTCTGTCTGTATGAACGTCGAGATCTCAGGAACTAGAGAAGCTAGAAAGTTGAGATTAAGCATACAGACTCCCGGGACATAGACGCAGCGCAAGTTTGTCGAATCATGCTGCCCACTCTAACGCCCACAAACCGCACAAGACTGCCACGCCCACACTTTTGAAAAATGTTTTAATATTTTTTAATTTTTGTATTGGTCTTGTAAATTTCTATCGATTTGACAAAAAACTTTTTGCCACGCCCACTCTAACGACCAAAAACTGTCAGTGTTAAAGAGTCTCCTTCGCATTTTCACTGAGTAACGGGTATCAGATATTCGGGGAACTGGACTATAGCGTTCTCTCTTGTTTTTCCACCTTAAGCCTATTAATTATGTGTATACCGCTGTTGATTACGTCGATAACCATGTTTAGATCATGTGTTTTCACGGAGTCTTCTGACATCGTCCCTGTCGTCTTCATCTAATGTACCAAATAAGTATTTAAGTATTTATATTCAACAGACATCTTTTGCTTCGGTTAATAATTCTTAATCCATTTATTTCCCGTTTTAGTTTATCGACTAAATATTGTATCTGAGGTACATTGGGATAGTTTGCTTCAGTTACTAGATTTTCGAACATAAGCATTGTCTTTGTTATGTTTATACTCAAATAATGGTATTCGTAGCTGGTTAGAATTTCCATCGTTCCGGTTTGGAATATAAGATATCCATTCTTCGCACTTATTGGGTTTACTTCGATATTACTGCATTTGACCATGGTGAGAAGTGGTAACATGCAACTAAGAATTATTAGAAATATGTTGCGTACTTTGCGTTTCTCTGGAATTTGGTCTGGAATTATCGTATTTGCTCTTATTAATCTTTTTTTGTTTCTTGAATTTTGATTTTTAATGAACTATTTTCCTGCCGCGGTTTGTTTCCTCAAAATGTTTACTGCCTTGTTTAATCCTTCCTGGAGCCTGTCTATATCTTATATCAACTTAAAAATCATGCCTATTCTTATTGAGATATGCGATCTTATCGCTTTTGTTTTGTTGTACATTAAAGTCTGGGCTGCCTGTATATATAAAAATGTCTGCCGGAGATCGTTTGGTACTATTATGTTTAGTTTTATGATTATAGACGTATAAGATTGTTTCGAACCTTGTAAACCTATCTTCGATATTTTGTTCACTACCGATGATTCTCAGCTTTTAATTTACGGTTTTGTGAAATCGTTCTATATCGGATACACCATTTTTGCTGGTTGTTACAGAAATTTGTACGCCTTCGGATCTTAACCAGTTTTGCAAAGCTATGCACATAAAAGCTGAATCTTTGTCCGCTTTAATTTCCTCTGGCTTTCCCATATCATTGAAAATTGTAGTAATGGCTCTAGTCTCTACTTTTTACTTCAACTAGTGAGGCAAATTTTGAATAAATATCAATACAAGATAGGAAAAGATAAAAATCTATCACGTATTTTTCCCTTGTGTTAAATATTTCTGGTGTTGATTCAAATGTCAATTTTGTGTCTCGATGTTCTGTTTTTGCCAGATTACAGATTTCACATTCATTGATAATATTTTGAATTAGCTTTTGACTATCCGGGTAATAGTATTTTTGGTTTTCTCTATACCTGGATGTAAGAGTTCCTTATGCTTCTTTAGGATTAAATCCTTAAATTCCGCATAAGTTAGTATATCAATTAGCTTCGTGGTACATCTTAATAGTTTCGTGAAATTAATAGGGTTTATGATTTCGGTTAATGCCCTCTGGAAGATTAGAAAATCCTCATCATTAGGAAGTAGCGCAATTTCTTGGTGCACATTCCTTAACGAGGGTTTTGGCGAGTTCAAGTGTCATTTCTATATAGATTATTTTAATCTTTAGTTTTTAAAAGAAGTGGATGTTTGCGACTTCGCCAACCATGACTTCTTCTATCTTCGTGCGGGAAAGAGTATCGGCGACATAGTTTTCTTTGCCTTGAAGATATTTATACCCGTTACTCGTAGAGTAAAAGGGTATACTAGATTCGTTGAAAAGTATGTAACAGGCAGAAGGAAGCGTTTCCGACCATATAAAGTATATATATTCTTGATCAGGACCAATAGCCGAGTCGATATGACCATGTCCGTCTGTCCGTCTGTCTGTCCGTCCGTATGAACGCTGCGATCTCAGGAACTACAAAAGGTAGAAAGTTCAGATTAAGCATACAGACTCCAGAGACATAGACGCAGCGCAAGTTTGTCGATTCATGTTGCCACGCCCACTCTAACGCCCACAAACCGCCCAAAGCTGCTACGCCCACACTTTTAAAAAATGTTTTGATATTTTTTCATTTTTGTATTGTGATTGCATTAGTTTTGTTTGGGTTTGGTTTAATGCCATTTGTTGTGACAATATGTCCCAGGAGTTCAGTTTTTTTTTTTCATGAATTCACATTTGTCTAGCTGCAACTTCTCAAAGACTTTCTTTAGAGATAAAATATGTTCCTCCAATGAAGTGGAGTAAACAATAATATCGTCCAAATAGACTAAACAATCTTTGTAGATCGAATCTTCGAAAAGATTATTCATACATCTCTGAAAAGTACCTGCAGCATTTTTTAGGCCAAAAGGCATACATACGTGTATGTTCGTAATGTCCATGCTTAGTTGAAAAAGCAGTTTTTGCAATAAAATTTTCGTCCATCTGGATTTGGTGAAAATCCTTAGATAGATCAATGGTGGTAAAATATTGGCATCTACCCAATTTATCCAATATTTCATCCATTCGAGGAATGGGTAATTTGTCATTAACAGTTATCTCGTTTAGATTCCTGTAATCAACTACCAACCTAAATTGTTGTTTCCCAGAGGCGTCTGCCTTCTTGGGGACCACCCAAATAGGAGAACAATAAGGGGACTTTGATTTGCGAACGATCCCTTGTTCTATCATTTCTTTGATTTGCTTGTTGACTTCTTGGTCAGCACTTTGGGTTTAATAGTACTTGTGAAGGTCAAATTTTCGCCTGCCTTGTACTGAATGTATCTATATTCATATAGAACTTTCTTTAAACATTCAATTTCCTCTACATTTAGATGCTTGAGTCTATACTCGTTACATTCTCTTAACTCATTGTTGATCGCGAAGTTGACTATATCGTTGTAAACGGACATGGGATCGAGATGTGTTATATCATTGTCCACTGTGTGACTAACAACTTTTGAAGTGAGGCATTTTGGTAATACGGTCTTCTTCTTCTGTTGTTGATGCTTTGGTTTAAGGCACTTAAGTGCGGTCTTAACCTTTTGCATCTTTGGATTGATTTCCTCCACTGGAGCTGAACCATCCTTTTGCTGAACCATCCATAAAAAAACTTAAATGTTCTTGAACCTAGAGTTACCGTCTCGTTATCATAATCTATCATATATCCTCTAGATATTTTCGACCTAACAGGAAATCATAATTGTCGGAAAATTTGTGGATATAGAATTTCTGAACAGACGGACATACTAAAGTAGGCTTCATTGTTATGCTTTTCTTTAATTTTATTGCCCCTTTAATAGTATACATTGTTATTTCTTCTTTTTTTTCTTCTAAATTTGTAAAATTTTCCCTTAGAACATGATTGATGAGCACGTGTAAATTTTGTTATGATAACCTATTCGCACATGGGGACTGGTACGTCCTCCTGTGTCACTTGAGTGTCCGAGGCAGTTTGATGAAAATTTACATCCATTCTGCTTTGACCAATTTGACTTTCGCGTTGCCTTTTTACCGGCACCTGACCGTTAGTATTATTTGAGATTGAAGGTTGAAAATTAAGGAAATTGTTAAGAGGATTGTTTTGTTGGCCTTGTGTTAACTCCCTTCTAAACGTGCAATAATTTCCCCTTTGACTAACCTGTATGGGACGAGTGGAATACTGACTTTGATTTGTCAGAGGTTGATTCGAGTTTTGAGGTTGCGTTATATTATTCTGATTCGTTAACAGTTTTTTTTAACATTTCAGTGTAATTTGATTTATCGACAGGGTCGCTTTCTAATCCTAGCTTGTCAAACATAATCCAATATTGTGATTCGAGCTTCTCGATGAACGTACAGATGCTTCCGGGGTATGATGTATCCTCCAGTTATCTTATAAGTGTTATGTAGGGCCTGTGATGCTTGAATGCCATCGCCAGGGCCGTCTTTGTATCACGACCTCCAATGCTGCATCCACTAGTAAGCGTTTTACTGCTCCGTATATAACATGTGCTTGCCTGGCATCTTGGGTAGTGTATAAGTTAAGTAGCTGCTCGACCTGGCTAACAAACCCAGATAGCTTGCCAGGTAGTAGCCATCGTAGTAGTTCAGTTCTTTAATCTAATTCAATAATTGATTTAGGTGGGTTTTCGAAAGTTGCGGAACTGCCATGGTGTATTTCTATAAATTTTTGGCTACACGGAGTTTATTTTTATTTTGGTTTTAAATTACGGAATTAAAAATTTTAATTAATTTTGTTTCCGACCGCACGGGATTTTCTTTTAAATTGTTTTGCAGATGTTACTGACCACACGGGAATTTTCTTGAATACTACCTTCACGTAGATTCTTTTGCGGATCTTAAAATAATTGTAGAATCACTGTTTAAAGTCGCCTATCCTGCATAGCTAGTTGTATAGCGTATCCTTTGATGGATCAGTACCGTACTAAAAGGACTCTTTATTTAACACATCCTACCTGCTGCGCCAATTAAATAATCGCAATACTCATATGTAAAAAAAATATAATTTTATTTTACTGAATGATTACAATATTTATAGTTGAGAAGAACACCGACCGATTATAATTAGGCCTCAAACTGAACTCTGATAATTACTCTGATTTGATTGACGTTCAAGCCTCGGTTTCGAGTTTTTCTGATATGGACTTTAGACTTTAGGGTTCTGATCAAATGAAGAGAGAGAGCTTTGGAGTTGCAGACTTTAATTGTCTTTACATTTCTCTTGGATTCAAATGCATTCGCTCTTGGATACAAGTGTTCTTAGATTCTTATAATTCTTAAGATTCCAGAGATAAGTTAAACAGTTTTAGTAGAGGCTTGCACAAGGCTTCCGCACAGAATCTAAGCACACAGCCAGGAATTCCGTCGGGACCTGGCGAATTGACAGGCTTAACTCGCTGAAGATCATAAAGCAGTGAGCTTTCGTTTAAAGTGAGACAGAATATTAAATTCGACTTTGATACCGCGTAAGAGTAAGGATGTTCGGAATGAGGTAACGTGGAATATGTGGTTTGAAAAAACTTGGCAAATAGATCGGCTGTTGCCTGATCCGTTGTTACCGTATTATTTTCAAAAAAAGCAGAAAAGGGTAAGAGGTTGTTTTGCGCTTGGTGCTAACGAACTTATATAACTGTTTGGGATACTAAGCGAACTTGAACTTACATCGGCTTTAATAATATTTATAAGACTGAGCATTAAGCACGGTAAAATTTAATCGAGCTCTTACATATTTAGAAACAAGAGAGAACGCTATAGTCGGGTTCCTCGCGGTTTGTGGGCGTGGCAAAATGTTTTTCTGCAGATCCGTGTTTACATTACTAACAAAAATATATCAAAACATTTTACAAAATTGTGGGCGTAACAGCTTTGGGCGATTTGTGGGCGTTAGAGTGGGCGTGGCAAAAAATATATTTGGCAAATCGATAGAAATTTAAAAGACTAATACAATCATATATATATTTCAAAGCATTTCTCAAAAGTGTGGGCGTGGCAGTTTTGTGCGGTTTGTGGGCGTTAGAGTGGGCATCATGATACAAAAAACATGCGCTGCGTCTATGTCTCTGAAGTCTGTATGTTAATCTCGACTTTTTAGCTTTTGTAGTTCCTCAGATTTCAGACGGACAAATGACGTTCATAAGGACAGACGGACATGGCCAGATCGACTCGGCTATTGATCCTGAACAAGAATATATATACATACTTTATATGGTCGAAAACGCTTCCTTCTGCCTGTTACATACTTTTCAACGAATCTAGTATACCCTTTTACTATACGAGAAACGGATATAAATATAGACTGAGAACCGGTATTTTTAAATTTTGTAAAAAGTGTGGACCTAACATTTCTTGGATGTGTCAACTCTTTATTAAACCAAGGAGGTTTATTAGAGATGGACGGGTAGTACATCAAGAGTTAAAAAATGATTTAATTGCAGTATGAAAAATATTTATGGCATCGGCCATTATGTTGCAAGAATAAAGATCGGACCAATTAAAGCCATATATTAAATTATTCTGCATCAGAAAGCCTAAACAGAGCTATCAGAAAATGACAGCTTTACGCATATGAATTCTTCGTTACGGAACTCGTCAAAAAGTACCTCCTCTGACGTGAGGGTAGACCTAACAGCAATTAAAACTCCACCTCCCCGCCTGGAGGGACGATCATGCCTGTATATTGTGTACATACCTGGGAGAACTTCAGAGTTACGTATCTCCGGTTTTAAGTCTCTGTAAACACAATAATATGCAAAGGAAAAACTATCTGAATACAATTTAGTTAGCTTACTACAAAAGCCTCTTACATTTTGATAACAGATAGTGAGACTAGATTTTAGTTTTTTGAAGAGGAAGAAGTAGAAGAGGAGGATGGGGCATAGATCTGGCCACATGTGGGAATTTTAATTTCCACGGGCCCTTTTTTCCTAATTATACCCGTTACTCGTAGAGTAAAAGGGTATACTAGATTCGTTGAAAAGTATGTAACAGGCAGAAGGAAGCGTTTTCGACCATTCTTGATCAGGATCAATAGCCCGGTCGATATGGCCATGTCCGTCTGTCCGTATGAACGTCGAGATCTCAGGAACTACAAAAGCTAGAAAGTTGAGATTAGGCATACAGACTCCAGGGACATAGACGCAGCGCAAGTTTGTCGAATCATGCTGCCACGCCCACTCTAACGCCCACAAACCGCACAAAACTGCCACGCCCACACTTTTGAAAAATGTTTAAATATTTTTTCATTTCTGTATTGGTCTTGTATATTTCTATCGATTTGTTAAACAACTTTTTGCCACGCCCACTCTAACGCCCATAAACCGCCCAAAGCTGCCACGCCCACAGTTTTGAAAAATGTTTTGATATTTTTTCATTTTTGTATCAGTTTTGTAAATTTCTATCGACTTGCAAGAAAACTTTTTGCCACGCCTACTCTAACGCCCGCAAACCGCCAAAAACTGTCAGTGTTGAAGACTCTCCTTCGCACTTTCACTAGCTGAGTAACGGGTATCAGATAGTCGGGGAGCTCGACTATAGCGTTCTTTCTTGTTTTAGTCTTAGCTTCGAACTCTTTCATTACCATACTATCCGGTTAAAAATCACCAGAACATATGGTCGAAAGAAGCTCATTAAAGACAGTTATCTTATAAGATGAAATGTCCCCAGCGTAAAAAAAGTTAATTTTTTCTACTTTAATGTTGTTTGTTTTTATTTTTATGTATATAAGACTGTACATCATACATAATGTTTGATCAGGGTAAAGCCGAGAAGCCAAAATTTGTTTCCTTAGTGGAACCACTGAGAGGGGTTTTGGCACTTTAGGTTGTATTTCTGAAGTGCCAACTTGTGCCGGTAGTCCAGACACAATATTCTTTTGTGGTGGTGAATTATTCGAGACAGGTGGAATCACCGGTTGAGAAAGCAGTGCGGACAAAAAGGAAACTGTAGCAATCCCAGGCTGGGCACCCTCCACAACGGATTGATCGGATTTCTCTGAATCTTTTTTAGCTGCCGATCTTAGCAACATTTGAGGGTTTGTTGGGATCGTCAACTGATCAGCTATGGAGTCCTGTTGATCACTTGCCGGAGGTTGCGGGGCATTCCCCTTAGGCAACCAACCACCAGTGGCTTTCTTCCGCTTTGATGATTTTTTTCATAGCGCGGAAATGATATCATCACCTCGACGAAAACTATCTGTAGCCACTTCAAAACTGCTGGTCAGTCCTTTAAAGCCACCTTTAGTGTTACGAACTTGATCGCGATAAGACTTGTTGAGACGTGTTAGGCATACGAATGTTACCATGTACACTAAACTCCATAATTTCGTTTGCGTTTTGAGCGTTTTCGATAGGAGAGGAGATACCCCTCGGATGAAAAGATCTTTCTTGATGTTCGGAGGAGTTGAAACTCCGCACAAATGCGGATGGTGATCGCATGAGGAGGGCCTGCCGTTGCCAGTTACGCAACAAGGCAAAGCGTAGTAACGGCAGTGCGAAGCCCGGAGAAAGAGAGTTTGGAGACTCTGGGCTGGAGAAAGAGAGTTTGGAGACTCTTGAGGAAGAGAGTTTGGAGACTCGGGAAATGGAGAGAGAGAGGGTGGAGACTCCGGACTTACTGAGAAGAGAGTTTGAAGAGTCAGCAGGCTCAAAGGCAAATAACGGGACACATCGAACTTTGGACCGAGCCAACGGTAAAATCGTGGACTTTGGATCCGGAGACTGGAGACCAAAGGGGTGAACCGTTAGAGGAGGCCTATATAAACAGGCCGAACGATGGAAGCGGGACAGTCAGTCGAGGAGAACAAGTGTACGAGTTAACAAAGTGAGAACGAAGTCAGCAGAGGAGCTACAGCCGTGGTAGACAACAAGGAGCAAGATCGCTACGTCAAGACGTTCGGGACGAGAAGCTCTCCGAATTGAGACGCAGGTAGCTGAGGTCCAGTACGACGAAGCACGAGTATCCCAGAAGCGCCAAACAGGCGAAGCCAAACCCGGAGAACTCTGTTGGAGACCGCGAACTTGAACCAGGCGATCGCCTAGGTGTGTCCGTGCGATCCAAACAGGCGTGATACCGGCGCCACCAGTCCGAACCAGACGTGGGGTTGACGTGGGGCTGTTCCACAGGCGTTTGCCTTGGGGATCACAGCCGTTAGCTGCCGTGAGTCTGCGTAAGACAACAACTCTCAGCCCAAGCGACGAGCGCCCAACAACGAAGGTATGCCACATTTAGGACGACAGGAGCGGCGAGACAGCGGAACGAGGCCGGTGGACAAGCCATCCAGTACCAAGGCTGGATAATCAGATTCCTTTGTAAGTCCAAGCACAAATAAAGATCCAAGAACGAAACTGCGAGTGTTATTACTGGTAACCGGGTGATCACGTTATTCTATAAATTTGGTGGAACGAACGCACAAACTCTACTGAGCTAGCCGTACGTATTCCGTAGCGAGCAGACAAACAAAATCAGTTCGTTACATCTGGCGCCCAAATAACGTGATTATCCCGGCAGTAAACACAAATTAAGCAATATGGGTAGAAGTTGGATCTACCGTCTTAAGAAGGAAGACTTCGCATATGTCGCACAGAGGTTGCGCATATCGCTGTCAGGAAGGACAGAAGACATGCGAAAGACCCTAGCGGAGTACTACGCGGAGACGGAAAACGACCCACAGCTCACAGCAGTCTGGACAGAATTGGAGGCGGCATATCCAGACTGACCAGGTCCAAGCGTAAAAGTGACAAACCCCGAGGGCGAAGACCTCATCGAAAGTCTGAGCATGGAGGAGATGCAGCGGGAAGGTCAGCGGAGGGAGAGGAGCAGGGAAAGAAGGCCAAGTACAGAAAGACCCAGGGCCAGCCAGCCGGACTACGCAAAGGTGGCGAAGCAAGTTAGAGAATGGTCGTTTCGTTTTGACGGGGAAGAAAAGCCTCTCGAATTCCTGGAGCAGGTAGAGTGGTCTGCAAACACGTACGGTTTGGACCTGAACATGATTCCCAGAGCCATGCCGGAATTAATGCAGGGAAAGGCTCTGAAATGGTATATAGCCAACAACAAGCACTGGAGGACTTGGGCCGAGTTCATAGACAGTTTCCAGAGGTACTTCCTGCCCAGAGGATACTTCACAAAGCTCGCGGACAAGGTGAGGCAAAGGAAGCAAGGCTTTAGGGAGGCATTCAAGGACTACATGGTCGAAATGCAGACCCTGATAAGACCCCTTGGGTATGGGAAGAAGGAAACGCTGGAGCTCATCAAGGAGAACTGCACGCAAGACCTCCGAATAGCGGCCCTCATGATCCTGGCAGATGAGTACAAGGAACTTCACAGGGAACGGGAAGCCTTTGCGGAAGAGCACTAGTACAGCCGCAACAAAGCCCCTGCCGCGACACAAGTCACGTGTAGAAGGTGTGAGGACTCTGGAGAGCTAGGCACGCAGTCCCAGGAGCAGTGGGAACGATATACCCCGTGCCAGTCTGGGCGGCACAACACAACCTTATGGAGGCCGCCAGTCACCACCCAGAGACACTCTGGAACGACCCTTGCGGGCAACTCGGGTCAACGCCCAAGCCAGGTGGCCAATCCACAAGAAGCTTGTCGCAGGTGCGGTGGACACGACCATTGGGCAAGAGGATGCCGAAAACAGAGGCTGCTGTTCTGCTGGATGTGCGGAAAAATAGGAGTCCGAAGTACGGAATGCTGGCAGAGAGCGGGAAATGGGCAGCGATCTCAGCCGCAGAGTGGCGAGCAGGGGTGGCAGGGTGCCGCCTCTCCAAACTAACTGGAAAATTAATCGAGGAGGAGCAGCAGTTGTCCGCAGCGGTAACGATCGGTGGGGACACGTACAAGGCCACGATCGACACCGGGGCATCAGCAAGCTTCATAAGTGAAGAGCTGGCGGACAAGCTGGCTGCTCGTGGAGCGATTACAAGGAATCAACGCAAAGCTCGAAATAGAAGTGAAGTTCGGCAACAGGCGACTCGTCATGAGCCTGCTCATATTACCAGGGGTAGTGGATGCGTTGGTGCTGGGGTGGAATTTCCTTACGCAAGTCGGGGCCGAGATCCGAATACCGGCCAGAGGCAGACGCAACGAGGAAAAGTTGTCGGTCGCAGTAGTCCAAAAGGACGGCGAAGAGGACGACTTGAACGAATTCCATGACCGGAACATCGAGTATAGCCGAGCACACGATAACCATGAAGGACGATAAACCAATTAAGCAGAGATACTACCTCAAGTATCCAAAGATTCAAGGGGAGATCAACGCGAAGGTGGACGAACTACTGGAGAGGGGGATGATAGAGCATTCAAGGAGCCCGTACAGCTCACCCATAGTCATGGTAATGAAGAAAACGGGAAAATGGAGACTATGCGTGGACTTCAGGCAGATAAACGCGAAATTTATAAAGGATGCCTACCCGATGCCACGGATAAACTACATCCTCGACCAACTAAGTGAGGCGCGCTTCATAAGCAGTCTGGACCTAAAGGATGGGTATTGGCAAATACCGCTGGAAGAGTCAAGCCGGGGCTTCACGGCCTTCACGGTCCCAGGGAAAGGTCTTTTCCAATGGAAAGTGATGCCATTTGGGTTACACTCTGCGTCGGCCACTTTTCAACGACCTCCTCCGCAAGGGTACCAAGTGGATAGGTCACAGGACCACCAGCAAGCCTTCGAGGAGGTAAAAGCCAGATTGGTTACCGACCCAGTCTTGGCGTGCCCCGACCTCGGAAAAACGTTCATCTTGCAAACGGACGCCAGTGACTACGGGATTGGCGCAATCCTTACACAGGACACAGAACAAGGCGAAAGGGTCATTTCATACTCCAGCCGGACCCTAAACAGAGCCGAGAAGAACTACTCGATAACAGAAAAAGAGTGCTTGGCAATTGTGTGGGCCATTCGGAAGCTAAAGCCGTACCTTGAGGGCTACCACTTTAAGGATCGTCAACTGATCAGCTATGGAGTCCTGTTGATCACTTGCCGGAGGTTGCGGGGCATTCCCCTTAGGCAACCAACCACCAGTGGCTTTCTTCCGCTTTGATGATTTTTTTCATAGCGCGGAAATGATATCATCACCTCGACGAAAACTATCTGTAGCCACTTCAAAACTGCTGGTCAGTCCTTTAAAGCCACCTTTAGTGTTACGAACTTGATCGCGATAAGACTTGTTGAGACGTGTTAGGCATACGAATGTTACCATGTACACTAAACTCCATAATTTCGTTTGCGTTTTGAGCGTTTTCGATAGGAGAGGAGATACCCCTCGGATGAAAAGATCTTTCTTGATGTTCGGAGGAGTTGAAACTCCGCACAAATGCGGATGGTGATCGCATGAGGAGGGCCTGCCGTTGCCAGTTACGCAACAAGGCAAAGCGTAGTAACGGCAGTGCGAAGCCCGGAGAAAGAGAGTTTGGAGACTCTGGGCTGGAGAAAGAGAGTTTGGAGACTCTTGAGGAAGAGAGTTTGGAGACTCGGGAAATGGAGAGAGAGAGGGTGGAGACTCCGGACTTACTGAGAAGAGAGTTTGAAGAGTCAGCAGGCTCAAAGGCAAATAACGGGACACATCGAACTTTGGACCGAGCCAACGGTAAAATCGTGGACTTTGGATCCGGAGACTGGAGACCAAAGGGGTGAACCGTTAGAGGAGGCCTATATAAACAGGCCGAACGATGGAAGCGGGACAGTCAGTCGAGGAGAACAAGTGTACGAGTTAACAAAGTGAGAACGAAGTCAGCAGAGGAGCTACAGCCGTGGTAGACAACAAGGAGCAAGATCGCTACGTCAAGACGTTCGGGACGAGAAGCTCTCCGAATTGAGACGCAGGTAGCTGAGGTCCAGTACGACGAAGCACGAGTATCCCAGAAGCGCCAAACAGGCGAAGCCAAACCCGGAGAACTCTGTTGGAGACCGCGAACTTGAACCAGGCGATCGCCTAGGTGTGTCCGTGCGATCCAAACAGGCGTGATACCGGCGCCACCAGTCCGAACCAGACGTGGGGTTGACGTGGGGCTGTTCCACAGGCGTTTGCCTTGGGGATCACAGCCGTTAGCTGCCGTGAGTCTGCGTAAGACAACAACTCTCAGCCCAAGCGACGAGCGCCCAACAACGAAGGTACGCCACATTTAGGACGACAGGAGCGGCGAGACAGCGGAACGAGGCCGGTGGACTAGCCATCCAGTACCAAGGCTGGATAATCAGATTCCTTTGTAAGTCCAAGCACAAATAAAGATCCAAGAACGAAACTGCGAGTGTTATTACTGGTAACCGGGTGATCACGTTATTCTATAAATTTGGTGGAACGAACGCACAAACTCTACTGAGCTAGCCGTACGTATTCCGTAGCGAGCAGACAAACAAAATCAGTTCGTTACATCTGGCGCCCAAATAACGTGATTATCCCGGCAGTAAACACAAATTAAGCAATATGGGTAGAAGTTGGATCTACCGTCTTAAGAAGGAAGACTTCGCATATGTCGCACAGAGGTTGCGCATATCGCTGTCAGGAAGGACAGAAGACATGCGAAAGACCCTAGCGGAGTACTACGCGGAGACGGAAAACGACCCACAGCTCACAGCAGTCTGGACAGAATTGGAGGCGGCATATCCAGACTGACCAGGCCCAAGCGTAAAAGTGACAAACCCCGAGGGCGAAGACCTCATCGAAAGTCTGAGCATGGAGGAGATGCAGCGGGAAGGTCAGCGGAGGGAGAGGAGCAGGGAAAGAAGGCCAAGTACAGAAAGACCCAGGGCCAGCCAGCCGGACTACGCAAAGGTGGCGAAGCAAGTTAGAGAATGGTCGTTTCGTTTTGACGGGGAAGAAAAGCCTCTCGAATTCCTGGAGCAGGTAGAGTGGTCTGCAAACACGTACGGTTTGGACCTGAACATGATTCCCAGAGCCATGCCGGAATTAATGCAGGGAAAGGCTCTGAAATGGTATATAGCCAACAACAAGCACTGGAGGACTTGGGCCGAGTTCATAGACAGTTTCCAGAGGTACTTCCTGCCCAGAGGATACTTCACAAAGCTCGCGGACAAGGTGAGGCAAAGGAAGCAAGGCTTTAGGGAGGCATTCAAGGACTACATGGTCGAAATGCAGACCCTGATAAGACCCCTTGCGTATGGGAAGAAGGAAACGCTGGAGCTCATCAAGGAGAACTGCACGCAAGACCTCCGAATAGCGTTGAGATCCTACCACGTGGACGACCTAGAGGCCCTCATGATCCTGGCAGATGAGTACAAGGAACTTCACAGGGAACGGGAAGCCTTTGCGGAAGAGCACTAGTACAGCCGCAACAAAGCCCCTGCCGCGACACAAGTCACGTGTAGAAGGTGTGAGGACTCTGGAGAGCTAGGCACGCAGTCCCAGGAGCAGTGGGAACGATATACCCCGTGCCAGTCTGGGCGGCACAACACAACCTTATGGAGGCCGCCAGTCACCACCCAGAGACACTCTGGAACGACCCTTGCGGGCAACTCGGGTCAACGCCCAAGCCAGGTGGCCAATCCACAAGAAGCTTGTCGCAGGTGCGGTGGACACGACCATTGGGCAAGAGGATGCCGAAAACAGAGGCTGCTGTTCTGCTGGATGTGCGGAAAAATAGGAGTCCGAAGTACGGAATGCTGGCAGAGAGCGGGAAATGGGCAGCGATCTCAGCCGCAGAGTGGCGAGCAGGGGTGGCAGGGTGCCGCCTCTCCAAACTAACTGGAAAATTAATCGAGGAGGAGCAGCAGTTGTCCGCAGCGGTAACGATCGGTGGGGACACGTACAAGGCCACGATCGACACCGGGGCATCAGCAAGCTTCATAAGTGAAGAGCTGGCGGACAAGCTGGCTGCTCGTGGAGCGATTACAAGGAATCAACGCAAAGCTCGAAATAGAAGTGAAGTTCGGCAACAGGCGACTCGTCATGAGCCTGCTCATATTACCAGGGTAGTGGATGCGTTGGTGCTGGGGTGGAATTTCCTTACGCAAGTCGGGGCCGAGATCCGAATACCGGCCAGAGGCAGACGCAACGAGGAAAAGTTGTCGGTCGCAGTAGTCCAAAAGGACGGCGAAGAGGACGACTTGAACGAATTCCATGACCGGAACATCGAGTATAGCCGAGCACACGATAACCATGAAGGACGATAAACCAATTAAGCAGAGATACTACCTCAAGTATCCAAAGATTCAAGGGGAGATCAACGCGAAGGTGGACGAACTACTGGAGAGGGGATGATAGAGCATTCAAGGAGCCCGTACAGCTCACCCATAGTCATGGTAATGAAGAAAACGGGAAAATGGAGACTATGCGTGGACTTCAGGCAGATAAACGCGAAATTTATAAAGGATGCCTACCCGATGCCACGGATAAACTACATCCTCGACCAACTAAGTGAGGCGCGCTTCATAAGCAGTCTGGACCTAAAGGATGGGTATTGGCAAATACCGCTGGAAGAGTCAAGCCGGGGCTTCACGGCCTTCACGGTCCCAGGGAAAGGGCTTTTCCAATGGAAAGTGATGCCATTTGGGTTACACTCTGCGTCGGCCACTTTTCAACGACCTCCTCCGCAAGGGTACCAAGTGGATAGGTCACAGGACCACCAGCAAGCCTTCGAGGAGGTAAAAGCCAGATTGGTTACCGACCCAGTCTTGGCGTGCCCCGACCTCGGAAAAACGTTCATCTTGCAAACGGACGCCAGTGACTACGGGATTGGCGCAATCCTTACACAGGACACAGAATAGGGCGAAAGGGTCATTTCATACTCCAGCCGGACCCTAAACAGAGCCGAGAAGAACTACTCGATAACAGAAAAGGAGTGCTTGGCAATTGTGTGGGCCATTCGGAAGCTAAAGCCGTACCTTGAGGGCTACCACTTTAAGGATCGTCAACTGATCAGCTATGGAGTCCTGTTGATCACTTGCCGGAGGTTGCGGGGCATTCCCCTTAGGCAACCAACCACCAGTGGCTTTCTTCCGCTTTGATGATTTTTTTCATAGCGCGGAAATGATATCATCACCTCGACGAAAACTATCTGTAGCCACTTCAAAACTGCTGGTCAGTCCTTTAAAGCCACCTTTAGTGTTACGAACTTGATCGCGATAAGACTTGTTGAGACGTGTTAGGCATACGAATGTTACCATGTACACTAAACTCCATAATTTCGTTTGCGTTTTGAGCGTTTTCGATAGGAGAGGAGATACCCCTCGGATGAAAAGATCTTTCTTGATGTTCGGAGGAGTTGAAACTCCGCACAAATGCGGATGGTGATCGCATGAGGAGGGCCTGCCGTTGCCAGTTACGCAACAAGGCAAAGCGTAGTAACGGCAGTGCGAAGCCCGGAGAAAGAGAGTTTGGAGACTCTGGGCTGGAGAAAGAGAGTTTGAAGACTCTTGAGGAAGAGAGTTTGGAGACTCGGGAAATGGAGAGAGAGAGGGTGGAGACTCCGGACTTACTGAGAAGAGAGTTTGAAGAGTCAGCAGGCTCAAAGGCAAATTACGGGACACATCGAACTTTGGACCGAGCCAACGGTAAAATCGTGGACTTTGGATCCGGAGACTGGAGACCAAAGGGGTGAACCGTTAGAGGAGGCCTATATAAACAGGCCGAACGATGGAAGCGGGACAGTCAGTCGAGGAGAACAAGTGTACGAGTTAACAAAGTGAGAACGAAGTCAGCAGAGGAGCTACAGCCGTGGTAGACAACAAGGAGCAAGATCGCTACGTCAAGACGTTCGGGACGAGAAGCTCTCCGAATTGAGACGCAGGTAGCTGAGGTCCAGTACGACGAAGCACGAGTATCCCAGAAGCGCCAAACAGGCGAAGCCAAACCCGGAGAACTCTGTTGGAGACCGCGAACTTGAACCAGGCGATCGCCTAGGTGTGTCCGTGCGATCCAAACAGGCGTGATACCGGCGCCACCAGTCCGAACCAGACGTGGGGTTGACGTGGGGCTGTTCCACAGGCGTTTGCCTTGGGGATCACAGCCGTTAGCTGCCGTGAGTCTGCGTAAGACAACAACTCTCAGCCCAAGCGACGAGCGCCCAACAACGAAGGTACGCCACATTTAGGACGACAGGAGCGGCGAGACAGCGGAACGAGGCCGGTGGACAAGCCATCCAGTACCAAGGCTGGATAATCAGATTCCTTTGTAAGTCCAAGCACAAATAAAGATCCAAGAACGAAACTGCGAGTGTTATTACTGGTAACCGGGTGATCACGTTATTCTATAAATTTGGTGGAACGAACGCACAAACTCTACTGAGCTAGCCGTACGTATTCCGTAGCGAGCAGACAAACAAAATCAGTTCGTTACATCTGGCGCCCAAATAACGTGATTATCCCGGCAGTAAACACAAATTAAGCAATATGGGTAGAAGTTGGATCTACCGTCTTAAGAAGGAAGACTTCGCATATGTCGCACAGAGGTTGCGCATATCGCTGTCAGGAAGGACAGAAGACATGCGAAAGACCCTAGCGGAGTACTACGCGGAGACGGAAAACGACCCACAGCTCACAGCAGTCTGGACAGAATTGGAGGCGGCATATCCAGACTGACCAGGTCCAAGCGTAAAAGTGACAAACCCCGAGGGCGAAGACCTCATCGAAAGTCTGAGCATGGAGGAGATGCAGCGGGAAGGTCAGCGGAGGGAGAGGAGCAGGGAAAGAAGGCCAAGTACAGAAAGACCCAGGGCCAGCCAGCCGGACTACGCAAAGGTGGCGAAGCAAGTTAGAGAATGGTCGTTTCGTTTTGACGGGGAAGAAAAGCCTCTCGAATTCCTGGAGCAGGTAGAGTGGTCTGCAAACACGTACGGTTTGGACCTGAACATGATTCCCAGAGCCATGCCGGAATTAATGCAGGGTAAGGCTCTGAAATGGTATATAGCCAACAACAAGCACTGGAGGACTTGGGCCGAGTTCATAGACAGTTTCCAGAGGTACTTCCTGCCCAGAGGATACTTCACAAAGCTCGCGGACAAGGTGAGGCAAAGGAAGCAAGGCTTTAGGGAGGCATTCAAGGACTACATGGTCGAAATGCAGACCCTGATAAGACCCCTTGGGTATGGGAAGAAGGAAACGCTGGAGCTCATCAAGGAGAACTGCACGCAAGACCTCCGAATAGCGTTGAGATCCTACCACGTGGACGACCTAGAGGCCCTCATGATCCTGGCAGATGAGTACAAGGAACTTCACAGGGAACGGGAAGCCTTTGCGGAAGAGCACTAGTACAGCCGCAACAAAGCCCCTGCCGCGACACAAGTCACGTGTAGAAGGTGTGAGGACTCTGGAGAGCTAGGCACGCAGTCCCAGGAGCAGTGGGAACGATATACCCCGTGCCAGTCTGGGCGGCACAACACAACCTTATGGAGGCCGCCAGTCACCACCCAGAGACACTCTGGAACGACCCTTGCGGGCAACTCGGGTCAACGCCCAAGCCAGGTGGCCAATCCACAAGAAGCTTGTCGCAGGTGCGGTGGACACGACCATTGGGCAAGAGGATGCCGAAAACAGAGGCTGCTGTTCTGCTGGATGTGCGGAAAAATAGGAGTCCGAAGTACGGAATGCTGGCAGAGAGCGGGAAATGGGCAGCGATCTCAGCCGCAGAGTGGCGAGCAGGGGTGGCAGGGTGCCGCCTCTCCAAACTAACTGGAAAATTAATCGAGGAGGAGCAGCAGTTGTCCGCAGCGGTAACGATCGGTGGGGACACGTACAAGGCCACGATCGACACCGGGGCATCAGCAAGCTTCATAAGTGAAGAGCTGGCGGACAAGCTGGCTGCTCGTGGAGCGATTACAAGGAATCAACGCAAAGCTCGAAATAGAAGTGAAGTTCGGCAACAGGCGACTCGTCATGAGCCTGCTCATATTACCAGGGGTAGTGGATGCGTTGGTGCTGGGGTGGAATTTCCTTACGCAAGTCGGGGCCGAGATCCGAATACCGGCCAGAGGCAGACGCAACGAGGAAAAGTTGTCGGTCGCAGTAGTCCAAAAGGACGGCGAAGAGGACGACTTGAACGAATTCCATGACCGGAACATCGAGTATAGCCGAGCACACGATAACTATGAAGGACGATAAACCAATTAAGCAGAGATACTACCTCAAGTATCCAAAGATTCAAGGGGAGATCAACGCGAAGGTGGACGAACTACTGGAGAGGGGGATGATAGAGCATTCAAGGAGCCCGTACAGCTCACCCATAGTCATGGTAATGAAGAAAACGGGAAAATGGAGACTATGCGTGGACTTCAGGCAGATAAACGCGAAATTTATAAAGGATGCCTACCCGATGCCACGGATAAACTACATCCTCGACCAACTAAGTGAGGCGCGCTTCATAAGCAGTCTGGACCTAAAGGATGGGTATTGGCAAATACCGCTGGAAGAGTCAAGCCGGGGCTTCACGGCCTTCACGGTCCCAGGGAAAGGGCTTTTCCAATGGAAAGTGATGCCATTTGGGTTACACTCTGCGTCGGCCACTTTTCAACGACCTCCTCCGCAAGGGTACCAAGTGGATAGGTCACAGGACCACCAGCAAGCCTTCGAGGAGGTAAAAGCCAGATTGGTTACCGACCCAGTCTTGGCGTGCCCCGACCTCGGAAAAACGTTCATCTTGCAAACGGACGCCAGTGACTACGGGATTGGCGCAATCCTTACACAGGACACAGAACAGGGCGAAAGGGTCATTTCATACTCCAGCCGGACCCTAAACAGAGCCGAGAAGAACTACTCGATAACAGAAAAGGAGTGCTTGGCAATTGTGTGGGCCATTCGGAAGCTAAAGTCGTACCTTAAGGGCTACCACTTTAAGGTAGTGACGGATCACATGGCGCTGAAGTGGCTGAACAGCATAGAAAGCCCTTCGGGAAGAATTGCCGGATGGGCGTTGGAGCTGCAGCAGTACGACTTCGAGGTAGCATACAGGAAAGGCGTTGTCGAGGCAGAGTTGGTCTCAGCAGAACTCGATATGCTGAGAAGAACGCAGGACAAGGGGGCCGAATCAGAGTGCATCTGGATCAAGGAAATGCGAGAGAAGATCAAAGCACAGCCTTAAAAGTTCCCAGACTACGTGTGGGAGGGTAGCACCCCTTACAGCCAGATTCCGCATAGAGCAGGGAACGAAAATGTAGTGACCTGGAAGCTATGTGTTCCGCGGCAGCTGAGAGAAACAGTAGCCGGTCATGTAGGCGGTCGGAAGACGATGGCACGGCTTGCATCCCGGTACTACTGGCCAGGAATGCAGAGAGACGCAAGGGCCTACGTTCGGAAGCAACGGCAGGCGGCGGGAAAGATGTTGACACAGATCCCGGAGGAACCCTGGGCGACAGTGTGCGCCGATTTCGTTGGACCACTACCAAGATCGAAGCACGGAAACAGTATGTTGTTGGTACTGATCGACAGGTTTTCGAAGTGGACGGAGTCGGTGCCATTGCGAACAGCCACGTCGGAAACGTTGCAGAAAGCGTTCAGGGAACGCATAGTCTCACGATTTGGAGTACCGAAGGTGGTGATCACGGACAACGGTGTGCAGTTCACGAGCCGGGCTTTTAAGAAGTTCCTCAACGACATGGGGATAAAGCAGCAGTTTACGGCACCGTATACCTCACAGGAGAATCCGACGGAGAGAGCCAACCGCACTGTGAAGACAATGATAGCGCAGTTTGCCGGACAGAACCAGAGGAATTGGGATGAAAGATGGCCCGAGATCATGCTGGCGGTGAATTCCAGTATTTCAGATTCCACAGGATACTCACCGGCATTTCTGACACAAGGCCGCGAGCCGAGGCTACCGAACGCACTCTATGACAGAGAAACGCTAGGTACGGGAAGGCAACTAGAGTCACCAGAAGGAAACGCTGAAAAGATGAGAGAGGTCTTCGAGATTGTGCGGAGGAACCTAGAGAGGGTGTCCCAAGACCAAGCAAGGCATTACAACCTGCGGAGAAGGCAGTGGAAGCCGAGGATTGTTGAAATGGTGTGGGCCAAGGAGCACCATCTGTCAAAGGCGGCTGAAGGGTTCGCGGCCAAACTAGCTCCGAGGTTCGATGGGCCGTACCAAATTGTGGATTTCATATCGCCAGTGATATGTTAGATTCGCCACCTGAGGAGTAAAAAGGAACGCTCGGTACACGTCACCGACCTCAAACAGCAGGGTCAAGAGGAGAAGGAGGACGAGAACGTGGATGAAGAGCCCTCGGAAGAAAGCAGGGAAGGCATGCAGGAAGGAAAAGGAAACGACAGCACCTGAGAGCGGACGGGGTTCGGCAGCCGTTCGAGCGTCAGGCCAGCACCTGAGAACGGTCTAGGCTCGACAACCGTTCTAGCGTCAGGCCAGGGTGAGAGTCAACGGGTGCAGATTGCGAATCTAACAACCGTTCTAGCGTCAGGCCTAGGCGAGAGTCAACGGAAGCAGAACACGAGCGAACCAGAATCCTGCCTCAGCAACCACCGCCAAGGGTAGGGAAGGTCGCCAGTAGCGGGATGTACAATGACGGAAATACCCGGCAACCGTTCCAGCGTCAGGCCAAGGCGAGAGTCAACGGGTGCAGACAGAGAGTCCGGCGATCGTTATAGCGTCAGGCCAAGGCGAGAGTCAACGGAGGCAGACCATTGCGCCCATGGACAAACCGAGCGAAGCGGGACAGAGGGTAAGGAAGGCGAAAGAACGACCGTTATCCGCTTGGAATTGTGCTGACTTTCGCAAGAGCAACAGACCCACCACCAAGGAGCGAGGATCCGATCCGGCTCAGGGCAGAGGAGACAATAAAACGGCGCAACCGTTCGGTAGAAAGCACGCCTAAAATGTTCCTGAGGAAAGAGGAGAGACGGTACAACCCAAGGGAACGGTACCGTAAAGTCGACGTCGAGAGCGGGAAGACACATGAACGCCGACAGCCAAAGAGGAGGCGCGAAACCGAGGTATAGTGGAGGCGTTGGCAGAGGGGTCGAAACACAAAAAGTGCGACAACCACCATGAACACATGTACGAAGGAGCAGTACTCAATGCTGGCCACTCTGGGTCAGAGTCCCGAAGGGCCCGCTGAGTGGCAAGGGCGGTCGGGGGGTAGGAGATTGCCTAACCCGCGGCCCACCCGAACTCCAAGGCGAGATGCCGAGGACGATAGAGGCGAAGACCCAAAACAAGTGGTCACCTCCGACGAGAGTGAGCTGGAGTGGGAGGAGGACCCCGCAGAAGAAAGGTGGACTTGGAGACTCAGAAGAGCCAAAAGCGCGGCAGACGACCGGAT
Source organism: Drosophila santomea (assembly GCF_016746245.2). Taxonomy (NCBI): domain Eukaryota; kingdom Metazoa; phylum Arthropoda; class Insecta; order Diptera; family Drosophilidae; genus Drosophila; species Drosophila santomea. Next base: position 497,577 of record NW_025319013.1, read on the forward strand.
CCTTCCGCGGGTCGTGCCGGTCTTTGAGGAGTCGAAGCGGAACCCCAGAGGCAGCGGGGAGACGTCGGCAGCGATGGCGATCGCAGTCGTGAAGATGTGGAAGCTGGAGGCTGTCCGGCTGGTGGCCGTCAAAGCTCCGCGAGCGGCACGGGTGGCGGCTCGCGAGGAGTACGAAGCCGCCAAGGCGGCACGCATCCGCATGCAGCAGCGGGCGGCGATGGCGGCCATGCACGAGCTGCAAAATCAAGCCAGGAGGAAGGAGGAGGCCGAGAGAAGGTGGCGGCAGGAGCTCCAGAGGGCAGAGGCGGAAGAGCGAGCGGCCTGGAATGTTTTCGCCTGGCAGGAGGAGGAAGCAGGCGGACAAGAAGCGAGTGGAGTGCCCGCTACCCCGCGGTACGTCCACTCGGCGGAGGTGATCCGGATGGGGTCCCCAGAGCCATCCCCACCCCCATCACCCACTCCGACCGCAGGGATCCCACGCACGGGGTCGTGGAGGAACCGGTGGTCCGGAACGCGAGACGCCGAGGCAGCCGCCGGTGCGTCATCCGCCTGTTCCGTCTGGTCAGCACCGAATAAAGCCTTTGTCCATTAAAACACACACAGAACACGGATTACGATTTTTTTTGGGACGGGTCACTCACGTCTACTCACGTGTGGGTTGAAAAGTGGCAAAGAAAGAATGTCCATCCACATCATCGCGGACCGCCCGGGGGGTGAAGTGCTAGAAGACAGAGAGCCACGCTCCCGGTGAAAGTAAGAGAAATGGTAAAAAAGAGAAAACTTACCGCAACTTCCTTCCTTGTTGTCGAAGTTTGCTTTGTCACCATGTGCTTAGGGAAGGGCGCGCCTCGATCACAAGGCGGTCGATCGGCACTCGATAGTGTCAATCGATGGGCAGTAACATCGGAAAAAGCAGCACATGACGGGTCACACTATGGAAACACTATGGTCATCGAGTGGCAACGCCGAGCCAACAAAAGTTATCTGAAACCAGATGGCGAGAAGACGAAAACGCGGAATGCGGGAAGAAGAGTGGTGGACGAAGTAGCGTCACGGAAATTCGAATGGGCTGCAAATTAAAAAAAAAGGAACGAGGAACGTACTAGAAGGAGATCGGCGCGGTGGAACTCTAGATGGAGCTGGAAGCGTCAACGAGATCTCAGGAGTGTTCCGCGGTAACTGCAAGGCCGGATACTACATTTTCCCGAAGAAAGGGGGAGATGTGAGCAGTTGAAACTCCGCACAAATGCGGATGGTGATCGCATGAGGAGGGCCTGCCGTTGCCAGTTACGCAACAAGGCGTAGTAACGGCAGTGCGAAGCCCGGAGAAAGAGAGTTTGGAGACTCTGGGCTGGAGAAAGAGAGTTTGGAGACTCTAGAGGAAGAGAGTTTGGAGACTCGGGAAATGGAGAGAGAGAGGGTGGAGACTCCGGACTTACTGAGAAGAGAGTTTTTAGAGTCAGCAGGCTCAAAGGCAAATAACGGGACACATCGAACTTTGGACCGAGCCAAAGGGGTGAACCGTTAGAGGAGGCCTATATAAACAGGCCGAACGCTGGAAGCGGGACAGTCAGTGGAGGAGAACAAGTGTACGAGTTAACAACGTGAGAACGAAGTCAGCAGAGGAGCTACAGCCGTGGTAGTCTCCGAGAAGCTCTCCGAATTGAGACGCAGGTAGATGAGGTCCAGTACGACGAAGCACGAGTATCCCAGAAGCGCCCAACAGGCGAAGCTAAACCAAGGAGGGCACAGGATAAGCGGCAGGGATTGTGGTGTAGACCCGGAGAACTCTGTAGGAGACCGCGAACTTGAACCAGGCGATCGCCTAGGTGTGTCCGTGCGATCCAGACAGGCGTGATACCGGCGCCACCAGTCCGAACCAGACGTGAGGTTGACGTGTTGCTGTTCCACAGGCGTTTGCCTTGGGGATCACAGCCGTTAGCTGTCGTGAGTCTGCGTAAGACAACAACTCTCAGCCCAAGCGACGAGCGCCCAACAACGAAGGTACGCCACATTTAGGACGACAGGAGCGGCGAGACAGCGGAACGAGGCCGGTGGACAAACCATCCAGTACCAAGGCTGGATAATCAGATTCCTTTGTAAGTCCAAGCACAAATAAAGATCCAAGAACGAAACTGCGAGTGTTATTACTGGTAACCGGGTGATCACGTTATTCTATAAATTTGGTGGGACGAACGTACAAACTCTACGGAGCTAGCCGCACGTATTCCGTAGCGAGCAGACAAACAAAATCAGTTCGTTACAATGCATGGAATGCATTGCAAAGAATCAAAACGCTATGGTATTAGGTATACTTTAATTAATTAATCAAATAAGGGATGATACACGGAGTAAGGTAAGAATAAGTTTTAATCGATGTTAACGTTTTTGCCGCTCGTTGCAATCACGTCCGCTTCTATCGTTGGTTCTCTCGGCTCTCTGGCATCCCCTTTTTATATTTTGCAACACCGGATGTGTTCATCGAGTTCCCCGACTATCTGATACCCGTTACTCAGTTAGTGGAAATGCGAAGAAGAGCCTTAAACACTGACAGTTTTTGGCGGTTTGTGGGTGTTAGTGTGGGCGTGGCAAAATGTTTTTGGCAAATCGATAGAAATTTACAAGACTAATACAAAAATGAAAATATATCAACACAATTTTCAAAAGTGTAGGCGTGCCTGCGTTGGGCGGTTTGTGTGCGTTAGAGTGGGCGTGGCAATAATTTTTTGGTAAATCAATAGAAATTTACAAAACTAATACAAAAATGATAAAATTTCAAAACATTGTTTAAAAGTGTGCGCGTAACAGTTGTGGGCGGTTTGTAGGCGTTAGAGTGGCCGTGGCAACATAAATCAATAAATTTGCCCTGCTTCTATGTCTCTGGAGTCTGTATGCTTAATCTCAACTTTCTAGCTTTTGTAGTTCCAGAGATCTCGACGTTCATACGGACGGACAGACGGGCATGGCCAGATCGACTCGGCTATTGATCCTGATCAATAGTATATATACTTTTTATGGTGGGCGTTAGAGTGGGCGTGGCAAAAAGTTTTTTGGCAAATTGATAGAAATTTACAAGATTAATACAAAAATGAAAAAATATTAAAACATTTTTCAAAAGTGTGGGCGTGGCAGTTTTGGGCGGTTTGTGGGCGTAAGAGTGGGCGTGGCAACAAGAATCAATGAACTTGCCCTGCGTCACATTCACACCAATAAATTTGGTTCGCGATGCATATGTGTGTATGCTTTCAGTTTTGTCAGGAATTAAGCGAGTGGGTACCGCGACTAATTATGTGAAAGAATCGAAATGCTATGGTATTAGGTATACTATAATTAATTAATCAAATAAGAGATGATACACGGAGTAAGGTAAGAATAAGTTTTAATCGATGTTAACGTTTTTGCCGCTCGTTGCAATCACGTCCTCTTCTATCCATATGTGTACATATGGAACTTAAAAGGATGCCACCAGGTTGAGTTTTAATTGGAGTGTGACAGCTCGGCCAATCCTGCATTCGGATCGTCCTCGATTCGGTCATCTTCGTCATCAGATACATCCAGCTCGGGAATAGAAGCGCACCATGGTTTCATCTTGTCGGAGGAGAACACATAACTGTATTTACGTCCTGTAATCTGTATTCCGGGGATATCTCCGAAGACGTAGCGATCTTTTTTGTCAGGACCTTGATAACTTGAAAGGGTCCTCGGTATCGTGGTTCTAGCTTGCGTGATTCCCGCGACTCCCGTTGCGGCCGGCTCATTTTCAATGACTACGAGGTTAGCTATGGAATAAAAAGAAGGGTTAGAATGTTTGGAGTCGAGTGTTTGCTTCCATTTGGCTCGTTCGCATGCGATGTTAGCAACGGCTTGCGTTCGGTTGTCGATAACAGAGTCCTTCTTCTTTTGCACAACGTCAACAGCATTGAAGTTAAAAACGAGATTAATCGGACTAAATACCGACGTATCATTTTTTTGTGAATTGACATTATTATGTTGTGAATTGACATAGATTATGTAAGGTTAGGTCCCAATCCTTCGGGTTCTCACTCATAGTCCGTACATAATTAAGGATTGTTTGATTCGTACGCTCTACTTGTCCATTTGCTCTAGGTGTTCGTACGGCTGAATCTGGTTGTTCTTACAATAATCTTCAAACTGCTTTGATGTAAACGCTGTTCCACGGTCGGATATAATAACGCTAGGCAAACCGAAATAACTTGATACTCACTAAGTATGTTTAGTACAGGTGCGGTTTTTGTACTTTTTTCTGCTTTTACGATTAGGAACTTGCTGTGGTATTTCCTCGTTAGCTGCGAGTTAAGGGGTACTGGTTTTCCACCTTTCGACTTGTAGTAACACCATTCAATGCATGATGATATGTTGCTCCTTTACATATTTTCGCATTTTTGGGAACCAGAATCTTTGTTCAATCCGTGCAATGGTTTTGTCCAATCCAAAATGCCCTACATCATCGTGACTTGTCCATACTATACGCCTAACTGCCCTTGGAACAACGAAAGCCTTTCCATTTTCGACTTTGCGATACAGACGGTGATTTTCAATGACGTAGTCAGCTTGAAGTTGCTTTGACTGATCCTTATGTCGTTGACCCTTTAAGACGGCGATCATCTCAGCAAGCATTTGGTTCTGTAGTCGCATAGTCAAAAGCCAGTCGTCAAAGTAAGTTATTATAGTGCGTACTATTTCATCTAGAGGTATCTGAGAACTTAAATCCGGAGCACGACTCAAGGCGTCAGCGTGAGCTATCATCTCGGTGAATGAATTCACAATCGTAGTCTAAGATCTCGATCCGCCAACGTGCTACCTGAGGTATTAATTCTTTATTCACCTTAACTTTGGCAATAGCAGAACAACCAGTAATAAGACAAAATGGTTTACCTAAGTTATACACCCGGAATCTTAGAAGCGTCTCTACTACGGCCAATGTCTCGAGTTCGTAGCTGTGGTACTAACTTTCAGCTGCTGTACAATGTCGGCTAAAATAATAAACAGGTCGCCAATCCTTTTGATCATGTGACTGCGGTGCTTGCGAGCCGTGGATGAGCTTTGAGTACAAGCATTGGCCGCTTACACTGCCGCTCAACTGTTTGCGCCCTTCTGGCGTGAACATTCTCCCCCCCCTTGCGTAGGCAAAGGTATCCCTGGCCGGCTAGACAGCAGGATCGGCCTCTTCATTCCGTGCACGCTCCAGAAACGGTCCATCCGAACACCGTGTTCTGCGCGACGGGCAACCCATCCTCAATTTTTAGGAACCCCGGTTGGATCAGATTGGCATATACATCTGATCCCAACACGAGGGAGATGAAGCCCGGCCAGTGGAAGCGCTCGTCCGCGAGACGAACACCGTCAGACTTGGCCCTTGCGGCGTCGCTCAGAGCTCGGATGGGTGTCCGGATCCTTAGGCTGGGTTCGATCTTCAGGACGACGTTGAGTCGGAAGGTGCTTGTTCGGGACCGGAGTGTCACCGAGCAGACCTCGTCGTCATGGCCCCGGTCTCGAAGGTCTTCGAGCCCGTGTATAGCACGACGATGGCTGTAGGCAGGATGGGGACAGCCTTCTGCTGCCCCGTTGCTACCGCCGGAGACACGACGGAGACCTTCGGACGCGGGCGATTGTTGGCGACTGGGGCTGGTGGCGGAGTGCGGGAAATCCGGACCGGACGAGGTGCAGCGGGATGGCGCTCTCTGCGCGTCGGAGCTGGTAGCGCTGCCGGGGTCGGAGCGGGGAGGACCTCGTGCATGTGGAGGAGAGTGTGGTGGTCTCCTCCACACTTCTTGCATCCTTCTTGGCTGCGGCAGTCTCCTCCTGAGTGCTGATGGGCGAGGCAGTTCGAGCAGTACTTATTGATAAGTACTGCCCGAAGGCGCTTTTCAGCGCTCAGTTTGTGGAACCTCTTGCACTTCCGAAGAGGATGGATTCCAGAGCAGACTCGGCAGCGGTAGGATTTAATACCTCGAGTACGTCTGCTCTCCAACGACTGGGTGGCACGAGGACGAGGAGCCATTACTGTAGGAAGTGAGTAAGTCTGCCAATAAAAGAAATAAAAAAGCTTAGTATGAGCCGACTACTATTTGGGCCCCGGAATGGGGGAAGTGCCCTAATCCCTAGGAACGGAGGACTCTTTGTCCTCCATCGATAGAAGAATAATTTTGTGGACAGGGCGTTTTATGGTGCCGCGAGACGTACGGATCTCAACGACTCGAATGCGGTCGTCGGCTCCTGGAAAGGCAGAAACGATTCTGCCGAGCCGCCATTCGTTCGGTGGTAGATTGTCCTCCTTGACAACTACCATATCGTCGGCTTGGAGGTTCCTGGTCGGAAATTTCCATTTGTTTCGTTTATGGAGTTCTTTAAGATACTCCTCTTTCCACCGTGCACTAAACTGCTGATGTTGTGCCTTGAGGTGTTGCCATCGATTTATTATCGACTTGGCTTCGCCCTTTATCTCGGGTTCCGCCGTGGAAAGCAACGGCGCTCCAATAAGGAAATGGCCTGGTGTGAGGGCCAGCAAATCTGAGGGATCTTCGGACATAGGGGAGAGGGGTCTAGAGTTGAGGCAAGCCTCAATCTTAGCGAGAAGCGTCGCCAGCTCCTCAAATGTATATTTGCGGGCTGACGTCGATTTAAGGAACAGGGTTTTGAAGCTTTTCACCCCTGCTTCCCACAAACCCCCCATATGGGGAGCCCCTGGTGGGATGAACCGCCATACGAGTCCCTGATAGCTATATGCATCAGTCACGGACTCTTTGATAGCTTGGAGAAAGTCTCTGGAAATCAAAGTTGCCGCCCCCACAAAGGTCTTTCCATTATCCGAATGGACCCGCTGAGGACAACCGCGCCTTGCTACGAAACGAGCAAAGGCCGCTAGAAATTTCTCGGTTGTTAGATCGGAAGTGGGTTCCAAATGGATAGCCTTCGTGGAAAAGCACACAAACATATCCCTTCGTTATGAGACACGCTCTCCCTGTATAATTTTTTATTTCGAAAGGGCCGGCATAGTCGATACCCGTGTAGGTGAACGCCCTCGAGAAGGAGACTCTATCTGTCGGGAAATCGCCCATCAGCTTTGTTTGGAGTCTCTTCTTGTAAATCGTGCAAATCTTACACGGATTGACCACAGCCTTCACCAGATTCTTGATTTTAGGAATCCAATACTTCGATCGGATCAGGCGTACGATCAATTGACTACCGCCATGAAGAGTAATCTGGTGAGTATGCTGAGCTTGCACTTTGCAGCTCAAGTGGTCAGGCTATACATAACATATGCATGCCTTCTGCATGCTTAGAATATGTATATCGAACTATATGTATATAGAATAAGTATTGTATGTACGGGTCAGGTCAGCCCAAGATGAGCGCACAAGAAACATTCTAATAAAGTGACTCTATCAGAGCAGACGCTCTGACTCTTGATACACCGAACCTTCTTTGGAATCCTTTCAAATATTATGAAACTATAAAACTATAGAAGCTAGAAAGTTGAGATTAAGCATACAGACTCCAGGGACATAGACTCAGGGCAAGTTTGTTGGACGATGAGGCGCGACAGTCTACAGTCATAGGGGAGAATAATCGGATGACGTTCATCATATTGCAGGGTTTTGGAGGCAGTGAGACGGCCGCACGCCCTTAAATGGCCGTGTTGGTCAATGAACGGGAACAAATTCACCAAAGGACTTGACACTGGAAGAGGCCTTTTCTCGGTCAGATGCTGAAGCTCTTGGCCATATGCTCTGCGCTGCGCAATGGAGGTCAGAGTTCGTTCTGCCTCTCGGATCTCTTCACTTGTAGGGCGTGAATTGTGCAAGAATGAACCTTTGCGGCAGCGTTTAAGGAAGCGTTGAACATAGACCAGAACTCACAGGGCCTTGTCCAATTTGGAGAAACGTTCGAGAAAGTCGATGGACGGGGCCTTGACAAAATGCACTTTGACCGCGCGCTGCTCTAGCTCCGTCACTGGAAGAGTGTTGCTTTGTGCTGGCCATAGCTCTCGTGGCCCTTGCAGCCACTCTGGTCCGTGCCACCAGAGATGGTTTTCTGCCAATTCATGTAGGGATACGCTCTAGCCGAGGAAGGGAGACGGTTTTTACCGGGGCCACTCGTGTTTTGGCTGTAAGCAGGCGAGTCAGGATCTTTTGCCCCATCTCGACGCGGATGTATATAGCCGCTCCATAGGTTCTCTGAGACGCGTCACAGAAACCGTGGTGCTCTATGATTACCTCAGGCTGGTACCAGATCCATCTCGGAACGCGGATCTGGTTGAGGTCGGAATACTCGTCTAAAAACGATTGCCACCGCTGACTCATTTCAGTGGGAAGCTTATCGTCCCAGCCTAAGTTCTGCAACCAAATCTCCTGCATGAACATTTTTGAACGGATTATGAACGGCGCGAGCCACCCGGCAGGATCGAACAACCTAGCGATTTGGGACAAAACTTCTCGCTTTGTATAGGAGGGTTCCACAACTATTTCGGGGGAACGAAATAGAATTCGTCGGACTTTGCCCTCCACCGAATACCGAGCGTCTTGGCCGTGCTTTCGGCATCGATGTCGAGGAACTCGCTATGAAGGAGGTGTTCGGCCGGGACGTCTTTAAGGACGCTTTTGTTGTTCGAGGTCCACTTTCTTAGCGGAAACCCGGAGGCACTTAGGGCTGCTTGCAACTCTCGAATCGAACTTTGGGCTTCGTTGAAGGAATTCGCCCCTGCCAGAACGTCGTCGACGTACATGTGCTGCTGGATGATGCGGCTGGCATTTGGAAATGGCACTTGGATATCCTCTGCCAGCTGTTGCAAGACTCGAATGGCGAGGAAGGGTGCACAGTTGACCCCGAAGGTAACTGTTTTTATTTCAAAGTCTCGGATACCTCTTTCCTTGTTTCGGAACAGAATTCTTTGAAACGGGGTATGTTTTGGATCGACCCAGATCTGACGATACATTTTCGTAATGTCTGCACTGAAGACGTATTGAAAATAACGCCATTTCAGGACCTGGATCGTTAGATCGGATTGTAGGACTGGACCAGCATGAAGGATATCATTTAAGCTGGTCCCATTTGCCGACGGACTTGAAGCGTTGAATACAACGCGAAGCTTTGTAGTGGTGCTTTCGGGCTTAACTACCGCGTGATGAGGAAGATGATACGAGGGAGAATTGTGAGTCGGCGGAACTTCTTTTATATGACCCAGATCCAGGTACTCCTGGATCACGCTGTCATATTGCTCTTTTAAGGGAAAGTCTCTTTTTAAACGATTTTCGTTTCTAAGGAACTGAGCTAACGCAATGGACCTTGAATATCCTAAATCGGATCCGGTATTCTCGGGGTCCCGGAACGGGAGCGTCACCACGTACCTCCCGCTTGCGTCTTTTGTTGTTGTTTGGAGGAAGTTCCTTTCACAATAGGAGTCCGACTCTTACCATCTTTACTGGTAGATCCTCCACCTCCCAGAACTTGCTGAGAAGCGTGTCGAGCGAATCAGGGTCGCCTATTTGGTGCACCTGGGTCGTGAAGGATGCGACCCGTTTCGGATTACCCTTGGAAATCAGCCCCGTTAGCACCCACCCGAAAATAGTTTCTTGACCCAAGAGCGAGCCGCAAATATTTTGTCGGGTGCCATCCATCATTATGGATGGTAGAATGTCAGCCCCGATCAGTACATCAATTTGAGAGCTCTCAAAAAAGGTAGGATCTGCCCAGCGGAGTGCGGATGGGTGTCCGGATCCTTAGGCTGGGTTCGATCTTCAGGACGACGTTGAGTCGGAAGGTGCTTGTTCGGGACCGGAGTGTCACCGAGCAGACCTCGTCGTCTCCCAGCCGGGTGATGGGCAGCCGGAACGCAGCCGCCAACGACCGGTCGATGCTGCTCACCGGCATGCATGGGTCGATCATGGCCCCGGTCTCGAAGGTCTTCGAGCCCGTGTATAGCACGACGATGGCTGTAGGCAGGATGGGGACAGCCTTCTGCTGCCCCGTTGCTACCGCCGGAGACACGACGGAGACCTTCGGACGCGGGCGATTGTTGGCGACTGGGGCTGGTGGCGGAGTGCGGGAAATCCGGACCGGACGAGGTGCAGCGGGATGGCGCTCTCTGCGCGTCGGAGCTGGTAGCGCTGCCGGGGTCGGAGCGGGGAGGACCTCGTGCATGTGGAGGAGAGTGTGGTGGTCTCCTCCACACTTCTTGCATCCTTCTTGGCTGCGGCAGTCTCCTCCTGAGTGCTGATGGGCGAGGCAGTTCGAGCAGTACTTATTGATAAGTACTGCCCGAAGGCGCTTTTCAGCGCTCAGTTTGTGGAACCTCTTGCACTTCCGAAGAGGATGGATTCCAGAGCAGACTCGGCAGCGGTAGGATTTAATACCTCGAGTACGTCTGCTCTCCAACGACTGGGTGGCACGAGGACGAGGAGCCATTACTGTAGGAAGTGAGTAAGTCTGCCAATAAAAGAAATAAAAAGCTTAGTATGAGCCGACTACTATTTGGGCCCCGGAATGGGGGAAGTGCCCTAATCCCTAGGAACGGAGGACTCTTTGTCCTCCATCGATAGAAGAATAATTTTGTGGACAGGGCGTTTTATGGTGCCGCGAGACGTACGGATCTCAACGACTCGAATGCGGTCGTCGGCTCCTGGAAAGGCAGAAACGATTCTGCCGAGCCGCCATTCGTTCGGTGGTAGATTGTCCTCCTTGACAACTACCATATCGTCGGCTTGGAGGTTCCTGGTCGGAAATTTCCATTTGTTTCGTTTATGGAGTTCTTTAAGATACTCCTCTTTCCACCGTGCACTAAACTGCTGATGTTGTGCCTTGAGGTGTTGCCATCGATTTATTATCGACTTGGCTTCGCCCTTTATCTCGGGTTCCGCCGTGGAAAGCAACGGCGCTCCAATAAGGAAATGGCCTGGTGTGAGGGCCAGCAAATCTGAGGGATCTTCGGACATAGGGGAGAGGGGTCTAGAGTTGAGGCAAGCCTCAATCTTAGCGAGAAGCGTCGCCAGCTCCTCAAATGTATATTTGCGGGCTGACGTCGATTTAAGGAACAGGGTTTTGAAGCTTTTCACCCCTGCTTCCCACAAACCCCCCATATGGGGAGCCCCTGGTGGGATGAACCGCCATACGAGTCCCTGATAGCTATATGCATCAGTCACGGACTCTTTGATAGCTTGGAGAAAGTCTCTGGAAATCAAAGTTGCCGCCCCCACAAAGGTCTTTCCATTATCCGAATGGACCCGCTGAGGACAACCGCGCCTTGCTACGAAACGAGCAAAGGCCGCTAGAAATTTCTCGGTTGTTAGATCGGAAGTGGGTTCCAAATGGATAGCCTTCGTGGAAAAGCACACAAACATATCCCTTCGTTATGAGACACGCTCTCCCTGTATAATTTTTTATTTCGAAAGGGCCGGCATAGTCGATACCCGTGTAGGTGAACGCCCTCGAGAAGGAGACTCTATCTGTCGGGAAATCGCCCATCAGCTTTGTTTGGAGTCTCTTCTTGTAAATCGTGCAAATCTTACACGGATTGACCACAGCCTTCACCAGATTCTTGATTTTAGGAATCCAATACTTCGATCGGATCAGGCGTACGATCAATTGACTACCGCCATGAAGAGTAATCTGGTGAGTATGCTGAGCTTGCACTTTGCAGCTCAAGTGGTCAGGCTATACATAACATATGCATGCCTTCTGCATGCTTAGAATATGTATATCGAACTATATGTATATAGAATAAGTATTGTATGTACGGGTCAGGTCAGCCCAAGATGAGCGCACAAGAAACATTCTAATAAAGTGACTCTATCAGAGCAGACGCTCTGACTCTTGATACACCGAACCTTCTTTGGAATCCTTTCAAATATTATGAAACTATAAAACTATAGAAGCTAGAAAGTTGAGATTAAGCATACAGACTCCAGGGACATAGACTCAGGGCAAGTTTGTTGGACGATGAGGCGCGACAGTCTACAGTCATAGGGGAGAATAATCGGATGACGTTCATCATATTGCAGGGTTTTGGAGGCAGTGAGACGGCCGCACGCCCTTAAATGGCCGTGTTGGTCAATGAACGGGAACAAATTCACCAAAGGACTTGACACTGGAAGAGGCCTTTTCTCGGTCAGATGCTGAAGCTCTTGGCCATATGCTCTGCGCTGCGCAATGGAGGTCAGAGTTCGTTCTGCCTCTCGGATCTCTTCACTTGTAGGGCGTGAATTGTGCAAGAATGAACCTTTGCGGCAGCGTTTAAGGAAGCGTTGAACATAGACCAGAACTCACAGGGCCTTGTCCAATTTGGAGAAACGTTCGAGAAAGTCGATGGACGGGGCCTTGACAAAATGCACTTTGACCGCGCGCTGCTCTAGCTCCGTCACTGGAAGAGTGTTGCTTTGTGCTGGCCATAGCTCTCGTGGCCCTTGCAGCCACTCTGGTCCGTGCCACCAGAGATGGTTTTCTGCCAATTCATGTAGGGATACGCTCTAGCCGAGGAAGGGAGACGGTTTTTACCGGGGCCACTCGTGTTTTGGCTGTAAGCAGGCGAGTCAGGATCTTTTGCCCCATCTCGACGCGGATGTATATAGCCGCTCCATAGGTTCTCTGAGACGCGTCACAGAAACCGTGGTGCTCTATGATTACCTCAGGCTGGTACCAGATCCATCTCGGAACGCGGATCTGGTTGAGGTCGGAATACTCGTCTAAAACGATTGCCACCGCTGACTCATTTCAGTGGGAAGCTTATCGTCCCAGCCTAAGTTCTGCAACCAAATCTCCTGCATGAACATTTTTGAACGGATTATGAACGGCGCGAGCCACCCGGCAGGATCGAACAACCTAGCGATTTGGGACAAAACTTCTCGCTTTGTATAGGAGGGTTCCACAACTATTTCGGGGGGAACGAAATAGAATTCGTCGGACTTTGCCCTCCACCGAATACCGAGCGTCTTGGCCGTGCTTTCGGCATCGATGTCGAGGAACTCGCTATGAAGGAGGTGTTCGGCCGGGACGTCTTTAAGGACGCTTTTGTTGTTCGAGGTCCACTTTCTTAGCGGAAACCCGGAGGCACTTAGGGCTGCTTGCAACTCTCGAATCGAACTTTGGGCTTCGTTGAAGGAATTCGCCCCTGCCAGAACGTCGTCGACGTACATGTGCTGCTGGATGATGCGGCTGGCATTTGGAAATGGCACTTGGATATCCTCTGCCAGCTGTTGCAAGACTCGAATGGCGAGGAAGGGTGCACAGTTGACCCCGAAGGTAACTGTTTTTATTTCAAAGTCTCGGATACCTCTTTCCTTGTTTCGGAACAGAATTCTTTGAAACGGGGTATGTTTTGGATCGACCCAGATCTGACGATACATTTTCGTAATGTCTGCACTGAAGACGTATTGAAAATAACGCCATTTCAGGACCTGGATCGTTAGATCGGATTGTAGGACTGGACCAGCATGAAGGATATCATTTAAGCTGGTCCCATTTGCCGACGGACTTGAAGCGTTGAATACAACGCGAAGCTTTGTAGTGGTGCTTTCGGGCTTAACTACCGCGTGATGAGGAAGATGATACGAGGGAGAATTGTGAGTCGGCGGAACTTCTTTTATATGACCCAGATCCAGGTACTCCTGGATCACGCTGTCATATTGCTCTTTTAAGGGAAAGTCTCTTTTTAAACGATTTTCGTTTCTAAGGAACTGAGCTAACGCAATGGACCTTGAATATCCTAAATCGGATCCGGTATTCTCGGGGTCCCGGAACGGGAGCGTCACCACGTACCTCCCGCTTGCGTCTTTTGTTGTTGTTTGGAGGAAGTTCCTTTCACAATAGGAGTCCGACTCTTACCATCTTTACTGGTAGATCCTCCACCTCCCAGAACTTGCTGAGAAGCGTGTCGAGCGAATCAGGGTCGCCTATTTGGTGCACCTGGGTCGTGAAGGATGCGACCCGTTTCGGATTACCCTTGGAAATCAGCCCCGTTAGCACCCACCCGAAAATAGTTTCTTGACCCAAGAGCGAGCCGCAAATATTTTGTCGGGTGCCATCCATCATTATGGATGGTAGAATGTCAGCCCCGATCAGTACATCAATTTGAGAGCTCTCAAAAAAGGTAGGATCTGCCCAGCGGAGTGCGGGCAGGTCCTTCAAAGAATTCCGAGGGATCGGATAGGAGGGCAGTTTGCCTGAGAGCTCCGGAAGGACGTACGCTTCAGTGTCTAACTGTAGACCTGGCTTAGTAGGAGAGCGAATCCCGAAGTGACACAGCTTCGAGGATTTCGCGGAGACCGAATGATTTAACCCGGAGACTTGGGTCTGGGTGTTGCGGAATGGCAACTTGATGAGGTTGAACAAGCGTTCTGAAATGAACGTCGCCTCGGATCCCGAGTCGATTAGGGCTCGGGCTCGGTAGTTCGTCCCCAAATGGCACACGTCAATGATCGCTGTGCTCAGTAGGACGGCTGAAGTGCCGGACGCGAAAAAAGTTTGCACCGCTGAGGTGCTTGCCGATGCATTTCTGCTGGAGGGTCTCGGAGGTTGCTGTGTAGGGGGCGAGGTTGAGGAACTCGCATTTTCGGAATTTGGGGGGGCTGCGATGCAGCAGCGTATGGTGCCTGCCCTTACATGTAAAGCAGCTGTGTGTGCTTGTGCAGTCACGTAGCTGGTGACCTCTGGCAAAACAATTCAGACATAGCTGCTTCTTTTTTATATAGCCGGAGCGCGAGTCAACAGACATTTGAAGAAAACGCGGGCACAATCTTACCGGATGGTTCTCCTTAGAACATAAGTCACACCCTTTCTGTTTGGTGCTGACCTTTGTCTCGAAGGATTGAAGCCTTTTTGGAACTGCCTGAGTCGGTTTCATATCTTCGATGGCTTCCAATGTCCGATACCTTTCGCTCAGGAAGGCATTCATTTCTTCCCAAGCTGGGATCTCGGATTTGGCAGTTAGCGACTGTTCCCATAAGGACAGGGTCTGCTGGGCAGTTTGCTCGCGCAAGCGTCAGATTTATCAGCAAATTATCGCACCTACTTGGAGATACGGCATCCAAATTTGGGGAGTGGCGGCTGCGTCCCACCGAAAACGATTCCAAACCGTCCAGAACAAAACATTAAGACAAATCACTGGCTGTGACTGGTTCGTTAGCGGCCAAACGCTTCACAATGATTTAAACCTGAGCCTTGTTGAAGACCAAATCTCGTTCTTCTCAAGCAGATACAACGATCGACTAACTGCCCACCGTAATCGTCTCGCCCGGAGATTACAGGGGGCTATCCCAATTCGCAGGCTCAAAAGAAGACATTTTGGGCTGCTTCTAAGATGATAGTATGAATATATTATTTACCTGAAACCTCACTACTCGAAATTTGACCTATTCCTATATATTAAGATGAAAACAAATTATATTTTATAATTAAGAGATTATTTACTTAAGACAACATTTAGGTTAAAGGCTTTAATTGACCTGTTCCTGAATAATATTAAATAAAGATGTTAATTAATTTAAAAAAAAAAAAAGAGACAATCCCAGTTTTCGGCCAAAAAATATGTTGGTCAGCCTGCTCTTTTGAAAGCTCTTTTGAGTTTCACTGCTCAAAAAAAAAAATTATGTTTGATTACCGAAACAATATCAGAAAAAAGTGGCACCCGTATGTCCGAGAATAAGTCATTCTGGAGGGTCTGTTATGTTTTGGGGATGCGTAGCCTTCACTGGATTGGGAGATTTAGTTCCCGTTGATGGAACCATGAATCAAACAAAATATTTGGATGTCCTAAATAATCATGCATTCCCCTCTGGTGATAAATTGATCGGGAAGTCCTTCATACTCCTGATTACGCCGTTTCTGAGAGATGTTGGCGTAAACACATTGGATTGGCCACCTCAAAGTCCAGACCTCAACATAATAGAAAACATCTGGTCATATATAAAGAAAATAAGATGTGCAAACTTATCTAGAAGTCGCGAAGAAACGATTTTGGAGATTCAAGCCTTATGGAAGGATATTTCAATAGATTATATCCACAGCTTGGTACAGTCTGTACCAAAACGTCTCCAAAAAGTGATAGACGCTAAAGGGGGATATATTTTTTATTAATTTGTTATAATTTAATTAATTATAATTTATGAAATTTAAATAATTTGTCTAAATACTTATGCCACCGATAATTTATAGAAAAGTAATTTTTCTTAAATCAACAATGAAGTTATTCCTATGTTTATATTACCTAATTTAACTACGATAGTCTACCTATTTACTAAAATTATTAAACAATTTTCCTGTAAGTAAACAATAAGTTACAAACAAATATAATGAATATTTTTCTTGTCTAAATACTTATGCCCACTTGTGTATATATGTATATGCGCTTGGATACCCGCGGATCACCGTGAGACGAATTAGGGGGCCGGTATTGGCAAAGCACTTAAAAAAAAGAAGTAATCACGGTGGCTGGGCGCATGTACTTATATATTTTCACTTAATTTTCACTTTTTACTTGATACGGATGGACGGAAAGAATAAACGCCGTTGGAAAAACGAAAATGGCGACCACGGACGTAATAGGATTTAAAGCCGTCCTTATCTTGATTTTTCCGCAAGGAGCGCTGGCAGGATCAGTATGTGTCGCGGACTTGAAGGACAATGAATTGGAGTGGGCGGAATTAGTTGTTGTTGCTGCGGCTGCTGCTGCTAAATCCTCCAGAAATTAAACTCACGGGATCGACTTCACTTCTGACCTTTATTATTACACTTATAAATTAAGATTAACTTAAAACTAACATAGGAAACACCGCGGGACCGCGGAGTGGTGAATACCTTGCGGGAAGGAGGGAGAGCGAGAGGAGAGAAGGAGAGCGCGAGCAGCGGTGCTTGCGAGCCGTGGAGGAGCTTTGAGTACAAGCATTTACCGCTTACACTGCCGCTCAACTGTTTGCGCCCTTCTGGCGTGAACACTTCTAGTTGAACATTCGTCCAATTAAATGTTTCTTGTTCAGTTTTCCGTAAAAGAAGGGTTAGGGGCCTAGAGATTAAGGAGTAGTTTTCCACAAACTTTCGAAAGAATCCAGTGAGACCTAAAAATCGTCGGACCTCTTTGACATTTGTCGGAACTTTAAAATTTCAAATAGCGCTAACTTTATTGTCGCCCGGTTTAATTCCGTTTTTATTTACGATGTGTCCATGGAACGTTATCTCCGATTGAAGAAACTTGCATTTATCATAGCGAAGTGTTAAGCCACTCTCCTTAAGGATTTTGAGAAACTTTTCGAGCTATTGAATACCTTCATTAAATGTTATACTCGGGATTATCACAACGTCCAAATATGCGAGTACTTCGCCTGGCTCCATGCGTTTGACTATTTTATTCATTACGGCTTAAAAGAAGTAACAACTGAAGTAACAAATGCTGTGTACGGTTTCGATGATCCGTTTACCTCGATTGATGATACCCCATGCGTAAATCCAATTGCGTGAAATATGCATGGCCTGCTAATTGGGCGAACTGTTCTTCCAAGTTGGGCATAGGAAATGCAATTTTTAGAGTGATACTATTAAGACGACGGTAGTCGACGCAGAGCCGATGCTCTCCATTACTTTTGTTGGCATTGACGATTTCCAAGGCATATGGCGAGTTTGAGGGACGAATAATATCGCATTCAAGCAGTTCGGAGAATATATTGGCGACGATAGGCCTAAGGTCGAACGGTGCACGATATGGCTTTTATAACATGGAATATTTGACGTTAAATTGATTTCCATTTTTGGTTACCGAGTTCGCTTGTTTTATCCGCAAAGCAAGACGAGTTTTCCGATATGACGCGTTCTATGATTTTATTATTAACCTGACCTGAGAGCACAAGTTGCTGAAAAAAGGAAACTTCGAAAAATTTGGCAATCTACGCGAAGTCCAGTTGACAAAAGAAAGTTCAACAGGGCAGCAAAGGAATTAAAAAGCAGACTTTGGGAAATTAAAAATGAAGCAACAGGCGCATACCTAAGAAACCTTGACCCATATACAAGCGACCTTGACCATAGCCTCTGGAAAGCAACTAAATATCTCAAAAGACCAACCCGAAGAGCTACCACAATAGTCGACAGCAGAGGCCAACGGTGCAAGGGCAATGACGAGAAGGCTGAGGCGTTTGCAGAACATTTAAGCTCATATTTTAAGCCAAATCCGGAAAACTACCCAGACTTCGTAGATGAGGTACATCACTTTCTCGAATCTCCCTGCCAGATGAGCTTCCCAATAACCCAAACAACCTTCACAGAGGTAGAAGATGAGATAAAGAAGTTAAATAGGCAAAAGTCACCAGGATATGACAAAATCTGTGCAAACACAATCAGAAATCTCCTGCCGTAGTGCATCCGATTGCTGACGTATATTTATAATGCCATAATCAGACTTGAATACTTCCCAAGTCAATGGAAATGCGCGGAAGTAATTATGATCGCTAAATCCAACAAGCCGGAAGGCTGCACCTCGTCTTACCGTCCCATTAGTTTGCTGGTGACATTCTCTAAGGGATTTGAGCGAATACTTTTGAGAAGAATGTTGCCTGTGCTGGAAGAACTTAACATCATACCCGAACACCAGTTTGGGTTCAGAAGGGGACATGGAACGACCGAGCAATGCCATCGGATCACGCATACAATCGTCAATGCATTTGAGTACAAAAAGTACTGCACAGGGGTATTCCTTGATGTCAAGCAGGCCTTCGATAAAGTCTGGCACGCAGGGCTACTCTATAAAATTAAAAAATGGCTACCCGCACCATATTTCCTCATAATTCAATCGTACTTGAAAAACAGAGTCTTCTATGTGCACGAATACGACGAATCGTCCAGGTTACATACTGCTCACGCTGGAGTCCCACAAGGGAGTGTTTTAGGTCCAGTATTATACACAAGTTTTACAGCTGATTTGCCCACAACTGATGCGTTTGAAATTGCAACATATGCTGATGATACGGCAGTCATTGCCACGGGCAATGTCCCACACGAAGCATCCAATCTACTTCAAGAAGAACTTGGTCTAATTAAAGCGTGGTTGGAGAGGTGGAGAATAGTGGTCAACTCCCAGAAGTCAGTTCAAGTCACATTTTCCCTGAGACCTGGGAATTTTCCTCCTGTAATGCTCAATGGGACCTACATACCCGTTAGTGAAACGGTGAAATACCTTGGAGTACACCTGGACAGACGACTAATCTGGAAGCAGCACATCAAAGCGAAGCAAATGCAGCTCAAGGCAAAAACAAGAAAGATGTACTGGCTGTTAGGTCCACGTTCCCAGCTCAGCTTAGAGAACAAAATTCGTTTATACAAGGCAATTCTTAAGCCAGTGTGGACATATGCGATGCAATTGTGTGGAACAGCAAGTAACTCAAATATCGAAATATTGCAAAGGTTTCAGTCCATGACACTTAGAACAATAACAGGTGCTCCTTGGTATATGTCCAATTATGACATTCACAAAGACCTAAACTTACTTACGGTTAAAGAAGAAATAAAAAGCAATGCTACGAGGTATATTAACAGACTACACAACCACGAAAACATAATGGCAATAGGTCTATTAGACAATACTAGCAGTCTTAGACGATTAAAAAGATTTCACACGCTAGACTTGTCACATAGATTCGAAAGTTAAGTGGAAAATGTAAATATGTATATATATTGTATGTGCTCATTGGAGCTCAAGCAATCATGTCAAGTATTTTTTAGGTGCTATATAATTTGCTTATTGTCATAGTTCTAAGAAAGATTGCAAAATAAATAAATAAAAAAAAATAAAAAAAAAATTAATAACCGATGAACTAACTGCATTGTGAAGTTTCAATTTTTTTTTTTAATTTTCGACAATACATTCATTTTCCTGAATTATGAATTTTCTGTCCTCGCGACACAGAATATCTATTCCCAAAAGTACATTTTCCCTAAGTAAATTGTCTTCCACCACCAGCGTTTCAGTTTCTTACACAATTCCATCAATTGAGATTTTTGCAAGAAGTTTCTGGGTGCAAAAGAATTTTTCGCCACCAAAGCCGTTTAATGTGACAGCACAACGTTGTGATGTAGGCGTAATCTTCAGAATAAGATTGTTGAATAGGCGTACGTGTACTTCCAGGATCCACAAATGCATTTGTTCCATTTCCGTTGACCGATATTATTTTGCAAATATCCGAATGGTCATTAGTATCGATTTTATTAATGTTTGGTTTCGCCTTTGGTTTTACGGGACAACTGGCTGAGTCGTGTGTAGTACGATTGCAGTGACCGCAACGGAGTTTGCGCTGAGGTACAGGACATTTCGAGGAATAATGTCCATCCTTTTGACAGTTATAGCACTTTACTGCAATTTCAATTTTGTCGTTGGCAACACGTTTTGGAAACGCTTGTATATTTTTGCTAGACATATTAAAGTGATTATGCTTTATTTCGTTATGCGCTAAATAGGCAAGAATATCTCTTAACAGGTCGTTAAAAGAAATATAATTATTAGATATCTTCCTTTTAAAATCGTAATCATTAATCTCGTTTATGATGTGTGTTGATATTGCTGAATCGGTTAACTCACCCTTTTTACCAATAGCTAGCATTTTATAGAAATAGTCTTGCGGTGATTCACTGAGATCTCGACGAAGACTTCTTCAGTTGAGTCTATCCAATACCGAGCAGAATCTAGCATCTTTTGTTGAACTGCAAATATTAGCCTTCTATCGTCCCAACGATATGCGTTTCGAGAGGAGTCAACGCGTCTAATGAATTATTGCGATTCTGAGGACTTGATGGATGATGGGTTGAATTCCGGGAGAAGAGATACCATTTCACTTATATTTCCGAACGAACTATTAATGTTTTCAGATACCGTTGGGCCGCGGTTGTATATGTTGTTTGGCAGAATCGGGGTATATGGATTTTCAAAATATATTTGACGATGTTGCGATTGTGTATTGTATTGATTTAAGTCATAGTGTGGCCGTAAATATGTGCCGAAAGGTGCCGTTGTTGCGTTACAGTGTCCCAAATGAGCGTGAGGAATCGGAGAATTAATTTTGCGAATTAACGTGGTTTTGCGGTGTCGTTGAGAAATGAACGTGATCGAATGTTGCGGAAAGACAGCGACATTATCGTGTTGCTGTGACGTGATAACATTAACGTGCTGCCAAGACGTAGCAACGATATTATACTGTTGCTGAGACGTAGCAACATTGTGTTGCTGTGACGTGTTAGGCATACGAATGTTACCATGTACACTAAACTCCATAACTTCGTTTGCGATTTGAGCGTTTTCGATAGGAGAGGAGATACCGCTCGGATGAAAACATCTTTCTTGATGTTCGCGCAATGATTTTTCTAATTCGGCAATTTTTTTCTGCATTGATTGGTTTTTTTGCACTTGCGTACTCGTCGTCACTGTTATGGGCATTTAGTGTCTTCAATAAGTCTTTACGATTTCCCGACGTTGAGAGTCCTGCTTCTCTGCATTTATGTTGTAGGTCTTTCTTGCAGACGTAATCCTTCTTTGGAGGCATGTTCTTTGCTTCGTTTCTTTGCTTTTTTTATACGGTCATTTTTCGCACGATTTCACTTATTGCGCACTATCTTATCCCACAACTGAGAATGTCACATACACACCAAGAAATTTGGTTCGCGATGCATATGTGTGTAAGCTTTCAGTTTTGTCAGGAATTAAGCGAGTGGGTAGCGCGACTAATTATGTGAAAGAATCAAGACGCTAAGGTATTAGGTATACTTTAATTAATTAATCAAATAAGGGATGATACAAGGAGTAATGTAAGAATAAGTTTTAATCGATGTTAACGTTTTTGCCGCTCGTTGCAATCACGTCCGCTTCTATCGTTGGTTCTCTCTCGACTCTCTGGCATCCCCTTTTTATATTTTGCAACACCGGATGTGTTCATCGAGTTCCCCGACTATCTGATACCCGTTACTCAGTTAGTGGAAGTGCGAAGGAGAGCCTTCAACACTGACAGTTTTTGGCCGTTTGTGTGCGTTATAGTGGGAGTGGCAAAAAGTTTTTTTGCAAATCGATAGAAATTTAAAAGACTAATAAAAAAATAAAAAAATTTTAGAACATTTTTTAAAAGTGTGGGCGTGTCAGTTTTGGGCGGTTTGTGGGCGTAAGAGTGGGCGTGGCAACATGAATCGACAAACTTGCGCTGCGTCTATGTCTCTGGACTCTGTATGCGTAGTCTCAACTTTCTAGCTTTCGGACAGACAGACGGACATGGCCAGATCGACTCGGCTATTGATCCTGATCTATATATAATATATATTTAATATGGTCGGAAACGCTTCCTTCTGCCTGTTACATACTTTTCAACGCATCTAGTATACCCTTTTACTCTACCTATAGCCGAAAATATATTTACTTGAATTCGGCGAATAAAGTTTCCTTTATGGATTGTATTTTGTATTTAAATACTTCTTAATAATATAATGTTTTTTTATATTTTGCAGATTATTATTGTTCTACAATCATGTTGAAGTCCCACCTATTGACAATCCAGGCCCATTTGTATACAGAACTAATATTAATGACGATTTTCACTCTCCTAATGAAAAGCGCAATTTCATTACCTTCAGATCAATTTTATGATTCTAAAAGAATCGGAAACATTGCTGGTTTGTTCACAGCTGCTTAAGATCATAAACATATTCTTAAAACTTTGTAAAAAAATTGTTATACGGCACCTCAGCTGTTCCTTATTATCGGCTCTTATTGTAAATGAGCATTTCAGCTTGAATCTCTCCCATCCTCTTTTGAACTCACGTGGTAAATTATATGACCACGAACTGAGTTGTACATAAACACAGCAATGTATAAATCACACAAGTTTTGTTAAATATTTTTATTTGATTAAATCGTTGTTGTTTTTAAGTGCAGCCCACGCGCGCAAGAAACATTTCAGCATTCAGAAAAGATTTAAATGCAGTGTAAATTAAAAGTAATTCCCGTTTGACCATGCATGATTTAAATATATATAAGTTACTCAGATGACTTTAATTTACAATAATGAAATATTTATTCTCGTGGACCTTATTTATTAAGAACCATCCTTAAGTCTTTAACTCAAACACAAGTGTAGGGAATCCTTCGTCAGAAGTAGTGCCTTGGCCTAACATGACCTTCGCTGGATTGTCTTGGTTAGGCTTCAAGAAGAGTTTCAGGCTCTGATCAGTTCGGTAAACAGACAGGTGGCCTTCAAAATTAAGTACATTGGCATTAATCAGGGAAGATAAATTAAACGAAGTCATTTTGTGATAATGTATGCTAAGCAGAAGTCTCTCGAATTTTCACAATGCCCAGTACCGCACTCCTGATAAACAAGGGAGTGGAGCCTAAAAGATCCAAATAAAAACCAAAAAAATTATTTTTGTCGTAGTTCAAACCAAGAGCTAATAGACGTATATCCATCTGGATCTAAGCCAAACGCACTTTAAACATGACCATAATGACCGCAGACACAGAATCTTAAAAAGCCGATTCTTCAGAAAGTGCAATAGGCCAAATATGTCAAAGGGTTGAAAACATCGAACAGAAGTATGGAACCGTGGCCGTAGTCGCGATCAAAGACGACAGCAATGAATGCGATTCCTATAACCTCCTTTTTTTTTTTTAACACCGTTCATCAAACGACGCACAGTGGCGCATTAGATACAAATGCTATACTAAATTCAAATTTTTGATGACAACGGACCGTTGCGTGGGATATCGCATTCGACAGGTAATAGTTCAAAAGGGTTGAGTCCAAAAAATAATTCATATCGGTTCAGTATTTTAGAAGTTACACGTGTTCAAAGTTGAACCTTTTTTGGTTTGCAAAAAAAGCTCTTATTTTTTGTAGAAAATTCTGACTTTGCGGTCGATTTTTAGGTAAAATATGTAACCGACCGGCTTGGTTATGGTCTCTATGGTAAAACAAATAAATGTATAATATTCTTTGCAAGTGCAGGAATACCGGTTTTGCCGAAGTACTAATTTTCACATATTTTTCAACTTTGATGGAGTATATAAATCGATACCCTACCATCCCCTGGGCTTGAAGTATGAGGTGTTGTTCTTGAATATGTTCCTTTTCAGAATCAAAAGAGATCGGGTCCCCCCACGTCCCACCCCGAATTTCCCAGGCAAAAGATACTTTCAACTCAGCGAAAAAAACGCGCAGCTTAGTGCAAATTCTGCTACAAGCGCAGTTGCTGCGCAGTACGAAATTGTATGGCGGGCATACATTTTTTCCTGTATTGGAGGCTTGTTTTTCAAGATCATGTAATGATTTTAAATGAATGTATAATGATTAACTATTCTTCAAAAATATTAAATTAAGTAAAATTGAATGATTATTTTTAATTATTTGTAAAAAAAAAGGTTAAAATAAATGAAAAATTGGCGAAATACATAAATAAAAAATAAAATATTTTTTTCTTTAAATTTTATTTTTAAAACATTAAAAATGTACCATAAAACATTTAAAATGTACCATATTAGCATTTTCAGAGAAACTAAATTACCTTCAATTTAAAAAAAAAAAATGATGAAAATATCTAACTGGTTCAAGAGTTATGATTTTTGTAACGCAAAAGTATCTAATGCTGTGCTAATCACTGTGCAACGGTTGGCTGGAGAAATCTAAATATTCTTATTGATACAGGAGCGGCAAAAATTATATAAATGCGCTTAGAAATATATTGCCAGTAGCCTTATCACTTAACGTAAATTTAATACACAAACCGAAAAATTTCTCATAAACATTTTGGAAACAATTCGGGAATGGCCAGTGGAAGAATCCACTGAAATATTACTAGCTATTTTTTTTGCTACTTTATTTAATTTTTTTTGATAAATAGAAGAATATTGTAATATGTGAAGAATTTAATTAGTTTATTAAATATTTATAGAGCTTGGTGGCAAGAAATTAGATAATTTCGGAACGACAACGAAAAATGCGTTTGCTCGTGTTGAATTCAATTTTACGACTTCTTCTCTATTTAACATGTGTGTTCTTAGGCCTAGCTTAACAGAGGTTGGCGAAGACGGGGCGAATTCGCAAAGAGCGAGAGAGAACTTTATTATGCTCCCGCCTTCGCCCTAAACTAACTTACACTAGACTTCAAATTTTTTCTACTTAACAATAAACAACAAACAATAAAGACGACCGACAATATGAGTATAGAAGTATTAATGTCTTTGAAACCCAAATAAAAATAACAAAAGAAAATGAGGCTGACTGATCTAGAAGCTATGAAATCCATAGTAACGACCCCGAAAGTGATCTAAAACCCCTATACCCCTCCCGACAGATTCGCAGAAACCGCTTTCGCCCGACTGGAAATGGAGCGGTTAGTCTATATAAAACCGAAATAAACGCAACCAAAAAGGAAATTTATACCAAAACAAAGTAAAGTAAATATAAATTATGTACAGTACGAAACAAAGTTAAAATCTTGTTTTCAATTAAATAAATTACCAACAAGAGAGAACGCTATAGTCGAGTTCCCCGACTATCTGATACCCGTTACTCAGCTAGTGAAAGTGCGAAGGAGGCTCTTCAGCACTGACAGTTTTTTGCGGTTTGTGGGCGTTCGAGTGGGCGTGGCAAAAAGTTTTTTGGCCAATCCATAGAAATTTACAAGACTAATACACAAATGAAAAAATATCAAAACATTTTTCAAAAGTGTGGGCGTGCCAGCTTTGGGCGATTTGAGGGCGTTAAAGTGGGCGTGGCAAAAAGTTTTTTGTCAAACCGATAGAAATTTACAAGACTAATACAAAAATGAAAAAATATCAACACCTTTTTCTAAAGTGTGGGGGTGGCAGCTTTGAGCGGTTAGAGGGCGTAAGAGTGGGCGTAGAAAAAAGTTTTCAGAGTTTTTGGAGGCTTTCAAATTTTGATTGACGGTATTAGTGAGTGCAGTTACATTCCTATCACTCTTCCACCGCAAATATATTAGTAACCCTTTTCCTGCAGTACCAAATTTTCGGCATGGAATCATCGTCTTGAAAAAATGCCAGCGTGGAAATGTCACTGTGAAAATTCCTTTCACCCATTTGGAACAAATGTGTTGGCAAGTTCCTCCATCAAGGATTGTTTTGCACGATGGGGAGCGCGAGTTATCTTCTGTAAAAATTGTGATCTCTGCTTGTTTGACCTTTTAACACCAGAATGACTCCTTCGTCTCACAAATATTGTCAAGTCAAGTTATTGTCAAATGAATAATCAACAGGTTTAATTCAAGTTGTTCTTTATTTCTTGCCGGTGTGACAGTTTTCTTAAGTTTGAAACAGAAGGTAAAAATGTTTTATTTGTGGTTCTCGTGACGCGAGTCTGCTGACCCAGCAGATTTAAGGATTGTCATCGTGGTCTATGCTGCCTATCTGTGAGCTCCTTCTCGATAACGTGTTTCTGCCGCTTGTTACTTTATGTAAAATCGAGCCGATTTATGACCGCATCGAAGTTCAATACAGTTCCGAACAAATATAACAATATTTATGCCAATAATTATGCTTCTTATAATTATAACCGCCTGGTAATGGCGTGAGCTATTTTTGTAGTTTATAAGAGCCTACGGCCGCTTGCTGCTAGGAAACATATGTCTCTTCTTTTTTTTTTATTTGTTTACTTGGCTTTTTTTTCTGGAATCTTCTCAATTTCGAGACTAACAATAAGTGTATCAAATCGTATACTATAACCTAACTAAGTCATGTAGACTGGAAAAATAGAAATTACCCTGAAAAATTATGGCTGGGTTGGAAGGTCAATACGTTTTAGGCGGGTTCGGTTGGAAACCCGAATAAAGACCCTTGCGAGGGAATCTGGGTGTGCAGAGAGCTTTTCATTGATTTGCTTAAGAGTGGAGGTGTAGAGCAGGACCTTGTAGTCCAGACACAAGGGAGATCGGGCTGCTGGCTTTCAGTTTTAGGTGTAGTTCATTGCATTAGGTATGCCTACACCATGTACATAAGTCGTTTGTCGAGGTGGATGCCGAGATACGTTACTTCTTTGACTTGGGGGATCTGCCTATTCAGGCAGAGCGGAGGGCAAGTTTGGCAAGTCAGGAAACCACTTTTCGACTACCATAAGGTGGTTGGTGAGTTAAGTTTTTGCACCGACTGGACATCTGGAGCGGCTAAGGATCGGAAAGAGTTGGCCCAAGCGCGCTGACTTGTGAGAATCCAG
The DNA here is from genome assembly GCF_016746245.2 of Drosophila santomea. Classification (NCBI taxonomy): domain Eukaryota; kingdom Metazoa; phylum Arthropoda; class Insecta; order Diptera; family Drosophilidae; genus Drosophila; species Drosophila santomea. Next base: position 524,768 of record NW_025319013.1, read on the forward strand.
CCTCGATAGTGTAGTTGTCGGATATTGTTGTATTGTAACTCACAGCAAAGGCTCTGTTGTAGAGGTAAGATTCTAGGAGTTTATGAGTGTACCCAATCAAGTGTGTTTTAATTGTATACATAAGTCCATCGATCCAGACGCGGTCGAATGCTTGAGATACATCGAGGAATATTGCACTGCAATATTCTCTTAGCTTGAAGGATTAGAAAGTTACTTTGTTAACTTGCTCGATAGTTCCGTGTTTTTCTCTAAAGCTTAATTTATGGGCTGGGATAATATTGAGAGCTCCCATATATGGTATTAGGCGAATTAGAAGACATTTTTTAAATAATTTGGACAGGCATGATAATAAACTTATTGGACTGTAGGATGACGGAATCGTGAGATCTTTTCGGGGTTCGGTATCACTATAATGATTGAATTATTCTATTTACTTCGGTAGTAGCCAAAACAATTTATTTTATTGTAGAGTTTACAGATCACCTCAACAGCACACTACGGAAGTTCTATTATAATTTTTGTAGTTATTAGGTCACCGCCTGGAGGAAGAACATAAGCATTTGCAGCTGAAAGACACCCCTTAGATGTAAAGCAAATCTTTCGGGCCAAGCAAGAGCTTTGAATTTGATAGGCCCCCCAGAAGAAATGCTTTTTACTAGTTGGCGAGAGCTTATCAATATATTCTAGTAGTGCGTTTTTAGCATCTTGCTTCAGAGCTCGGCTTATTTGCTGGTGGTTTCATTAAGACGTTGCTTCGAGCATGGCGATCTGCTGGTTTGCCACGCCTGTAGCAGACGCCTTTTTTCCAGAACCAGCTGTTTAATTCGCAGGATGGTTTTTACTATCTTAATTTCCACATCCTTCCGTTTCGGTCTTGATCCTGGCAGCTAAGACGAGAACCTCTTCAGTGTCCGCTTTTATATTTAGTTGAGGAGTTAGGACAATGTGGGAACTCACATGGTCGTGGTCCGTAGTTTTTTGGGATTTGAAAAAGAGTTATCAACAAAGGCGAGTGGTCAGATAAGTGATCCGGTAAGGCGTTAAGGCGGTAAGCCTTCCATGGCGCTTATAAGATCGCGTGGGTTGTTTTTTGTTACCGCGAAATCCATCAAATCCAGATCCATTAGATCTGGGATCTTTCTGGGGTCTGCAGTCCAATATGTATGTATAGTGCATTATACAGTTGCCTTCCCTTGGGAGTCACAAGGCGTGATCCCCAGTAAGTGTGTTTGGCATTGAAGTCTCCTGCAGCTATGAAGTCATCCCCCAGTGTGTTGTAAAAGTCCATGAACTGACCTTCAGAGATATTTAATCGAGGTGGGCAGTAGACAGCTGCAATAAAAAGGTTCCCTTTCCTGACTGCACTTCTATGGAGGTGGCTTGCAAGTAATTTGTTGCAAACCTTCCGTGAAAGTGGTGTTTGATGCATTCTCAGATTAAGATGCCGGTTCAGCCGTGGGCTCTAACATTCGAATGATCTTTGCGGTAGAAGGTATAAACTCTTATATGGAAGCTATATCGCCCAGTGAGATGCGTTTCAACCAGCAGCATGGCGTCGATTTGATTTCCATTTAGGAATAGCGTTAATTCAAGTTGATGCCTTAAAATGCCGTTGGCATTCCACATGGAGATACATAGGCTAGCCATTTATTATTTGGACAGCAACTTAATCACAATGTTCTGGACCTGCTGAGCGTTTTCTGAGTGTGGCTGAGGTGTATTTTCCATGACTGTCCGTAGTACTTAGGCGTAGGAGATGCCCCCAGTGGTATTTAATGGCCCGAATAAAGGTCTGGCTGCTTTGCCGAAAAATACAAATGGGATACTTTTTGGGTTATGATACGCCTTTGAAACGCCTTTTGACGCGTAGCTGTCGCTTGTTGCATGCGACTCTTCAACGCCTTGTCGACCGCACAACCTCTGTAGTTTGTCGTATGGTTTCGTCCATAGTTGCTACATTTTTCTTTAGGAGCTCTTCTTTGTTTGCGGAGCAGTTTACGGAGCTTTGGAAGTCTCCAACATTTGTAACACTGAAGACCTTGGCTTTAATGGCTTCACGAATCTCAGAGGGGCGACGTAAGGTTCTATTCCTTTTAGTACAACTGGCAGTCACTTACTGCTTTTTAGTTAATAGGTGTAGAAGTTTTTTTTTGTTTCCTCCAGGTACTCAGACACAGCTCGGAAGTGTTCTTCGCACTTCGTTTGAACTTTGGTTTCGTGGATGTTTCCTTTAATAAGCGAAACAACAGCGGAACCATTTTGTTGACCAGGCCGTTTGAGCTTTTAGCCTTTTATTTATATAAGTCAGGGCTTTGGTTTGTTTTGGGTCTCCTGCCCCGACTTTGTTTGGTTGTTTTCCGCCTCCGCTAAGATGAAAAATCGGTTATCATTGAGACTCCTAGTGTTCCTTGCTTTTGTTGGTATGGTTGATCGATGGTTTATTACCAACTGTGTTTAGTGGACTAAATGACAAAATGCAGCCGTTTCTTGCTATGCTCCCGGTCAGACTCTGTGTCCGTAGTTTGGTGCACGTCGGTCGTCACAGTCGCCGGTTTGATTTGATGATTTCTTCTTTTTGATTTCATTTTTTTCTTGTTTTCATTACTCTTGACGCCCATCATAACGCCCACAAACCGCCCAATACTGTCGTGTTCACACCTTTGAAAAATGTTTTCATATTTTTTTATTTTTTTAATTAGTCCTGTAAATTTTTCCAGAATTGCCAAAAATCTTTTTGCCACGCCCACTTTAGCGACAACAAGCCGCAAAAAACTGTAATTTCTCTTTTGCATTTGCACCAGCTGAGTAACGGGTATCAAATAGTCCTGAAACTCGATAAAAGCGTTCTCTCTTGGTTTTTATACCCGTTTTGTAGAGTAAAAGAGTATACTAGATTCGTTGAAAAGTATATATATTCTTGATCAGGATCAATAGCCGAGTCGATCTGGCCATGTCCGTCTGTCCGTTAGTCTGTCCGTCTGTCTGTCCGTATGAACGTCAAGATCTCAGGAACTATAAAAGCTAGAAAGTTGAGATAAGGCGCACAGACTCCAGAGACATAGACGCAGTGCAAGTTGGTCGATTCATGTTGCCACGCCCACTCTAACACCCACAAACCGCCCAAAACTGCCACGCCTACACTTTTGAAAAATAATTTAATATTTTTCCATTTCTGAATTGGTCTTGTAAATTTCTATCGATTTGCCAAAAAACTATTTGCCACGCCCACTCTAACGCCCACAAACCGCCAAAAACTGTCAGTGTTGAAGACTCTCCTTCGCACTTCCACTAGCTGAGTAACGGGTATCATATAGTCGGGGAACTCGACTATAGCGTTCTCTCTTGTTTTATGTTATGAATGCTTTTCAAATTTAGTAAATTTGTTCATGCACCTCTTATCAAACCTGAAAATATCAATGTTATGTATTTCACACTAATATGTTGAGACAGGTGTGGGGGCTCTCGTATTTATGGAGCTTGCAACATTCGCAAGACAGTTGGTCGAGTATTATGCTGGTCATCCTCGGGAAGCAAAACTTCTCAAGGAGTTGAAAACGTACTTCTTCAGGACCTCTATTGGCCGATGTTTCTTTTCATATGCGTATCAGATTTGCTCGGCATCGGTAAAGTCTACAAACAACCTCTTCGTTATTCGAATTTTAAACAACCTGAAATTCTCAAAACAAAGTAAATATAATTTCTGTGGCAGCGTGGTCCGATTAAAATCGATGTGCAGAGTGGTGTTATTCGAAGATTCTTCGCTGCGTCCGCTTGAGGTATTGGGGCCTCCCAATATTTCATGCCTGGCAGAAAATTCCGAAAATCTTGTTGTGTTGTCCTGGATGACGTCACCAGCTTAAAGCTAACTTCGAGAACTGTAGGGGACACACACGTCATCGGTATATGTAGCCAGCATGGAGTATGCTATTAGCATATCATAGCTATATAATTTGTAGAGCAGAGAGCCGAGGACACTTGCTCGAGGGACTCACGCACCGACAACATGATCCGTGGAAAGGGTCGAGTGATATCTAACTGGGAAGCGCCTTCCTTCAAGATATGAGTCTGTTTCATTTTGAGCAGGATGCCAGTGTGTCACTCTCGATCAAACGCTTCGTAGTTTTCCAGAAAGAGGGCGTTGCAATATTATCTATTATGGAGGCAGTCAGTATTTGATGTTCAAAAGAGCTACATAGAGCTGCTCAACAGTACAGTGGCCAGCACGGATCACGAACTGGTCGCCACTGGTCTTTTGGTATTCCATGACATCCGGGCAGCAAAGAGAGAAGGCTTATCGGCCTATTGGAATCGGGTTCCCTTTTCGGTTTTACAGGTCTGTGGACCCCGAGCTTCCACTAAAAACCAACTTACACCAACGTTATGAAGAGCATCGCACGACATGACTGTGCCTTTATAGTCGCATTGCAGATGACATTGTGGCCTGGTGCTTGGTTGCTGTTCTGGGGTGCTATGACATCAGCTATCTTTATGGGATCAAACGGCGTAATTGGCATGTCCTTCTGAATCGCTTGGGTCAAGATCCTGAGTCTCTTCAAACTTCTGTAGACCGGCCAGTTTGAGTGCCTGTAAATTGCGCAGCGAATACATCCGCTTGCCTCAGGTCGGTCCGGCACCATACTCCGTTTCTATCTGTAAGTGACCCATCGTGGCGTAATGCCATTTGGTAGCGCTTAAGTTACCGTCTCAGCATTTACCTTCGGCAGTCCCCACCAAGCCCCCTCGGCAACCAGACATTTAGATGGCACGTTTACCCTTAGTGACTCCCGCCGAAAGCCCCTCAACAGTCGCATCCGCTCCAATTCCACATTTCAGCTAAATCAGCTCATTAGAATAAGCGAGATCAAAAGAGACATTGTAAAGAAGAAAGAATTAATTAAACTTTACTAATCATTTTACTCTGAATGCGAACAGACGTCTTTTAATTCTTAGAAAAAAAAAATTCCATCACAACCTAAAACGTATGTTTGGTAACTTGCGGAGTTTGCAGTCCTTCGACCTAAGGACGGATTTCCATTCAGCAGGATTCGTGGTGTACGGAGATGAGGACAATTATACTAGTAATAGGTCATAGATCTGGTCGAAACAGAGCTCATTGTAAAGATAGGAGGTCCGAGCAATACCTAATCATGGAATTGACTCATATTGAAGAAAAGAAACTAGATGTAGAGACCCTATTTACTAAAGTAATGACCTTAAGGAAAGCTCTGGTGAGTCTAGCCAAGTCCAGACAACAAAATATGTTAATAAAAGCTGAAAGACTAGATGGTATGAGGAAATGGTGTGACCATTAGGAACATGGGCGTCCCGAACATAGCAAAATAGATATGCAGGGAAAAGACATTATGCAATCTAGAAGAAACCGACCTGGACCTGAGCAACCAAAGGTCGACGAAGCTTCATACTCGCTTCACGAGGAAATCTCTTGTGATTTGTACATTATTCAAATAAATTAATTAATTCAATCTGTTCTCTTTCAGTTTTTGCGTTTTGTTTATTCTTTCTTTCGTGCGTTGTCCGTAGTGACAACACACAAAATCCAAAGTTCTAACCGTGCAGACTACCCTCTTGTGATACATTTTTAATTTTGTTTTGGTACAGTGGTCAGAATCCAATTAAATATGGAAACCAATGTTGTCTGCTTCCAAAACAAATGCCGTCAGGTAATAAAACCTGAGCAGTCAAAAATGATCTGTTGGCTATGTGATAGAATGGTGCACACTAAGTGCGCTAGTTTTAACGGCCGAACAAGTGATGACCTACCTAAAGGACCAAATCTAAAATACTGTTGTGATGCTTGCCTAGGAATGACTTGAAAGGACTAATCAGCAGTATTGGCGCGGCTAGAGATAGTTTTTGCTCGAGCTGATGATCTTCTTTCCGCGGTAGATTCACAATTTAATAGCCTTAAGCTATTAGCACAAGAATGCCGCTGGTTGCCTGAGGAGAATGTCCCGCAACCGGCAAGTGATCAACAGGACTCCTCAGCTGATCCTTAAATGTTGCTAAGATCGGCAGCTAAAATAGATTCAGAGAAATCCGATCAATCCGATATGGAGGGTGCCAAGCCTGGGATTGCTACGGTTTCCGTTTTGTCCGGACTGGTTTTTCAACCGGTGATTCCACCTGTCCCGAATAGTTTACCACCATAAAGGAATATTAAGTCAGGACTACCGGCACAAGTTGGCACTTAAGAAATACAACCTGCCAAAACCCCCTCTCGGCGGTTCCACTAAGGAAACAAGTTTTCGTTACCCGGCTTTCCCCTGATCAAACATTATCTGATGTACAGTCTTATATACAGGACAAAATAAAAGACAGCATAAAAGTGGAAAAATTTAACTTATTTTACGCTAGGGACATTTCATCCTTTAAGATAACTGTCACTAATGAGCTATTTCCGATCATATGTTCTGGTGTTGAAAGAGTTTGAAGCTATGATTAAAACTTGAGAGAACGCTATAGTAGAGTTCCCCGACTATCTGATACCCGTTACTCAGCTAGTGAAGTGCGAAAAAATTGAAAATATCGTGTGTTGAACACTGCGCACTGCAAAAAAATCATGCTGTTCGAATTAATAGTGGTTTGGGCTCGTACTTAACGAAGCATTCATAACATAAAACAAGAGAGAACGCTATAGTCGAGTTCCCCGACTATCTGATACCCGTTACTCAGCAAGTGGAAGTGCGAAGGAGAGTCTTCAACACTGACAGTTTTTGGCGGTTTGTGGGCGTTAGAGTGGGCGTGGCAAATAGTTTTTTGGCAAATCGATAGAAATTTACAAGACCAATTCAAAAATGGAAAAATATTAAATTATTTTTCAAAAGTGTAGGCGTGGCAGTTTTGGGCGGTTTGTGGGCGTTAGAGTTTTTTGGCAAATCGATAGAAATTTACAAGACCAATACAAAAATGAAAAAATATCAAAACATTTTTCAAAACTGTGGGCGTGGCCTTTTTGGGCGGTTTGTGGGCGTAAGAGTGGGCGTGGCAACATGAATCGACAAACTTGCGCTGCGTCTTTGTCCCTGTATGCTTAATTAAAACTTTCTAGCTTTTGTAGCTACTGAGATCTCAGCGTTCAAACGGACGGACAGACAGACGGACATTGCCAAATCGACTCGGCTATTGATCCTGATCAGGAATATATATACTTTATATGGTCGGAAACGCTTCCTTCTACTTTTCAACGAATTTAGTATACCCTTTTCGTCTACGAGTAACGGGTATCTACATATATTCCTTTTACAGAAAATTTTATCTTCCAACCGTTAAGGATATGTACAATCTTATCTGGTCGGTTTACCAAATCGGACTTGCCTTGAATTGCTACCGGTTTCATTTCTTTTTTCGACCCTACCTCCATTGCTAAGCGATCGAAGTGAAGAATGTTCCCTTTGAGAATTGTCAATACCACCACTGGTGCTTGCTAACGCCCTGGTTATAGTATCAGTTATAGAATTCTGAATGAAATCAGTCATCTTCTCCGAGAGCGTAGCTAATATTCTTTGTTCCATAGCTAGTAATATCATAGCATTATCTGTTAAACTAATCCAATTGCTGGCCCCAATGTTATTAGCTTGCGTACTTTGTCCCGAGGTCGAATCTATATTATCTGAGACTTGCTAACCAACTGTATCTACGGGCTGTCGTTTTCTCGACCCACTTCGAGTTTGTCTCTCAGTTACTTCTTTAGGCTTCGGGATCTCTGGTCTACTAGCTACTTTACACACAGGACATTGTGCGCTCTTCTTCCAATAAGCTTCTATAAACCGCTTATGAAACTCGTGTTGACAACTGGTTATAAAAACCTCAGCAGGATTTATATCTGCTGTACATAACGGACAAACAACCTTTGGGCTTGATTCAGCTCCTCTTTCAGGAAATCGGTCTAACCCCATCATTCCCACAAGATCAAATAATCTGGTTTGAGTGCGAAAAAAATAAAAATATTCACGTTCCGACAACGGTTAACCAACTACAATCGAAATTGTTCTCTTAGAAATAGATGCTTTGTTTTGTTTCTTTGCGATAATTAAAGACAGCAAATATTTCGATAATTAAACCCAAAAATTCGAAAAGTAAAATATGATAAAGTAATCAAAAATATGCATATGTACTTACCGAACTCAATACTAGATGTCGCACGTATCGCAAGTTATCGTTTTCTTAATGATAATTAATTTTCTCAGAAATTGAAAGATTGGAAAATAATAGGCTTTTGTTTAGGTTTGACCTATTCAAGGAGGGAAGATATGTTTCAGGATTTCGAATTCGGACAGCGATTTGTTCAGAAACAGAAAAGCATGTATTCCAGAATACCATCAAAAGAAATATAACTTCTAGATAATAAAGAATAAAGGGAAGTTTCCATTAACTCTCTCTGGCTATAGCACGACTCGAAAGAAATGGCCAGTATTTTCCGTAAAGTTGAGTTTTTGAGTAGACTTAGTTCAATGACTTACTGCTATAATCTGGGACAGAAGATGAGCCTTCCATGACCACCTCTATTTTCCTCATTTCAAATAGACACATTGTAATCTCACATACATTTTAGGAAGAATCTTTAGCTTCTTTGTAACACTGGACAGTTGGAAATTCTGATAGTCACCTCAAATGTTTTCCAAGAAGTTTTCAGATAAAAGATAAAAGAAAGAAAGACTTCATTTATCTGGGAATCCTAATAAAAACTCTGAGCTACATGGCACGCTTTAGATTCCGGCTCTAGCTTGTCGGCTTTGGGAGTGGTGATCTTGCTCACCCAGATCTCGGACACGGACTACACATAACTATTAATAAAGACAAGAATTGAGTTAGAAGAAAGGAAGAAAGATAGAGGAAAGTACAGAGAGAAAACTATCATTTGCGAAGACACGGATGTTGTTGTGCTCGCTTTAAGCCCACCCAACCTATGATCATCTTCCGCGGGAGCATGGCTCCGATGATCCCTTGAAACCTTACGACCGTCATCAGTTGAGTCAATAAAGAAACTGTTTAGTTGCTCATGCTTTCGTTAAACATTAAATTTAATAAACATAAAGTACTTAAGACTAACATCGTATATAGGTAGTTTAATTATATGCCTAGATAGTTATAATAATGTATCGCATGATTTAATAATATGTAGTATAGAATGTGGTGATTTAAATATAATTGTTAACTTTGATAAGAATTAAATGAATAAGAAATAGTTTCGATTATCTAATTTAATTCATTGGTAGACAACTTCTCGATTGTGAACTTTCTTTTAATTAATGGTTTTCCAGACGGAAAATTCCGACCTTTGGCACTGGCTGCCAGTACGCCGCCTGGTTGCCTCCGTTGACACTCTTTCCGTGACTTGAGTTTGGTTAAGCTTTTGCCGAAAACTTTTCCCAGCAAACAGATTTTCACAATCCGCGTGGACACTGGCACTATGGGATTATTCTGGCTCTTATCAGCAACTGCAACGATGTGCACTCTACCGGATCTCAAAAGGGAAAGAATTTAGCACAGAAACGGATGGAGTCGCTTTGCAATTTTTCTCTGCCACAGCATAAAAATTTCCTAATCAGAATAAAGCTTTCCAGATCTTCCCTGGCGCATCCATGAGCTATATGTTATTTTGGTCCCAAACTCTGTTCTGGCAGAAATGAAGCTAGCTAATTAAAAAATGCATGTGCATTAAAGCTCGGCATAAACTACGTAAAGCTTTTACCGAAATGACTCGACGTTATTCCCGTCGCGTAAAGCTAGGCTAATTTAGTGCATACTTCTAGGCAGAAAATGTTTATATCTTTTATTGTTTATCTATAATTTATTTAGCGGCTCTTCAGTAGCCTCTACACATTCTATCCTATGACGCATGTAAAAGAAAACGAATTATGCTTAGACACGTTGGATTACGACCCCTAAAAAAATGTACCCCGGCAACAATAATAGATTTCATTTTTAATCAGGTATTTTACGTATGTAGGTGTTCCCGAAACGTTAGTGAGCGACAATGGAGCCCTATGTAAAATTCAACGCCTTTCACCACGTATATACCATTTATACTCACGATGTGGCCGAAAGAGTTAACCTTTCCTATTAGCTGCTATCCGAACTTACTTAAATTTCGATCAAACAGTGGGACAGGAGCATTACTAATATTTCATGTTCGTTAAAAACTGCTTTGCATCAATCGGTAGGATTTAATTACTCATGGACCAGACTATAAACTGCTGAAGAATTTATCCCTATTGGAAGAAACGATAGTACCTATTTCCTGATCGAATAATTTAGCCCTTATTCGAAATGACATTCAGGCCAATATTCGTCGTGCCCACGATCGCAACATTTGGCAATATAACCTGAGAACGAAACCCATTTCTTTTAAGGAAGGACAGGAAGTAATCCGTCGCGCAGAATTTGAATTAGGCCTATAATTTTGCAAATACTTGAGCTTGAGAATTTACAGGGAAAAGAGGTAGAAACGTATCACGCGAAGGACATTCGAAGCTAATTCTCGCTAATACGAAGAAATATTATCGGGTGGTGAAATAGTTGGCATAGTAAGCTACAGAAACATGCAGATAGAACAACTTGTACATCCGTTTTGGGGAAACTTAATGTTGCCCAGGTACAAACGACAACTTAGCTCTAGGTATGATTTAGGTCAATATGTGGGGATACTTTTAACCCCAATTTATTCATTGGCTTACATTCCCGGACACGTTGTCCAAGCGGGACAACAACAAAAACATTATTATTGATTGATTGATATTTTGTCCAAAGTTTCGATTTAACCGCTGCAGAGGCCGCGGTGTTGTTGCTGTTTGTTCTCCTTCTCTCTTGCGTCTCTTACGCATACACTTCTTTGCCGACGGCATAACAGACAAGATTTTAATTCCACCGTTTCGGCTTCGCAATTATTAAGTTGCAGAATAAGCGATAAATATTTTCTGAATTATTAATTAATTATTTTCGGATTACGGAAAAAGATCAACCTTTCGTGACCCAACAAAATATAACAAAGCTCAACGTCCGAGCAAGAAAATATGAATATTTGTATTCACATATTGATAACCGACGACATCGAGATCTCGGATCTTCCTGCCTACATTCCGTTTCCAATTCTGTTGTCTATTCCGCATAGGGCACCATCCGCCCTCAGCAGCAGTCGCCCGTTGAAGTTTTCTAACCGAATTTTCTTCGGTGGCGTCCCGAGCCCACGCAACTTTTGCCAATTTCAGATCCGCTCCGGAGTCGCGGCGCACATTTATTCGTGTGCCACACAGGTTGTGTCATCGTCGTTCGCCGCCGGACGGGCGCGAAACATAGTGGTAGTGTAACCATCAGCCGTATTTTGGCCGTTGGTTTGTTGGAGTCAAGTTATTTGCGGGCAAGCGTTTCTTTGGCTTATTCCGCCGTTCTAAAATAACGCAGTTTTTTCAACCGGTTTCAGCGGCCGCATGCCGTTTGACTGTTCACGTAATTCTTTCGGCGACAACAATCTTGTCGCGCCATGAGCATTAACTTGACCGTCATTCTTTCGTCTATTCTCCTGGGCATCTGCAAATTAAACATTTGTGGATCCCTTTCCGGCCAGGAAACCAATTTTGGTTGGGTGCTGACAGGCCTGTCGACAGACCCCCGAAGGGTGTCCGCCTTCTCCAAGCGAGTTACCTGAGCCCTCAAGGACTTGCTGGACCAGCTCCTCACCAAAATCTGGAGGTGGAGGAAGTGTCCACACAGACCGTCTCCGAGTCTGATTCGTTTTGCGAACAAAATTTCGTTAAAACCCCCAGAAGGGACCCCGAGTACAAGGGTTTCGAGCTAGCATCATCACGATCCATTGCTCTAGCTCAGTTTTTCCGCAACGAGCAGCGGCTAAAAGGAATCCCTTACTCAAATCCCAGTATGACGCTGTGATCGCTGTGACTTAGGTCACATGGCCGAGGTTTCTACGACGAGCAGTTCCGCCAGCAGTTCAACTGTACTCCATTCCTGGGGATACGGATCCTACAACAGCTCGCCGAAGACGAGAAGTCGAGGTATCCACAGGCGAGTCAGATTATCCGACATTTCATGTGCGTCGCCGACATGCTCGCTGGGGCAGACTCAAAAACGAAGGCTCAAGCAGCCATCCGAGAGCGAATGGTTCAGCGGGGTTCTCGCACGAATTTATCTGTACGGCGCTAATTCCTTCTACTCTTTGTTATCAATAATCTTTGTTATTTGGAAGTATTAGATTTCGACGAAATTGGCAGTGAAATGAGCGAGAGTTTCAATGAATTCATCGTAGAATTCAAGGCTAGTGTGCGCAATATGCATTTCGCGCCGCACTCGACGCTTGCGGAAGGTGTTGAGCCCCACCAATGTAGTGGTCATCAGATGCAGCCGCGGCCGAGGCCGATGCCGTTGCCGCCTGTGCAGCTGCCAACGTTTGGCGGAGGCTACGCAAACTGGGCGGATTTTTACTCCGTGTTCACGAGCATAATCGACAGCCATCCGGACCTCTCCAACATTGAGAAATTTCAGCATCTGCGGTTATGTTTGAGGGACTCGGCGCTGGAAACTAACCGATCATTGGAGATCTCAAACAGCAATTACGAAGCGGCTTTAGAGTTGCTTCAAAAAAGGTTTGATAATCGGCGTCTCGTGTTTTAGGCGCACATCACCGAGATTCTGGGTCTAAAGGTAGTACGGAATGGTTCAGTGGCATCGCTTCGGGAATTGTCGGACAAGTTTAACGCTCACATTCGTGCGTTGAAGGGTTTGGGCAAATCGCTGGCTGCATCATAGTACAAGTGCTGCTGCAAAAGCTGGATGCGGCGAGCCAAGCTAAGTGAGAGGAGCGCTTGGAGGATCCGGTCCTTGTCAACCTTATTCCGTCGCGGGAATTGATGACTGCATTCCTGGAGCAGCGATGTAAGACTTTGGAGGCCGTGGATTGCGCCACGGCAACTTATGCGCCAGGAGTTCAGGTGGGCAGAAATCGTTCGACGCTAGTTGCTACACCCAAAATTCTCTTGGTTGCATGCTGTGCCATAGTGCAGAGCATGCCATATATTATTGCCCGCAATTTAGAGACTTAGCGCCAGTGGATTGTCTGCGCGAGGCAAAGAGACTAGCACTTTGCCTAATCTGCCTAAAGGCAGGTCACCAGCTACGGCAATGCAGCTCGTGCCGCTGCCGCACCTGTTGAATCAGGCATCATCAGCTTCTCCATTTAGATGGTCCGCCTTCCTCGCAGCCACATGATCCGTGTCTTCAAGCTCCCACAGTGAGCCTTCTGCCCCGCTTTCGACTTCATCTACTCTAATTGCCCAGGATGTCGGTAGTGACCTTGTGCTGGTAGCCACTGCAACCGTTTCTACTGCAGAATCGGTCTCGACTGTTCGTTCCCTGCAGGGCCTTGTTAGATTCTGGCTCTCAACTGCACTTGGTCACCTGTCGGTTTGCAAATCAACTGCAATTTAAGAGGTCGAGGTCGTCTGGCTCCGTCACTGAAATCGGGGATTCCAATTTCGCGACTGATGGATTCTCGGTAGTTATTGCGATGCGGTCTGTCACTTAGAGTTTCTCAACGAGCATAACAGCAGTTACCGCTCCCAATATCACGGATCGCCAGCCAAGCTTTAATGTGGACATTGGGGACTGGAAGATTCCGGGATTTCATAAAGCTCAGCGTGTTGACCTGTTAATAGGAGCTAGCCTGTTTTATGAGCTGCTGTGCGTAGGTCAGATAAAGTTGTTGCCAGGACTGCCACTGCTTCAAAAAACTCGTCTGGGCTGGGTAGTGTCTGGAGACTGCGCGCGCCCTTGCGGTAGCGCCTTAATAGCTTCACGCGTTCCTTCTGCAGCCAGCGAGGAAAACAGCATTGATGTTGAACTGGATTCACTTCTGGAGCGCTTTTGGGAGGTAGAAAACTGTCCCGGCCCAATAGTTCAAGCCACTAAGGAGGAGCTAGATTGCGACGCCCACTTTGTTAAAAATTACTCCCGATTGCAAGCTGGCGATTACTCGGTACGTTTGCCGCTAAAACTTCATTTGGATTCTTTAGAAGATTCCCATCCTCAGGCTGTGCGAAGATTCTTGTCGCTGGAAAGGAAGCTTACAAAGCACCCTGGCTTGAGGGTTAAATATGCGGCGTTCATGAAGGAATATCGTCATCTGGGACATATGTCGGCTGTGCCGGCTTCCGAAGTCAGCTCGTGCCGATACTTTTTACCACTTTTTTATCACTGCGTCATAAAGGAGGATAGCTCTACCACCAAGATTCGCGTTGTCTTTGACGGATCAGCTGCCCCTTCCACCGGTTACTCGCTTAACGATGTGTTAATGGCCGGCCCGGTCATCCAGCCCAAGCTATTTCACATTCTAATTCGATTTCGCTCACACCCAGTTGCCGTTACAGGAGACATATGTAAAATGTACCGATGTGTAAGGGTCTCGCAAGAAGATAGCTATTTGCAGTGTATTGTATGGAGGAACTCCCCGATCGATGACCTTCAAGTATACAAACTCGACACAGTTACCTACGGCACCAAACCAGCCTCCTTCTTGTCCGTGAGGGCTATGCAGCAGTTGTCAATCGATGAGCAGGCATCGTTTCCCATTGGATCAGAAATCCTTCGGCGCGATTTTCACGTGGATGATCTTATCTCCGGCTCCGGCACGGTAAAGGATGTTATCAGCATAATGCAGCAGACGGCTGGCATTCTTGCGAAGGGCAAGCTCAAGCTAAGGAAATGGTGCTCTAACATTCGGCTTCTGCTGGAGACTGTGCCCGCCGAGGACAAGGAGTCATTCATGAAGTTTGAAGATGGTAGCGATTTCACCAAAACTTTAGGTCTCGCTTGGGATCCCGCCTCCGACCAGCTATTGTTTTCGTTCTCTGCCTTTCAGTCGCCATTGAGACCCTGCAGGCGCTCTGTTTTGTCTGCGATTGCTAAGTTTTACGATCCTCTCGGCCTGGTCGGTCCGGTAATCACAAGGTGTAAAATCTTTTTGCAGCAGCTCTGCAAGGAAAAACTGTCCTGGGATGAAAGCCTCCCGGAAACTCATAACACGAAATGGCTTGATATATGCCGCAGTTTTGAAATAATAAGTCATGTTAGTTTCCCTCGGTTCGTGTTTAGCGCAGAGTCTGGTCTTGAGGTGCATGGTTTTTGTGATGCAAGCATTGGTGCCTATGGAGCCTGCGTTTATGTGGTTTCTAAAGGGAATCAAAGTTTTAGCCTTTTGCTTTGTTCGAAGTCGCGCATAGCTCCGTTGAAGACCATTACAGTACCAAAGCTGGAGCTTTGTGGTGCGGATCTTCTGGCTAAAATCATGAGGGAAATAGTTGGCTTGAAAGTATTTAAAGGACGCTACTATTGTTGGTGCGACTCTACGGTGGCACTTTCCTGGATCCGAGATGAGCCCGCCAGGTTCAACATATTTGTGGCAAATAGGGTTGCTGCCATTCAGGAGCTTACAGATGTCACGGCTTGGCGTTATGTTTCAACAGCGTTAAATCCGGAGCTTTGTGGTGCGGATCTTCTGGCTAAAATCATGAGGGAAATAGTTGGCTTGAAAGTATTTAAAGGACGCTACTATTGTTGGTGCGACTCTACGGTGGCACTTTCCTGGATCGGAGATGAGCCCGCCAGGTTCAACATATTTGTGGCAAATAGGGTTGCTGCCATTCAGGAGCTTACAGATGTCACGGCTTGGCGTTATGTTTCAACAGCGTTAAATCCGGCTGACATCTTATCCAGAGGATCCCTGCCGTCTGAGCTTAGCGGATCGTCACTCTGGGCGCATGGACCCGCCTATCTTACGGAGCCTGAAAGAGATTGGCCAACAGCTGTTTGTCCTGACAAGCCGGTGCTTGAGCTTCGTCGAAGTGTGTTCATCGCAAAGTCGCCGTACGTGGATGTAATTGCTAGCTCCAAATTTGCAAATTCCTACCCCTCACTGCAACGAGTGTTTGCATACATTTACAAATTTTGTAGTGGAATTCGTCATCCTGGGCTCACCGTCGCACACATTCAAGAGGGTACTCAGATGAGCATGCGTTTGGTGTAGCGCGCGAATTTATGGGAGGACATGCAGTCCCTAAAAACGCTGGGAAGAGTTTCCTCATCTAGTCCCATATCCTCGCTTTCGCTTTCCTAGATCAACTTGGACTTCTTAGAGTAGGCGGTCGCCTCCGGAATTCGTCATTGGACTTTGATGGCCGCCACCCAAAAATCCTACCAAGGTCCCATCCGGTGACTCTGGCAATTATTTCGCATTACCATGAAAGCAATCTTCATGCTGGACCTCGAGCTCTTCTGGGTGCAATTCGATCCCAATATTGGCCTATTGGGGGGAGGAAGACGGTTACCAAGGCCGTGAACAGATGCATCAGATGTTTTCGGATTAAGCCGCGGCTGATAGAGCACATAATGGCGGACCTTCCCAAGGAGCGCTTGGAAGGATCTCACGCTTTTGAGGTTGCTGGTATAGACTTCTGTGGACCATTCTTTCACAAGTCGGATACTCGCAACAAGCCCGCGGTTAAATGCTACGTCTGCGTATTTATATGCTTTGCAACCAAGGCAGTGCACCTGGAGGTGATCAAGGATCTCTCGACAGTTGCGTTTCTGGGCGGACTCAAGAGGTTCATATGCACCCGGCGGAAGCCGAAGCAAATTTGGTCAGACAACGCCACCAATCCGGGCCTAAACTATAATCGGCTTGACTCTTGGCAGCGCATCTCCTTTCTTCATCGCGATTGAAGGAAGAATACTTGACCTGTTAAGGACGAGAATCTACCCCCAATGGATGTTGGGGATGTGCAGTAGACTAATTTTATACTTTTAATATTGTAAGCCGAAGTAGTCAGTAGTAGCAGTTGCGATGACCATAGTGCAAACCGCTGTTCACGCACGAATTTATCTGTACGGCGCTCATTCCTTCTTATCTTTGTTATCTACCTACTTTAAGCTTGGGCGCAGCATTCGCCTGTCTGTCCCGCCAATTGTCACTTCTTCGTTATTCGGCAGACTCAACTTGTGAATTCGATATAGCTATTGGTCGGCCCTAGCTGCCAGTATAATAAACAGAATAAACAGTATCGGAAAATATTCGGCTATTTATTATTAGCAAAAGCTATTGAAAAAGCTCAATAGCTAAACAGATCCAGGATCTAGGCTGGTACGATGTCCTCCCTCAAGAATTCTGCAAGAGATGGATTGACTTCCGGGAAAATTACTCGGCGCTCGATCAGATCCGCATTCCCCGCTGGGTCGCATTCCGACCACATTTGAAGGTAGAACATCATGGGTTCTGTGACGCCTCGCAAAAGGCGTATGGCGCCGCCATTTATGTCCGAGTTGAGGTCGGGTCCACGGTAGCGGTGAACTTGCGAACGTCAAAGACACGGGTGGCCCCAGTTAAGACAGTGTCGCTCCCGCGGCCGTTCTATTGTCCGAAATGGCCAACGCCATTCTTCCGAAGATGTCCGGGCCTGCGTCCGCCCTCTATTGTGTCAACAATTGTTCTCTCCTGGTTGCACATGCCGGCGTGTCATTGGAAAACATTCGTGGCTAATCGGGTCACAAGGATCACTCAGTTCACGGGGGTCGAGAAATGGGCACATGTCCGCTACGAGCATAATCCGGGTGATCTCGCTAGCCGGGGGGTAGGGCTTCAAGACCTAGCGGACAGTCGGCTGTGGTGTCATGGTCCTGCCTGGTTGCATGGGCCGCGTTGCGAGTGGCCCGCTCAAGGTAATGACTCCCCGAGGCGGAACTCGAGAAGCGAGCAGTCAAGGTCCATGTAGCCAAGGCCCCCCCGGAAGATATTCTTGAGCGTTTTTCCACCCTCAACAAAGAGTTGGTCGTCGGCCTGTTTAAAACTTGAACCTGTGTCTTGATTCTCAAGGGCTCGTGAGAGCTTGCGGCCAGGTTTACGGCCTCCAAACCTCTCCAATTTGTCATCTGTCTCGACTTCTCGTCCATTTTAATCGTCGCATAACGCTGCACGACGGTAATACGTCTGCTCCGTTCCAAATTTTGGATTGCGAAGGTGAGGAATTTGGTCAAGTCCGTTATCTATTCGTGCAAGGTATGCATCATTCACAAAAAGAAGTTGCAAACTCAACTCATGCAAAACGGGCGTCCTTCTCGCCGAGTTGACGCGGCGTTTTCAGGATCCGACGGCCATGTCCGTGTGGTCGACATTCGCACCACGCGGGGGCTCATCAATCGTTCCATAGCAAAGGTCGTCCTTCTTCCAATGAATGCAGCCGGCTGCCCTCAATAATCACTAGCCTGTCCACTCCAATGTTCCTCGTCACTGTGCTGTTTTGTAGTTAGTCCAATCCAGTACTGATTTCCGCTTCTCTCCCCGTCCTATTCAAGCACGATGTCTCCATGTCCGCGCAGCGTCACCGCACTGGAGAGCAGATGTACTCGAAGTACCAACTCCTACCGTTGCCGAGTCTGCAGTGAGATCTATCCGTTACGTAAATGCCGCCGATTTACTGCACCTCTTCGAGTGCCAGCCGCGTAAGGAGGCGCGCCGGCCGCAGAGCCACAGCCCGCGGAACTCGTCAGCTACTCCACGGCGGCCCCAGCCGCTACTCGGTTCTCGTCTGCCGCTCCACGGTGTTCTTCAACCGCTCGTCCGCAATCGCCCGGCGCTTCCCTACGTCTTTCAGCCGCTCCTCGGCCCTCGTCCGCCACACCACGGCGTTCCTTGGCCTCTCATGAGTCCGTTGCGCCTAGGCAATTCTCCGCCGCCCGCCGAGCGCGGCCTCCGCTCCGTCGCTGTCGTCCCTGTTGCAGCGACACAGTGTCAACCTGCTACCGACTGCTCTGGTGCGGATTAATACCGGGACTCAGGTCTTCGACACGGCGGCACTCATCGACCGGTGCACGCCTACGAGCTGCATCGACGCGTCGCTGCCGGCAGCGTTCAGACTGCCAACTACCAGTTGGGGATGAGCAGACTTGCTCGGCCACCGTAGGCTCCAAACGTAACAGCAGCGTCCGGTTCGATCTGGTTTTCAAGGTCGAGCCCCACGTGCGCATTTGCCCTCCAGTCCGGGAGCTGAGCGAGACAGTGCGGACCCACTTCTCGGACATTACCTTGGCCGACGAGCATTTCCATCTACCCGCTACGATCTCCGTGGTCCTGGGAGCGGACCTGTATTCGCGACTGATGCAGCCAGGCTCTCTGAAGATCCAGGACGGACTGCCGGTGGCCCAAAGCACCGTTTTCGAACGGGTCGTGTCCTAAGCCTGCCACCAGCCATAGCAAGGACCATGTTGCAACCCGTGTGATCGCAATTGGGGCGGAATGTTAATGTGAGGGGCCACTGTATCGCCTCTGCACACAGAGCTTTCGCTCTAACTCGTCCCTCTTATCCGCACTCACGTTCTCGCTCTCATCCGAGCTCGCGCGCTCTAAACTCCGCGGTCGGCCGCTGTCGATTTCCCGAGCCCGCTTTAGCAATGTAAAGCGGGTGGAGCGCCGCTTTAGTTTAAGCTCGAACTTTAGTCTCATGTATGCAGCTGAATAAAGCAGAGCTAAGACCCACGACGCCCCCGCTTTCTCGTTCTTCATCTCTGATCCCCGGGGGGGTTTTTTTTGGATTTTGCTCTGCGCCGTGGGAGTTTATCTATTCGCCAAAAGCTTGCCGGACAATCGCCCTCTCCTGGAAGTGGGCCCGCACCGTCTCGCTCAGCTCCCGGACTGTTTTGCGAATGCGCACGTGGGGCTCGACCTTGAAAACCAGATCGAACCGGACGCCGCTGTCGATATTGGACCTTACGGTGGCCGAGCAAATCTGCTCATCCCCTCTGCTCAAGCATCTGAAGAGTTCCGCGGGCTGCGGTTCTGCGACCGGCGTCCCTCCTGATGTGCCTTCTTTTATAAAAGAATTTTTTGTAGTATTCGTTTATACATATTTATGTTGATAATTAATAATATGTAATATAGGTAATAATGACCTATATGACCTTCGAGTCGACTTGAATTACTTTATTGTTTAACATTAAAACTTTTCCATGTTTCCCAACTAAGCTAGTTATACCCGTTACTCGTAGAGTAAAAGGGTATACTAGATTCGTTGAAAAGTATGTAACAGGCAGAAGGAAGCGTTTCCGCCATATAAAGTATATATATTCTTGATCAGGATCAATAGCTGAGTCGATTTGGCCATGTCCGTCTGTCCGTCCGTCTGTCTGTCCGTATGAACGTCGAGATCTCAGGAGCTAGAAAGTTGAGATTAAGCATACAGACTCCAGGGACATAAGCGCAGCGCAAGTTTGTCGAATCATGCTGCCACCCCCACTCTAACGCCCACAAACCGCCCAAAACTGCCACGCCCACACTTTTGAAAAATGTTTTAATATTTTTTCATTTTTGTATTGCTGTTGTAAATTTCTATCGATTTGTCAAAAAACTTTTTGCCACGCCCACAAACCGCCCAAAGCTGCCACTCCCACACTTTTGAAAAATGTTTTGATATTTTTTCATTTTTGTATTGGTCTTGTAAATTTCTATCGATTTGCCAAAAAACTTTTTGCCACGCCCACTCTAACGCCCACAAACCGCCAAAAACTGTCAGTGTAGAAGACCTCCTTCGCACTTCCACTAGCTGAGTAACGGGTATCAGATAGTCGGGGAACTCGACTATAGCGTTCTCTCTTGTTTTCTAACTACATATTGCTATACAATATATTTTGCCTTGTTTTTTATTAAAAAATAAAATTTTTTTTACTTTATATATGTATCATTTTCAGTTGTAAATTATTAAAGTACGGTTTAACTAGTAGGAATTATCACAATTTTGTTCAATTATGTGATAGAATGATCGTGACGATCTGTCAGTGCTCGGGTGGCTCAAGGATGGACAGGATTCGTCTTAGATATTTTTTTGGTGCAGGTGGTGTTGCTGGAAGAGAATCCGACCCGTGTCCCAGAGGAGAAGACGGGAGAATTACACAGTAATTGGATATCTGGTCTTTATTCGTAAGTAAGCAATGTGTTCACAGTCGTTTCAGAGTGGCTGCTGTCCTCGTAGCGAGATCGCCGGTCGTTTGGCTCGGGTCGTCCTGTCTCGTTTCTAGGGCGGTACCGCTCCACGACGGGTACCGATTGACGCCGTACTCCCGAGATGACAGCTCAATAATCGTGCGGTCACGCGACCGCGAGTTCCTCCAACGACTGTGAACGAGAAACAACGAGGAAGAGACCGTTTGGAACTACCAATTAAGGGGGATGGTTTGAGAGACCGATAATGTCCACTCTAAGTGAGAATAATTTGAGAGGCCGGTCAGGTCCACTACAAGGGGGAATAGTTTTTGAGGCCGGTTAGGTCTACTAATTACGAGAAGAGGTTTAGAGGCCTGTCAGGTCTACTAATTAGTGAGTTTTAGAGGCCGGTCAGGTCTAATAATTATTAGAAGAGTTTTAGATGCCGATCAGGTCTACTACAAATTAAACACGCGGGCTGGTGAACCGGGCCGGAGAATAAGACGTAACACGCAAAGACTACTATGATTAGTTAGTTACCACGCCGTTTACCCGTCTCCTAAGGCTTTGCTGAACTCATCACCGCTGATTCTTGGCTGTTTGTCCGTTTCTGCTAGCTCCTCCTAGTGGTCTTGTCGCCGATCGCTGGCTGAACTGAATGCTCTCCGGAGGGCTGTGGTGCGCCTTATATAGCGATTTGACAGAGGCTAGTGTGCCCGCATACCCCAACCGAATTTGGCCGCAATAGTGTGGCCGATCTATTTCGGGCCAGTGTGACCCGTCACTATCCTTGGCGCGCGCGCGCATTGGGTTAGAATTTAAATGCGGGTTATGTGTGTGTTTCTTTTTCCTCCTTTTCTTTCTTCTTTATTCATTATATAATTTATTTCCGTATGTCTTTATTCATTATTTCATTTATTTCCGTTTGTCTGTATTTATTATTTCATTCATTTCCTTATGTCTTATACCATACATGTTTTGTCCCATGTTTCTATGACTTCATATTTTCCACTTATACTATGTGGGCGTTCGGCGCATCACATGCTAAGTTCAGTTTTTTTCAATCACAGTCTACCTGCAAAGCATAATATACAAATCTTTTAAAACGGCAACAAAAATAAAAAGTTACTGTGACACGGGTACATACGTATCAATATAGCAGAGCTCGAATCAAGTTCGACTCGCGTCGGGGTAAGACGTATTTTCATCGAGCTCTGTACAAAATCAATTTATTTAAGTGAAGTGAATAAATAAAACAAAATAAATTACAAATATCAGCGAAAAGACGCAATTAGCAATGTTAAATTGCTAATCTATAATATTTGTTGTGTATGGAAACATTAAATTAAAACAAAAGCTAATTTAAATAGACAACAAACAAATCGACAGTTCCAAAATGAGCCAACGCGATTTGTGCGCTCAGCGGCAAAAAGAGCAAGACGAGCGCCGGCTCTCTCTTCAACGAAACAATGCATACTTCACCGTCGTGTCTGACGCCCGCGAGTGCCAAACAATACATCGGGTCAATGACCTAGCACCTGCAGAAAGCCAACGATCGCGGTCTTGCTCACCAATGCTTACGACTGCACGATGTGAACCCGAACGCATTGAGAGCGACTCTCTAGCGTTCTGCTGAATCAACAACAACCAAAGCAAGTGCACTCTCTCCGACTCTAGAAAACAAAAGCGGACAAGAACCAAAACAAAACACAAAACTGTTTCAAACAGGGCTGGATCGCTACATTCAAATAAAGCAAAAGCTAAGCCCACAACACAAACAGGCTGGCAATCATCCGAAAATAAATCGCACCAACGTTGACAACTCAACTTCAAATAGGTTTGCACTACTGGATGACTGCGAAGTGCATCCAATCAAAGAACAGGAGCAGAAGAAGATTAAGCCGCCACCAATATTTATACGAGAGAAAACCTCAAGTGCACTGGTTAACAAACTCGCTACGATCATCAGAGAAAACAAGTTCCACGTTATACCTCTTACCAAGGGAAACATACATGAAACGAAAGTGCAGACTCCGGATGAGTCTAGCCATCGATCAGTGACCAAGTACCTGGATGAAGCTGGAAAGAGTTACTATACCTACCAGCTTAAGAGTGCCAAAGGATTGCAGGTTGTCATTAAAGGAATTGAATCATCAGTGACCCCATCCGAAATTATCGAGGCACTAAAGGAGAAAAACTTTAAGGCAAAAACGGTGATCAACATTCTTAACAGGAAGAAAGAGCCGCAGCCACTCTTCAAAGTCGAACTGGAGCCATCGAGTCAAAAAATCAGCAAAAATGAAGTACATCCTATTTATAAACTACAGTTTCCACTGCACCGGAGAATAACCGTCAAAGAGCCACACAAGCGCAAGCAGCCTGTGCAGTGCACTAACTGCCAAGAATATGGCCACACCAAAGCGTACTGCACCCTAAAATCTATCTGCGTCGTTTGCAGCGATGCTCACAGTACCGCAAACTGTACCAAGAACAAGGACGACAGCTCAATTAAATTATGCAGCAACTGTGGCGAAAACCACACTGCCAACTGGAGAGGATGCATTGTTTACAAGGAACTTAAGTGACCACACTGCCAACTGGAGAGGATGCATTGTTTACAAGGAACTTAAGTGTCGCCTAAACAAACGAGTGACTTCAGTTCGTGATCGTACCACACCAGCAATTCACAAAGCAATGGAACCGAGTACAACTAACATCCCTCTGTCTACCAGCTACCGAACAGCGCCAAATATTTCCTTTGCAAGTGCACTAAAATCAGGGATCCAAACACCAGCAGCGGACACCCCCATTCATCAAACAAACACTCACGATAACATGCAACAGCAGCCAATTGGCGTTGAAGCGATTATGCTTTCGATGCAGCAAAGCATGAAAGACTTTATGGCCTTCATGCAAACAACTATGCAAGAGCTTATGACGAACCAAAACATCCTTATTCAAATGCTCGTTTCCTCTAAAACAGTATAATGACTCCCCTAATAATAGCAACCTGGAACGATAATGGCGTTTCGCGGCACAAGCTAGAACTTGCTCAGTTCTTAGCCGACAGAAACATTGATGTTATGCTACTCTCAGAGACTCACCTCACTGAAAAGTACAATTTTCAAATACCAGGATACAAATTTTACTTTACGAATCACCCGGATGGCAAGACCCATGGAGGCACTGGCATACTAATACGATCGCGAATCAAACACCACTTTGTTAGTAATTGGCAAGAAGACTGCCTTCAATCTACCTCTATAAGCCTATAATGCTATAACGGTGATCTCACTCTGGCTACTGTCTATTGCCCACCCCGCTTCACAATATCAGAGGACAAATTCACAACACTCTCCGACTCGCTCGGTGAAAGGTTTGTTGCAGCTGGTGATTAGAATGCCAAGCACATGTACTGCGGATCTCGGATAGCGACCCCTAAAGGAAAACAGCTATACAACGCAATTATTAAACCGCAAAACAAGCTTAATTATGTTTCTCCGGGTACGCCTACATACTGGCCAGCAGATCCTTAAAAGCTTCCAGACTTGATTGACTTTGCCATCACCAAAAGGATATCCCAATCAATGATTACAGCTGAGGCACCTTCAGAACTTTCATCTGATCACTGCCCGGTGCTCTTTAATCTTTTGTACCAACTGCAACACATCGAGCGGCCGTATAGACTCACAAGCAACAGGACCAACTGGGAGAGGTACAAAAAATATGTTTATATCGACTTCTCTAGCTCTTTGGAAACCGAGCAAGACATCGATCAGTTTGCTGGTATCCTAGAATCAACACTAGTTGCAGCAGCAAAAGCGTTAACTCCACAAGATACCCACGGATGCAGTAAAAAGTTCAACATGACAAGTCGAGATACCGAACTCCTTGTGCTTAAAAAACGACGACTTCGAAGGGAGTGGCAGGAGCACAGATCACCTGGCGCAAAGAGTAGACTAAAAGCAGCTTCTCGCAGACTTACTAAAGCGCTTAAGAAAAAAGAAGCGGACGCACAACTGCGTTACATCGAGAATCTCACGTCCACCGGCACAAAAAACTCAGTGTGGAAAGCCCACAGGAATCTGCAGGCACCAGCAGAAACTGTCGTACCCCTCCGTAACTCTACCGGAAACTGGTCTCGTAGTGACATGGACAGAGCAAGAGTCTTCGCTGATCATCTCAAAAAGGTATTCCAACCAAATCCAGCCACTAACTCATTTACTCTCCCACCCTTAACTGCATCTGACTTAGCACCACAAGATCCCATAGAATTCCGGCCAAGCGAAATAACGAAGGTCATTAGAGAGCAACTGAAGACTAGAAAATCGCCTGGCTTCGATTTAATAACACCGAAAATGATCATCGAGCTTCCAATGTGTGCAGTTCTTCAAATCTGCCTACACTTCAACGCTATTACCAAAATTGGATACTTTCCCCAAAAGTGGAAGAAATCAGTTATAGTTATGATCCCTAAGCCTGGGAAAGACAAAACACAGCCATCATCATACAGGCCAATAAGCCTACTTACTTATCTCTCCAAGTTATTTGAAAAAGTACTGCTGCTACGAATCAGTCCCCACCTTAAAACACACGACACACTCCCATCGCACCAATTTGGTTTTCGGGCAAAACATGGAACTATTGAACAGGTTAACCGCATCACAATGGAAATTCGCACTGCTTTTGAGCATCGTGAATATTGTACAGCTTTATTCTTAGACGTTGCACAAGCATTCGATATAGTATGGTTGGATGGTCTTATGTTTAAAATAACCAAACTGCTGCCTCAAAACTTACATAAGCTTCTAAAGTCTTACTTATACAAAAGAGTGTTCGCGGTTAGATGTAGTTCAAGCACTTCAAGCGATTGTACTATAGAAGCTGGAGTGCCCCAAGGAAGTGTATTAGGTTCAATTCTATACACCCTATACACGGCGGACATCCCAACAGACTACCAGCTAACAATATACACATTCGCTGATGACACTGCAATACTGAGTCGATCCAGATGCCCAGTAAAAGCTACGATGCAACTAGCACGCTATTTAACATGTGTAGAGAGTTGGCTTGCAGATTGGTGCATACGAGTAAACGAACAAAAATGTTACGTTTACCCTTAACAAACAAAGCTGCCCGCCCTTGGTTATGAACCACACGCGCATCCCACAAGCCGATGACGTAACATACTTTTAGGTATTCATCTGGACAAGCGGCTCACCTGGCGGAAACACATAGAGGCCAAGACGACGCACCTGAGACTAAAAGCAAAGGATCTACACTGGCTTATAAACGTTCGGTCTCCCCTAAGCCTGGAGTACAAAGTCCTTTTGTATAACTCCGTTCTTAAACCCATATGGACCTATGGCTCCGAGCTATGGGGACCTAGAAATAAAACTTGTCATTGAGAAAATAACAGAGAGAAAAGTAAAATACAAGTAAAATACAAAATACGAGTATGCAGCCAAAGTCGACTGCACCGCAACGATCAACCAGCCCAGCGTTTAATTTGTTAGCCACATAGCACAAATCATCTCATAAAATGATAATTAGCTAGCTTAGAATAAGATTTGAAAACTTATTGTTAGTCTCTTAAGTAAAAGGGAAGATTCAATAAATAAGAAAGAAAAAAGAAAAAACAGATATCACGCAAATTATTCATATTATATTTTCTATAAAATACACACAAATACCCCTATCTCTATCGATAATGTATTAATAGTTGGAAAGTAGATCCAGGCTTGCGCTCTAATATTTACAGCCTTATATACGAGCATCTGCAGCGGTGAACTTTTCGTTTTCGCTTTCTGTTGTGCACCAGTGTTTACGGTTGTTATTCGTCCGGTATATACTTTTTAGCGTAATTTTGCACCCACTAATAATATTGAAACTGCGTAACTTGATTTTCAAGTTAAATAATTTTTTGTCGTTATTTTCATCCTAAAAAATGTAATATACTTTTCAAACAATAAAATAATTAATAAAATTAATAATAATTAATAATTAATAATAATAATAATACTAGATTCGTTGAAAAGAATGTAACACGTAGGCGTTGCCAACCATATAAAGTATATATATTCTTGATCAGGATCAATAACAGATTTTATATCGTTCTCTCTTTTTTTAAATTAGTTAAATTTAAATAATTAGTTAAAAATGAGCCAAGATACGAAACAAAAATCTGTTCTGGAAGAACTAAAAATCAAGCGCCAAAGTCGGGTCAGAACCATTCGCGATTAAACGAGCGAGCTATTTCGATTTTAGAGGAAGAATGAAAATGTCGCCTCAAAAAATTAAATGCTTCCATTAACAAGGCAAATTAATTAGATGAACAGATTGAAAAATTAGATTGTGGCGATGATTTAGGCGACGAGTTAGAAGAACTTTGTATAGTGACCAAGGCAAAAATAATGTCTTTGCTATCTGCCTTGAAGACTGCAAGCGTCAGCGAAACTTTGGGGGTTCAGGGGCTGTAGTCCCAACTCGTTCGCGACTTCCTAATTTGGCATTGCCAAAATGTAGGGAAGATTATTCGCAGTTCGAAAACTTTAGGAAAAATTAAAGCTTACCAAGTCACCGAGACCAATTACGAAGTTTAATTGGCCAGTTTAAAAAAGGCTTACGATAACGAATGTGATTTATTTGGGATTGAATAGAGTCGACCCAGTGACCAAACAAAAATGAAAGGAAGGATTATTGTCCGATTTCGAAAAAATTTTAAATCAGTATTTTGCTAATAAATCGACAATCCGAAGCAAGACAAGATATTGTCAAGCAAGCCACATAATCGTAGCTCATGTTCTTGTTCCTTCTCCTCCTCAGTAAACTTGTAGCTATTGCAATGCAGCAGATCATTTACTACAAAACTGTAGCCCGTTTAGGCGTAAGTTAAGTCCGCTGTAAAGGCTGCTGTTAAAGTCCGATCCAAATGGGTTGAGCAACTCCTTCGAGGTTGCAAAACGACAGAGGTTCTTTTGCAATTCTGTGATTAAAGGTTGAGTGAATCTGCAAGATTTTCATTCACTAGAGATGCCTACGTAATTGGATCCGATTTTGAAGTCGATGACACATGTCACCTATCTCGGATCCAGAGTCAACTAAGGCTTTAGGAATATCCTGGTTGCCTAGCGGCATCTTCGATTCCTCGGTTCGTGCATACCGACCCGATGCCACGTTTACAGTTACATGCCTTCGGCGACGCATCCGTTAGAGCATATGAAGGTTATGAAGGTTATAAATTAGTATTGTTGACCTCAAAGTCAAAAGTAGCGAAGCTCAAGACCAAAACGCTCCCAAGTTATGTGCCGCTCACCTTCTCGCAGATCTCTGTCATAGAATCAAAAAGTCCATATCAAAAGAATTGGTTGGATTCTGAAGTTTCTCTTCACTGGATTCGATCTCGATCAAATGCAAAGACAAGAGTATAGTTTTCTAAGAAACTCTGTCACCGACTGAATATAAAGAAGCTATTGAAATAGTTCGAAAGCATGAGTATATATTGAAATTGTAAAGGTTCGTAAAGGCTCCAAGGTTGGCCTAACGCTTCAACGATTGAACCCATTCACTCATGAGGACAAGGGCACTTGGTGCAACTTTTCGTTGTTGCGAGTTGGCGGGCGACTAGCTAACGCTCCTATGTCATACGATGCCAAGTTGTCCTTGCTGATGACAGAACGCTCCCAATTTTTGCAAAGCTGCGTCCGGCTTCTGCACCATTCAAACATTCATGTCGGCTCTCGAGCACTTCAGATCATCGTATCTGGATCGTAAACGCTCAGGAACTTGCAGTCAGACAGTTCGATCATGTATGCGGTATTTTAAATGGCTGCCCAACTGATGACACAAATTATGGGAAATCTACCCTTGGATAGATTCCGAACTCTCCGCCCGTTTTCGATATGTGGCGTGAATTTTTGTGGCCCTGTCTACGACATTGAAAATTCGAGGAAGGTTTCCGTACAAGTCCTTTTTGCCTTATTTGTTTGTTTTGCGTCCAAGGGGGTTCAATTAGACATTGTCTCAGATCTAAGTAATGATTCCTTTTTTTTGGCTTTCCAAAAGTTTATTGGTCGACGAGGATGTCCGCAGACAGTAAACTCCGACAAAGCGACGAACTTCGTCGGATCGAGTCGCCACTTCCAGGCTCTGCGTAATTCCAGAATTGCATACAAAAGCAAATGCGAATTTGCGTTCACACCCCCTCGAGCTCGAAAAAAAGTGAGAAAGTGTTTTCTAATACGGACGTGTTTTTTATACGCTGCGCAAAATTTCGATTATTTTGGTGTCACCGTGGCCAGAACAATTGGTTTTCGTGCAGTGTTCCATAGCGGTAGTGCGCGGGTGTTCGCCGCACTATCGAATCGACATTAAGGAGCGCGTAAACAATAAAACAGAAGGAGGTATTATTGCAATCGGA
This sequence comes from Drosophila santomea, assembly GCF_016746245.2. NCBI lineage: Eukaryota > Metazoa > Arthropoda > Insecta > Diptera > Drosophilidae > Drosophila > Drosophila santomea. Next base: position 554,179 of record NW_025319013.1, read on the forward strand.
CTGACACTGCAATTTTGCAATTTTTGTTGTAGGTCAGCTGTTAAATCAGCTGTTGGTGCTGCCAACCTATCGCAGTTGGCGATCTAGTCCGAGCGGCGTTGCCAGACGAACGGCGCTACCAGACCTGCACTGGAGATCGGTTAGGGCGCGCAACCAGCTAAATTCAAATTCGAATTCAAATTCGAACCTGCTTTTAGAGCGGTCGCTTTCGGAAAAGGGAGTCGGCACAAAGGTCGCGGACAGACCGAAAATCAACCTCTCACCCTTGCGGTGCCTAAGTAGAGGCTCTGGTGTCCGAGAAGAGGCGGAATAACCTCCAGCAGTCAACGCCTAGGGGAAATCTGTGGCCCACGTGGGAACTCTCTTTTCATAAAAAGCTGATCCGCGTGTTGGGACAGACCGAGAAGCAAACTCTCGCCCTTCTTGTGGCACGTTTGTACAATGGATAGTCCAGCGGGGGGCAGTGCCCCCAAAGGCGACGACCCCTTCAGGAGAAGCTCCAGGATGTCGCGGTCTCCTACGAGAGGAGTAGAAATAACGGTGCAGGGTGCTGGTACCCACGCGCCGGCGGTTGAGAAAGGGGATCACACGGGCCCCCATACGACGGCGGCGATAACGAGCAACCGCACTGCTGTGGTAGCTAGCCTGGCTCCGGCAGCAACCATAACAACAAGCCAGAAAAAGATCAGTGATCTCATCAGCGTGCCGACGCAGAATATAGCGTCGAAATCTCCACCTGGTTCGCCAATACGGCCTTTAGACCTGTCAGCGCTCCAGCACGAGAATCTGAGGAGCATCTTGGACATGATGAATGCCAAGATAAATATGGTGTTGTGCGCATTTGAGACGCAGCGACATGTCACCAAGGAGACTAAAGGTGCAATAACGGATCTGGCTGCTCTTAATACAAGAGCGATCCAGCTGCAGCAGAGCACAGTCAACGTAGCGGCCCCCGCTAAAGACATCGCTACACAGACAGAGGCAGAGGCTCAGAAGAAGCGTCCAGCAACGTCGGCCTTAAAAAGCGTAACGGAGAAGTTTCCAGTGTTACCTCCTCCAAACAAGGCTCCCAAAACGGCTGCTACCAAGGCAAAGGTACCAAACCCAGCCAGCTTTGCAGCGGTTGCTAAGAGCACTAGCAGCACGGTTGAATGGACAAAGGTGAAGCCTAAGCGCATACGCAAAAAGCCCGAGGCGTTCATATTAAAGAAAACTGGCGAAGCATCGTATGCCGATATACTGCTTAAGATGAGAGCAGATCCGAACCTAAGCGAGTTTGGCAACCAAGTGAGGAGAATTAGAAGGACTCAACAGGGGGAGCTACTGCTCGAGGTGAAGGGCAAAGCCTCCGAAAACGTACCCTTATACAGAGGAGCTATCGAAGAGTCCCTCAAGGAAATGGCGGCGGTACGCACGGGTACGCAGAGAATGGCGCTAACTTGTAGCGGAATGGATGAGGCGACCACGGTTGAGGAACTCCATAGATGCATGGTCTCACAATTTGAAGGCATCAATGTTGCCCAAGAAGATGTGAGGGGCCTGCGCAAAATGCGTGACGGCACACAGATAGCGACTGTGATGCTCAGTGCAAACGATGCAATCACCGTGCTTAAAAGGGGCTCGGTTAACGTAGGCTGGTCTCGGTGCCGCATCAATCAGGATGTACGTCCTACAAGATGCTTCAGGTGCTTGGGATATGGCCATAGGGCAACCAACTGCAAGGCAGCCGACCGCTCCGACTGCTGTCTGCGGTGCGGCGTGAAAGGGCATAAGGCAAAAGGATGCGTGGCCCCACCAAAATGCCTCATTTGCAGCGAGAATGTTGATAGGAATCACTCGACAGGTGGCTTTGCGTGCCCCACCTACAAGGCGAACATCATAAAAGGAGTCAAGTGCCGTCGCGATGATGCAGGACGCAATTAAAATCATCCAGCTTAATGTCAACCACTGCGCAGCTGCTCAGAGCCTGCTGGCTCATACTGCGGCGGAGCGCAGCATAGACATCATGCTCTTAAGCGAGCCCTATTCCCCGGGAATTGGAAACCCTTCGATGATCTTGGACGAGTCAGGCAAAGCGGCCATAAAGTGTTGCAGCCCTCTCCACGTCCAGGAACGGGCCTACCTGCCGATGCGCGGCATAGCATATGCCAGGGTGAAGGGTGTGCATATTTATAGCTGCTACGCCCCGCCTAGCGACAGCACTGACCAATTCGAGGAGATGCTGGACACTCTTGTCAATCATGCGAGAGGGCGCTGTCCGACAATTATTGCTGGGGACTTTAATGCCTGGGCAGTCGAATGGGGCAGCAGGGTATCCAATCCCAGAGGCAGAGCGGTGGTAGATGCTATGATGATGCTGGACCTGACCTTGCTGAACGACGGCCGCGTGCCCACATTCAATAATGACAGGGGAACCTCATTTATTGACGTCACTTTTGTCAGCAGAGGCCTAGTGGCTAACGCAAGCTGGACGGTACTGGACGTGGTAACGCTGAGCGATCACGCTCTGATCACCTTTAGCGTCTCTTTGACTGGCACAACCAGAAGTCAACCGAGAAGATCACTGGGACAAGCATGGGATACAAGGAAGTTCGATAAAGATATGCTGCAATATCAGATCGACACCCTACTAATCCCAACGGGTGACGCAGAGACAATGGCGGCGGAGCTTATGAAAATACTCGTAGCAATGTGCGATGCGACAATGCCTCGCAAAAAAAAGGTGATGCGTAAGCCCCCCGTATACTGGTGGAGCCCCGTCCTTCAACAGATGCGATCGGAATGCCTCAAGGCTAGGAGGAGAGCACAACGAGCCAGAGGTAGCCCTCATCAAACGGAGCTGCTGGAAGCTTTTAAAGCCAAGCGTACCGCGTTCAAGCACGGAATCTCGGCGGCCAAGGCACAGGCCTACAAGAATCTGCTGGATAGCGTAGACGACGACACCTGGGGTCTGGCCTATAAGTTGGTAAGCAACAAACTGCGGAAGAGAGATGTCCCCCCTTCGGACCCTGATGTCCTGGCCAACATCGTTGCGGAGCTTTTTCCGATGCAGTCGACCACATGGCAGCCATTAGCCGCAGCTCCAGTGTCCGACTTCCCGAGCATCACTGCACAGGAGGTTGTGGAGGCAGCAAGGCGCATCAAGGCTAATAAAGCCCCTGGACTTCATGGCATTCCGGGAGTAGTCGTCAAAGCAGTGGCGTTGTCTAGACCGGACATCTTCAGGGACACTTTTCAGCAGTGCCTTCTGGACGGAGTCTTTCCAGCAAGGTGGAAAAGCCAGAAGCTGGTACTTCTACCTAAAGGGAAAGGTTCAGCACAAGCTGCAGTCAGCTACCGCCCACTATGCCTTCTGGACATAGTAGGAAAGCTATTTGAGCGCATCCTATATGCCCGAATAGAGGCGGTAACCGAGAGCACACACGGTCTAAGCAGCCACCAATATGGCTTTCGAAAGGGAGTACCCTCAACGCACTCACGGCAGTGAGGAACATTGCCAAGAACGCGCTCGAGGGCGACAGATGGCTAGGTGGCAAAAAAGAATACTGTGCGATTGTCACGCTGGACGTTAAAAACGCATTTAACACGGCAAGATGGCCTTTAATCCTCGATGCTATGTACACGATGGGTATCCCGGAGTACCTCAGGATCGCTGTAGGCAGCTATTTCAGAAATCGTATCCTCTGGTATGACACGGAAAATGGACCAAAAAGCTACCGAGTCTCAGCTGGTGTTCCACAAGGATCTGTACTTGGACCGATCCTGTGGAACATCATGTACGATGGTTTACTGGCAATCAGGAAGCCCTCAGGAGCTGAGCTGCACTGCTTCGCAGATGACGTAGCTATAACTGCAGTCGCCAAAACGATTATGGAAACCCAGGAGAAGTGTAACTCAACAATTCGAGCGGCCATCGACTGGTTTGAGAAAGCTGGACTAGCAATAGCGGCACATAAAACGGAAGCTGTCCTATTAAGCAGCAGGAAAAATGTGGAGAGCATGCAAGTCTCAGTCAGCGGAACCCAGGTGTCTTCAGCTGAGTCCTTGAAGTACCTCGGAGTCCTTATAGACCACAGGCTATCTTTCAAGGACCATGCTAAATACGCTAGCAGAAAGGCAGCCATCACATCGGCAGCCTTATCTGGACTTATGCCCAACGTGGGAGGCCCCAGAGACCCAGCCAGGAGGCTATTGGTAACCGTAGCAAAGGCAACGCTTTTATACGCTGCGCCAATCTGGAGTGACGCCACAAAGAAAGGCTCATACTTAAATGGAGCGCGGATGGTGATAAGGTCGATGGCCCTTAGGCTAATAAGAGGCTTTAGAACGATATCTCAGGATGCAGCATTAGTTCTAGCAGGCATGCCACCAGCCGATCTGGAGATCAAGGCTCGTGTTCTCATCAGCAATGGTGCTACACGGGACGAGGCCTACGAACAGGTGGTTGGAGAGTGGCAGGCGAGATGGCAAATGTCGCAACGGGGAAGGTGGACCTACCAACTCATCCCGGAGATAGACGCATGGACGCAGTGCAGCCATAAAACCTTGGACTACCACATGTCCCAATTCCTCACGGATCATGGCTGCTTCCGGGCCTACCTACATCGTTTCCGCCATGTAGACTCAGCCCAATGCCTATACTGCATTGATGCGGTGGAAACCGCGGAACATGTGCTAATGCACTGTTCTAGGTTCTCGGCGGAGAGGGAACAGCTGAAAGCGATAACGGAGACCCGCTTAGTGCAAACGGATTGATCACGGCGATGACAGCGAATGTAAATAAATGGGAGCTGGGACACCGCATCATCATAAATATAATGAAACGGGTCCGTGCCGACGAGACGGCCAACAGAGCTGGCAATTAAAACACAGAAGGAGTGTTCCTGTGAGGTGGCGGGATAAGAATACTACCTCAGCGTTCCCGGCTTGTCGTAAAAGGCGACTAAAGGGTGGAAAGGAGGAGCGCTGCATGGCCAATGCATCAGGAAGGGAGAGCGACCTGGCTTCACATCCTGCTCATCGAAGTCTTACCTTGACTGGTAGTTCCGGTGAGCGTTTATAGGACAGAGGAGCATACGGAGGTTATTGTTTTAGTACGTAGGCATAATCCCACCAGGGGTTATGAATCGCGCATGCCACCTACGGACGGAAGGTGGTATCTTTAGAAGATTTTAATTTTCATACCGTAAGGCGATACAAAAAAAAAAAAAAAAAAAAAAAAAACCCCTCGAGCTCCGCACATGGGCGGATTCCGACTCTATAAAGTAAATTAATTCTTGATCAGGATCAATAGCCGAGTCGATCTGGCCATGTCCGTCTGTTCGTCCGTCTGTTCATATGAACTCGAGATCTCAGGAACTATAAAAGCTAGAAAGTTAAGATTAAGCATACAGACTCTAGAGACATAGAGACGCAGCGCAAGTTTGTTGCCACATGCTGACACGCCCAATAATTTGTTGTTTTTATTTTGTATGGAGAACAAAATTTGAAGTCTAGTGTAAGTTAGTTGAGGGCGAAGGTGGGAGGATAATTCGCCCCGCCTTCGCCAACCTTTTTTAGGCTAGACTCTAAGTATGATCATGTGGAAATATATGTTATGTCGAACTCTGAAACCGTCAAGCGAACACTTATTTTCTTCGTCGCCGCCGAATAAATTAATTATTTCCCACCAAGTTTATCGGTATTTAAATTTTTTTTTTTTTTTAATTCTTTCTTATTCATCTCCGGAAATTAAGGCTTCTACGCCTTCTAAGCCTTCCATCTAACTCTGATTTGTGCTGTCTGTTTAGCATTTTCCCATGTGATGTTTATTTGGGCAATTTCTTGTTGAGCGGTTCTTCTCCATGTTGCTCTTGGCCTTCCTACCCTCCTGCTTCCTTGAGGGTTCCAGTCCAGTGCCATCCTTACTATGCTACTAGAGTTTCTCCTGAGAGCGTGCCCTATCCACATCCATTTCTTCTTCCTTATTTGGGTGTGTATCGGGGGCTCGCTCGTAACGCGCTCTGTGTTGGCTATTCTGTTTGGCCAGAATATCCCACATATGATTCTCAGGCATTTGTTGCTGAAAACCTGCAGTTTCTCCGTTATTTTCTTTGTTGCGAGCCATGTCTCACTTCCGTATTTCCGTATTTTAATAAGCTAACTAAAAGTTTCACAAATGTTTTTATACACATGTGTTTTATATTATTTGTAAAATATTTTTAAAAAATTTAATTGTGTATTTTACAAATATTAAAAAAATAAATCAGATGGTGTCTTTAGTTTTCCAAAGACCGAGTCTATTGGGTAGTTATTCTCATGTATAAATAGCTCTCAAAGAGCTATTAAATGCTCGGGATCTTTTAAAATGACTGACCTGCATTTATCGCTACAAAATATCTACTCGAAGTTAATTCATTGCACAACAAATTATTTTTGGTCAAAGTACCTATCTTGTAGAATTTCCAAAAATTATAAAGAGCATTCTTGCTGCTGTATTTTTTTTCAATGCAAGGCTGGTGTGTATAATATAATCGAACTCTATTGGCAACATATCATCATAATCTGATTCGCAATTTGAATTTTGTTAAAATTTAAAAATGTGTAAAGATATTGGCTTGGCAATTATTATATTAAATTCGTTAACTGACGAATTTTTGCAGTTACCACCTTTTCAAGGAGATACTGGTTAAATCTCCAAGTTAAAAGAAAAAAATGTTTTGTGTGATTCTTAAATTTATTATTGACAAGTCCAAGTATAGCTTTAAAAGTTTGGATCAAGCCATTTAGACAATATATGTATATTCCCGTGATATTTAATTCCTGCATTCCTTCAGTTTATTCCCAAAAGGATTCGTCAATTGCAGGTCGCATTTCATGGGGTTTTGGTCAGTTAATACAGTAAAATCCGGTTATAGCGACTTTCAAGGGACCGACAATTTTACGTCGTTATACCCGCACTAACAGAAAGGAGGAAAAAAAATATTTTTTTTTGTCTATTTTATGGTTGCCATGTTCGTAATATGTTTTAATATGTTAATATGTTAATTAAGTAACATGGTTTTCCAAAAGAAAAAAGCAGAAAAAACTAGAAATATAACAGGACTTCTCATGGAATATAGGCATGATGTCTGCACAGCTTTTTGTGACGTCGGTCACTGATAGTTGCATTCATTTCTAACAGAGTCGTTTGATGCTTAAATTTGTTGGCATTTTTTTGATCTATTTTTTGTTTAGAACGTCGCAATATCCGGTTGAATTATGAAAATTCTCGTCGGTATAAGCGGTTTTTCGCTAAAAGCGGAGTTCCTTTTGTATGGGGACCATCGAGTTTCCTTCGCAATAACCGGACTGACGCTATAAGCGGGGTCGTTATAACCGGATTCTTCTGTATTCTGCTATTCAGGCAATCAAAGTAATCGTTAACTTTTTCGACAAATGCAGCAGTGGACGCTTCAACTTCAGGACTATTTCGATTAAATTGCTTGATTTGCTTACAAGTTTTAATTGCCGCTGCAACAGTGACTAAGTCTCTGAATTTCCAAGCATACCATCATTAGCTCAAATCTCGTTGGATTAACGTGACTCCTTGTTAACTTAGTCATTATCGTTACGGATCCCTGATCTAATTCGTAAACCTCTCGGATGTCAACTAGTCCGCCAGGAGTTAAAAAATTTGCTTTCAGAAAATTATTTCTTATAGACGAAAGCATGCGGAATTCTCTTGGTTGCACTAGACACAAGTGTATTGCAGTCTGCAATACCTTTTGGTATGTCCGAAACCCTGGCACTGGTAGCAATACACCAGGTCATCAAACTTCCTAGGCACTTCTACAGTGACCACAGCATAACACAGTCTGGTTATCTGGAACACCTTTTTGTTTTTGGCGGCTGGTTCCAGCAGTCTTTTGTACTTCAGTTTTATCCATTTTCTCTTTGCTGCTTTTTACGGGCGGCTGATCAAATCGATTTAAGGTGCTGACTTCTGGGTACTTGTTCTTGTCCTTGACCTCATGGATCTTCTTAGACGTTAACTTCAGGAAAATTAAACTATCGACAACCTCACCCTTAAGGTAAGGGTGATAAGGTAAGGTTTTTCTTTGGTGACTTCAAGTAATTGTTTTCAATTGTTACGTTCTTGATCATAAACTACACCCCCTTTTAAAGATTTTTAAGCAATTACCTTTTATATTTGTTTCGGCCTCCAAATAGTTTAATATAAATTTCCATTTCTTTAAAAAACACCGAAATAACAAATACTAATATACGAAATAACTATTAACTGTTGCATTGTTAATTATGTTTTAGCGAGTTGCCAATATTTTTTAATTTAGCGTTAAATTTATTTTATCAATTTGATAAAGCATGTTTCCTTCGGACTTAGATTCCAGCGTTACTACCTTTCGTTTTAAATTTGAGTTTTCTTTCCTCAGCATTTTAATTCGAAATTGTATTTCATCAGACATTTTTTTAAAAGACAAATATTTTTTTGAAACATCGTGGCATGATCGTGACATAAAAACAGTAAATTGACCCTTTTGCGCCCATTTCTTTCAACATTTTTGGATCCTTTCTTTCTAAAGAATTTCAAAGCAGGGAAATCGCGCTCAATATGCTTTTAAGAAAATCAAATTAATATATAAAAAAGTAATTCAACTGATCTTATTTTCATTTTAAATACTGAAAATTAGTCATTTACATACTAGTAATTGGACCTAATAAATTTACTATATATTAAAAACATATACAAAGTAAATTATTATAACTGCTGTAATGTAAAACAAAAATTTTCTGGAACCAGCTCTAAAGCCAGCACAAAAAAATCGTATGGCGTTACGCATCTTGTTATTTTAATATCTTTGCTTATTATTCCTACGTATGATAATTGGATAATTTGAACCATTGTCCTTCCCAGAGCTATTTGGACACCCCGATCTATCTATATCGGTGCGCAGTGGAAAAGCTACCTGAATCCCGCACCCTAGTGTGACGCAGAATGCGCACATTCAGATATAATAATCATAAATATAGATGTTAATAAAAATAATAAACAGATATAAAAACATAAAAAATTTGAATTTAAACAAGACTCGCGCGCGCGCCCTGTACGGCAATGGAGGGTCACACTGACCAATAAGTGGATCGGGCACACTAATGTGGCCAAAATGAGTCGAGATATGGGGGCACACAACGCCTCACCAAACCGCTATATAAAGCGGACCACAGCCCTCCGAAGCTCTTTCAGTTAATCCGACGATCGGCCAAAGTTCAACTAGCTGAACTAGGGGAAATGACCATTAGCTAAAGAACCAGTGGTAAGACTCAAGAGAAGTCGGGTAAGCCAGCGTTAACTAAATATCGGAGCCTTTGCTTAGTACCGTTTATTCTCCGGTTCGGTTTACCGACTCATTAATTATTGGTAGACCTAAATTCTTCTCTCCTCCCTTTGGTATACCTGAACGGTCTCTCCAACTCTTCCCACTTTGGTAGACCTGAACGGCCTCTCAAACTATTCTCACCTTGGTAGACCTGAAAAGCCTCTCAAACCATCCTCACCTTGGTAAACCTGAAAGGCCTCTCAAACCATTCTCATCTTGGTAGACCTGATGGACTCTCAAACCATCGTCACTTGGGTTGACCTGAACGGCCTCTCAAACCATTCTCACCTGTGTAGACCTAAGAGGCCTATCACCCTCTCCCCACTAACTGGTACACCTCAACGGCCTCTCCAATTCTGTTCTACCTGACAAGAGCAAAGAAGGAATGCACGAGGAGTCAAGGCCAGCCAGGTCAAACGGGAAATATTGGACCTTGGACGCCGGCAAAGCGGAGAGACCGTGACCTAACGGTACCGCGCTGGACCTTTGACTTAAGACGGCGAAGGGCGTAGAGGTCGAACGGTAACGGTGTAGACTTTGGACATGGACAAAGAGGACGCACCGTGAACTAACGGGACATTCGTGGACCCTGAACCCGAGCGTGACGTCGCTAAAGGGGGAAAATTCGGGATCACCCCGGCGAATGACGCGCAGCTCGTGGCCAGTCAGTTAAACACACGTAGGTCACGCAGTGAATAGTCAATCAATAGGTGGTAAACGTGCACCCGTCGAGAAGTTACCGCAGGACGCAGAAGAATATCAGTCAGTAAGCCTCGAGGCGGAAATATAAAAATAAAATTCAAGTAACCGATGATAAAGTACTAGACCAAATAGTGTGTCGCAAAGAAATTTTTCATGCCAATATAGCGACCTCATATGGCCTAACATTAGCTTATTATTAGAAATATTTAAAATTATTAAGAAATTAAATTATTAGAATTTTCTCCCGAATCACCAGTTCTTGGGTACCGCGAGCGTCGGCTTCTCATTCCCAGTCAACCATTAAACAATCAATGTTATAACAAAAACAAAAACCATATATAAAGTCGCCATATTGTTAAATAGAGTCTTCTTCTTTCGATAGTCTTCTTTTTATACCCGTTACTCGTAGAGTAAAAGGGTATACTAGATTCGTTGAAAAGTATGTAACAGGCAGAAGGAAGCGTTTCCGACCATATAAAGTATATATATTCTTGATCAGGATCAATAGCCGAGTCGATCTGGCAATGTCCGTCTGTCCGTCCGTCTGTCCGTCCGTATGAACGTCGAGATCTCAGGAACTATAAAAGCTAGAAAATTGAGATTAAGCATATAGACTCCAGAGACATAGACGCAGCGCAAGTTTCGTGTTACCACGCCCACTCTAACGCCCACAAACCGCCCAAAGCTGCCACGCCCACACTTTTGAAAAATGTTTTGATATTTTCTCATTTTTGTATTGGTTTTGTAAGTTTCTATCGATTTGCCAAAAAACTTTTTGCCACGCTCACTCTAACGCCCACAAACCGCCCAAAGCTGCCACGCCCACACTTTTGAAAAATGTTTTGATATTTTTTCATTTTTTTATTAGTCTTCTAAATTTCTATCGATTTGTCAAAAAACTTTTTGCCACGCCCACTCTCACGCCCACAAACCCAGTAAAGCGATTAGAATCCTTAAACCGAGGATTAGCTGCTCATCTCAATTCGCAATTTCTGGCTTCAACCGCTGCCAAGACCAAATCCATTGACACCACTAACATTGCGGATCTTTCTTTTCGATCTAGGAAGCCTCGGTTGCAAAATCTGAAAATTGGTGACCATACGCTCGCTAGAACCCTCAAAAGCCAAATTAAAAAAAAAGGCAATGAATTTACTGATTAATTGATTTGAAAATAAAGTTTTACACTTTTAAGCACACGTTCAATGCAATATTTGGTTTAATTCAATTTGAGCCACTAAGCAACAGATTTTGGATGGACTTCTCATTCACATCGTTACTCGAAAACTGATCAGGGGACGCGGAAAATGGGAGAGGAATTATAAATAAATAAGCTGTCTACATGGAATACTATGCAGTCATTTTTGGAGAAGAGGTGCAGGATGATGGCAAACTTGGATCAAGTCACAAATATGTCCAAAAATAAAATTATTGCTTCTGGTACTAACTCAATTCAATCGTTATATTTATTTTGTGATGTCAGTGATTATTATTCACGAAAGTGCTATCGAATTTTAAATTTTAGTCCAAATTTTCGATCTAAAGAAGCAAAGAAGTGTCAACTTTGCTTTAACTGTATGCACAAGGCGCATACTTTGCAGCGATGCATGTCGACTCACTGCAGAAATTGTCGCGTTTACCACCACTCATTATTGCATATGAATCATGACCCATTTGGCAGTCGATATTCTTGCGCAAGGATGGGAGTTATCGTGCTTTATTCGCAGCTGTTGTGACTCACAGTATCACGTACAATCATCCCCATTTCAACATCTGATCCTTATTTCAATCGATGACAACGATTTGACCTTTTAATTGGCGCTTGTCTGTATTTCGAAATAATTTTTCTGGGACAAATTCATTTGGACTGGACGTAGCTAACTAAAAAAAAACACAAACTTGGTTGGATAGTATCTGGAGGAATGTCGAGTATACCGAATAATATATCGGTTTCAGCATGATGACCGCCAGCAGGATCGTGCTGATTATTCTGATCTCGAAACACTTACCGCATTAGTAAAGCGATTTTGGGCTATTGAAGATTTAACTCCGTTCGTCCAATTAAAGAGGCTAATGTTATTTGTATTTTAATCAATATTAATGGTAAACTTGAATTAAAGAATTTTTTTATTATTATCTTTTTTAGTACGATTAAATTTAATAATTTAGCTGTTGAAAACGATGAGATTCCAATAACTATTGAAACTAGCTTGATTTTCTGTGATTATAGTTTTCCTTCCTATATTTTACATTCTTGGTATATTGAACTTAGTATATTACGTTATTGTTGTAATGATCTTTTTTTTATGTCTGCTCGCTACGAGATACGTGCGGCTAGCTTAGAAGATTTCGTGTGTTTGTCCCACCAAATCACTCGGTTACCACTAACAACACTTTGTAGTTCTCGATTCCTTGATCTTTATTCTTGCCTAGATTTATACTGTAATTTGATCGGCCCTTGACGTGTTCGCACTCCCTTCGTGGAACTGGACCCTCGCCTGGTACAGCCGCGGTCGCACGGCTGTGGGCTTAGGGGCTTAGTGCCCGTTGAAATGTGGACGACGCGGAACGTAATCAAAACGGCATGACCCTCCATTGGAACAGCCCCTTCCCTGGGACCGTGAAGCCCCGGTTTGATTCTTCTAAAGGATTCTTGGGGTAGTATCTTTGCTTAATAGCATTATCATCCTTCATGGTTATCGTGTGCTAGGCTATACTTGATGTTCCAGTCATAGAGTGAATTTCCGCGAGCTCTGTTTCCAGGAATGTATCCATGTTCTCCTCTTCGCCGTTCCTTTGGACTTCTGCAACCGACAACTTCTCCTCGAGCCACCCATTGTGTCTGCCTCTGGCCGGTATCCGGAATCCGTGACCGGCTTACGTGATCTCGTCCCCGACTTGCGTGAGGTATTTTTGGTATTATCAGTTGGCTTAAGGAACTCAACTAATATCTGGAGCTATGCGTTGATTTCGCAGTACCTTTCAACCTAACCTGGAGTCGTATTCCGCCAGCTCTTCGCTTATGAAGCTTGCTGTCGCCCCGGTGTCGATCGTGGCCTTGTACGTGTCCCCACCGATCGCTACCGCTGCGGACAACTGCTGCTTCTCTTCGATTAACTTTCCAGTTAGTTTGGAAAGCCGGCCCCGCCTCTCTGCGGCTGGGATTCCATTCCGTACTCCGGACTACTATGCTTCCCAACATGGGTTTGGTTCTGACCCGAGTTTCCCCAGGTATCGTTCAATTGTGTCTCAGGCTGGTGATTGGCGGCCTGCATAGGGTTGTGGTTTTTCGTCTGGACTGGACCGGGGTAGATTGCGCCCACTGTTCCTGGGTCTGTGTGCCTAGATCGCCTGCGTTCTCCCCTCCCCACACACGTGACAAGTGGCTTTGTTGCGGCTGAATTTTGTCTCTTCCGCGAAGGCTTCCCGTTTTTTGTTCAGCTCCTCGTACACGTCTACCAGGATCATAAGTGCCTCTAGGTCGTCCACGTGGTGGGATCTCAACGCTATTCGGATGTCTGTCGTGCAGTTCTCCTTGATGATATTTTGGAGCCTTTCCCTGCATCAATTCCGGCATTGCTCGGGGGATTATGTTAAGGTCCAAACCATACGTGTTTGCGGACCACCCCACCTGTGCCAGCAATTTGAGGTGTTTTTTCTTCCGTCAAAGCGAAAAGAGCAGTCCCTAACATGTTTGGCTATTTTTGCGTAATCCGGCTGGCTAGGCCTGGGTCTTTCTGGACTTGGCCTTCTATCCCTGCTCGTCTTTCTATGTTGACCTTCCTGCTCCATTTCCTCCATGCTCAGGCTTGCTATGAGGTCTTCACCATCGGGGTTCGTCAGCTTTATTCTTGGGCCTGGTCTGTCTGAATATACTGCCTCTAATTCTGTCCAGATTGCTGCGAGCTTTGGATCATTTTCAGTCTCTGCGTAGTACTCAGCCAGGGCTTTTCGCATGTCCTCTGTTCTTCCAGACAGCGATATGCGCAACCTCTATGCGACATATGGGAAATCCTCTTTTTAGATCTAACTGCTTTTTTTTTTGTATACTGCTAGGATAAAAACAATTTTTGGAGCCAGATGTAACGAAATAATTTTCTTGGTCTGCTTGCTACGGGATACGTGCGGCTTGCTCAGAAGATTGCGTATGTTCGTTCCACCAAATTTGTATTAAAATATGATCACCCGGTTCACTGGCTCTCCCGTCGTGGACCTGGACCCTTGCCTGGTACTGCCGCGGGATGCGTCACAGTTCCCAGAATAGGGTGAACAAGTGCTGGGCTCTCAAGGCGTACACCTCGCTAGCCGTAACCTCCTGTCCCTTGCTCTGTCCCGGCCGGTCCTGTCAGACGCCTGTTCAGTTCCTGACGACGATCCGCGCAACGCCGCTGGGTGCCCGTCACTTGGGCTATGGATTGTCGTCGTACGCGGACTCACGGTAGCTAACGGCTGCGATCCCCAAAGCAAACGCCTGCTGAAACAACAACACGCCAACCCCATGTCTGCTCTGACTGGTGGCGCCGGTGCCTGTTCGGTTCGCATGGACACACCAGGCAATCGGGTGGTTAACGTACGACACCATCGACCGAGTCTTCACCACAATTTGGGCATCCTCTTCGGAACCTTGTTAGGTTTTGCCCCGCCTGTCGATTGCTTCCGGACAAGTCGGAGACTTTCCTTGTCCCGAACGACTCGACGTAGCGATCTTGTTCCTTGCTGACTATCACGGCTGTAGCTCCCATGCTGAATTTGTTTATTTACGTTGTTTACTCGTATACTCGTTCTCCTTGACTGTCTAACTTTCAGCGTTCGGCCTGCTTATATAGGCCTCCTTCAATGGTTTATCCCTCTTATCTCCAGTCTCCGGATCCAAAGCTCACGATTTTACCGGCTTACTGGCCCGGTCCAAAGTTCAACTTGTACCGTAATTCACCTTCAAACCTTCTGTCTGTCTTTCAGTCTTTCAAACTCTCTTTCTCCTCGGTTTCGCACTGCCGTTACTACGCCCTGTCCATGCGACCATCTGCATTTGTGAGGAGATTTAACTCCTCACAGAGCATATTACATATTTATAAGTACATATGGGCACCGCCATACATATTTACATTCGATTGCCAGTTATATTCGCTGTTGCTACGCAGGCAATTTGCCGGTAAGAACAACAACTACAAAATGGTTTAGGGTTCTGTTGCATCTCATCGACGCTTGTTACCTATTTCCCAAGTAAATTGGACTTCTACCAAGCCAAAGCCCTATCTATTAAACCGACAAAAAAACTCGATGTAATTTTATTAAAACGCGGATTATGTTAATCAGTTTGATGAAGGTGGTTTACCCAGTAAAGCGATTAGAATGAATCAATTCGTTAAGCTTGGTGTTTGATTCGGCGCAGACATCGTTGAAGTGACCATCGGATTGCATTTTCCGCAGTTTTAATGGATGTTTGGGGGAAACTAAACCCAAGATTAGCTGCTCATCTCAAGTCGCAATTTCTGGCTTCAACCTCTGCCAAGACCAAATCCATTGACACCACTAACATTGCGGATCTTTTTTTTCGATCTAGGAAGCCTCGGTTGCAAAATCTGAAAATTGGAGACCAAACGCTCGCTAGAACCCTCAAAAGCCAAATTAAAAAAAAAGGCAATGAATTTACTGATTAATTGATTTGAAAATAAAGTTTTACACTTTTATGCACATGTTCAGTGCAATATTTGGTTTAATTCAATTCGAAGCCTGGCCACCACGCAACAAATTTTGGATGGACTTCTAATTCACATCGTTTCTCGAAAACTGATCAGAGGGCGCCGAAAAATGGGAGGGGAATTATCAATAATAGGATACTATTGCAGTCATTTTTGGAGAAGAGGATGATAGCAAACTTGGATCAAGCCTTGATAACTCAAACACCAAGCCAGCAGCAGGGAACAAAGTTGCACAAATATATCCAAAAAAAACGTATTTTTCTGCTACTAACTCAAATCAACCGTTATGTTTATTTTGTGATGTTAGTGATTAGTATTTGCCAGAGTGCTCTTAGTTTTTAAATTTGTGTCAGAATTTTCGATATAGAGAAGCGGAGAAGTTGCAACTTTGCTTTAACTGTTTGCGCAAAGCGCATACTTTGCAGCGGTGCATGTCGACTCACTGCAGATATTGTCGCATGAAGCACCACTTATTATTGCATATGAATCATAGCCCATCCGCACTATACATCTCATTTTTAACTCCATCATGTGACCCAAGCGTGAGCTCTCAGCCATCGCAACCATCGTCATAGCAACCTGATCATCAGTTAGCAAGTCCTCCATCAAACACATCAAATATTATACCGATCGATTAAGTGTTTCTTCCAACTGCTATTATTTATGTAAGAAATAGAAATTGTGCCTTTATGCCTTGCCGAACAATTTTAGATACAGCCTCTCAGCTAAGCTTTATAACTTCTCGCTTAGCTGGTCAACTGAATCTCCAGACTTTATAAAAAAATTTAAAAATACCAGTTCTCAGTCTACCCTTTTTAAATATTTAAGTGCTCTGCTACGTTTTACCATGCTTAATGCTCATTGTTACAAGAACTGTTTAAACCGTTTTAAGTCCAGTTCGCGTAGGATCCATATCGGTTTTATAATTTCGTTAACACTAAGCGCAAAACTATATTTTACCCTTCCTCGCGATTTTTCTTGAAAATACTGCGGTAACATCGGATAAGGCAATAGCCTATTTTCAAGAGTTTTTCAAACGGCATATTCCACGTTACCTCATTCCGCAGTATTAAAGTCGAATTTAATATTTTGTCCCACAAACGAAAGCTCACTGCTTTACGATCTTCAGCGTGTTAAGCCTGTCTATTCGCCAGGTCCCGACGGCTGTATGCTTAAATTCTGTACGGAAGCCTTGTGCACGCCTCTACAGAAATTGCTTATATAATCTCTTAATCTTCCCAGTTCGCCCATATATGGGAGGAGTCCTTTGTGATTCTTCTCCATAAAAATGGTTACAGCTTTGTAGGTCATTTATTTCACCATGTCAGCATAGTTTTATGATACGCAGATCAACAAACACTAACCTTTTAGAGCTAACTTCCCTGGTAATACAGGGCCTCAAAAACAATCTCCAAACAGGTCATCTACACTGACTTTAGTAAAGCATTTGAATCTGCTAATCATTTTCTTTAGTAAGAAAACTTTAATTAATGAATTTCCCTGGTGATCTTCTAAATTGGATTTTAAGTTATCTGACTCAGCGGGTCCTTTTTAAAAATTCCCTTTCTTGTACTCTCCGAGTCACATCCGGTGATCTTCTGTCGTGTCAAGCCAAGACACGCGACTTATATTCTAGTTAATGCATTTTGGACAGAATATATAGTCAATTAGACCAGGGGTGTGCTTGGTCTTATAAAAAGGTGGTTAACGGAATTTGATGATTCTTACATGACTAACACCTTATTCATTTCACTAGTCCGTCCGATTCTTGAGTATGGATCGCCTATTCGGAGGTCACAATAGGTAGTTCACTCGGACCGCATAGAATCGGATCAAAAGAACTTCTTACTTTTTTCCTTACGGCGCCTAATTTGTGATGGTAACCTTATATTACCTCCTTATTTCAGTAGACGGAGATCCAATAATAGCTGGCCAGTCCTAAAAACGATCTTATCGCGATTAATCTTGTCGGTTTCGCCTGCTCCTGAGTGGCTGCTGCCTTTTCAGGATCAGTTGTGGCTCCGTTTTAAGTCACTATTAAGCCGAGGGAGTCTCATCTCTCGTAAATCGGTCATATTGGCCTGGCTTAGTCTTTTCCGAAAAGTTGATGACATCGTCCACAAACACTTAGCACGATCTCCCGATCTGTTCTTTTAAAACGTCGTAAATTGCCCTTTGAAAGATACTACCCGCGTTTATAAGTCCAACGGGCAAACGGCAAAAATCATTTTTTTATTCATTGACTGAAAAGGAGCCTTTTCGCGATCTTCCTCGCCGAGGTGACTTTATCCGAACTTTAGATCCAGGGTTGTAAAATCACCGGCATCATTATACCCATTACTCGTAAAGTAAAAAGTTGTATTAGATTCGTTAAAAAGTATGTAACAGGCAAAAGGAAGCGTTTCCGACCATATAAAGTGTATATATTCTTGATCAGGATCAATAAAAGACGACTCTGTCGGTCCCTCAAGATCTTAGGAACTATAAAAGCTAGAGGGTTGAGATTAAGCATGCAGACTCCAAAGACATAGACGCTGCGTAAGAGTGGGCGTGGCAACATGGGTCAACTAACTAGACGCAGCACAAACCACCCAAAACTGCCACGCCCACACTGAATTTTTTTTTCTTTTTTTTATTAGTAGTGTAAATTTTTATCGATCTGCAGAAAAACTTTTTGCCATGCCCACAAACCGCACAAAATCGCCACGCCCACACTTTTGAAAAATGTCCGGATATTTTTTCACATATTTTTTAGTCTTGTAAATTTCTCTCGATTTGCCAAAAATCTTTTTGCCTTTGACCCGCCGACTTTAACGCCCACAAACCGCCAAAAACTGTTAGTGTGAAATTTCACATTCGCACCTAACAAGCTGAGTTACGGGTATCAGATAGTCAGGGAACTCGACTATAGGTTTTTTTATACCCGTTACTCGTAGAGTAAAAGGGTATACTAGATTCGTTGAAAAGTATGTAACAGGCAGAAGGAAGCGTTTCCGACCATATAAAGTATATATATTCTTGATCAGGATCAATAGCCGAGTCGATTTGACCATGTCCGTCTGTCCGTCCGTCTGTCCGTCTGTCCGTCCGTCCGTCTGTCCGTCTGTCTGTCCGTATGAACGTCGAGATCTCAGGAACTACAAAAGCTAGAAAGTTGAGATTAGGCATACAGACTCCAGGGACATAGACGCAGCGCAAGTTTGTCGAATCATGCTGCCACGCCCACTCTAACGCCCACAAACCGCATCAAACTGCCACGCCCACACTTTTGAAAAATGTTTAAATATTTTTTCATTTCTGTATTGGTCTTGTATATTTCTATCGATTTGTTAAACAACTTTTTGCCACGCCCACTCTAACGCCCACAAACCGCCCAAAGCTGCCACGCCCACAGTTTTGAAAAATGTTTTGATATTTTTTCATTTTTGTATCAGTTTTGTAAATTTCTATCGACTTGCAAGAAAACTTTTTGCCACGCCCACTCTAACGCCCGCAAACCGCCAAAAACTGTCAGTGTTGAAGACTCTCCTTCGCACTTTCACTAGCTGAGTAACGGGTATCAGATAGTCGGGGAACTCGACTATAGCGTTCTTTCTTGTTTTATACTAGGCAAGGCGTACATATCTAGAATGGTTTTCTCGATCAGAATCCTGAAATCGATTGCTAAACAATTTTTTCTACCTTTTTTTTTTATCGACAACCCATGTTGGCTTGATGTATGGCGTCCTCGATGGAGTAATTATTTTTGCCTTAGGCAGTCCTTGAATTTATTTTTCAACAAACTTTGCATTGCTCATTGGGTGTAGTTACGTTTTAGAGTACACTGGGTTGTTATCATCAGAGCGAGTAGTTCGCACAATATTTGTGTTATACGGCAAGTTTTGTGAGGCGTCGGGGAAGACCTTAGGTCTTTTTTTCATTTTGATGAACTCCTTCTTTATCGATCCATGTCCTTTATGCTGACGTCGTCGCAGCCCAGAAACTGGAGGTAGTCTGATATAGGCCCATACGAAATTCTTTTTGCTTGCATATTACGGGTTGTAGTGTGCGTTGTTCGAAAGGTTTCAACCAACCGGTCTTTTAATAGCGGGTGGTAATTACTACTAAAGAGGACCTTGTACTTCCTTCGCTAGGGATGCGCACTCTTGCTATTCTCGGTTCTAGCTCACCGTAGGTCGGTGTTCTTTTAGCTTAGAATAGTACGAAACGCTACTACATTTAATAAGTGAGACTTATTCAAAAACATTATTCAAAGGTGGACTATCGATTATATAAAGAAATGGGTTTATGTTGATATGGGAATTTTGGAATTTTCCATGACCATTCTACTTAAAAAATCTACACTGTCCCTAGGCCAAGTTCAAAATAACTTTAGCACATATTTAAGAAAGCGTTCGACATAAGTATTCGACAAACCATTAAATCTATTTATTTACAAATTATTATTGTTCGTTTATCTTCAATTATAATTCCATTTGTGTAAATTTAGTTCCATTAAATTTCTGTTCCATTAAATTCTTGCTTGCAAACTAAAAATCTTAACCTAACGTATAATTATTCTAGTCGTTTTCTAACTCTCCATTTTCATTTATATTTAGCAAGTAAAGTAAAGTATATAAAATAAGTAGATATACGTAATTGAATATTAAATTAGCAAATATAGTTATATAATCTTCAGACAAATGCAGACCTTATTTTAATTTTGACGATCGAATTGCATTTTATAGAATTTGAATATAGGTATTTCATAATTATGTATTTATCGATGTTTTTTAATACGACCTTAAATATTCACTCCATGATACGCGTAAAGTTGGGCCCAAGTTCACGTTGACATTGTCGAGCTGTAGGTCAAATTTTAAAGGTCCTAATTTAAATACCTATTTAAATGCGAAAAAATCCGTCAATCTGCGAGTATTTAATTCATTAATAATTTCAATACAAAAGAAATTCAATAATCAAAACAAAACAACGAAATGGAACTGCAGTACTGCAGCGATAAGACCTTAGGAGTCCGCTGGCGGCTACGCTTGCGCTGCGATAAGACGGAATCATTACCCGCTGGTCATATGAGGTGATCCTCACTTCTTACGTTGATGATGTTCAAATATAATTAAATTCGATCTGCCCCGTCTAAAACTCTGAACAGCATAATATTTCGGATGAGCTCTAGCCTTCCTTAGCCAGTCAGCATTCGCATGTGGCAGATGTCGTAACTTTTTGGCTGGAGGTTATGTCGGCCTCTTGACCTCTTCTTGGAGCTTCTGCGGTCAAAAGACGAGCTGATGCCTGGGGTCGGCGAGACGGGGAAGAAAAGTCGGCGGTAGAGCAAAAAAATGCGCTTATCGAGGCCTTGGCCTTCGTGCTTCTTGGGGTCAAATCCCTATGAAAACTGGGTTAGAATTCGAGTTCACTATTTCGCACTTCTTTACCTTTCTTCTTCTGTTCTTCTTTCACAAAAATCGCACATTGAAATTTATTGAAATATTACACTCTTGTTTTAATAGGCTTAAATATATATAATTATATATCCACGAGGAAGTGGAGTTTAATTGGGCTACGTCAAAAATGTGAGCGTTCGACAAGCGGTTTTATCTAATAATGAATTGAGCTCTGGGAAGCTGCATGCCGGTGGCCGCGCTGTGCAATCGTACGATCATTTCTAACCTGTGATTGGTCTAAGACATTTCTCTCACTTTTTGTGTTATATAAAAGCTACTATAAATTTGAGCGAGGGTGTCTTGAAAGTTATGGCAGGGTAAAGCTTTAGCTGGTAACTACACCCAAAGATAAGGGTAACGAGACTATTTCAAGGAAGCCTTATCTGAAGAAACTCCTTGTTTCCTACCTTGTATATCCTTCAAATGGAATACTCCGAATTTCTTTCCTTTCTAATCCTCTAATTCATAGTAGTACGAGCTGCTTTTCTTATAAACTATAGCTGGAATAAATACGGGTGCCAATTAACTACTGATTTTCTTTACGACATTACTTTCTTCATGAGCTCGGTTTAGGTTTAGTTTAGCTTGCCGTCTCTGTAGTTGTAGAGCCTCCGGCTTAGATAACCGATTTAGGAGCGGTGAACTTCTTAAGAGGTAACAAAAAGTGAAAACGAGTGTTTTGGTCAACGACAATGTGCAAACCTATGTGACCGTTTTTGTGCGAGGGTATGGACCTAAGAGGTCAATGTATACTTTTTGGAATGGCCTGTTAACGGTATTCCCATTGGCGGTTTTAGAACCGTGATTGGACTTTTACATTACATTGGACATTACACAATTAGATATGTAGTTGTGCATTTGCGTAACCATGCAAGGCCAAAACAAATCTTTTTAGTTATTTTCTTTTTTTTTTCAGCAGTTTTACTCTTACCACAATGAGATGAACTTGGTGCATCATGAGCTTGTAACCATATATCGGGTACTCAAGCTGAAGGTACCCATAGTTTCTTGCTTTATATCGCCCGATACAAAAATAATTATTTCTTAAATATATTCATCCCTGATTTGTAGATCGGGAAATCTTGACTGACTGTTAGATAAGTCCAAGTATTGCGTGGATTTGAAATGTGGAGAATCTGGGTCCGTTTTGACAAAATTCATCTTAAATCTGGTGTTATAAGAATTGGCGAGGCAGTAAGACATGATTTCAAGTTTTCAAAAGCTATTCATTCCATTCAAGCG
Source organism: Drosophila santomea (assembly GCF_016746245.2). Lineage (NCBI taxonomy): Eukaryota > Metazoa > Arthropoda > Insecta > Diptera > Drosophilidae > Drosophila > Drosophila santomea. The sequence continues at coordinate 576,619 of NW_025319013.1, forward strand.
TATTCTTCTTTTTAAGTAGTTCCGTCAAGGGAACACTAATAGCGGCAAAGTTTTTTACAAACCGTCGTTACCATCCCGCTAACCCTAGAAATCTTCGCAACTACTTAATTGCTTAATTGTTGGTTGCGGAAATTCTACTATCGCTTTAACTTATGTGGGTTGGTTCTTATTTGTCCATACCCAATTATAAAACCGTGATATATGATCTCCTTCATACAAAATTTAGATTTGCTGACATTGATAGTGAGATATGCTTTACGTAAGCATAAAGCTATTTCCTGTAGTAAACGCATATGTGATTCAAAATCCTCAGACAAAACTAATAAATCCAAATAAACAAATACTCTATTCTTGAGATGAGCCGGAATTACTTGATCCATAAGACGACAAAGAGTTTGGGTCGCGTTACAGAGACCAAAGGGCATCATTTTGTACTGATATAGCGGTCTATTCGGTATTGTAAGCGCAGTGTATTGCTTAGAATTTCGTCGATCGGTATCTGCCAGTATGCATGCTTCATGTCGATACCACTTATGAATTTAGCTGGCCGTCTATATGAGGTAGGGGATATGCGTCCCGATGAGTAACCTTGTTTACCTCTCTAGAATCATGACATAGAAGGTTCTTGTCTCCTTTCCTTACTAACACGCAGTTACTGCTCCAAGCGCTAGTTTACTCTTCGATAACATCTAAGGTTAGAATGTTATCCACTTATGCACAAGCGCTAAAAAGGTCTAAATAAATTATCCAATGAATCGATATTGTTCCTCAATTTCTAATCTACTTAATCGTAGAGATAGCCTACATCTAATGCGAAAAAACGGAAACTAATGGGGCAATGAACCGATCATTTGTCATTAATGCTATGTTGAGTTACGTACAAATTACAGACATCCAAACAGACACTACTCAAGCATGCATATTAAATATATTTGGTTTCCCGTATCTCTTGCCTATTATCCACTGAAAACATTTGACGGAATATCAGAATTGAAGTCCTACTTTTTGAAAAGGTCCAGGCACGAGCGTAAAACGATTTTCAGATCTGTTTGAAAGACTAACTCTGATCTGAGATTGTTTTACGTTGGGTGCTGGACAAAAAGTATACACACACACACTCAATGGTTATTCAATTAGCTGCATATATCTATATGGTATGTTGTTAATAATTTAGTGGTTTAAGCATTTCGTTCGGAGCTTTCGTAGTCTAATGCATATTCTAATAATACTTAAAAACACGAAGCCTGTTTGAATTTTAATTTACTTTTGGATTTCGGTTGCATTCATTATACTCGTAGTTTGCTGCTGTTTTGCCATTCCGCCGCTATCGCTTTCGAATCAGAACTGCTGCCGCCGATCTAATAGAACTTGTACAAAATTTAAATTCCATACAAACATGCTCAACAATGCAGACAAATGACTTTGATTTACGTTTTGTTCCGTTCCTTAACAACATTTATCAAAAATATAAACTACAATTAAAATGATTCCTCAGATATGACATACAAACACCAATATGCTCATACTTATACATCCTAACATCTAGTTCTGTTCTGCGTAACTTGTGCCTGACAGTCTCTTTCTTAACCAACCCCAAAAAGAGAGTGAGATCGATCCGTAGATGGACCGATCCCGATTCAATTCGATTCCGTTCAACATTCATAGAGAGCTCCTAACAATCACAAAAGTAATAGTAGCCATAATACGATTACGAGTACATGTAATACGTGTATGTGGTGGCCGCCTTCGGCACCAGCATGCATTGCCATTTATTAAACATCACTTACACTTAGCACTACTCAAATGGTGGAGTTACTTTACTTTTGAATTTCCATCTCAGAATTTTTCTTACATTTTTGGCGTCCTGCTTCCTTCTTTTTATTTTTTGTTTATTTTGCTTGTTTTGTTTCTTTTGTTTGGTGACACGAGACTTTGGCCCAAAAAACTAATCACAAATGGCGACACACGCAAAGTGCCCAACTACATATACTATATCGGCAATGTTAACATACATAAATTTATAAATTTATATATATATAGAGCGAGATAACAAAGCAAGTGTCATGGGGCACTTAACGCCCAGTTTGGATATATATGTAGAGGGTTAGAGCACAGTTAATTGGCGGTATAAATGGTTTACATATCATATCGATCTGGAGTATCGCAAATAAAACTGCTAGTATAGTTAGTTTTGATAGCTCACTGTGCTATGGTTACACACTGTATCTTATAGGTTATATATAAATAATTTTTGTTTTTCCACATTCCTCTAGAGTTGTGTTGTTGCTCCTTACCCGAGATTTAAATATGTAGAAATATATATTTAAAAAACTTGTATCGGTTTTCCATTTTTGTGGTTGCACAGTCTATTAGATTCTCAATTCATCAATTTGTTTATCAACATACATTCACATATATATTCATTTAAAAATTAAATAGTTTACCACTACAATATATAGATCTCAGGGGTGGTCGGGGGCAGGAAAAGAAAGGATGAGAGAGGAAAGGAAAATCGGAAAATCGGGGTTAACAACATCGCATCTGTTCAGATCGAAATATAACCAATGCTAAGCTAGAAATGCTAAGAAAATAAGGAAATAAGAAAATATTCAAATCAAATGAAAGTAAAATAAAGCAAACAGTTTGTTGGTTCTTTTTGTCAGAATAAGTATAAAATCTTTAATGGTTTTTCAGTTGGTTTTTGTGGCATTTGTTGGGTTGTGTTTTGTTTGGGCTTTTACAACATTTTCGTGGAGCAGATGTATGCTGTCTATTGTTTATAGTTTGTTATAATTAAAATAGTCGTAATTATGTGTGTTGTGTCCCATGTTGTGTGTTTGTAGTTCGTTTGTTGTATAACATTTAAAAATGTAATAATAATAATAGTTGATAAACATAAAAACAAAGTTATGCAAGCACAAAATACAAATAAAACTTATTTTTCAGAAACTGCTTGTGCACGCTAAAATGCTAATAATAAATACATTTAAATAGTACGCATTAGGCCGTAATAATTACCATCAATTTGCCGTATCTTATGTGTTTCAGTTTTAGTTTAAGTTTTATTTTCAACAATTTTTATATAAAAAAATTTCAACAGTTTTTGTGTATTTTTTTAGTTTACTTTTTCTTGGCTGTCAAGTAAAAACGTACAATACTATGTTTAAACCCTTCATCGTTATTACAGCTACCGTTACATCGATACATTATCTTCAATACAATAGGTCAATTAAAGTCAATTAAGAATACAACAAGAAAGAACTAAAAAAAATATTTTTGTATATTTAATAATCTCACTTAAGTAAATACACACAAAACATAAGTAATTATCAAATAATTCAAATGATAGGTCAAGCAAATCAGAAATTACACAGAGCAAAGCGTTTTTTCAAAACAAACAAGAGAACGGGAAACTATTTTAGTTAAATACTACGTGTTTAATACAATAATGTTAAATTGTAGTCAAGAAATTTATTACCTGCTTATGTGTGGGCGTGTCAATGGGGACGACATGGGTTCAAGGTGTAGGGTTCGCGTTCCAAGCAAAAACCAACAAAAATACATATTGATTACTTTTAAAATTACAAAATAAACATTTTTTAAATGCTGTTCCTGTTAATATTGCGTTTGTAGTCTCAAAAAGTTGTGTTCCCTTGCCTTAATAGTATATTCACTTTAAATATCTAACGACCTAACTTCCTTTTAACTAACACCTAAAGAACACTTTTGCTAGCTCTGCAATCATTTGAGGCCTATGCCTATATTCCTATTCAAGTAAATGCTTTAACTAAATCATTGCAAGTAAGAGTCCATGTACATACAGTGCGTAACAGAGCAAGGATACGTAAATGTCCTTCGAATGTCGGAACAACCTATTAGATCCCGATTGTTGCGCACTGTGTGGCTTTCGTATTTAGTCCCTATTACTGTCAAGAAAGAAAACATAAATAAGCAATTGGTCTGGCTTGGCTGGGTATTCCATATTCGCGGTTTCTTCTTTATAACTATAAAATTATTTGAGATTTTTGATTTACTGATTAAAGTGTTTATCGTATATTAATAGGCATATGTATTTGTATAATTATAATAGTTATAAATGTTTCAAGTCTTCTGCGCTGATTGCCAACTTTTAGTTAAATGTTACTTTTAAATACTCAATTAGATCTATGCACACCCTTAAGATAATTCGATTTCGCACTCCAAGTTACCACTAACTGCGAGGGAGGAGGGGTAGAGCTTGAAAAACATTTGCTTGGTGTACATAAATATCACCTTATTTTGTTTAATATACACATTTCAATGTTTATTTAAATTCAATTTGACAAAAAATAATTTTTTTTGTATAATATAGTAATATAGTTTGGGGCAAAAAAACAAATTCGTCCGTGTTTCTTTCGAACAAATAAAATTATTTAAAAAAAAACAAATGCCTAAACAAAAAATAGTTCAACAATCAAGAACAAAAATTTCAACTATTTTCAGTGCGTTTAGTCGTTTTTGCTTAAATTAAAGAAACGGAAATGGGTTTTGTCTGCATTATTATTAGGGGTATTCATCCTTATTTTCCTCTGTCGTGGGTACAATAAAACAATGAAAAACATAAATTCTAAGCGAGTATAAAAATTGTGAATTGTTGTTTGTGTCGCGGATCGGGTTGGGTTGATTTCGTAAAGAAGTAGCAAACATGTCTAAGAATTAATTAATGTATACATATAAATAATCAGTAATCAATAAGTGGTATAATCAAAAATAATTTATAAACGTAAAAAACAGTTATATAATATATAATGTATCAAATGTGTATGCAATCAAAAATAATAATAACAAACAATTTGCGCAATCATATATCTAAGAATTACAATCAATTATTAATTAATTAATGCTCGATACGCGGCTCCATTTCTTTTCGACATTGCATAAGCGGTTATTTGTTAAGTTTATTTTAAATAAACTTCTTTTTTCTTTAATTTTTTCTTTTTTTTTGCTTGCAGTCGGCAACGAACATAAAAAAGTGGAGGGATTTTTGCTGGTATTTATATAGTTAAAAGTGTAATTTCTTTTGTTTGTTTCTGGTGTTTTTGCTTGCTTTTGTTTGGTGCGCTTCTAATCGACAGCCAAAACGAATAAGAGACGACTTGCACGCGAGATAGGAGGGTTTGAAGTGAGAAGTGTGCGCATTTTTTAGTTTATCAATCCACCGTTCCATGGTTTCCTGGGAATCTTCAAATGCTTCATTTTCTCCTTGCTTGCGTTTTTGGATTCCCTCCCAAATATCATAATCTGTCTCAATATCTACGAATCTTTTACTAAATTCGCCACAAAATGTGTTCCAATCGAAATTCGGATTGTTTCGATAAAACTTCCAATACCAATCTCTTGCTTTTCCGTCAAACAGAAGGTACAAATGGTCACATAGACGTCTATAATCATTACCTAGATTATCCTGTAAATGAATTCCATCGAACTTTAATCCCCATTTTTTAATAATTCCTGATACTTTTTCCGGGCTAACATATGAACTTGCATTGCTCCTGCTTACGCCTCTTTCTTCTACATTATTGTCTGAATTCTGAGAATACCGATTTTGATCGGAATCGTTCCTGCTCAGATCTGTATTTGGTTGGATATTGTCAGGTATGAAAATTGTATGTGTGCGCTGAGGTAATTGCAAGTTGTCCAAATGATTCCTAATAGATGTCTTTATAGTCTTCCCTAAATAAGAGGTAAGGTTATCCATAAGTTGAGTCTGTTGTTGGCTAAAAGAAACTGTATAAAGTTCATCAACTCTTGAATACTAAGGGCCATACTGGAAGTCGTTGGAGATTCTGATAAGATCCTATTCAAATTCTCTCTGTAAGTATTTCTTGTAGACACTATTCGTCTAGGAGGTGTACCTCGGATCCTGCCTGATCTGGTATTTCTCATTAATGGGTAAATATCATTGTTATCCTGACATTCGCTTACACCGGATTGCAGAGGTTGCAGCATCTAAGTCAGCAAACAAGGGGTTATTAGGGTTTTTTTTAAGTGATTTATAATGCACTTTTTATGAAATGTATGTCTATGTACGATGTTGTTGCTGACAAAACTGTTGGTGTTAAGATTTCTATACATATGGCACAGTTATTTTCAATGCCTTGTTACTATGCCTGCATTACTATGCTTGGCTGCCATCTTACTGTTATTAAGATATGTTGTAATTGTATTTTTATTGGTTTGTCTTTCTTTATGTCGATCACTTCTATCAGAATTTTATTTGTATCTCTATTTGTTAGTGGATTGTAACTGGTCTATTGCCTAATGCTGTTGTTTACTTGAAAAACGTAAGTGTAAGGGTAATGTAAAAATTGTAAATAAAGTTGAGTAAAGAAACGTATGGAGATGAGCTTCCGTGGATTCGAAACAGTTGCCTTTGGTCGATCAATTCCCTTTCAAATTAAATCGCATGTTTCTAAATTTTACTATCTCTTCCAAATCGGTGCTCTCAATCCAATATGTTAATTTATTGAAATTAGTTATATAGTATTTTAAATGTGGATGTATTAGTCTTGAGCTTAGTGTGCTTTAACAAGTTTTATTGACGCGACTGAACAAACGATTTGACCGGACTTGAGACAAAATTTAAACGACTTCGATAAAGTGCCTGATGTAGTTAGGTGCTTACGAGAATTTTCTGATAACCGAACCGAATTTAATTCATGGAGAAAGTCAGTGGAGAGAGTATCCTAGTATCCGTTCTAGGCAAATTAATTATATGACTAGGCCCAGGTTCGAAATGGTAAAAGGCCACCTGCACCATACCAAGCAATAGGCGATAAAAGACCAAGACACTTTAACATCGAGACATATGACAACGAACAAATTGTCATGACCGAAAAGGACTACGCTCAAATCATGGAACAGGAAAGCGCAGTAGGAGAATTCGATGAGACCCTACAAGAACACATAGATAGGGAAGACGTATTAGTATCAGACCAAACGGAAGAAGAGCCTACAAATTTCCATTTTTTAGAATTACCCGCTCTTCCTTGCCATACTTCGAAGCAAATTTAGGGGGCGGGAAGACATTAAAAATTTTACTTGACACGGGATCAAATAAAAACAAGAGAGAACGCTATAGTCGAGTTCCCCGACTATCTGATACCCGTTACTTAGCTGGTGGAAGTGCAAAGGAGAAATTTCCATACTGACAGTTTTTGGAGGTTTGTGGGCGTGGAAAATTTTTTTTTGACAAATCGATAAAAATTAACAAGACTAATACAAAAATGAAGACATATCAAAATATTTTTCAAAAGTGTGGGCGTGGCAACTTTGGGCGGTTTGTGGGCGTTAGAGTGGGTGTGCCAAAAAGTTTTTTGGCAAATCGATAGAAATTTACAAGACCAATACAAAAATGAAAAAATATCAAAGCATACTATACTCTACGAGTAACGGGTATTAACAACTCGAAGCAATCTCAGTAGGAGGTAGCATTAAAATAATCCACCATATAATAGCTAATTTGTTTAACATTTCCGACGTTCCCATTACATTTTTCTTACTTTCCACACTGAAAACTTTTGATGCTATTCTAGAAAACGATAGCCTGAAAGAATTGCAAACTAATATTTACACCAATATGAATCGAATGATGATTAAAAACCGTGTTAAATTACATATTAAGGAAATGAACTCGTGGCAGTGAACAGTGAACCCGTACGGACCATATGACTCCACCACAAATCAAAGAACTAAACAAGCTGACCAATAAATACCCACAACTCCTTTCCAGACCGAACGAAAAGCTAACACTCGTAACTAACGTCAAAGCGAATATACGGACAAAATCGGACGAACCCGTTTATTTAAAATTTTACCAATACCCTATGTCTCTCAAGGAGGAGGTAGACAGACAAGTAAAGGAACTTCTCAATGATGGCGTCATTCGACCCTCAAAGTCACCCTACAATTCACCAGTGTAGATTGTCCCCAAAAAACTGATGCATCGGGAGAAAAAATATATAATATGGTTATAGACTACCGCAAATTGAATAAAGTAACTATTGCGGATAAATATTCCATACCTTTCCATACCATCAATGAGGTACTCTTGCAACTCGGAAACAATAAACTGTTTTCCGTACTCGATCTCAAAAGTGGTTTCCACCAAATACCGCTGAGAGTGTGCGATATCGAGAAGACAGCCTTTTCTGTCAATAATGGCAAATACGAGTTTACACGACCCTTTGGGCTCAAAAATGCTCCGTCTATTTTTCAACGTGCTCTGGACGATGTTCTCAGAGACCACATAGGAAAGATATCTTAAATCTATATAGACGATATTGTGGTTTTCAGCAAAGATGAGAAAACACATTCACAAAACTTGGAGACAATTTTTAAAACTTTTAATGATGCTAACATGAAATGTCAGCGGGGCAAGTGCGAGTTTTTCAAATCCAGGGTGGAATTCCTCGGATTTATAATCTCTTATAAACGGATTGAAGCCAATCCAGCTAAAGTCACAGAAATTGCCGAGTTTCCAAACCCAAAAACTTTAAAGGAATTAAGGTCTTTCCTTGGGTTATCGGGATATTAGTGCTTTGATCTCTAAGGAGGTCATACTTAGTTATCCTGACTTTAAGAAGGTATTTTAATTGAGCAGTGCTCTCGCAGGATGATAAGCTTATATCCTTCTTGTCCAGGACATTGACAAAAGCGGGGATTGAAGACTCTTAGGAACTATATTTATGGTAGAGCCAAGGTCAAGATCTATACCGACCGCCAACCCTTGACCCATTCCTTGAGTAATTGGAATGGTAATGCAAGAATCAAAAGGTGAAAGGCGACATTGGAAGAATACGACTACGAGTTAGAATATAAACCTGGAAAAGCGAACGTAGTAGCAGACGCTCTGTCACGAGCCCCACCTAACCAGATCAATTCAGTAACTTCAACCCAGCATAGTGCCGAGAGTTCAACTCACGATTAATTTCCTAGCATGGAAGTCCCCATAATCGTATTTAAACACCAAATATTTTTTTTTACTTCGAAATCCGACCACTACAAGTTTAGTATTCCCTTCCCTACCTTCCATAGGCACGAGATTCGCAGGGAACAATACCACAAAGACGAATTAATAAAACTCCTCAAGACATACCTCAACCCATCAGTCATTAATGGCATACAAACCTCAGAACCAATTATGGGTAAAATTCAAATACCCAGTCCACTTTAAGAGATATAGAATTCGTTTCACACAATCAAAGGTAACAGATTTGGCAAACGAGGCCGACCAAGTTGAGAAAATCTTTAAAGTTCATAATAAAGCTCATAGGGATTTTCATTAAATTTTTCAAAAATGAAAAGGAAGATAGACGCGATAGTTGGGCAATGCAGAATTTGCAAAGAGGGAAAATACGACAGGCATCTCCCAAAACCCGGAATTAAAACAGACACCGCTTCCGAATTACCCAGGTCATATCATCCATATCGACATCTACTCTATCGAGAAGATGCTAGTGTTGACTGCAATTGACTAATTTTCCAAATTAGCTCAAGAACGAATAATTAAGTCTAAAGCGGTGGAAGACATTCGACTCCCATTGAGAGACCTTGTCTTGTATTTTGGCGTTCCCATGTACGTTGTGATGAACAACTCAATTCAGCCTCAATCAATTTTATGCTCAAAGATCAGCTTAACATTGAAGTTTTCCGAGTACCACCCTATAAGAGTACTGTTAATGGACAAATCGAAAGATTCTATTAAGGTGAGCCAGTCCCGAAGACTTCGAAAAAACAAGGCTGGACAATATAATCAGATTGAAAACAAAACAAGAGAGAATGCTATAGTCGAGTTCCCCGAATATCTGATACCCGTTACTCAGCTAGTGGAAGTGCGAAGAAGAGTCTTCAACACTGACAGTTTTTGGCGGTTTGTGGGCGTTAGAGTAGGCGTGGTAAAAAGTTTTTTGGCAAATCGATAGAAATTTACAAGACCAATACAAAAATGAAAAAATATCAAAGCATTTTTCAAAAGTGTGGGCGTGGCAGCTTTGGGCAGTTTGTGGGCGTTAGAGTGGGCGTGGCAACATGAATCGAAAAACTTGCGCTGCTTCTATGTCTCTGGAGTCTGTATGTTTAATCTCAACTTTCTAGCTTTCTAGTTCCTGAGATCTCAGCGTTCATACGGACGGACAGACAGACGGACGGACAGACGAACATGGCCAGATCGACTCGGCTATTGATCCTGATCAAGAATATATATACTTTATATGGTCGGAAACGCTTCTGCCTGTTACATACTTTTCAACGTATCTAGAATACCCTTTTACTCTACGAGTAACGGGTATAAAAAATTCGCCAACTAATCAATTTCGCCGACAAAAGTAGCATTTAAAAATGCTGAAAGAAGTCGTGAACTCCGAGGTCGTAAATGCGATACACTGCGACCTATCCACCCTTGCCAGCTTCCAACATGACTTAATTGCGCATTTCCCGGCTACACAGTTTCGCTATTTTAAGAATGTTGTAATGGACGTAACCAATAGAAACGAACAGTTAGAAATTATACACTAAAGCCAAAAAAGCCGGAGCTCCTCAACCGATAGGAAGCAATTCTTAACATGCGTTGACAAGTTCTCGAAGTTTGCAGTAGTACAACCAGTGGTGTCCAAGACAATAGTGGATATCACAGGGCGCTTGCTTCAACTTGTAAAGTTGTTCCCCAAAATCAGAAAAATATAGTGCGACAATGAGGCCGCCATCAATTCTGGAACTATCACCACTTTACTGAAAAACAGCTATCACATAGACATGGCAAATCGGTACCAATTTACAAGATAAAAAAAACCTGAAAAAATATCAAAAAATTTCAAATGTGGCAGTTTTGTCCGGCCCCGCTACATAGCACGTCAAACGGTCAAATGGAACGGTTCCACAGCACCTTGACAGAAATCGCCAGATGTCTAAGGCTAGACAAAAAAATCAGCGATACGGTAGAACTAATCTTGAGCGCAACGGTAGAATATAACAAGACCTAACACTCGGTCACTCAGGAGAAACCGGTCGAGATCCTGCACACGGGTTTCGATGATCGCTGCCTAGACATTAAGGACAGGTTGATAAAGGCCCAGCAAAACAAAATCGAAAGATGTAACCCAGCTAGGCGAAACCGTGTTTTTGAGGTAGGAGAAGAGGTATTTGTCAAAATCAATAAAAGGCTAGGAAATAAGCTAACTCCATTATGCACGTATCAAAAATTGCAGGCAGACCTGGGTACGTCTGTTCTTATTAAGGGGAGGGTGGTCCATAAGGACAACCTCAAATATATCCCCCCCATTTCTAATTGGCTAGTAAGCCATATTTTTTAAAAGTAAGCCAGTTTAGGTTAAAACACCGAGGTCTCACTCTACGTTTGGATTGCAGGTTCGACCTCAAAACGCTCATCACCCTAGCAGTGGAAAATGCACGGAATACCGACTTTTCTCACGCCAACTACATCCCAGTCGTAGATAGAGATGTGCTGGTGTTTGTACAACGTGACTGCCTGAGGCATTCGAGCAACCTTTCCGAATTTATTAATAAGGTAGATGAGACAGAAAAATTGTCCAAGTCTTTTCCGACGTTGATACAGATCATCTGAAAACCTTGTTGACCGTTCTAAAAATACAATACAGAATTGCGAGAAGTTTAGATTTCTTGGGGACAGCTATTAAGGTAGTTGTGGGATCTCCTGATGCCTCAGATTTCTTGAAAATCAGGGTGACAGATGCTCAGCTAGTGGACTCAAATTCCAGGCAGATTAATATAAGCTCAGAGCGAGGCACTGCTAGCAAAATATAAAATGCTCACAACATAAATTCAAAATTTAATTCTCACTGTAACATTGGCAAAAGCTAACATAACAAACCGCACGATCCTTGATCATGCCGATCTGAAATCACTTTTTGAACAAGACACCTCAATAGTTAGTTTATTCAAAGCCGCTAAAATTAGGGTTCTCCAGTCCGATGACATTATCCATAGACTATTGCCTATCCTAGAGTCAAAGTCAGATGTAAGAAAGTCCTCGTGTACCTGGTATCACAACAACAAGTAATCCACTCTTACAGCTGCCACGCCCACAGTTTTAAAATAACAACTTTTTGTCACGCTCTCTATAACGTCCACAAATGTTTTGATATTTTTTCAGGTTTTTTTTTAATCATGTAAGTTTCTACCGATTTGCCAAACAACTTTTTGCCCCACCCGCTCTTACACACGCAAGCCGTCCAAAACTGTCAGGTCCACAGTTTGGAACATTTTTTTAGTTGTTTCACATTTCATTTTTTTCCCCCTTTTCTATCAATATGCCAAAAAAGTGTAGAAATTTCTTGTACGATCTTCCAGTTCCGGGTCTCTTATAGTCGGGTAACTTGAATATAGCGTTCTCTCTTGATTTATTTTTGATTTTATAATTTGTACAGATATATTTTAATGAGGTCCCTTCGGGAACCTACCAATGTAATTGCCAATATAAACCTTTGTAGATTAATCTTTTGTCCATCAAATTTTAGCAACGCACTAAAAACATCTTTAATGTACGGCCTTATGGCAGCTGAATTGTCTGTCATTGTTGCGTTTTTTCATAGTTATTATTGTCAATGGTGTGTTGAGAATAGTACGTGATGAAACATTTTTTCAATGTTTTCCCCGTACGCTTTTTGGATTTGTGCGTATTTTTATAAAAAATTTTTATAATTAAGTACATTGACTCTAATCTAGTAGACTTTTTGCTGATGTGTCAATACTCTAGCTTGGTTAAAGAATTAATCCAATATTGGTTATTAAACCCGTTACTCGTAGAGTGAAAGGGTATATTGGATTAGTCTACTTTTCAACGTGCTCTGGACGATGTTCTCAAAGACCACATAGGAAAGATATGTTATATGTATCTATATAGACAATATTGTGGTTTTGAGCAAAGATGAGATATCACATTCACAAAACTGGGAGATAATTTTTAAAACAGTTAATGATGCTAACATGAAATGTCAGCGGGGCAAGTGCGCTGGCAGCGCAGTTGCGCGGCATTAGGTTAAGATATATGAAAACCTTTAAATGTAAATCAGACCAAGAATGACGGCTGAATAAGGCAGACGCCTTTCAACTTACTTTTTTATAATAAAGAACAGTTTATTAAACTCAAAACCAAATGAATAATATTTATCTAAACATGGCGACCGTGAGATAAGTTGGATTATACATCTAAATGTGCAGTACGAAACCTTTAAGAAACCACGGGAGAAATCCTCGATCCCAGAGTGTAATTGTACCGCCAGTGCCCCTGCGTTATTCAGATGCCTGTGATCCTCCATCGGCCCCCAATAGGAATACAAATGCCTGTGCCCCAGCACCGGCCCCCCATCAGTAATTTGAATGCCAGTGACCCTGCACCGGCCCCCCATCAGCAATTCGGATGCCTGTGCTCCTGCACCGGCCCCCATCAGTAAACCAAATGACCAGACCAAAAACGTCTATCCGCCCTTCGGCGTAACCATTTCAATTTCAATTAATGGACAGAGAACTTAATTGCTTCAAAATCTCCTTGTAGGATTAAATTTCCAAATACCAACAAAAAAAAAGAATAGATTAGAAATTCAAGATTTTATATAAAAATGGGAGGCTGGTTCAGCAGCGAAGATTCCCAAGCAAAGGAAAACACTGCACATGTGATTAATAATATAAAAATACTTGACCACGCTAGTGATCGCTGTACTTATGTTGATGTTAAGGCATTAAAATAGAAATAAGTAGTATGTGGATGCATTTTTTTCCAAAAAAGTATACTTTCAACAAAGTGAATCCGGTCAAGCTTTTTTTTAATTTATAGGCCTTTTGAACCGCTAACAGAATATATAATAATAAGACATAGTTTAATGGAAACTTATAAATATATTTTATTGAATTTAACAAGTCTTTAGGAAATAAGTATATGTGTATTTTTCATTTGGTTCTCTTAATCTTATTAATTGTTTCTGTATTCAATTATTAATCTTATTAATTGTTTCTGTATTCAATTATTATACCCGTTACTCGTAGAGTAAAAGGGTATACTAGATTCGTTGAAAAGTATGTAACAGGCAGAAGGAAGCGTTTCCGTCTGTCCGTCTGTCCGTCCGTCTGTCTGTCCGTATGAACGTAGAGATCTCAGGAACTACAAAAGCTAGAAAGTTGAGATTAAGCATACAGACTCCAGGGACATAGACGCAGCGCAAGTTTATCGAATCATGCTGCCGCGCCCACTCTAACGCCCACAAACCGCCCAAAACTGCCACGCCCATACTTTTGAAAAATGTTTCGATATTTTTCCATTTTTGTATTAGTCTTGCAAATTTCTATCGATTTGCCAAAAAACTTTTTGCCACGCCCACTCTAACGCCCACAAATCGCCAAAAACTGTTGAAGACTCTCCTTTGCACTTCCACTAGCTGAGTAACGGGTATCAGATAGTCGGGGAACTCGACTTTAGCGTTCTCTCTTGTTTTTTATTTTAGTAATTTATATGCTGTCCCTTAGCCATAAGAAGCTTATGAATGCGATTTGGCATAGAGTCTGCTAAATTTTGGAGAGTTTCATTGCTTATTAGCTCCCACTCTGCAACCAAAACGTCTTTTAATTGTCTGATATTGTCAAACTGCCGTCCATTCTTATAAATTCTTCCCCAGAGGTCCTCAATAGGGTTTAAGTCCGGACTAATCGCTGGCCACTCCAGATGTGGTATAGATTTTGAAGAAAAAAATGTTTTTGTAGCACGTGATGTATGGATTGGAGCGTTGTCCTGCTGAAAAGTCCAGTTATCGGCGTAAAGCTCCGTTGCAAAGTCTATTAATTCTTCTTCCAGCAACTGGGTATATATCTCGAAGTTTGTTTTGGTTGGAATAAAACAAATGCGAGACTTTCCTGCATATCCAAAAGCAGCCCAAACCATCAGTGATCCGCCGCCAAAGTTCCTTTTGTGTCGTGTCTCTCGGGGATGTCGTAAATCACGCCAATACTTATGACACCCATCTGGGCCATCCAAATTCCTTTTTCTCATCCGAAAATATAACACTGCGGAATTCTTCGGTCCAAAATTTGTATTTTTCGGCAAATGACAAACGTGTGCTTATGTGACGTGGTAGTAGCATTGGTACAGTCACCCGAGAGCTATATTTAACTGTCTTATTTTCTGCCAAAAGCTGATGAACCCGTCTCCTAGACGCTTTGAGCTTCAAATGGCGCTTAATGTCGTTACAAGACATTTGCTTGTTAACAGCTAGACGCTTAATCTCGCGCTTGCACCTCTCGTCGATGGTACTGGGTCTGCCACTGCGTTCGGCTTTTCCATAAGATTCCACGTTTTTTAAGAAATTTGCAACCGTATTTGGATGTCTCGAAACTCTGGAAGCTATTTCAGAAATTTTGGCGCCACTTTCGCTCAAACCCATAATCAGACCGCGCTCTTCGGCAGACAAGTGTGTTCCACGAGGCATTCTTAGAAAAAAACTGCATTTTTTATAGTGTTACATGCGATTAATTTATTACTTACATATTATTTTTGTGTAATTAATTTATTTTCTTTAGAATACAGTCAATTAACACCAATTTACTCGATCCAAATAACACGCTGATTGACAAATGCGCACAAGCTTTTGTGTTCACATATACTTATTTCCTAAGAAAAAAAATCGCAGCACACAATTTTTCTATAACGGTGCTACGAATTGTGAGCAAAGAAGAATTTTGCATTTGCATTGTAAGAACAGAAGGCAAGAGTAGAGTATTGCATACCAATAATAGATTTAAAGCTACGATTATAGAAGATATAGGCTCATAAACAGTAAATATAATCATACACATATACTTATTTCCCTGAGGTAGTAATATCAATCTAGTAAACAATGGCAGACTAAACAAAAGACCCAAAAAAAGATGTGGTAAGAAAAATTTCATTAATAAAAAACTAAGGGGGTTAAATAAAGAAGTGTATAAGAATAACAACGTTTAACCATGGGAAAAGACTGTAAAATTAAACTAGCAAATTGAAGAGATGCTTGAAAAACTCCGCCTCTATAAAAATAATGAGTATAATTATATAAACCCCGTGTGCAGAAAGGACTGTAAAGATCCACTGTATAAGCCAGATTGCGAGTACACCTGCCAAAATATAAATAGGAAGAGTGAGCTTGAAAAAGCTAACTAAAACTCAACCTCTTATAAAACTCTCTAAAGCACGCATCAGACAAACTAGATGGAGTGGCAACAGGTTGTAAAAGAAACAAGATCTAACTTTGACAAATTTAATAAATGTCTTTCGCACAAACGAACGGTTCAACAGAGCACAATAAATAAGCACGTAACAATTCTGATCGAATGCGTCCATAAAGCACGACAGATTGGTTTTGACAATAGAAAATAGTTGACCCATAAACATTGGCCACAAGTATCTAAAGTCTATCGTATGTTACGACTAAACTTACAAACAAGGTTTAAATTTAACCATCCCAAGTATCCTAAAAACCCCCTCTAATATAGAATCATCTGAGGGCGATGAAGTAGAGGATCTCGACTTGGAAATCGAATTCGAGACAAAAATAGAAGAATCGGATATTTTGAATGTATTCATGCTGTCATAGAATTGGCTGAGGAATCTGAGTCTTACATGAAACTCTTGGCTCCGAACATGCTAAAAGATTCAGCACAAAGAAGGCTATAGCTGTCATGACCAGTAACTGCGATCAAGCCGGCACGTTCAAGTCAGGGAACAACGCCGTTAGTAAATATATATACTGCAGTACCGAACTGACGGGTAGTGCACAACTACCGAACTAGAGGAAATTCTCGAGGTGGCCAAAACAGCGGCAAGGGCAATTCCGGCCAAGGCAGAGGTCAATATAATAATAGGTACAATAACTATAATTATAATCAGAACAATAGGTACAATCAGTACAATGGTCAGTACCAAAACCAAAGACAAAACAATCAAGGCCAAAACCAGAATAGTAGCAGAGGCAAGTTCGGAGTGGCCAAAACAGAAATAATAATGTCAGAGCTGCTCAAAACAACTCGGAAAACTCCAATTAACCCTTACATGCTCAGAACTGAGCAGTACACGCGTTCATGTCAGACACAAGCTCAACAAAAACTCTTGCGTTTTTTTTAGATACAGGAGCGGACATTTCGCTTCTAAGGAAAATTCAGACACTTTTGAAGACATTGACGAAGAAAATGTCATTAATATACAAGGCATAAAGGAAGGCGTTATCAACTCCAAAGGCCTAGCCTTTATAGAATTACAAACTGGAGGATATCTAATTCCACATTTTCATTTGGTTGACTCCAAATTTGTATTGCAATGTGATGGAATTGTAGGTTTGGATTTTATTAAAAAATTGCAATTGCAAGCTTGATTACAAACATGAGAAAGATGTATTTGTAGTGAGGCCAAATAATTTAAATTTCCCAATTTTAATGCCAATTACAAACTCTTTGGTAAGTAATTCCGTATTATTACCAGCTAGATCAAAAGTTGTCCGTAAAATTGCTCTTATTACCTCAGAAAATCATATATTAATTCCGAATCAGGAAATCCAACCTGGTATTTTCATTGCGAAAACAGTAGCAACATCCAACATTATGTTGTCCGAGTTTTAAACACAACGAATCAAGATAAAGTTGTAAGTTAACACAAGCAGTTCTCACGGAGTGAAGAGATCTAACGGGAGAGCGGTGAATAAATATCATTAACTTAACCAACGACTTATAGTTGTCGCCCAACAAAGAAATAGGACTCACGCGGATAAGGAATTTGCAAAGTAAAAGTGCAATACCCGAAGTAAAAAAAATTAAAATCACCAACTTTCAATAATGCGGGAAAATGGAACCAAAAACAATCACAAAAGTCTCATCTTTTAACAAAGTGGAAAAGTCTAATTAACTACATAAATAAGCAGAAGAACTAAAAAATAAAAATTCAAGATAACAAGATTCCCCTTTAAGAATCTGAGAAGGAAAACTAGAATGTCTAACCCCAGCAACGAAAGCGGCGGGGACGCTACCGGGAGTATTGGTGGCGAAAGAAAGCCGTTGGCAAAACACTCCTCGACAATAAAATTAATATATTAACATGTGAGTAGGCTTTTTGTTCAAAGGTTCGCCAATAAATAAAATATATCACAGGAATACATTTTATTAGTGTAAAACAAGAGAGAAAGCTATAGTCGAGTTCCCCGACTATCTGATCCCCGTTACTCAGCTAGTGGAAGTACGAAGAAGAGTCTTCAACACTGACAGTTTTCGGCGGTTTTGGGCGTTAGAGTGGGCGTGGCAAAAAGTTTTTTTGCAAATCGATAGAAATTTACAAGACTAATACAAAAATGAAAAAATATCAAAACACTTTTCAAAAGTGTGGGCGTGGCAGTTTTGGCGGTTTGTGGGCGTTAGAGTGGGCGTGGCATGAATCGACAAACTTGCGATGCGTTTATGTCTCTGGAGTCTGTATGCTTAATCTCAACTTTCTAGCTTTTGTAGTTCCTGAGATCTCAGCGTTCATACGGACGGACAGACAGACTGACGGACGGACGGACGGACATGGCCAGATCGACTCGTCTATTGATCCTGATGAAGAATATATATACTTTATATGGTCGGAAACGCTTTCTTCTTGCTGTTACATACTTTTCAACGAACCTAGTATGCCCTTTTACTCTACGACTTACGGGTATAAATACGATAAATTCTCACGTGCCAGAAAATCCAAAATAAGGAAAATATATACAACAAATAAAAAATATTCAACAAATTTGGGAGTTTACAATTTAATAAATACAATAAATTCTCATGCGCTAGAAAATGCAAAATAAAAAATAAATACAGCAAATAAATGACATCCAGCAAGTTGTGGAGTTGAATTTTTAATTAATTTGATATTTAACTCTCGCTAGGAAATACAACAGAATCAGAAAATATAAATATTATACAAATATCCTACAAATATAAAAAACTGTATCATGTATAGGGATACTGGGAACATCTCCTCAGACGAAGAAGTCCTAGAACTTTTACACGGAAAAGTGCCAGAAAAAATCAAATTGAGATATCGTCAACTAGTAGGGCAGCAGAAATACAGGCGGAACAAATTGCGAATATAGAGGCTGCTATAGCCTGCGCACTTCAAAGGCAGGAAGAACTATTCGAAGCATAATTAGCCACAATTATGGGGGAGTTAAGTTTACTTAAAGATAAAAACCCGAAAATCCAGACATTCCAGGAAATCGAATCGAATCCAAAAATTGAGTGTAGTGAGCCCCTTGATATGGTCAAGTCTGTTCCAGAATTTGACGGTAAACAGAAAAATTACGTTTTCTGGAGACAGGCCGCCACTGCAGCCTAAAAAATATTTGCGCCTTACGAAGGTAGCAGTCGACATTATCAGGGCGTCGGAATCCTAAAAAATAAAGTAAGAGGCCCAGCGGCTGCTGTATTAGCCTCATTGAACACGGTATTTAATTTCCACGCCATACTAGCGAGCTTAGACTTCAGGTATGCATACAAAACTCCGGCACACGTAACAAAATAAGAATTAAGTTTGTCGAGGCAGGGAGAATTACCCTGCTCAAATACTATGATGAGATAGAACGGAAGCTAACGCATCTTACAAACAAAACAATAATGACACACGACGCAGCCGCAGCGGCCGTCCTTTATGAGCAACACGGGATGACGCTTTAACCGCGTTCATAACTGGCTTAAAAAAATCATAAAAAATTGCCGTTTTTCCGGCACAACCACCGGACTTGCCATCAGCATTGGCGTTAGCTCAAGAAGCTGAGTCAAGTAACGACAGAAGTATTTTCGTTCGCCCGACATAACGAAGAAAGAGCCTATAGGCCAAAAAACCAGCGACAGTTCGAAGTCATACGGCAAACTGAACCAAAATTAGGGGCGATTAAAAAAAAAAAATTCATTTTGCCAGAACTCCAAAGGGAGCAAACAATCAAAGTGATTTCTTTAAACAAAAGCCACACAACAGTGCAGGTAATGGCCAGAGCCAACCGGCGCACAGTGGCGCATTAGATACTTTTGCGTTACAAAAATCATAACTCTTGAACTAGTTGAGATGTTTTCATAATTTTTTTTGAAATGAAAGGTAATTTTAATACCTTTCGATTAAGTGGTCATACAATATGGTGTGATAAATAGTAGATTTTATACTCGAAAATTAATGTTTTTGGAGGCAGTTTTCTCAATTTATATCCAATTTCGACAAATACGAAATTCGACATGCGAAAAGCTTTGTCCAGGACATAACGGATACAACTGAGCAGAGGGAAATTGTTATAACAGAGCACAACAGAGCTCACCCAGCAGCACAAGAAAACGTAAAGCAAGTCTTGAGGGACTACTTTTTCCCAAAGATGCTACGGTTAGCAACAGAAACGACTTTGAACTGGAAGACCTGCTCAATGGCTAAATACAAACGTCATCCATCCAAACAAGCGGTAGCAGAAACACCGATACCTTCCTATGTGGAGGAAATCCTCCACATCGACATCTTTTCAACAGATGGAACCCTTTTTTTTACGTGCATTGAAAAATTTTCAAAATTTCGCATCGAGAGCTATTGGGGACGTAAAATGTCCCCAATATGTTAATAAATTTCTGTCCAAAAATAAAAACCATTTACTGCGATAACGAAAGATCCTCAAATTCCGAAACCATTAAAACAATGATACTAAATCATTTTAATATCACCATTTCCAACGCCTCTACACAGCAGCTCAAACGGTCAGGTAGAAAGGTTTCATAGTACCCTGGCAGAAATAGCCAGATGCTTAAAGCTGGAATCCGGCCTAAATGACACAACCGAATTGATTCTGTTGGCAACCAACAAGTACAACAATTGAATTCACGCGGTTACCAATGAAAAACCGATAGAAATTGTCCACTCGAAGTCTGCGGAATTCGAAGGGTAAATCAGGAAAAAAATTTAACAGGCCCAGAAAAAGACCCTTGACCAAGTAAATAAAGATAGATGAAAAGGTGTTCTTAAAAACCAACAGATGCCTAGTTGACAAGCTATCCCCACTATGTTCGGAAGAAACCTTAGAGGCAGACCTGGGTACCACGGTCCTAATAAAGGGGAGGGTGGTCCACAAGGACAATCTACGATAAACATGTTCGCAAGATTCCTGACCCCGTTTCCAATCTTTTTTATATCTTTTTAGGTTACGGTATTCCATTTTAATCCTTTTACTAACGACTGTTAGGACAGACCCGACAATTCGACTTAATGAATGAATGAAATCGTCATCTGGAAATCGTACGGATACTTGCAACACTCGACAAACATGACAACGTACGAGGACTACGCCGACCAGACAGAGACAATGACAAGGACATTTACAGACGACCACCGGACACCAGTAATTATGACGGACTTGACACACATTCGCAAATTATTATCCACTTTAAGGTTCCACCATAGGGCTGCTACAAGTTTAAATTTGACCGGGACGGCACTGAAGGTCATCGCCGGTACCCCCGACTTTAACGATTGGGAAAAAAATAAAATTCAATCAAGACCAGTTAATAACAAAGCATACTTAGTAGAGATCATTTATCTAAAAATAGAGTTGTTATTACAGATTTGGAGAATATCCTAAACATTGTAATTCCATCAATTTTAGACGAAACCGTTTTTGGCGAATTTAGAGACAGACAGCCTATTGACATTAGTTTAATAGAGCTACTAGAAGTATCTAGCATAAGCGAATTTTAAAATTCAGAAATTTTGCATTTTTTAATTAAATTCCCAAACCCTAAGATTAAATGTAAAAAAATTACAATCTTCCCGGTCCAGCACAACAACAAGATCAACAACGGAAATCTGGGGGCGGAATGCAGATCCCGGAATGTCAACATCGGGTACTGCAAGACGACGGTCGGCGCCACTTTCTGCAAAGAACTGCAGAATGGCACTTGCGCTCAGCAGATAATCTCCGGGGCCTTTGCACACTGTTCTACACTTCCGGGCCACCTGGTTTCGGTGACCATTGTGGATCACGGCACTCTCACCGCACGGAGCACTCGCGGAGCGAGTGATCAGGCCTGATGCAGAAGTGCTGACTTGGCCTTCTGCCAGCAGTTCTGCTACGAACCAGAGGCCTGGAGTTGCACTGGGACCGGATTCTTAAGTTAGTTTTTAATTATTATAAATACTTGAATATTGTAACCCTCGCCCTAACGGAAGAGCGGTGAATAAATATTATTAACTTAACCAACGTCTTATAATTTGTAGATGTAAAAGATCTACTTTTTGAGTCTCTATCAAACTAAGAAAATGACCAGAAAACTCCAAAGAATAGAAAAAAATTGTATTAAAACAACTGTCAAAGAAATTTTCACCACAATTAAAAAAGCTGTGTTTAGAAATTAGCGATGTGTTCGGTCTGGATATCGAACCGACTTCCAATAATTCCAATAATTTGTATAAACAATTTGTATAAACAAAAACTGAGATTGAAAGGCCATGAACCAGTGTACATAAAAAACAAGAGAGAACGCAATAGTCGAGTTCCCCGACTATCTGATACCCGATACTCAGCTAGTGGAAGAGCGAAGGAGAGTCTTCAACACTCACAGTTTTTGGAGGTTTGTGGGCGTTAGAGTGGGCGTGGCAAAAATTTTTTTGGCAAAAAGATAGATGTTCACGAGACTAATACAAAAATGAAAAAATATCAAAACATATTTCAAAAGTGTAGGCGTGGCAGTTTTGGGCGGTCTATGTCTCTGGAGTCTGTATGCTTAATCTCAACTTTGTAGCTTTTGTAGTTTTGGAGATCTCGACGTTCATACGGACAGACAGACGGACGGACATGGCCAGATCGACTCGGCCATTGATCCTGATCAAGAATATATATACTTTATATGGTCGGAAACGCTTCCGTCTGCCTGATACATACTTGTCAACGAATCCAGTATACACTTTTACTCTACAAGTAACGGGTATAATTATCGAAGTCCGCAAGTCAGAAGCGAGATACAAAAACAAGTTGAAAAACTTATTAAATAAGCCAAATAGGCCAAATAGGTGAGCCTTCAGTATCTGATAGCCCACAATAGCCCGCTTCTTCTTGTTCCCAAGAAAGCCTTACCAGGCTTGCATCGCAGAAAATGGCGATTAGTAATTGACTACCACCAAATAAATAAAAAGTTGTTTTCTGATAAGTTCCCTCTTCCTAGACCAACTGGGTAAAGCTAAATATATCTCATGTCTGGACTTAATGTCAGGTGTTCATCAAATCGAACTTTATAAAAATTCAAGAAATTTAACGTCTTTTTCAACGGACATTGGTTCGTATCGCTTCACGCGATTACCTTTCGGCCTAAAAATAGCGCATAATTCTTTCCAGAGTATGATGACAGCCGTCACAAGCATTCCTGTACATGGATGATATTATAGTAATTGGTGGTTATGAAGATCATATGTTTAAGAATTTAACAGATGTTTTCAAACTTTGCAGACATCATAACAGAAAACTACATCCACAAAAGTGCTCTTTCTTTATGCACGAAGTGACATTTCTCGGTCATAGATGTACAGATAAATGAATTCTTCCTGATGACAGAAAATGTAATGTTATTGAAAATTATACAGTCCCCCATGACGCGGATAGCGCTAGAAGATTCGTTGCTTTTTGCAATTATTATAGACGATTTATAAAAAATTTCGCGACTATTCACGGCACAAAACGAGATTATGTAAAAAGAAAGTTCCTTTTGAATGGACAAGTGAATGCGGAAAGGTATTCCAGTACCTTAAAGTATCCAGACCTCAGCAAAGAATTTTGCATAGTTACTGATGAAAACAAATCACAGGTCAATCCAAGCTCAAAGACGACAAGAATGCGACTAGAACTAGAAGAATACGATCTTACAGCCGAATATCTAAGGGGTGAAGATAATTTCGTAGCAGACGCAAAAACAATACAAAAACTAAAAAATTTACAAAATCAAGTCCTGAAAGTCACTACCAGGCAACAAAGAAGACAAAACAATATCTGCGCAGATAAAGATAAAGAACAAGAAATTTTGTTTAGGCAAAATCTTGAAATAGCTTCAAAGCCCAACGTGTATCAAGTCATTAAAAATATCGATGTACGAAAGGTAATGGCCGTGCAGAATAACAATACAAAAACTACAAAATTTACAAAATCAAGTCCTGAAAGTCACTACCAGGCAACAAAGAAGACAAAACAATATCTGCGCAGATAAAGATAAAGAACAAGAAATTTTGTTACGCAAAATCTTGAAATAGGTTAAGTCATTAAAAATAACGATGTACGAAAAGTAATGGCCGTGCAGTCGAATAAAAGCCTATGTCATTTCAAACAAGGTAATAAAATCATTTCAAGAATGTTGGCGATTTGTACACTAATGGAATTCTAGACAAGTAGGTAAGTTTTTCCAAAGGCTTGAATCGCAGGCCGGTGTATATACTCTCACTCAACTTAAATTGGCACCGCATGAAAAAATTTTGAATTTTGAAAACTCTAGGAGTAGCGCTACTCAAGCCGGTGACCATTATAAATAATGAAAAAGAAAGCTATATTGTCTACATATCATGATGAATCTGTTCAAGGAGGTCATAATGTCATTACAAAAACTTTGGCCAAAATAAAAAGACACTACTATTGGAAAAACATGACTCGTGAAATAAAAGAGTTTGTTCGTAGATGTCCTGTCAGATGTCAAAGACAACTATACACACAAAGACTCCTTTAACTAACGGGTGTTTTTTTTAGAGGTATAGAACTTTAAGATGGCATTACTGTTCAAGATGGCGACCGATTTAACAGCTGTCAAGTGATTTATTCTCAGTTTGGTTTGGCAATTCGTCATGCGTGCTTACAAAATCCAACTCGTGCAAGAATTGAAACCAAACGATCATCAAGCAAGGCGTAGATTCGTCGAATGGGCCCAAAACGAGATTGCTGTTGTTCCCGATTTTTCATAAGCCTCCAAGATCTTGTGATTTAACACCGCTAGACTACTTTTTGTGGGGCTATGTAAAGTCATTGGTCTATGCGGATAAGCCACAAACGCTAAACCATTTGGAAGACAACATTCGCCGTGTTATTGCCGATATACGGCCAAATGTTGGAAAAAGTCATTGCAAATTGGACGTCCAGATTGGACTACATCCGAGCCAGCCGTGGCGGTCATATGCCAGAAATCATATTTAAAATGTAATGCCACAAGATTATCTTTCATGTCAATAAAATTCATGTCAATCGAATAATCCATCGTTGTTTTATTGCAATTTAAAGTTCTATACCTCTAAAAAAAACACCCTATACAACTGAAACACCAATGTAAGCTTTTGACAGAGTAATAGTGGATACTAGAGGTATGGTAAGAAATACGCTATTAAATTAATATGTGATCTAAGAAAATATCTCGTTGCCATACCAGTACCAAATAAAAATGCCTATACTGTCGCAAAAATACAATAGATAATAATTAATGAAAACGACAAATCCATGCGTGTTATAAAAAAATAATAAAGAAAGGATCATTTTTTATACCCGTTACTCGTAGAGTAAAAGGGTATACTAGATTCGTTGAAAAGTATGTAACAGGCAGAAGGAAGCGTTTCCGACCATATAAAGTATATATATTCTTGATCAGGATCAATAGTCGAGTCGATCTGGCCATGTCCGTCTGTCTGTCTGTCTGTCCGTCTGTCCGTCTGTCCGTCTGTCCGTCCGTATGAGATCTCAGGAACTACAAAAGCTAGAAAGTTGAGATTAGGCATACAGACTCCAGAGACATAGACACAGCGTAAATTTGTCGATTTATGTTACCACGTCCACTCTAACGCCCACAAACCGCTCAAAACTGCCACCCCCACACTTTTGAAAAATGCTTTGATATTTTTTCATTTTTGTATTGGTCTTGTAAATTTCTATCGATTTGCCAAAAAACTTTTTGGCACGCCCACTCTAACGCCCACAAACCGCCCGAAGCTGCCACGCCCACACTTTTGAGAAATGTTTAGATATTTTTTCATTTTTGTATTAGTCTTGTAAATTTCTATCGATTTGCCAAAAAACTTTTTACCACGCCTACTCTAACGCCCACAAACCGCCAAAAACTGTCAGTGTTGAAGACTCTTCTTCGCACTTCCACTAGCTGAGTAACGGGTATCAGATAGTCGTGGAACTCGACTATAGCGTTCTCTCTTGTTTTGTACTTAAAAGTAAATTTTTGACTTGTTTAAGACTTCGGTCTATTTGGGAACGTAGGCAAAACGAAAATAACAAAAACAAAAATTAAAGGTAAAGTTAAACAAAAAAAAATGTAGTCATCAATTGAAATTGATAAATGGTTTGCTATCCCAGCTGCAGCCATGTCAGCATGGTGATATATGAAATGTTTTATGAAACGCAGATCAACAACCACTAACCTTTTGGAACTAACTTCAAACAGATCTCATCTACACTGACTTTAGTAAAGTATATGACTCTGTTAATCATTCTCTTCTAGTAAGGAAACTTGATTTATTAGGTTTCCCTGTTGACCTTTTATAATTGGATTTTAAGTTATCTGAATGGCAGGACGCTACGGGTTCTATTTAAAAATTCGTTCTTGTATTTTCCGAGTCACATCCGGTGTCCCACAAAGGAGCCCCTTCGTCCGCTCTTTTACCTTATTTATTAACGACCTTCCCTTAGTAATAAAGCATTCGCGTGTACTCATGTACGCAGCCGATGTGAAGTTCTGTCTCCAGTGTAAGGTAATTTCTTGTAATTTGGACTTACATTCCTATTTTAATAGCTTTTATACCGTGATAACGTACTAGTCTTAAATGGCTCGAAGTATTATGTTATGACCATCTGTCTTGTCAACGCAAATGGGTACTCTTTGGACAGAATACCACATGTTGATGATCCTTGTGTTCTTTTGGGCCCTAAACTAAAAGTTTCAGACCATATTTCGTCTATAGTAAATAAGGCCAGGGGCGTGCTTGATTTTATAAAAAGGGTGGTTAAAGATATTTGATGGTCATGTAAGCATGACCAAAACCTTATTTCTATAACTTTGACTTTTTGTAGACTTCTAAATATATATATTATATTTGCTCGTCATTGTTGTCGTCCATGTTTCCATTTATTGTCTTAATTACTGTTCCTAAGCCATTTATTATGCCCCTCTTTTCCCTATAATGAGGTGTTAAGTTATCAAGTGTGTATTCTATGTTAAGATTTGGGGTAACTGTTTGTTTCCTTCTAATGACTTCTTATCTTCGACTTATGGAGTTTTTGTCTCCTGGTCGATAAACATGTGATACCTCTAACTTGCAAAACTTTATGTTTAGAAAAACGTTAGTTTGATGCGTCTATTCTCTTTGAGAAAAAGTGTACTATTGTTCCTTAAAGTTTGTAGTGGTACTTTATTTAGATTCAGTCTTTCCGTTTTTGTTTCAACTGTAGTTTGTAACCGTTGTTTAATTTCGAAGTATTCGTTAAGTTTTTGTAAGTAGTCGTGATCATTGTTAAAGGTTATTTCTTTGTTAGAAATGTGTGTACGCCCGGTGAATAATTCGAGTAGAGTAAAATAAGTACTTGAATGTATAGCGTTATTTTAAGTGAGGATCGTGTCGGATAGATACTCAGTGTGTTTCGCAATCGAGTTATTGTTGTTTACGAGTGTCGAATATGATTCTGTAGATTTCTGTTAGAGTAGGTCCCTTGTATTCGAATATTAATGATTTCCAGTATAAGAATAGAGACTTCTCTCTTTAGCTGCTCAAATATAAATGTTCTATATTTGTGATGGTTTAACATGAAGCCTAACATTCGAGTGCTGTTCGCTACGAAACCCCTTACGCTGGTCTGCCGATGTTCCATGGTCCGTGTTGAACGTTCTAATACTGTGTCACTGCCCGGGTTGGTTTCGGAGGAGGTGATGACCTGGTGAAGTTGGCACCGATAACTCGCGCACATCCCTCGCATCCTTTGTTACTAAGGCTTGTCACAGTAAGTGGTTAAGCATACGGCAATCATTTAAAGAGGAATAAAACAGAACCCAGCCAACAATCTAACCGCGTCTTCAAAATCGTTGGTTCGGTTGGATTACAGCTTCCTAGCAGCGGTTATTCGGCGGCTACTGCCCCGATCAATTCCCTCCCTCCCGTAGAAGCAGATATTCGGCGGCTACTGCCCCGACCAGTTGCCTCCCCTCCCCCGTAGCAGCGGTTATTCGGTGGTTACTGCCTAGACCGATCAGGAAAAAGCATCAGAAAGTAGGCAAGAAAAGCACCAAAGAGCAGCGAGGACACAACAGGGGACAACACAGAGGCCAGCGCATCGGAACAGACCAGGCACCCGTGGTGCTGGTGCGGAAGAAAAACGGGCAGTGGCGCATGTGCATAGATTATCAGCTGCTCAACGACGGGTCTATCCCCAACGCATACCCTATCCCAGGATAAACCACATCCTGGAAAGACTGAGGAACGCAAAGTTAATCTCGACCCTAGATCTCCGCAACGGTTACTGGCAGATCCCAATGGCGTTGGACAGCCGTGAATGCACAGCCTTCACGGTGCATGGACGGGGACTCTTCCAATGGCGTGTTATGTCATTCGGCCAAAACCGAATGACATCCTACGGAAGAACCACCCATGGAACTGGGAAGAGGACCAGCGGACCGCGTTCGAGCTTCTGAAGAAACTTCTAACCGATGCTCCCATGCTGGCTTGTCCCGATTTCTCGCCAAAATGGCACTCCAGACCGATGCAACCCGCCAACCTTTGGAGGCATTAGACCGGATTAGCCTGGAGGAGTCCCGCTGCAAATTGATACAACGGAAAATGCAAGAGGTGAAGGACGACCCGCAGAAGTTCGCCGACTAAATCGTCGAGAACTGGGAACTCTATCGTCCCCTGGGACATCGACACGACATCGATCGTGTGTGCCACCGGACTATCGAGAAAGAGACCTCCAAGATTGCCACGACGCCCCCGACCGCCAGAAACTTAGGAATACGAAAGACCATACTCCACATCGCGCAGCGATATTATTGGCCGGCCATGTTCCGAGACGCAGGCATATACGTACACAAGTGCCTTCTGTGCCAGAAATTCAAAGTAGAACAATGCAAACAGACCGGAAAGATGCTGTCTCGCCAAGTTGAGGAACCTTTTGCCGTACTTTATGCGGATTTTGTTGGAACGTTGCCGCGGTCCAAACAGGGAAACGCCATGCTACTAGTTTTCTTCGATTCCTTCTCCGAATGGGTAGAACTAGTCCCACTTCGAAGAGCCACTGCCGCCACGTTAATTGAAGCGTTTCGGGAACGCATACTAGCCCACTTCGGGGACCCGAGAATGTTTGTGTGCGACAACAGAACCCACCAGTAAGGCGTTCCGCGCGTTCCTGAAGGACACCGGAGTTGACCTCCAATACACTGCACCGTATTGCCCACGAGAGAACCCAATCAAACGAGCAAACAGAACAATAAACACCATGATACCCCAGCTTGTCGGAGAGAACTCTTGGGACGCCCTCTTACCCGAGCTTTCGTTGGCGATAAATTCCAGCATTTCGGAGTCACACGGGTCACATCCTACAAGGCCGGGAGCCCCGCCTGCCTGGATGCGGCTATGGGCCACTAACCCCCAAACAACGTGCCGAGCAACTACGGGACATCTACCGAATAGTCCAAATAAACACGCAACGAGCCAGCCAAGAGCAAGGCTGAGAATACAACCTCCGGCATAGGGAATGAAGATTCATTATAGGCTCTTTCGTCCTCGTTCGACAGTACCATCTGACCAAGGCATCCGAGGGATTTGCCCCAAATCTGGCACCCAAGATTGATGGCCCCTTCAAAGTTGTCGCCTTGGCGTCCCCTAACATCGTTCGCCTCCGGTGAATTACTTGTTGTTTGTTGGAAAGTAGTGGTATGGAGGGTTATATTATATTGTAAAAGGAATGGGTGGAATATGGTACCTGAGAACTCGGCACCTTGGTCATAAATTATAGAATATATGGTTGGTCAAATTTTGAGAATTTGTTTATTATGTGAATAATGTTTAAAGGTTTTGCGGGAGTTTCGGTAACTACGAAAGGGGTTTCTGTGGATGTCTGTCGTATTTGAGTAGTAAGCAAGTGTCGCAATTGTTGATGACTTTTGTACCTAGTTTTTTTAAGTTTTGGAAATATATATGTCGTTTTAAATGTTTATAGTCTTATCTATGCCCCTATGATTTGATTTGTTATGATATTCTGATATAGTTTGTGTTCGTACATTTTGGTCTACAATTTTTTTTAAGAAAATTGTACAACGACAAATTTTGTATAATTTGTTATCGGAGAAATAGGTATGAAAAGCCTGTTCGACTAGGATGAAATTTCGTCTGGTACAAGAATTGCGAGGGTTTTTTTGGTTGTAATACTTCTTTTAATATATGTGTAACATTGGTCGTATTGTAATTGGTTTTTGTGATTGTGGTACAAATTTTATTGTGAAATGGCGTAATGTTTTGATTTGATTCTGTTATTGCATGTTTTAAGATGACTTTTATTTAAAAAAAAATTAGGGGTTGATTAGAGGTAGGAACGACTTAGTGCGTCTACAACTACGTTTTGTGATTCTTTTTGATCCTATATAGTCGTAAGAAGCTAGTATTGTTTTCCAACAAAGTGATTTGGGATTTTGGCCCGATGAAGGGTGTGGTCAGTTATTATCTTGAATTTTCGGCCGAAAAGGTGTGGCCTGAACTGACCAGCTGGCCAGACGATGGCTAACCTTTTTTTCCTGTAGTGGAATATCTAACCTCAACGTCTGATAAAGTTCTACCTGCAAAAGATATTGGTTTATCATGGTTTTCTGGTCCTTGTGACGGGATGGCACCAATGTCGTAATTACTGGCATCGGTGGTTACCGTGAATGTTATATTAAAATCTGGGAATTGTAGTATTGGTTCATTACAAAGTAAGGTTTTGCAAAGATTTAAACCACCTTTAAATTCGGAATCAATGATTACGGACTTGTTGGCTTTTAATTGTTTCGTTATAGGTTTAGTGATTTTTGCAAAATCCCTAATAAACTTCCTATAGTAGCCTGGAAGGATTTAATCTCTTTAGCATTTTTTCGGCTTGGGAATTCTTTAATGGCTTGGATTATGATAGGGTTGGGCTTTACACCATCGTGAGTAACAATATGACCAAGAAAATACAAATCTTTATGTAGAAAATTACATTTTGATGGTTGTATTTTCAGATTGGCATTTTGTAATTTGGAAAAATGTCCCTTATGTCTATTATGTGTTCTTGAAGAGATGGAGAGAAAATTATAATATCGTCCAAATAGACTAAACAATTTTTATACCCGTTACTCGTAGAGTAAAAGGGTATGCTAGATTCGTTGAAAAGTATGTAACAGGCAGAAGGAAGCGTTTCCGACCATAAAAAGTATATATATTCTTGATCAGGATCAATAGCCGAGTGGATTTGGCCTAACTCCCACAAACCGCCAAAAACTATCAGTGTTGAAGACCTCCTTCGCACTTTCACTAGCTGAGTAAGGGGTATCAGATAGTCGGGGAACTCGACTATAGCGTTCTCTCTTGTTTCCAATACAGTCTTGTAGAACATTGTCCATGACTCGTTGGAATGTGGCATCCATCTCTATGTGGTGGAAACCGCTGGCCAAATTTATGGCTGTCAAGTATTTTGTTTTTCCTATACTATCCAGTATGTCGTTTATGTTTGGGATTGGGTACCTGTCTGGTGTTGTTTTATCGTTTAGTTTTCTAAAGTCTAGTCTCCATTTCGTTTGTCCAGTTGCGTCGGATTTTTTTTTGGGAACACCCTGTATGGGGTGTTTTAAGGTAAATGGCTATTTCTGTTCTAACATCTTGAGAATTTGTTTGCAAACTTCTTCTTTATGTATATATGGGTATATGTATGATTTGGTATGAATAGGTATGTTATCTGTTGTAGGTATACTATGTTTAACTACATTGGTAAAAGTGAGGGGTTCGGAACAAGTTGTAGAACAAGTTTGAAAAGTTTTTACAAGCTTTTATTAAACTACTTTTTTCCTCGTCGTTTAAATTATCGACGAGAATATCCAAGTTCTGTGTTTCGTGTGTTCAGGTTCACTGTGTGAAGCTCTCATACAATAGATCTGGTTGAATTCGTATAGCTTGAATTCAATTGCGTATGTCAGATTCATTTACTAATTCGAATATGCTTTGGTTTTTTTAGCAGTATACCTCATACAAATAATTATATGTGCATCATATTTCGTTTAAATAAAAGGAATATAACATTTGTTATAATTATTTTGATTTTGAACGTTTATTGTTATTACAACTTAAGATATAAAAAACAAAAAATTAACAAATTCAAATTTTACTTAGACCTAAAAGACTAAATTTAAGTTTATCTGCTCAGTAAATGTTCATTTTATGTTCATTTATTTTTCTCTCTTAATTTAAAATAATAGAATAAGTAAAAAAGGATATTATTATTTAGATTTTTACGCTCTCAGTTTTAGGCAAGCGAAAAGAGAGCAATTTTGGTCTTCATATTTTCAAAAACTAAATTAAGCCGTTTGGCATAGAAATAACTAAAGATTGTAGTGTTGATAAGTCAATATTAGTTCATTTCCCGTCTATGGGTGATTTGAGGTGACGAACTGTCTCAAACTGTCTGCCATATTTAAAAACACGAGTAGAGAGAATCTCCCATAGTTTCTCAATAGGAATTTTTCTATCTTTAAATAACTTTTTGGTGACCTGTGCCGTGTCCATTAAAGCGTTATCCTGTTGATAGCTCCAGACGTCGCCATAAATGTTGCTAGCAACATCAATCAGTTTGGCATTCATTCTAGTGGATATGTAAAATATTGGGGTCTTGCAATTGTAGCAGAATGCTGCCATCACGGTGCCACCTCCAAAT
Organism: Drosophila santomea; assembly: GCF_016746245.2. Taxonomy (NCBI): domain Eukaryota; kingdom Metazoa; phylum Arthropoda; class Insecta; order Diptera; family Drosophilidae; genus Drosophila; species Drosophila santomea. The sequence goes on from NW_025319013.1 coordinate 609,591, forward strand.
CCTCGCTTGTATAAGGACCGTCGTTCCTGGCGCGAGTCTCCCCAATATTTTTTGCAATTGTCTGGGCCATCTAAATCAAATATATACACTTCGCGGCGTAGTACCATAGCCAGATGGGATATTTTGCAACCGCTCCTATGCATTCCAATAATTATTCTCTGCTCATTAGCTGACAAACTTGTACCACGAGACATTTTAACCTAATAACTTCAATAAATGTACATATGTACATTTTACATTATTCATTAAATTTTTACAAAAAAAACATTTTTCCGCGTTGCTATCAGCATGAAAGATCAGCTAGACTGATTTTACGCATTTAAAAATTTACTACCCAATTCCAAAGAAATTGTAATAACAGGATGCGTAACGGCCATAGATTGGTTTTGCACTATGCAGCCACTTTTTTGGTGAAATCAATTTTGATTTAAGAAACGAATTTGATTAATGTTTTAGTCTAATAGTCTAATAAAATATAAAATATTATTTAAAAACTGATGCCGAAAGAATTTTGTTTATTAAAATATTCATTTGTTAAAATTGCCGCTCGAATTAGCTACCGTTTGAATATTTATATTTATGTTAATAATTAATAATTAATAAAATGTAATAATCGGTAGCCAGGGAACACCACGAGGAGGCCGTTACAAATATTATCACTAATTGTTGCAGTTACTATTTGCGCTTATACTTCCTTACTTTACTAATGCAACCAAACTACTTTAATTTAATATGTTTTCCGTTATTGTCATCTTTAAGCAAACGGATTAAGAGAAATTAAAAAGTAAAACAAACAAGAAAGAACGCTATAGTCGAGTTCCCCGACTATCTGATACCCGTTACTCAGCTAGTGAAAGTGCGAAGGAGGTCTTCAACACTGATAGTTTTTGGCGGTTTGTGGGCGTGGCAAAAAGGTTTTTGTCAAATCTATAGAAATTTACAAGACCAATACAAAAATGAAAAATTATTAAAACATTTTTCAAAAGTATAGGCGTGGCAGCTTTGGGCGGTTTGTGGGCGTGGCAAAACGTTTTTTGGCAAATCGATAGAAATTTACAAGACCAATTCAAAAATGAAAAAATATTAAATTATTTTTCAAAAGTGTAGGCGTGGCAGTTTTGGGCGGTTTGTGGGCGTGAGCGTGGCAACATGAGTCGACAAACTTGCGCTGCGTCTATGTTTCTGGAGTGTGCATGCTTAATCTCAACTTTCTATCTTTTATAGTTCCTGAGATCTCGACGTTCATACGGACAGACAGACGGACGGACAGATCGACTCGGCTATTGATCCTGATCAAGAATATATATACTTTATATGGTCGGAAACGCTTCCTTTTGCCTGTTACAAACTTTTCAACGAATCTTGTATACCCTTTTACTCTGCGAGTAACGGGTATAAAAATAATATAAATTTGAAGTCTAAGAACTTCTAAAATGAAGGCCATATTTTGTCATTTTTACAATGCATGTGCATACGTGTGCTCAATACAGAGGTCAGCTGTCGCTGTATGCGTACAAGAGAACTTCTGGCTCTAGAGCTCTTCGCTCTTTGGCATTTGAACAAAATTTCGAGAGAGCTTGGAGCCAGCTCTAGAGCCAGCACAAAAAATCGTATGGCGTTATGCATCTTGTTATTCTAATGTCTTTGTGAATACCGAATGCACTCACGCTTTTTTAAACTAACGGTACAACGAAAGGGACAAGAATGCAAGCATTTTTGTTAAATAGCTACAACAACAGGTGCCGTAATCATTCTGCATTCATCAAAATATAAAAAATTAACTGTAAACACAAACAAATTTTCAAAAACAAAAATGCACCGATAATTACTTGTATGAGGTACAATCCTCTAGTTATGTGTAGGTTATTAGCAATGGAAATGTGGTTGCACCGGAAATCTCCACTTTTGATTTGTACTGGTAAAGGAATGTAAGTTTTCGAACTACGCGGTAAGTTGTAAACTTCGGTAGAAGGGTTAATACGTGTAAGTATTGGTATTAAAGCATTGGGGGTTTCTAATAGGTTTTCAATTAAGTTTATTTTAGCTCCCATGAGTCCATTAAAGCATGGGTGGAATTGAATTCTTTGAAAATTGGGACTCGAACTGATTCTTTAATAACAAATGTGTTTAGTACTGTATGTGTTTCTATTTGTTTTGTCAGTACAATTTATTGTATATTGGGAGTGAATTTGGGTTCTATGTAAGAATAAGTGGAATTCAGAAGTTCAAGTGTTATTTAGAAAATTTTGTACAGTTATGTACAGAGATGACTCGTCTATTTAGGTATCCGACTGGGGCATCGAAGTTGGGTTTTGAAAATTTGCTTCGTTGTTAATGTTACAGTATTAATTCTAGTGTTATTGCCAGTTTGGTTATTGTTGCTATTTTTATTGTTAGCCTTGTGTTGTCCAGTGCTATTATTGTAGCTCTTATATATACTATCCGTTATTGTTGTTGTTTTGATTATTGATGTTTTTCCTATTCTGTCCGTTATTGTTTTTGTTGGGTTGTCTAAAAGGGTTATTGTTGTTCCTTTGTCCGTTATTGTCATGTTCTATGCGGCTTTGTGACCCGTCACGAATTTATATGCTTGTTCTATGGTATCTTGGTTTTTTTGCACGAATGATTGAGCGTAATGGATCTTTTAAAGCAATAAAAAAAGTTAAGGCCGATGTGCAGGCACCATGATGCCAGCGTATGCTTGTTGATTTTGGGTCGTGCGATCTTGGTAAGCCCCTCACTTCTCCTACATAACAAGAATAGATATTGGTAGTGCCTGTAAAAGTTCGTACCGTTCGTCAGTCAGCAGTCCTCACTGCCCCACAAGCTGTAGCTTGATGGTAAAACAATCGGTCAATGTTTCGACCTCATTTCTTCCCCTTCATGCGTCCGGATGCCTGATGGATCGTCGCGGGCCGCGCAATACGATCCCCTTTGTCAAGGTTGTTCGTCAAACGTTATATAACCGTTTTTGACCTACTACGCTTCTCGAGTCAGCACCCCTTTTGGAAGTGTTTACCTACTCATTTTTTTGTGGTTAAAGTAATAACAAATTTTAATGATTAATAAGTTGTTGACTTGTGCTATGTAAAGGCATGGTTTTTAGCGGGGAATAGTGCACACGTCAACAAAAATTGTTGGCTATTCACGAATGCAAACGTCGCTCTGAGGGCTCTTGTCTTTGCTTAACAAAAACAAGGTGGATACTCGCCGCTGAAAGTTATTTTTATTTAAACAAAATTTGAACACTGAAAATTTAATGTCTATTAATGAAATATATTGCCTGGACGAGGCTAACATTAAAATATTTTCTTTTATACCGGACACCCTTTGGTTATCATTATTACAAAAATAATTCATACTAATCGTATGAAAATTGAATTGGCACGAAAATATATGCATATATAATAAATATATAAAAAAACAAAAGATTACGCTATAGTCGAGTTCCCCGACTATCTGATAGTGGAAGTGCGAAGGAGAGTCTTCAACACTGACAGTTTTTGGCGGTTTGTGGGCGTTAGAGTGGGCGTGGCAAAAAGTTTTCTTGCAAGTCGATAGAAATTTACCAGACTGATACAAAAATGAAAAAATATCAAAACATTTTTCGGTTGGGCGGTTTGTGGGCGTTAGAGTGGGCGTGGCAAAAAGTTTTTTAACAAATCGATAGAAATTTACAAGACCAATACAGAAATGAAAAAATATTACAACTTTTTTCAAAAGTGTGGGCGTGGCAGTTTTGTGCGGTTTGTGGGTGTTAGAGTGGGCGTGGCAGCATGATTCGACAAACTTGCGCTGCGTCTATGTCCCTGGAGTCTGTATGCTTAATCTCAACTTTCTAGCTTTTGTAGTTCCTGAGATCTCGACGTTCATACGGACAGACAGACGGACAGACGGACGGACAGACGGACGTACAGACGGACATGGCCAAATCGACTCGGCTATTGATCCTGATCAAGAATATATATCCTTCTGCCTGTTACAACGAATCTAGTATACCCTTTTACTCTACGAGTAACGGGTATAAAAACAGTGTTCCTTCAAACTTACCCGACTTTAATCCGGAGCAATGAGATCTCGACGCGTTGGATCCTGGGTTTTGCTACTGATGGGATTATCTATACATATACATTCGTGCACTAATAATTTGTTAACTAAACATTAACGTAATATACACAAACAAAAAAGAATATACACTAAGTAAAGGATGTCTATCGAGACATACATATTTATATTTACGAATTCAGACCGAGAGTTTAATAAAAAAAACAACAAGGTTAGTTTCTGATATATTATTAAACGTTTTATTAATTCCAATAGAGGAAGAACTAGAGCGTTTGGATTATCACTAAGTTGGATAATGGATTTCGAAGTTGAAATGGGCCTTAGCAAAGCTATCGCAATTGATAGCGTACTCAGAACTGAACTGAACTATGGGGACATGTTTACTTTTATATCGGCAGATTGGGATAGCTTAATATCGAAGTTTAAGAGAATTGAGTTATAAATGTTTATTAAGAGAGAAGCTCTCGAAAAATAGGAGAGAGATGCTCCCGAAAAATAGGAGTAATTGGAGAATCCTGAGACCATTGCGTGGGCGGAAGTTTTTGTTATTTCAGTTGGCCTCGCCAAGTGGTCAAATGCTTACGAATTATTATTTCAGTTAGCCTCGCCAAGGGATCGAATGTTTAGGGGACGACGTTGGCTCGCCACAGAGTCTAGACTTTGGAATATTATGCTGTGTGTAAATAACAGCTAAGCTTAATCGATGGGCTCTCGATCTTTGATTACATTTGGTTCTTAGACATTAATGTGTGCGTGTGAATTGTTACAATAGTGCGTGTGGTTTTGTACTTAGACATTAATGTGAGTGTGTGAGTTGGGGAGTTGTGGGTGTAGAATGGACATGTTACTATATATGTATGTTTGTATGAATGTTTTTCGGTGGCACGCTTCAGCTGCTACCCGATTCTCACATTACTTGAATTGTGCACTTGTTTTTTGTCCTTGCTGTTATCCATTTAAAAAAAAATGCACCGGTTCACTTATTTATTGTTTAATTGCTTGCTTGTAGGCGATCTTGTTTTCAGTGACGGATTGTTTTTGCCCGATACACTGCTTATATCTGTTGAGCGAACTCCGTTTCCCGCGTTAAGCGCTATTGGTGTTGCGGAATACTGGGTACGATCCGTTCTAGGGTGTGGTGGTGAGCCCGTCGCCGCTGCACTGATCTTTTGTAAATCCTTACTAGCTTCAATAGTACTAGCAACATTAATATGACGGCAATGAACTTCAGCACACCTAATATCTCCTCTTTGCGGTCGACGACTTTCACGTTGATAACATTGGCGGTGTTGTCGGAGTCTTTAGACTCCTTGTCCCCCATCTTGAGACTTCTGTAGGATTATAGATATTCTTCAAGCGTGTTCCCTATATTTGTCCTGGGTACTTCCCTCCTCCGGCACATCTCCTTTGACCGAAGTTATTACCGTTTTAAGACAGTCTTCACTTGAATCACAAGAATAATAACTCGGAAAAAATTTGTGAATTGCGCATTGGTTAGCGTTGTTTTCGTTCAATGCGAAATGAGTAAAAATTTAAACCAAAGCGGAACGCATAGAATGACTGAATGCAGAGTAAAGTTTAGAGTACTCCGATAACATTTTGGCAATTTCGTCGTAAATGGCTGTCATTGGCAATGATGAGAATGCAGAGCTCGAACGAAAGCATAAGTACTTAGTAATTTTTATACCCGTTGCTCGTAGAGTAAAAGGGTATTCTAGATTCGTTGAAAAGTATGTAACAGGCAGAAGGAAGCGTTTCCGACCATATAAAGTATATATATTCTTGATCAGGATCAGTAGCCGAGTCGATCTGGCCATGTCCGTCTGTCCGTCCGTCTGTCTGTCCGTCTGTCCGTCTGTCCGTATGAACGTCGAGATCTCAGGAACTACAAAAGCTAGAAAGTTGAGATTAAGTATACAGACTCCAGGGACATAGACGCAGCGCAAGTTTGTCGATTCAGATTGCCACGCCCACTCTAACGCCCACAAACCGCCCAAAACTGCCACGCCCACATTTTTGAAAAATGTTTTAATATTTTTTCATTTTTGTATTGGTCTTGTAAATTTCTATCGATTTGTTAAAAAACTTTTTGCCACGCCCACTCTAACGCCCACAAACCGCCCAAAGCTGCCACGCCCACACTTTTGAAAAATGTTTTGATATTTTTTCATTTTTGTATTAGTCTTGTAAATTTCTATCTATTTGCCAAAAAGCTTTTGGCCACGCCCACTCTAACGCCCACAAACCGCCAAAAACTGTCCTTCGCACTTACACTAGCTGAGTAACGGGTATCAGATAGTCGGGGAACTCAACTATAGCGTTCTCTCTTGTTTTTTTTTAAAGTCTAATAATATTAAGAATTAACAAGTGTGAAGATGGAGGTAAGGAGTATTATATGCTAAGTTTAATTAAATTTTCCATTTCTTACATGCTTTATGGGAAGAGTAAAACAAATATATGTTTATCAGCTTCTTGGTTGATTTGTAAAAACGCAAAATAGGCAATTTTGTCTCTACTAACTGCTGATGTTTTGGGATTCGAATGTTTAAATGTATTCTTTTGTTTAGTTTTATTTTTATACCCGATACTCGTAGAGTAAAAGGGTATACTAAATTCGTTGAAAAGTATGTAACAGCCAGAAGGAAGCATTTCCGACCATATAAAGTATATATTCTTTAACAGAATCAATAGCCGAGTTGATCAGGCCATGTCCGTCTGTCCGTTGATATGTTGACATAAGGGTTTCTAGATTCCTAGAAAAGTAGGTAAAAGCCAGTAGGAAGCGTTTTCTTGATGGGGATCAATAGCCGAGTCGATCTGGTTATCTGTCTGTCCGTATAACCGTCGAGATCTCAGGAAGTACAGAGGCTAGAGTGTTGAGATTAAGCATAGAGACTTAAAAAAAAAAACGCAGCGCAAGTTTGTCGATTTATGTTGCCACGCCCACTCTAACGCCCACAAACCGCACAAAGCTAACACGTACACGCTTTTGGAAAATGTTTTAAAATTTTTTTTATTTTATTATTAATTTTTCTTGATGGATGTATTGTACCATCACAACAGAGTCTGGCACATGTCTAATTCTGTGGATGTACTCCTGTTAAGTTCCGAAATTCTTAGGCACAAATTCTTCTACATTTCCTAATATTAATACTTGCAAATTCAAAAATTCGGGATTCCTTTAAAAGCTTAGAAAGAATCGAGTACAGTACTAAGAATAGCTTACGGTCGAGGTTATTAAAAGCGGTACTAATCTACTTGTTAGAGGGATTAAACGCGTGCAGTTCGTTGATTAGCACAAGGTCCTAACTTCGAAGCTGCAGCTTTCGCCAAAAAGTATAGTTACCCCTTTAACCCCATTTGTAGATGCATGAGGTGTAATGCGCGTCGGTAAACTTCTTCTTAGTTCTCACAATTTCCACTAGAACCCACTAAATTCAGATAATTAGCTAGCGAGTTCTGCTCTGAAATTTGATGAGAGTAACGGGTATTTTTAAGTGGGGACACTTATTAATATTTTTTTAAAATATGAAAGCTATAAACCGTTTTTTCATAATCATATATACCACTAATTGTTAACAAATTAATATATTTTCAGTTTTTGTTCTATTTCTTTCTAGGAATTCAAAAACGTCCAGCCTTCTTTGTTGGGAGTCGCTATGGACGATCCGGAAGTACAGCATATGATGAAAGTTTAAAATCCAGACGAATTTTTATTGTTCCGCGAAACGAACATTTCTTTCTTGGCTCCCGGTATGGAAAACGAGGGGGAAAATACTTACCGCCTTACGAGGGGAATAAACATGCTGATAGTCAGGAAAGGATTTGGAAACAGTGGGAAAGAACGAACACTATACTTAAGCTTTATAATCATACATATTCTGATGCGAAATACTTAACTAATATGTAAAAGTAATATCAATGTCGAAACCCCGAAGTATTGGTTGATCAATATTTTGAGTTTGTCATAACATAAGACTCTGACATAAATGTCGCATACTAATGCCTTCTGTTTAAAAGAGGATTTTGCATTTAAGAATAATATATTATATACGCCATAAGCGTTGCATCACAACGAAGGAAAACTGCTAAGAACTTAAAGGGCTTAGTTTTGTCGTTATGGCATGGTTGAAAATATGTAAAGTGTAACAAGTTCTTAAAAAGGAAATACAAATCTATTTATTTAATATTAAAAATAAAATATCATTAAATACAAAATCATGTATTATGATTCTATAGAAGAGAAATAGCTTAAATGAACTTTAAAAGCTGTCAGAGTTCCTGATACAGATAATGCTACAGAACTAATTAAAATATGAAAAAATATCACTACATTTTTTAAAAGTGTGAGCGTGGCAGTTTTGGGCGGTTTGTGGGCGTTAGAGTGGGTGTGGCAACATGAATCGATAAACTTGTGCTGCGTGTATGTCTCTTAAGTCTGTATGCTTAATCTGAACTTTCTAGCTTTTGTAGATCCTGAGATCTCGACGTTCATACGGACGGACGGACATGGCCAGATCGACTCGGCTATTGATCTTGCTCAAGAATATATATACTTTATATGGTCGGAAACGCTTCCTTTTGCCTGTTACATAATTTTCAACGAATCTAGTATACCCTTTTACTCTACGAGTAACGGGTATAAAAATAATATAAATTTGAAGTCTAAGAACTTCTAAAATGAAGGCCATATTTTGTCATTTTTACAATGCATGTGCATACGTGTGCTCCAAGCTGTCGCTCTATGCGTACAAGAGAGCTGCTGGCTCTAGAGCTCTTCGCTCTTTGGCTTTTGAACAAACGGAAACGCTTCCTTCTGCCTGTTACATACGTTTCAACGAATCTAGTATACCTTTTACTCTACGAGAAACGGTTATAATAAAGGTAAGAGATTCGATGCGTGGTAAGTAAACACATTTTTGCAATCCGTTTCAAAATAGTAACAGAAAAGCTCGCTATTTCGAGATCCTCGACTATCAGATACCCGTTACGTCAATAATGCGGGTACAAAGGATAAATATAAATCGTAATCCATTTATTTAATAAAATGATTCGGGTTGGTTTTTTTCTCCGATCTTTGATGGCCACGTTACTGGGTGGCAAACAAGGGTTAAACACTAGCGGGGACAACGCGCTCTTAGTGGACACATTTTGCCCTGTGCGGTGGTCGGCAGTGTAATTCAGGCTTAGCTGAAACACCTCGCTCTATTCGGTGATCGGTAGCACAGTTTGGACTTAGCAGAGACACCTTGCTCTGTTTAACCGTCGATATGCTAGTTCAGGCTTAGCAGGAGCACCTTGCTCTGCTTGCCGATTTGTATTACGAACCAGACTTAGCTGAGACACCTCGCTGTGCGGCGAACGGTATTGCAGTTCGGACTTAACAGAGACACCTTGTGACGTTCTGTAGTGCCTCGGGTAGTCAGGGACGGCCAGGGTCGTCCAGGAAATTCATTTGTTTCAGGACAGTGGTGCTATTGAGGGATCCCCGACCCGAGTCCCAGTGATAACGCTCGAAGTTTAAACCTTTATTAGGCTTATACAGAGATGATTAATTCTAATTTCTACACGGAATGATATGGTGCGTATGGCTGCGTGGTTTGCTCGGTGCGGTCGCCGTCGGGCTTCTCTCGTCTGAGGTCCGATATCTGTAGGTGGAGCTTCTCGCGTCTGGGTCCTCCGGCTGTAAGCGGGGAATGAGAGGTAGGTAACGGACCCTTAAGTCAGCATAGACAATTGTTGTTGTTGGACCCTTAAGTTTGCATAGAAAATTGTTGTTGTTGGACCCTTAAGTCAGCATAGAGAATTGTTGTTGGACCCTTAAGTCAGCAACGGCAATAGGAATAAACACTTACTATCCTAGTATATTATATTTACCACTGGGAGATCCTACTGTAGAGCTGGCTGGTCGCCGCTGGTTATGTATTATGTATTATGTACTATGTATTATGTATTATGTATTATGTATTATGTATTATGTATTATGTATTTGTATTTATTGTATTATGTATTATGTATTAATGTATTATGTTTATTATTATTATGTATTATGTATTATGTATTGTATTATGTATTATGTATTATGTATTATGTATTATGATGATATGTATTATGTATTATGTAATTATGATATGTTATTATGTATTAATGTATTATGTATTATGTTTATGTATTATGTATTATGTATTATGTATTATGTATTATGTTATTTATGTATTAATGTATTATGTATTGATATTATGTATTATGTAATTATGTATTATGTATTATGTATTATGTATTATTGTATTATGTTATTATGTATTATTATTATGTATTATGTATTATGTATTATGTTTATGTATTATGTATTTTTTTTTTTTTTTTTTTTTTTTTTTTTTTTTTTTTTTTTTTTTTTTTTTTTTTTTTGTTTATGTATATGTATTATGTATTATGTATTTATGTATTATGTATTATGTATTATGTATTATGTATTATGTATTATTATTATGTATATGTATTATGTATTATGTATTATTTTTGTATTATGTATTATTATGTTTTTATTATGTATTATGTATATGTATTATGTATTATGTATTGTATTATGTTATGTATTATGTATTATGTATTATGTATTATGTATTATGTATTATGTATTATGTATTATGTATTATGTATTATGTATTTGTATTATGTATTTTATTATGTATTTAATTATGTAATGTATTATGTATTATGTATTATGTATTATGTATTATGTATTATGTATTATGTATTATGTATTATGTATTATGTATTATTATTTGTATTATTATTATGTATTATGTATTATTATTATGTATTATGTATTATGTATTAGTATTATGTATTATGTATTATGTATTATGTATTATGTATTATGTATTATGTATTATGTATATGTATTATGTATTATGTATTATGTATTATGTATGTATTATGTATTATGTATTATGTATTATGTATTATGTATTATGTATTATGTATTATGTATTATGTATTATGTATTATGTATTATGTTATGTATTATGTATTATGTATTATGTATTATGTATTATGTATTATGTATATGTATTATGTATTATGTATATGTATTATGTATTATGTATTATTATATGTATTATGTATTATGTATTATGTATTATGTATTATGTATTATGTATTATGTTATGTATTATGTATTAGTATTATG